>NC_090922.1:239077193-239757550 GCF_040938575.1 Ambystoma mexicanum | reverse complement strand
ATGTGTAAAGACAACTACTCAGCGTCCATGCTGTCCAACCTCCACAACGTCAAAGAAACGCGGAAAATGGATAGCCACACAACATGTGTAAAAAAAAAAAGTGTAAAATAAAATGCCCCAACCACCAAATAATGCAAAAGGTGTCCCGACATGGAGACAATATCATGCACAGAGTCACATCCAAAGGCGAAAAGCTGGTAGCGTGCTCACCTATACACCCAGAGGGGTTTATTCACTCCACTTGCAGCATTCAAACATACTCGGCCAGCACTCGATTCAGAGGAGCCATGGCTGCTGCACAATCTCAAAGCATCTATGGTTGCGCAGCAACACAAAAAAAGGACTCAACTTCTCGAAGTTAATCAGGAGTACAACAACCAAGGGGGCCATATTGGAACAGACCCAGGATCAACTGGTGTAGAGGAGTTTAGTGGACACTCAGCGCATCAAAAAGATGTAAATTGCACTAGCTTCATCAATTGAACTAAAAACCAAATTGTTTACCAAAATTGGGTGCCCACATGGTATATGCATCACACAATGTCCAAAATTATATTTGGCTAACCAAATGCCAATCAATGCTTTCATTGAGCCCTAGCACATTGCTTTGTAATTTGAAAATTATTTTTTGCTCTAAATACAATAATTTTCGATCTGTTTCAATTTTGGTATTTCCATGCACCTTTTTCAAAATCAGCCATGTGAAGTCATTGAAACCATGTTTCTTTTCAATAAAATGTTTCACAAGAGGGGCAGTTATCACTTGATACTTGATACAGCTGCGATGTTCCACCATTCGAACTTTACATTGCCTATTTGTTTTTCCCACATAATGTAGGCCACATGGACAGCTGATCAAATATATAACATTAGCTGTGTTACAATTCGTCATTTCAGTGAAGACCCACTTAACATCAGGTAGAATTTGCAATAATCTAGTTTCTTTTGTTTGTCCACACATGCTGCAATTCCCACATGGAAAATGTCCTTTTACTTCAGGCAAACCCCACAGTCTAGTTTGCCTAACTTGTGGTATCTGCATTTCTGTCACATCATTTCTGATCAAAATATTTCGTAAATTCTGGCTTTTTCTAAAAGCCACTAGGGGAGGCAACACTTCTTTACCACGATATATTTTCTTCCAAGTTTTCATCACAATATTTTTGATTTTGTAGGACAAATTTGAGAAAGTATTAACAAATACAGTGCCAATCTTTTTAATTGGCCTACTACTTTTCTCCAAAAGTGCCTCACGATTGTTATTGTAAGCTCTTTTTGAGGCATTTCTTATAACTCTAGGCGGATAGCCTTTGGCCAACAACTTGTTGGTCAATACATCCGCACTTCGGGCAAAATCATCTTTAAGACTACTATTGCACTTCAGCCTCAAAAATTGTCCAAATGGCAAATTGTTCTTTAAATGTTTAGCATGGTGGCTATTGAAGTGCAATAAAGAGTTCTTATCAGTAGTCTTGTTATAAGGCTTCACTTTTAAAGAACCATTGTGATGGAAAATGGTGATGTCTAGAAAATGAGTCTCACAATCACATATAGACCCAGTGAATTTCAGAAACCGATTTTGTTGGTTAAGCCATGTCACAAAACAATCTGCCTCTTCTCTTGAGCCATCCCATATGATCAGTATATCATCTATATACCTCAGCCACTTCCTCAAATGATTGCTGAAAGGGTTGGTGGCTGGGTATATTACTGCCTTTTCAAAATACTCGACATAAAGATTGGCTAAATTCGGGGCCATGGCAGCACCCATGGCTGTACCCTCAATCTGTTGAAAGAAAGAACCCTGGAATTGAAAAAAATGTTTAGTCCGGGCAAACTCCGTGCACCACAGAATGAAAGCATTACTCACAGGATGGCCATCCTCTCTATTCATCAACACTTCAACCACCTCAAGTGTGGCTCTTTGGGGTATCACAGTGTACAAAGATTGAATGTCCAAGCCTATCAGCAAGGACTGGCCCAGAATAAACTCAATGTTTTCCAATTTATTAATAGCGTCAGTGGTGTCTCGTAAATAGCTTTTCATTTTCAAAACAAACGGTCTCAAATAGAAGTCTGCAAATTTGGACAAAGGTTCCAAAATCGAATTCACACCAGACACTATAGGTCTACCAGGGGGATCAACAAGTCTCTTGTGTACTTTGGGCAAGATGTAAAAAACAGGTACTCTTCCTTGATCCCTAATCAGGAATTCAAATTCTTGCTTACTAATCATTTCGGCATCAAAAGCTGCAGTCACCTTTTCTTTGATAATTTTTTTGAGTTTGGCAGAGGGGTCATTAGCCAGTCTCAAGTAACTTACATCATCAGATAGCAGTCTTTCACATTCTCTTACATAATCACTACGGTTCATCAACACAATCGCTCCTCCCTTATCTGCTTGTCTAATAATCAGGTTCTTGTCTTTTGCTAACTTTAGTGCCAATGCTCTTTGTGACCTACTAAAGTTGGAGTTGCGAGACTTTTCGCCAGACTCCAACTTAAGAACCTCTGCCAGCACCTGTCTTTCAAAAACCGTAGTTTCGGCAATATGAGAGTAACTGGGAGCACAGAACGTAGATGTATTGCGCAACCCACTGAGATTATTACTGGTGTATCCTTCATGTTCACTGAAGTATTCATTCAACCGTACCTTGCGCATAAATGCAAAAAACTCTGTTCTAAATTCAAAAGGATCATGAGATTTAGTAATGACAAAACTGAGACCCTTATTCAGGATGTTTTCCTCTTCCGAGGACAGGACATAGGAGGACAAATTTATCACCACTGATTCCTTGTTCGACTCCTTGTCCTGACCTGGTTGTCCCAGTCCCCCGATTCGGGCCTTGTCCTAAAAAAGGCATCCTTTGTCTTTGTCTATTGCCCCCTCTAGCACCTCTTCCTCTTCCTCTACTCATACTGGCCTGAGCTCCAGGGTCATTATCTCCTGTCGTACTTTCTTCACTAGAACTATAGGAAGTATCTCGAAAATGTACCCGTCTGTTGTTTCTCGGAGTTTGAAATGTATTACCAAATTTGTAACCCTCAGTAACATAGGGAAAAGATTTCTCATGAGAGAAATTGGTAAGGTCTTTCTTTAATCTTTTTACCCTTTCTAAAGTAGTGTCATTTTTTAAATCAATTAGTCCCTTTAAATGTTGTTCAAGTTTTGTTTTAAAAGTGTTTAAATCAAACTCTTTTTTGATTTCTTCTTCAAGCTTGGTGATATCTATTTCAATTTGTTTGGAAACCTCTGTTGCTGTATCAATAATTAAAACTAACCAATCTCTCCCACACTTATTGGATATATAGCTCCATTTTAATTTAAACTCCTTGTTGTCTAAAAATAGACGTGGCTCATTTCTTACTATGAGGCCTTGAGGAAGAGCCTGGTTCTTTAAATATTCAAGCATGATAGCTCCATGCAACTGAGTACGTATGAGGCGTTTCCTCAATTGAATAGATTCATCCCATTGGTCATTGTTATTTACATTAAGCTCATTATCACCTGTCCCTGCTAGCACAGAAAGTGAGTCTAGTAATTTCTTAATATGATCCTCACTGTACGCCAAACACTTGTCTGCGGCTGTCGCCATAATGTGGTTCTGGATACAATGCTGGATTGTCACAGTGTAGTACAATACCTTTTTATTAACAACCTACGAGACCACTAGGAGCCTCTGTATATAATATGTTTAAATAGGTATAAAGAATCCCTATTAACATGAAAACATCCTACTCCACCAACGGGGATATAGATATATGTAATACAATAAAGAGCAAGATGATACAGGTCCCCCCACTCCTCTACTGCACTTATCCGATGTTATCCTTTCTGACTTGCCCTGCACGTCTCCCTTCAATGGCTGCACCAATCACTGCTCTTACCACCTTATTTATTCACTTATTTTATCCACTAACCTATATTTTTCCTATGCCTTGCTCTTCTTTGCCCCCTCCCTTTTTCCTTTGCACTTCCCCTTCCCATGCACTTGTGCGATCTCAATGTCACCGGGCAGAGTACGATCATTCTGTTTGTTTTTTCGCCCCTGCTCCCCCTCCCTTTGCCTGGTCGCGCTCTGAAACACCTGTGTATGGGCGCGATATAAATAAAATTTCTGATGTTTGTTAATCTGCTTGGAATCACATGCTGTGCATAGTCCGACATCCAGTGGTCACTGCGGAGTATTGCATTTTGTTTTTCGTAGTCGAAAAGGGGACTTCGACAAGGCGTGTCTGTAACACTATCGCTATAGTGACGTGCAGTGTACCCACAATCCCTCACGCGTCGAGGTCCCTCAGATTGTTTTTTTCTACCCAGATATTGGTCGCCTATACGCGGAGCTCCTCGAGAGACATTGCAAAAAACTTTATTCGACCTTTGGTAGCCCTTAACTTATATTATTACTTGCATCCCTCCTTCGGCGTCGTAGCTGCAAAGCTGTTCACTGCCGATCAAGATCTCCAACGGGGGTGCCTTCAATGGAGGAGGTTGTTCGGCGTTTGCCGAACACGTGGCCTGGCCTCGACGGCCAAATACAGTAGGGAGAGTGGGGTCGTGGGACATTTATTGTTTCTCTTTGAGAATGCCTTTCCCCTCCCTTTCCTTCGGGGTTGTTGTCACATGCAATCTGTTCCTCAGCTATGGAGAGGACACCCTTTAGATTTTGCCCGCTTGCAAACCCAAATTTACCTGAAAGACGAGCATAAACGGTGTAAGCGTTGCTTGCCCCTCGACCACAAAGACGGCTGTGCGGCCTGTCAGCTCCTTAAGCCGAAGACTTTGAAAGATCGTAGGGTCAAGAGGTGGGCAGCCTACGTCATGTCTAGGTCTGATTCATCACCCGCCGCCGCCAAAAGTGACGAGGAATGTGACAACCCGGCGTTCGTTTCGGAAGTCGTAGACTTCTCTAAGGAACGTTCATACTCCTCGTCCGTTCCCGGCCCCAACAAGCTCGGCTCACGCCCTATTTATGGGGATGAACACCCCGGCGACGCACACAGAAAACACTCCCATAAACACACAACCCACGGCACTTCCTCATCAAAGAGAGCATTAGCGCCAACGGAGACACAGGTCCTACCGGCGGCCTCCTCGGACCATAAGAGTCTGAAGCCCCCCTCGCAAACGCGACTAGCGACTGGTCTACCCCCAGATAAGAGCGCTATCACTAAACAGCCAGACGACGCGCACCGGCAGAGAGCGCCGGTCGGCGTAGAGCAAGCGACGCCGGTAACGTTGACGCCGGAGGTACCCTCGACAGACAGTTTAGTTGTCGAGAGCCTGGCGTGGATTATTTCCACCGATAGCCAGAGACGGACGGAGAAAGAGACGTGGGTAACCGCTCATAAGGCCCGGGAAACGCCGAAAAGGTCAGAAGGAAGGCAGGAACCGCCCGCTCCATCGAGAGGGACTCCTAGCCTACCAGAAGGCGAGGGGAACCTCGCTTCGACGTTATGGGATAGGTCGAAGCGTTTTCTAACGGAAGGCCCTCCCTTTTCTCCCCCTGACCGCTCCGGGGTACCTCAAGAAACCCTAGAGAGACTACAGTTCTGTATGGACAAAATGGAGAGGTTTATAGAGACTCAGAACCTTCCAACACTCAAGAGAAGGACCTCAGGAAGATCCCAGGGCCCAGTACCCCAGGCTGTTTGATTCCCCCCCAAGAGGATGTAGATTTATATGACCTCACGGGAGAGGACCCCCACTTTCAGGAGGATGACAAATTCTTAGGCAATGAAGGGCAACAAAATCTAGAGGAGGAAGGTTTTGAAGACACCCCGGATATGGGTGATGGGGGGGGGGGGGCTTCGGAGGAGACCCAGAAGAAGGCGCTTCACAGCCCTGGCAGTCCCAATCAGCGTGTTCAGACCCTGAAGCCATAAACCTGTCCCCACCCAAAGACTCACCTATTAGGAATACATCTCCTATAGACGATCAACCTACCTTTAATGCACTCGTACGCAAGGCAGCAGCGCATTTCGAGATCGAGACCGGGGAAACTTCTCCTGACATCGACTTTGTAGAAAATATCATTAAGGAGAACCCCCCTGTCAGCCAAACCATTCCCCTCCTCGGTAAAGAGCCGAATTATTCCTTCACTATCCACTCCCGCGTTGATCAGAGGGGTCAACCCGAGGATAGAAAAATGATTTAGTCCTCCATCGGACCCGTTATACATCAGGGGCCACTCTGTACCAGACTCCTTAGTGGTGACTAATACCAGGAACAGAGCAGGGGGGTCCCGCTGTCAACTAGCGAGGCACCACCAGATAACGAGGGTAAAAAATGGTATGCCCTAGGAAAGAGGATTCCAGCCTCAGCTGCCTTTTCCGCAAGAATTGCCAACAACAACTATTTGCTGGCAAGTTATGCAGATGCACAATGGAGCAAACTACGTAAGGACATTGAGGAGTACCGGAACCCCTACGCACTCGCCTTCTAGCCACGGTGACTGAAGGGACCTTAGTCCACTAAAGCATCATTAAAAATACTCTGGGTGCTGCAGAGACTGCTGGGCGTTCCCTAGTCCAAGGAATCCTACTCAAACGCCATGTATGGCTACGTAATTCAGGCTTTAAACCTGAAACACAAGCATCTCTTATTAACAAACCTATAGAAGATGCAAACCTCTTTGTAAGGCGGTGGATGAGGCACTAGAGACCGCAAAGAAGGAATTTGACGCAATCAAGACACTAGATCAAATTTCAAGGCCTCCCAACAAACGTGGTTATGGCAACAAACGTTTTTTTCAAGGCCAACACCAGCAGCAACAACAGCAGCAGCAATACTCTGCAGGTAACTGGTCCTCTAACCAAGGCACCAGTGGACAATATAACCAAAGAGGACAACGTTGTGGCAAGGGAAGAGTTCGGGGTCCCACCCCTAGAGGTTCCCAAGCCACCAACACCAAATGACTCAAAGATTCGGGTCCCCTCCCATGCTACGCCGGTCGGGGGCCGGTTAACATCCTTTCTTCCAGCATGGGAGGGAATAGCCTCAGATCGCTGGGTACTATCAACCATAGCCCGCGGCTACTGTATAGAATTCAACAGTTCCCCTACGTACAGACCCCCAAGGGGACGATGCATGTCGCCAGAACACCTCGCCATCCTTCAAGAAGCGGACCAACTACTAGAAAAAGGAGCTATAGAGGTCGTGCCTCTATCCCAGATAACGGAAGGTATTTATTCAGTGTACTTCCTCGTACCCAAAAAGGACTTAACCATGCGCCCTGTACTAGATTTGCGCCCAGCGAACAAATTTGTCAAACCTCAAAATGTTCGTATGGTGACTCTACAGGAGGTAATCCCCCTGCTTTAACAGGGAGTTTCCATGACAACACTGGACATGAAAGATGCATACTTTCATATTTTAATGTTGCCAGCGCACAGGAAATACCTCAGGTCCATGATAGAGGGCAAACACTACCAGTTCGGAGTGCTACCCTTCGGCATAGCATCAGCGCCGAGAGTATTCACGAAGGTAGTGGCAGCGGCCCACCTGCGCAGGTTGTCCATCCCAGTATACCCTTACCTCGACGATTGGCTCATAACAGGGGATTCTTACGAAGCATGCTTCTCAAATACCCAAGAGACTGTAGACCTTTTGTTTCAACTGGGCTTCTCCATCAACGAGAAGAAGTCCAGCTTAGACGCCAGCCAGATCAAACAATTCCTAGGGGCTCTAATTCGAACAAAGGACGGCCTTGTCTTCCCCTCCAACGAGAAGGTCCAAAACATGCTGTTTCAAATCCCTCAATATGTGGCCCGTCAAGAGGTGACCGTACGCAAAGCAATGCGCTTACTAGGAATGATGGCGTCATGTATTTATTTGGTATCTCACGCGCGCCTGCGCCTAATGCAAGAGTGGCTCAACAGACAGTGGTGTCAGGCCAGCAGACAATGGGACGATCTAGTGGTGGTCTCGCAGGCCTTGGTTCTCTCGCTACGGTGGTGGTCGAAGGAAAACCTGGTAATAGGGAAACCATTCGCCACCCCCGCAGTGGAAGCCACTCTAACCACAGACGCATCCCTCACAGGATGGGGGGCTTACCTATCCCATCAGACTGATCACGGAGTCTGGACTCCGAGTGTAGCATCCAAGCACATAAACTTACTGGAGCTGCTAGCTGTGTTCAAGGCACTGAAAACCTTCCAGGCACACCTACAAGAGAAGACAGTAATGGTCCTCACGGACAGCACCACAGCCATGTACTACCTCAACAAGCAGGGGGGCACTCACTCTCCAGGACTGTCCAAGCTGTCCCAGAACATCTGGAAGTGGGCTCTCAAACACATGTTCCTACTGTCACAACATGTACCAGAGGAACTCAATCTGGTAGCAGACGAACTCAGCAGGGACTTCCCTCTGCCTTCAGAGTACGAATGGCGGTTACACAAAGACATTGTCTTCGACGTCTTCACACAATGGGGATTCCCAGAAATAGATCTGTTTGCAACTCTGGAGAACTCACAATATCAAGATTACGCCTCCAGGTACCCCCAGAACCAATCCAAGGGGAACAGTTTATCAATACCATGGTGAGGGAAATTTGTTTATGCTTTTCCCCCCCGACTCCCCTTCTCAACAAGATAGTGCACAAGATGCACCAGGAACAAGTTACCATGATACTGGTGGCCTCTATGTGGGCCAGACAACCTTGGTTTGCTCACTTGATGGAGATGTCCTCATCTCCTCCAGTGAAACTTCCCTGCCCATACAAAATGCTGTCACAGGATAAGGGCAGGACACTACATCCATGCCCTCAGACCATGAACTTAGCAGCCTGGCTCCTGAGATCATAGAATTTGGACATTTACAACTCCCGCAGAGATGCGTGGACATTCTCAGGGAGGCTAGAAAGCCTAACACTCGTCACTGTTATTCTAGAAAATGGAAAAGATTTGTCATCTGGTGTAGGAGAAGGAGCATCAACCCAGTTGACTGCTCTCCCACACAAATTGTTCTGTACCTGACTCGCCTACTAGACTAAGGGTTGGTGTTTAACTCTATTTAAGTCCATTTAGCTGCACTTTCCGCATACACCACTTCCCAACTTAAAGTGTCCAGTGGAAAGTCCCAGTTATTAAATCCTTCTTCATGGAAGGAGCGAAGAGGATCCACCCTCCCATAGCTTACCCCGCTGCCGGATGGAACCTAAATGTGGTACTAACCAGGCTCATGGGGTCTCCCTTTGAACCCATGCAAAAAGCAACACTTAAAGACCTCATTCTTAAGCCTGCTTTTCTAATATCTATCACCTCCATTAGGAGAGTAAGTGAACTACAAGCGCTCTCTGTACTAGACCCCTTTGTTACAGTTCACAATGATAAGGTGGTTCCACGCACACATCCTAGGTTTGCACAAAAATGTATCTATAAATTCCATGTCAACCAGTCAATTGAACTACCAACGTTCTTTCAAAATCCTTCAAACTTAGGTGAGAAGAGCCTGCATACACTGGATGTTCGCAGAGCAGTGATGTTTTTTATGGAAATAACTAGACCATTGAGAAAGACTAATCAGTTCTTTGTCTCGGTGGGAGCAGGAAGAGAAGGAGATGCAGTTTCGAAATCCACTATTTCTAGATGGATTGTACAATGCGTCACTGTTTCTCTCTTGCTAAGAGAACTACCCTTCAAGCCAAGAGCACACTCCACTCGAGGCACCGGGGCTTCCATAGCTTTCATTGCAAATGTCCCTCTGCAGTCCATTTGCAAAGCGGCAACCTGGAGTTCTGTTCACACCTTTACAAAACATAACTGTCTAAATGCCCACTCTAGATCTGATTCCCAGGTGGGACAAGCAGTATTAAGACATCTTTTCCCTACTGTTCCTTCTCACAACCCACCTCCAACTCCGGGTACTGCTCGCTAGTCTATGCACAGGATGTGATTCTAAGCAGATTAACAAACATCAGAACACCATGCATTACTTACCGTAAAAGCATTTCTGATGGTTGTATCTGCTTAGATTCACATGCGCCCACCCTTCCTCCCCGCTCCGATGGAAGGAACATAGACATCTTTCTACATCTCTCTCTTTTCTGTACTCACTCACGTCTAATAGGCTCACTCAGGGCAGAAAAAATACAAAAAGAGGGACCTCAACACGTGAGGGATTGTGGGTACACTGCACGTCACTATAGGGATAGTGTTACAGACACGCCTTGTCGACGTCCCCTTTTCGACTACGAAAAACAAAATGCAATACTCCGCATTGACCACTGGATGTCGGACTATGCACAGCATGTAAATCTAAGCAGATACAACCATCAGAAATGCTTTTACGGTAAGTAATGCTTGTCATCATATCATATCAGTACAAGCTTACACCAAAGGTTGGGTTTCCTATACCTGTAGTCAGAGTTGTTCGTAGTGTTCCCAGAGGGTACTGCATACAAACTTTGCCTAACGCCCTCTTGTGTATTTTTCTGTGATTTCAACTCTGTGGTTTTGGAGACTGACAAACTCCATAAGCATCTTTTTGCATTGTCACACTGCACCTTCAGTGCAGTGACACAGGGAAGTCTTTTAGATTTCCAAAGGTTTAAATACCTTATTCTTGGAGTAACTACTGTTTCCAAGAGCAGTAAAGTGAAATTGACTTTATTACATTGTAGCTTTCTAGACTCGGCACACACTATCTTACAATAGGGTGCTGGAGGGGTTACTTAGCAGTCCCTTTGTCTAGCTTCTTATGTAACATTTTTTATGTTCCTCTTTACACAATTAATGGCTGGTGGCAGTGGTTACTTTTTACTACTGTGTTGTGTTTTTACTGCGTGCTGCGTTCGCAGCCACAGTGATGCGCCACTAGGTGCCATTTATGTAAAAATGACCCGGTCGTCTTTTTTCGCCATTTCTTGTTGTTTAGGGCCTTCTTGAGATTTACTCTGGGTGCCAAACCGGGTTTGGCCCCTTTGTTTGTTTTGTCTTTGGCGGGCTTCACAAGTAAAACCCGCCTCTGGCTCCAGAGTGTCTGGTGGTGGCAGGAAGTGAGGGAGGTGCCCACACTCACTGTGCTTAGTCTCCTAGGAGACAGGCATGCACTCGTAGGTGATTGGCCAGCTGGCTGTCCGGCAAGGACAGCCACCCTGCTGGCTGATTGACAGCTAGGCTGGAATGAATGGGAGAAACCTGCATAAAAGGCGGGGCTTTTTGGCTTGGAATGCAGTCTACCACTGGACGAAGGAATCCAAAGAAGAACTTGGAAGAGCCGCCTGCTGCAACTCCTGGGCCGTTGGTTTGCACGGTGAAGCCCTGCTGCTGTGCTGAAGCTCCGATGTCGAATCCACAGAGAAGCCCTTCAAGGAAGACTTCTCCCCTTGAGTTGGTGGGACCAATCAACTCCAAAGTAAGCCACCAATGGCAACTGGCGAACTTCAAACAAGTGGTACTTCAGTGTTTCAGCTTCTCGCGGCTACCGCAAATAACACTGCGGTTTCTGGCAGTCGAGATGGGCTTTCCTTGCTTCTGTGGTCCAGCACTCTGAGGTGGCTCAGGCTCGGACAGTCCTGCTTCCTGGGAGTCCGGAGGATCTTCTTGGAGCTCTTGGCCAACTTAAAAGCAACCCACACGATCTGGTGTTCCTCTCCCTGACTATTCGGTTCCAGCAGCGACTGCAATGGAAATTCAATCAGCTCCGAGAGGATGTCCAGTTGACTTACTTTGGAGTTGATTGGTCCCACCAACTCAGTGGGAGAAGTCGTCCTTGCAGTGCTTCTCTGTCAATACGAATTCAGAGCTTCAGCACAGCAGCAGGGCTTCACTGGGCAAAACGGTCCACGAGTTGCAGCAGGCGTCTTCAAGTTCTTCTCTGGATTCTTTTGTCCAGTTGTCGACTCTTCCTTCCAAGCCAAAAAGCCTCGCCTTTTATGCAGCTAGTTCCCATTCATTCCAGCCTGTTTGTCTGTCACCCAGCAGGTTGGCTGTCCTTGGCGGACAGCCAGCCGGCCAATCACCTACAAGTGTATTCCTGTCTCGTAGGAGACTAAGCACAGGGAGTTTTGGGCACCTCCCTCACTTCCTGCCCCCACCAGACACTCTGGAGCCATTGGCGGGTTTCACTCGTGAAGCCTGCCAAAGACAAAACGAACAAAGGGACCAAACCTGGTTTGGCGTGCAGAGTAAATCTCAAGACGGACCTAAACAACAAGAAATGGCAAAATAAAAACTGGGTGGGGGGGGCATTTTGACAAAAATGGCACCCGTGGCTGCAAACGCAGCATGCAGTAAAAACACAACACGGTAGTAAAAAGTAACCACTGCCACCAGCCATTAATTGTGTAAAGGGTAACATACATGTTACATGAGAAGCTAGACAAAGGGGCTACTTAGTAACACCTCCAGCACCCTATTGTAAGATGGTGCGTGCTGGTTCGTGAAAGTTACAATGTTAGTAAAGTCAATTTCATTTCACTGTTCTTGGAAAAAGTAGTTACCCAAGAAAAAGGTATTTAATCCTTGGGCAATCTGAAAGACTTCCTTGTGCTATTGCACTGATGGTGCTGTGTGACACAATGCAAAAAGATGCCCATGGAGTTTCAGACTCCAAAAACCAAATGAAACAGAGTTAAAATTGCTGAATAATACATGAGAGAGTGGGGAAAAGGTCTCTGTCTCCAGGTTCAAAATTTAAAAAGTCTTAGTCCAGCAAAAGTGCTGGGCCTCACTAAGGTAGAGAGGAATTGGAACATTTCTGAGAATTCTCCCTAACAGTCCTCTAGGGGTGACAAGCATGCATAAAGAAATCAGTACTAGAGTCAACTTTGCAAGGTCCAAAAAATCCATTTGCAGAATGTCATTTCGATTGGGTCTGTATTACCGGTGAAAATCACACTTGCAGTAATAAGGCGCTTGGTGCTTTCACGGACTTGCGGACCTGGTTCACTTAAACTAAATTATTGGATTATTAAATTTGATAAGCATTTACTGCACAGTAGCTCAGGGGTAGACATGTGGTGTCGTGCATGGGTGTGTACCTCAAAGGAAATCCCTTATACTGGCCTCCCCCTGAGATTATGGATTCTACTGAGCATATCACTTAACGCCAGTAATGTATACAAGTGTTGGGGGAGCTATCAATTCAACTAGTCGTCCCTTTGCTTTAATTTTGAAGCGGCATATTGAAGATATCATTTGGGGGGTGGGGGCCAAGTATGCTGATACTGCTTTCGTTATTCTCAGGCAATGTACGGATTTACAAAAAGTGCATTGCGGCAAGGGAAACTCCATTCAATCTCTTCAGTGGACAACCTCAGTTCTCGTGTGCATGGAGAAATTTAGGCATGTAACTGTTTTGAGTGTCAATGACACCAGGCATTTGAAATAGAAACAATCCTGGCAATTATTAAGGTCTGGGGGCATAACACAAAATATACTCCATGCCCAGATTTTGCGGAAACAACAAATACCGCTTAGAAGGCTGTTTACGACATAAAGTGCAAGAGGTTTTGAAGATTCGATTTTATTTTTGTTAATTTGGCTTCCTAGCGGATGGGAATTGCAAGATAGATTGCAAGCATTTTTTCCTGCAACATACAACTGAATATTTGTCCCATACTCTCACTGAATCGAGCACATACGCAAACCTTCTGACTTTTGGCTCTCTCAAGTACAACTTGAAACATGAGTTAAATAGCTCGTGTGTATGGAGTGTTTGGACTCAAATTGAAATAGCGGATTATGAGATAAAATACCTGATTTAAGGTTGTGCAGGATGGATATTGTTTAAAGTACACTAAGAACAAAAAAAAGGGAAAAACTGAACTGCTATATAATATCTGCCAGAAATGAAGTGTGTACTGTGATGCCTAGTGCTCTAAGAATCTGTCCTTTATTGTTGCTTCTGCTCCTTCAGTGAAGGGGATAAAAAGCCAGAGAAAATAACATCCTTTTTAGTCATGTTTTCTGTGACAAAACGTCCACGCTTCAAAAGTAATGTTTACTGGCGACCAAGCGCATAGTCGGTTGAAGTTATGGAGCTGAAGGGTGTTGGGCTAACAGTGTCTTGCACGGCCTTTTCTTTCATTATTTTCTATTGCTTCCAGATGCACTGTTTGGGCATGAAGACTTTTGAAATGCTTATGTGCTCGCCCAAACTCTAGAATGTATTTGCGCTCATTCAGTGATGCAGCAGAGGCTAGAACTGTGGTGCGATTCTTGGCTTGACTGTGTTGAATCTAAGGAAGGAATGCTGTGTTCTTTAGTTGATACTTTTAAGAGATAATTAGTTATGTCTCAGAGCTCAAAATGCTAGAGAGGCTCTCTGTCTCCATAAAATGCTAATATGATAGAAGACACAACTTTTTATATTATTATTGTAGAGCCTTGCAATAAACTACTAACCCCAGACACCTTTGACTCATGGCTCAACACCTCACTAATGCGGCTCACACCCTCTTGAAAACCATCAGCCCACCGTGGACTGTTCCCTAGATGGTTCACACCTGACTTGAAGACCACTAAACTACTATATAAATACCTAGAACGCAAAGGCAGCAAGACAAAACCCAAGAGAACAGAGCCACCTTGGCCCGGCACCTTCATCGGTACAAGGCCGAAATCCGGAAAGCAAAAAAAGCCCACTACAACTCCCGAATCCTAAAATGCAAAAACCCCAGCAAAGAACTTCACAAAATCATCTCCGAATTCACCAAACCGGAATGCACTACCACTGTCCCGACCCTCTCACAATCACTGTGCGACTCACTCTCTCTCCACTTTTACGCCACGGCTCTCGAAAGAACAAATGCACTAACCACCAAACTGGCTCTTACATCCACCAGGCGCAACCGTCCCCCATACCGGCCAACCCCCCGCCTGCGACCACTACGCAATCAACATTCGATTCCCTTAGTCCAATATCACCCGACCAATTTATCAAACTTCTCTCTGCCCGCAAACCATCCGGCTCTCCGCTAGACCCTTGCCCCGCCACAACCCTCAAAGAAATGTTCCCTTCTACCTGCGCAGGAGAACACGCAAGATTCATCATAAATGACCCCCTTTCCTCGGGTATCTTTCCTGACGCATTCAAAACTGTTCATGTCAAACCTCTGTTAAAAAAAAACTTCCCTCAACCCCCTCGAGCCCAAAAACTACCGCCCCATCTCAAACACCAGATTCCTTGCCAAACTCATTGACTGAACAGCCTACTCCCAATTAAATGCCTTTGTTGAAGCCAACAATCTCCTAGACCCCGCGCAATCAGGTTTCAGAGCCCGTCACAAAACTGAAACCACCCTAACTTCAATCTGGGATGACCTTAAAATCACGGCAGACTCTGCGGGATCCGCCGCATTAATCCTTCTTGATCTATCCGCCGCCTTTGACACAATCAATCACTCAATCCTCCTTGACCGCCTCCACTCCCTAGGAATTTGTGGAACCTCTCTCAAATGGATAGCTTCATTCCTCAAAGATAGGTACCAAATAACGATACTCCCCACCTATTCCTCCACGCCCGACCAGTCGACACGGGAGTCCCACAAGGAGCAGGCCTATCTGCCCTCCTGTTCAATCTCTACTTGACCACCCTCCCACCAATAATTTGTTCACACAACATACTGTTTTACAACTACGCGGATGACACTCCACTAATTCTAAAACTCCTGAATTCAAAACCCAACGGCCGACCTAACCTCGCTTCCTGCCTCCTTGACATAGAGCTCTGGATGACCCAAAGCCACCGCTTGTTAAATCCCTCCAAAACTGAAATCTTGGTAGGTGGCAACTCCGAACTTCTTCCACACCCACTACCCTGGCCATCCGCCATGGGCAGCTCACCGACTCCCTCTAACTCAGTAAAAAACCTTGGATGCACCATTGCCTCTGTACTAACACTCTCACGCCAAGTCAACGTCTCAAAGTCCTGCCACTACCACCTTAAAACTCTTAGGCGCATCTCTCCTTTCCCAACAGACTCTCCGCGGTCCAATCAATTGTTATATCAAGACTGGACTGCGCAAACCCCCTCTACCTCCGAGTCCATGCTTACCAACTGAATAAACTTCAAAGGGCCGAAAACGCGGCAGCCAAACTGCTACTTGCACTTGGCCCGAGGACCACATCTCCCCAGCCCTTAAGACTCTGCACTGGCTTCCAGTGGCCCGAAGGGTGACTTTCAAAACCATATGCATTTCTCATCGAGTATTGCATAAAACCGGACCTCAATATCTTCAGGACAAGCTAAAACCCTATCACCCCCCATGTCCTCTAAGATCAAGCTCAGCCGGCCTCCTAGTCATACCTAAAACAAACTGTCAGGTTAGGCGGATCATCATTCTCAGCCGTGGCCCCCACGCTGTGGAACGCCCTCCCATCCCACATCTGCCTAACTGAAGATCTAATGTCCTTCCGCAAACTACTGAAAACTTGGCTCTTCCCCTAAAACCAACCCATACGCAAACTAACCCAAACAGAAAAACAGCAGCTCAATGACACCAAGCCAACAAACTACTACATCCTGAATAACAAGAAGACAAATAACAATACAACATCAAGATCCATGTGAGAAATCGACAACTAATAACCGCTAATGTAATCTAAAGGACAAATAGAATAGAACGAGTAAAGTAGACAAGAGCAGTGAAGTGGTAAAAAGAATAAATTGCACGGAAACAGTAATGAAGTTTAAATTAATGAAATTGATGTAATGAGTGCAATGGACAAAATGAACAAAAATGGGCAAAATGAATAAAGAGAAGAGGATGGAAAAATTAACACGAGACTGGTGAGTACATAGACAGATAACTCCGACTGTATGAGTGCACGGCATAAATGGAAAGTACAGAATAGAAGATTCAAGTACATGAGACGAGAGCAGTGCATGAAAGAGATTGAGGGCACGGAATGGAGCCAGTGCGTATGGCAAGTGACATGGCCTGAATCGATAATGCATGATGAGTGAATGGAGTGGATGAAATCGCTAGAATGGATGAAGCGAGTGGAACGGATGAGCGCGCTGAGCGGACGAATGCGTTGAGCAGATGAGTGTGTAGAGCGGACGAGCGGGTATAGAGCGGACGAGCGTGTAGAGCGGATGAGTGTGTAGAACACAGGAGTGCATAGAGCAGATGAATGTGTAGAGCGGATGAGTGCAGAAGTGCGGATGAGTGCGCGGAGCGTGTTGGATGCGCAGAGCGTTCGAGGGCATAAAGCGGACGAGTGTCTAGAGCGGACGAGTCAATATAGAAGACGAGTGCGTTTGGTGCATGAATGCACAGTGCGGATGAGTTGCGTAGAGCGGATGAGTTGCGTAGAGCCGCTAAGTGCGTAAGGCGGACGGAATGGGTGATGTATACTGATGGAACGAGTGATGTATATGAATAGAATGGGTGACGTATGTGGATGGAGTGTGCAGAATGGACGAGTGCGTAGAATGGATGGAGTGGGAGGCGTATGTGGATGGTACTGATGTAACATGTGAAAGGTACGTGTGAAATATGTGGAAGGTACAGATGGAAAATGTGGAAGGTACAGATGGAAAATGTGGAAGGTACGCATAAAATAACTTGGAATTCACGGAAATGATTGGATTACATGAACAGATCTGAGTGCATGGAACAGATCCGAGTGTGTGGTATGGACTGGAGGGCGTGGCACGGTTCGGAGGGCGTGGGACGGACTAGAGTGCATGGAATGCATGGAACGGACTAGAGCGCATAGAAGTGCGCTTCATACATCAATGGTTTGGAATGCATGTAACGTTTGAAAGAGCATGTAAAGCATCCTATCACACCACCATGCTTACTCTCTTCTTTACACCACCATTCAACTAGAACACAGATACTATGACACCATTCGGTATAGCTGCCAACATCTGCCTCATACTCTACATCACTCTAACTAATCACTTCTGATTTCACACCCCCCAGCCAGGCGTTCTACTCGGGCCTAACGCAGCCAGAACCGGTCTGGATAAAACCTGCCAGAACAAACACATACCCCTGATCTCTCAACCACACCTACCGCTACGAAGCAGCTATTACACGAATGCCACACCAGATGAACACTTATCCGGTGCTCACAAGCACCTTTGACTCTCTACTGACTTGAACTTCGGTTCCGAAGGGCGTTCAACCTACCAGCGCCTTCAGACCATACCAGTGGTACATAAGGCACTATATAAATGCAAAGTAACATAAGATAACATAACATGGCCATTGCAGTGAATATGTTCCTAGGAGAAAAGGTCTGGGATGTTATATTTTGTACATGTTAAAGGTTCTGACTTGAGGGGGGAAAAAAAGGGGGAAGTTCTTGTGTTTATTAAAAATGCTTCTTGGTGGGGTTTTATTTGAATAGTTATGAAAGCTTTGAGTTTTGTAGCGAGGTGAAATCTTTTTACCAATACTGTTCGTCTATTGTGTGAATGATGTGTGTAGGGTTGCTGGGTATCCATGAATTTTGCGATTGTTACCTGGTAGAATGAAGGTATGATTTCTTGACAGCGTAGCCAACGCTAACATGGTTGTTGGATATGGACATTAAGAAATACATGAAATATGTGCATGTGGGGTGTGCATAAATTGTAGGTGTGCAGGCGCAAGGATGAATGAACTGGTTAGTGAGTATGCAGAGATGCATTGCATTGGAATGAAGATCTTCTAGATGCATGTTATTTGAATTGGACATAGGATGTGCTATTTTATAAAGTTTTCATTTTACATATTGTTGCACAGAATGTTAAAGACTAATCTATTATATCTCTGTCTGAGGGATTATCTGGAATTGTCATTTATATTTGGTTGCTGAGTGGTTGCTGTCTCAGTGGTGTATAAGTAATGTTAGTTTTAGTTATGTTTCATGTAGAGTGAATATACAGTATGATTCTGTATGATATTGAATATCTTGATGCATATGCTCTTTCCTGTGCTTTTTGCTTTTTTCGGTTTTATTCTTTTTTATTTTATCTATTTTTGGTTTCAAGAGGAAATTGAACACTCAATACATCAGCAAACAGAAAACGTCCTGGCCTTGATGGCTTTCCAATAGTTCTACAAGACCTTTTGTCAGATCCTGTCACCTTTCCTTGTAAAATTGTATGCAGAAATACTAGTTAACGAGATGGTTGCTGAATCAATGTAAACAGCATTAATAACGGTTATCCCAAAATAAGGTAAAGATACTTCGCAGTGTGAGAATTAACGGCCTATTTCGCTCTTAAATGTCGATTTTGAAGCTCCTGGCAAATGGCCTGCTTCCAAAGTTAGTTCATAAAATTCAGACAAGTTTTGTGAGCGGAGGTAATAGTAGTGATAACTTGCGAGAATTGCTTAATGTTGTTTACTTACAGAGACATTCTGCTGAGGCGTATGCAGCAAGAAGTATAGATGCCGAGAAGGCTTTTGATAGACTAAGCTGTTATTTTATTTTTACACATGTTTTGCTTAAAATACATTCTGTACTGTTTTTTCTTAGGCTTTTTAGAGTCTTACATCGAAATGTAAAGGCAGCTGTAAGTGGTAGTCGTTCAGAGTGTTTTCCGATCCTGAAGGGAACTAGACAGGGGTGCCCTTTGTCCCCTCTATTGTTTGATCTATTCATTGAGCCTCTTGCCATTATGCTTAGGAATCATCCAGATATAGGGGGTATTCCATTCAGAGACTGTCAAAAGTTTTTATATGCAGATGACCTCTTGGTCCTCCTCCTCAAACCCAAAGAGATCATACCCGGAGCTCCTATCGACACTGCAGAAATTCAGTAAATTCTCGAATTATGAAGTCAATGTTGCAAAGACTTTGATTTTTCCAGTTTCTATTTCATGTCGTAGGGGGTTGTTTAATGTGGGTTGGGAAGTGTGGGCTGATTCGGGTCTTAAATACTTGGGTATTCATGGAAATGGGGAAATGGAGTCTGTTTGGATATAATATCCACCTGAAAATCACAAATGTAGATACTCTGCTGTAGGTTGTAGAAGCTAAATTTGTCCTTATGGGGTAAAGTTAATGTAGTGAAGATGTCCCTCCTTCAAAAATGTGTGTGTCTTAAGAATGCTTCCCCTACCTCTTCCAAATCTGTTAAGTATAAACAAAACCTTTAATACGTTTGTGTGGGGGGCATAGAACCAAGCACGGGTCCCCAAAGATGTCCTTCCTAAACCAGTGAAGCTGGGTAGCTTTGGACATCCTGACTTCCTAATCTCACGACTTCGTGACACCCTGGGAATCACAGGTCGGGCTCTGGCCTGGTTAACCTCTTTTCTCTTCGACCGCCCATCACAAGTCAAGCTTGGTGCCTTTCTCTCGACTATCACCCTCTCAACCTGCAGCGTTCCCCAGAGGTCTAACCTATACTCTGGTTTTTCAACATCTACATGGCCACCCTGGCACGTGCGATTGCCACTTTCACCTCTAATATCCAGTGTTATGCAGACAACGGTCAACTATCCTTCAGGCTATCCTCGGCTGCCTGCTCCTCCTCACTCATACCAGACTGTTTGCTATTCAGGCTTGGTGTACTGCGAACGACCTCTGTCTCAATGCCAGTAAAACTGAGATTGTTTGCATTGGGACCCCTGCTCCTGCTTCCCCACCCCCCCCCCTCACTCTGGTCGGCCTCCCATGGCCCTGCGTCCACCCACAACTTGAGGCCAAAAACCTTGGGATCATCTTCGATTCTACTCTCTCCTTCTCCTCACACATTTCTGACATCTCAAAAAAGTCTCAACTACACCTCCTCAGAGGCATGCTTCCTTTTCTCAGTTTTCTCCAGCGGTTCACTGTCTCCAGAGCCCTGTTTCTCTTTAGGCTGGACTACTGCAACAGCCTCTTCGTCAACCTCCCTGCTTCTGCCCTGCGCCCTCTGCAAATCATCCATAACAGAACCGCAAAACCTATCTTTGGCCTCAAGCCCAGGAACGGCATCTCTCCATAACTGAAATCCCTCCACTGGCTCCCTGTGGCTGCAACGATCAAATTCAAGACCGTCAGCATTGTCCACATGGCTTCCTGGGGCCTGGGACCTACTTACCTTAAACGCTGCCTTACTAAATAATGTCCCTCCCGAGCCCTCCGCCCATCTACCTCCAACCTTCTGCGAGTGAGCAGGTTCTCCAAGCAGAGATTTGGAGGGAGATCCCTTTCCTCAGCAGGCACCTCCGTCTGCAACAGCCTCCCTGCCAACCTCTGTCTTCATCCTGATATTCTTAAGTTCTGGAAACTCCTCAAGACCTTCCTCTTCTCTTCCTTTTCTCTCTCTGCTAACCTAGCTCTCTGCTCTTCCCTCTCTCCCTCCTTCGATACAGCTCACTGACTGGCCGCCTCGTGTACCCCCAGAGTCTCGCAGGTCCCAGGCACCCCTGCCAGTCCTACTGCACTTGCCTCAGGGCCCTGGACCCCACCCACGTACTGCACTTGAAATACATCCTGAGAGCTTCTTTCTCCGCACTTCCCCTCCACACTTCCCCAGTCTCTACTGACTGGGTGCACTTGGTCTCCTGCCCTTCCCTCGTCCTGCCTGCACTTGCACTACAGCTCTGCCTGTAGAACTTTCTGTCCTTTCTTGTCTTACCCCTTAATGTGCACTTGAAAAAACTGCAGAATCGTCGTCGGGCCTATTCTTTTTTTTTTTGTTATCCTAACTGTTAAATATACCATATCCACTTAATCTGCCTGTGCAGACCGTTATCGCTGCAGAAATTCAAGGGCTTAGAGCAACTGGTTTTTTCCCCTGTGTTCCCACCCTCCTTGAGCGCTTTCAAACACTTGCCTGTGTATAGGCGCTTCTTAAATAAACAATACCATAACACTCTACCACACTGCGTTTACACTACGCATGCCACACCATTGGTTGGCGTCTAATCACAGTAATTGTACAGGCTGGGTTAAAATTAAGAGAGAATGAATTTCACCCTCCCCCCTGGGTATTCTTCTGTTTATGGATAAACGGTTACCGACTGGTACAACTCCGTCCTTTATAAAGCATGTTGTGAAGGAGTGGCGTAAATCTAATGAAGTTCGGGAGGAGAAATATTTGCTGTGTGCAGACTATAGTTTATGGAAGAACCAGGCTGTGAAACAGAATAAATGTTTCATGATGGACTTCATGGCAGAGACTGGGTATCTGGAAAATAGGACAGGTTTATGATGGTCCGAATATGGTGGATTTTGAGTTCCTGCGCTTTAAGCATAAGCTGAAAGTGCATGAAATTTGTCGATACAATGCTGTGTGGGAACTTTTGGATGTGCTTTTTTCGTCAACGAATGCTACAATGCACGCTCCACCTGCAATTTTTTTTTCTTTCAAAGACCATGCCCGTGTCTACATCTACTTTCTATGAATTGGCTACACCTTCTACATCTCAGTTCACATCGCAATGTGGTAGAGGGAATTGGGATTTGGATCTGAGTTGCACACTGTCGGATATTGAATGGAACTGCATATTTATAGGTCCAATTAAATCTAAAGTAGATTTAGATTTGAGCTTTACATGACAAAGAGTTAACCATTATCTATACTGGTCTCCGTGGAAGATGAGATTGAGCAAATTGTGTAATGCAGACATTTGTTGGAATTGTAAAAAAGAGGTGGGTTCCACGCTCCACATGTTGTGGTTATGTGGTAAAATACATCTATTTTAGGGTGGTGTTTTTCAGAGAATGGTAATGGTTATGGATGTATCTATACCTAGAGTTCCACTTGTTGGTGTGCTTGGTTTGATCCCAATAGATATTGGACTGCCTACAAGTAAAATGTTCTGAGTTTACAGAGCCCCTCTTTTAGCCAAGAAGCAAATTGAGATTTTGGAAAAGTGACACTTCCCCTTATATTTATGATTGGTTGCAGAGTTGGTCCCTTCTGTCTAGGAGAGAGAAAATATCCTTTCAAGCAAAACATCAACTTAACAAATATGGGAGGATCTGGGGTGTATTTAATGATATTTATGCTTAATTATTTAGTCACATTCTAGGGTTTTTACTCTCTTGATTTAGTCATTTACTCTTTTATCTTATTTTGTTTCTTTCACTCTATTACTTTCACTCTGGAGTTCCCCTTGTTTTGTTCTTTTCTGTTCTTCTAAAGATTAGACTACTAGGTTGTATTTTAATAAGTATCACTTTGTATATTGCATCATTTGATTGTGTTATTGCTTACGTATGGTATTAAATGAATAAATAAAATCATTACAAAAAGTATATTCAGTACATTTCAGATGGGATTTCAAAAGGAACTGTCCATGGCAACACCCTATACACGCCATCTGCATAGAACTGGGCTTGACCTCTCAGTACTTTAATTAAATTAAAGAGTGGAATGATGTATTTAAGTATAATGACACCAGAAGGAGATAATTTCTTGGAAACGATTAAAAAGGGTATCCAAGTAGAGTCCTGTAAAAGTCTGAAGATTTTCCTAAAGAGATGAATGAGACTTTTTAAAGATGGACTGTATTCCGGTTTGGTCGGAGGATCTGGGGGCTTTAAGGGCGGAAATGAAGAAGTGAGCCTTAAATTGGGAATGGGTATCTAATCACGACCATGTGAGTAGATTGAAAATCCCCGAGGACTATAGGAAAATGTGTTATACATATAGATGTCCCCAGAAATATATAAATCTTTCCTGATCCCAAATTTTGTGGAATCTTTATGCAGATGAGATTTAACAAACTGCTGATATAAGAGATCAAAGGCAGCATGTTCCTCGAGAGAAGAGAATATGCAGAATGTGTAAAGACAATATAGAAATTAAAACCCTTAGACATGTCTTAACCAGATGTCCTTGAATGAGACGCTATTACTACCATTACTATAGATATCTCGCCGAGGGCTTTGAAGAAGTAATGGGAGATTTGTTTTGGCTAATGGAATATGTGGGCGTAGCTTGGGTAGAGCGATGGCACTAATGCAATTATGGCTGGCTTTTGAGAAAACAATACGGTTAAAGGAAATGAAATCATAAAGTAGGATATGTTGGATGTTTAGATTGGAACTAGGAAGCACTAATTGTATACATTTTAGAGGAATGCTGTTCATAAGAATGAACTATAAACTGTTATCCATTACAGGCTTTTTAAGTAATTAAATGATACATTTTATGAAATATGTAAAGTAGGTATTAATGGATATGTAAAGGTTTTCTTTTTATATAATGTGTATATTTGTGAAAAGTTCAATCAACTAAAACACAATAAATAAAAATGATTTTAAAAAAGGGCGTACCATTCCATCTGGCCAAAAGTTTGTAATTTGTTGTCTTTTTGTCTTTGTTATGAAAGATTTTTTTTTCTGCAGCTTTCCTTCAAATGACTTTCATGGGACTTCCATGGGACACCCTTTCTTTTTGCTTTGTTTTCAATCCTTACATGACTTTTTGGAGGAAGGTAAAGCCTTCTGCTTTACTTCACTTGCTTTGTGCTAATTGTTACGGGGAGACTGATCAGTCCGTATGACTCAGTGCTGAGAGACTCTTCATAGATTTTCTTGTATTTTTACAACTGCACACATCACCCTAAAGTGAAGTGCGGTTAGGACACTTTGTATACTGATATCTTTTTCTTTGGAACATTTGTGTTACAAGGTGTCCAGGGTGGGCTAGTGGCAGTGGATTGTTTTCCTGCCATGTGTTGGCTTGATTTAAAAAATCTGGCCTCGTGGATAGGTTTTAGGAGGCCAACCTAGTTATAATGAAAAGGGCACTCTGGGAGTTTAGCCAAACCCAACCAAGGTTAACATGGAAAAGTGGTCCAGGCCAAGTCTTGGGAGAGGTGAGTGGTGTCAGGAGTCCAGTGATGCCACAGTGAAATACACAATGGTTCTACTTAGATGGGCAAGTACAGAAATACTCTTATTGTAGGCCCAAGAATGCACTATAAAAATGAGTCCAGCAGGTAATATTATCACAACTCCAAATATAAAACATATACAGTCTGAGTTGGTCAATGCAACGCAATGCAAGTAGTTAAGCAATTGTATAACCAGTCCACAGGAATAGAAGCCCGAACTTTGAGTCCATCCCTAAGTTGAATGGGGCTTTATGCCCAAAGGTTCACAGTACTTTTAGAAGATGGGACAAAGTTAGGAAATGTTCCTGTGGGTGTGAAAATTGTTCCAGAAGTCTTTCAAAGGGATTCACAGTCAAGTAAAATACTTCTCCCTTCTGGAGCAGCCTTTTCAACAAAGGTTTTAAAAAACAATGGAATGTAAATCCAAGTTCTTAAACTTTATAATGGAGGAGATGGGGGCGCTGGTAAGTATTGAGACTACTCTCTGCCCTTACTCGAATTTTCCCAAATGACTTGGCAGGTCGAATTGGGGTCGCTGGAGGTAGGTTTTCCTGCCGTTGGACGCAGTAGAATATGCCCAGGAGCTGCGGGTGCAGGGAAGTTTACGGTCGGCACCAGGAGCTGAGTGCAACCCTTTCCGGCGAACAAATGGAGCAGGCACTGAGGCAGGACTTGTCTGAACACTCTACCAGACGGAGGAAGGCCGGTTCCAGCGACGTTCATCGCACGCGGACGACAGCAGGTTTCTCGGCAGTCGCAAACAAAGGAAGCCTACCAGAACAGGACCCATCGATACTGGGATGCTGAAACCTGGCAAAAAGGCAACTTGTAGGACTTGCTTTAGACCACCGAAATCCCAAGTCAAAACGCAGGACGGCGACGCTTCTGGCACGGTAGCCCAAAATTGAGCTCACCTACAATGAGGTGTGGTAGGTATACTTGGCGTCCCTATGACTTTGTTCATGGCAACTTTGTGGTTACTTGCATGATTTGTTCGGACTGAATGGTAGCAGCAAATCGTTTCCTACCATTTAAAAAATATATATTTTTGCATGCGGTTTTACATTTTTGCGTTTAATTCCTTTTAGTGTACAATGTACTCTAAAATGGGCATTCCACTCGATTTTTGCCTGTCCTTTAGCCATTGTGCCATTGTAGCCTAAGCGCCCAAATAGTGGATGTGTGTATACAAACCAAACACAACACTAAGGTCTAGCAACAACATTTGCCTCGAACCTAAACAATTCTCAAAGCTCAATTCTGGGGGGAACAGAGTTCTCCTGCATTGCCACAAAACTTTGGAACCTGCTCCCAAAGGAAATATGAACAGAAGATCACCTAAAGTTCAGGAAATTGCTAAAAACATACACATCGAGCTATACTGGAATAGTCAGCAAAGGAAACTGTCAAAACATCACAATGGAAACACCAAACTAAAACCTGTTGAACCGAAACACATTCCCCAATGAAATATAACCTTCTGCCTGCTAGGGCGAATTCTCAGCAATGTGCTAATCCCCTACTACCTTGAGACCCACAGCACTTTTTATGTTGCCCTTTCTACAGTTAATTTCTGGTGGCATTGGTTTACTTTTTTCTACCATTGTCTTTTTACCGCGGTCTGCGTTCGCAGGTACAGCACCCATGGGTGTGTTTTTTGTCAAAATGGCCCCAGTCTTTTTTTCGCCATTTCTTGCTGGAACGGTCTTTCTTGGGATTTACTTTGCATGCCAAACCAGGTTTGGTCCTTTTGTTAATTTTGTATTTTGCGGGATTCACGAATGAAGCCCGCCTCTGGCTCCAGTATGTCTGGCAGGGGCAGGAAGTGAGGGAGGTGCCCAAAACTCCCTGTGCTTAATCCGCTTGGTCACAGGAATGCACCCAAAGGTGATTGGCCGGCTGGCTGTCCTGGAAGGACTGCCACCCTGCAGTGTGATAGACAGCTAGTCTGGAATGAATGGGACAAACCTGCATAAAAGGCCAGGCTTTTTGACTTGGAAGTCAGTCGACCACTGGATGAAGGAATACGAAGAATAACTTGGAAGAGACGCCTGCTGCAACTCCTGGACTGTTGGTTTGCCTGGTGAAGCCCTGCCGCTGTGCTAAAGCTCTGAATTCGCCTTGACTAGAGAAGCCCTGCAAGGACGACTTCTCCCCTTGAGTTGGTGGGACCAATCAACTCCAAAGTAAGCCTGACTGGACATCTTCTCGAAGCTGACTGTACTTCTGCTGCTGGAACCGAAGTGCCAGGGAGAGGCACACCAGATCGTGTGCGTTGCTTTTAAGTCAGACCCGAGCTCCAGGAAGATCCTCCGCACTCCCAGGAAGCAGGACTGAACAAGCCTGAGCCACCTCAACCGAGTGCTCGACCCCAAATGCGAGGAAGGTCCAAAGTGGTATCCGAGAACGGCGCTGGTGCGATTTGCTATAGACACAAGAAGCTGAAACACTGAATTGCCACTGATTTGAAGATTGCCGGTTGTGGTCGTTGACAGTCCCATTGCAGTGCAGGAGTCCCCAGAAGCCCTCCCTCTTGTCCCCATGACTGAGGCCCAGGAACAGGATCTGCAGAGCTGCACAGGAGCAGAAGCCAGCTGACAGAATGTTTTCTAACCAAAGGTACTGTACAGTATAACATAACTTAACTCTTGTTGTGTAGCCTTGCTTGTTCTCAGTTGGGACCTGTCTTTATTGCTCTGTTGAGGTGCTTGTATCTTATACTCTCACAAGCCTAACAGCTTTTGGCCCTACATTGATTCTTCTTTTCTGCAAAGACTTCTAAAACATTGTGCAAGACTTTTACTTACCTGCAAGAAGTGCTTCAGCTCACTTATACTTTGCTAACTTGACATTAGCTGGCCTGGCTCCCTGAATGACTCTTCTCTCCTCTTACATTGTGTTGTGCCTATCCTTCCAGGATGGGGTTAACTTACTTGGCATTGGGGGGGTTCAAAAGTACTTACCTGCGTCAGAGTATTTGTGTGATCTCTTGTTTATTCTAATAACCCTTTTCTTTGACACTAATGTTCTAAATGCAACAGTAATATATTAATGTCCACAGTGTCCTAGTTATTTAAGTCACCTGAGGGTGTAGAAAGTGTATGTGTGCCATCCCCAAAGGGTATTTGCTGATTTAGAGAGAGTGTGTATTTTGGAGTGTATTTATACTATTACATTGGCCCTTCTGAGGGAGGCTTATTCAAACCAACTGTTAAATAAATTAATAATTGTTTAATCAAGAAACATTGAGTGTAAATGTTTATTTTGATACTTGTCATTGTGAATGTCTGTGTAACTTCCCTACTGCTCACATTGACCCCTCTTGAGATGAGCCTGGCTGCTCAACCACACTACCAACCCGTGTAGTACAGACTTATACCAAAAGCTGGGTTCCTATTGCCAGGAGGTCAAGGTTGTTGTGCATTTTAAGGGTACTGATCCAAATCTTGCCTAACAGTAACAATGTTGGATCTATCGGTGGTGGAGACCTCTAGTAGTCCATCGTCCAGTGGTATTGGTACCACAAACATGCACCATAGATTAGAGGTTCTGTGTGGACTTTAGAGCTCTTAATGCTGTAATCAAGAAAGATGCTCATCATTTTCCACACACTGACAGGTTAGTGGACCAACGGGGTGCTGCAAAGTAACTCTGTACCTTTTTGTCCTTACTGTAGGGTATGGAATAACCACATTCGCAACATCTGTGGGACTTTACCAGTTCAGGATAATTCCATTTTGCTTAAAGAACACACCTGACACTTTTCAAAGGATTGTTAACCATGTCCTCAATGGGTTAAATGAATTCATCATTGGATGTTTCAATGATATTGCAGTCTACAACCCTACTTGGAAGGAAGATGTTAAATGTGTTGGAGGATCTTCATTAGAGCCATTTGACACAACTACTACCAAGGGCGATGAACCTCCTCGTCTTTTCCTCTTTTCTCCCCTGATGAGGTTGCTAGACAAGTCTGATCCATGAAAGCCTCATCAAAACAGCTTCATCCCTGTTCCTCTAAAACCATCAAGGATCATATTGACACCCTTGCTCTGGCCCTTGCCGATTTTTGCACCACTCATTTGCCCCAAAATCCTTCCCCTCCCCTCTGAAGCACTCCCTTGTGTATCCTCTTCTTATGAAACCCACAGCTGATCCTTCTTGTCTGGCTAAGTGTCGCCCAATTTCCATTACTCCCTTTCTGGGCAAACTCCTGGAAAAGCTGGCCATCTCTCGGTTGAACGTTCATTCCGATTCTGTTGGCTGTCTCCATGACCACCAGTCTGGCTTCAGAGCAGCCAGAGGCACAGAAATTGCTCTCCTGAACATCTGCGAAGATCTGCTCTCCAACCTTGACTCCAACATTCCCTCTGTCCTCATCCTACTCGATCTCTCTTCTGCCTTTGACACAGTCAACCATACTGTCCTGCTCAACCGTCTCCGTGATAACCTGGGTATCACTGATCAGGCTCTGGCCTGGCTGACCTTTCCTCTCTGATCGACCCTCCCTGGTCCAACTTGGGTCCTTCCTATCATCTGTCGCCCTCTCTACCTGTGGTGTTCCTCAGGGGTCTAACCTTTTGCCCTGGCCTTTCAACCAATACCTGGCAACTGTCGCCCACTGCATTGCCATTTTCTGCTCAAATTTCCAGTGCTACGCTGACAACACTCCTCATTTTCATGCTGCCCTCAGCCACCTCGTATCACTTTCTCATCTCTGATTACCTAACTGCCATTCAAGATTGGTGAGCTGTCAGTGATCTTTGTCTGAATGCCAGCAAGACGGAGATCCTCCTTGTTAAGTAAAGATTTGGGGTAGTACCCTTAGGGTGCACTAAAACAACCTTCGCCTCCTGGTAATAGGGACCCAACCTTTGCTATAAGTCTGAACTACACAGGTTGGTAATGTGGCTTAGCAGCCAGGCTTATCTCAAGAGGGGTCAATGTGAGCAGTAATGCAGTTAGAGAGATTCACAGTGACAAGTATTCATATAAACACTGATACTCAAGGTTTCCTGATAAAATAATTATTCATTTATTTACCAGTCATTTAAACAAGCCTTCTTCAGAACGGAGCAATATAAAAGCAACACTCAAAATACACTTCAAAAATCCACACTTAGTTTTCTCAAATTTAGTAACTTCCGATAGGGGATGACCCACAGACCATTCCTACACCCTAAGGTGACATAAATAACTAGGATACTTGTGGACATTAATAGAGTACTGTTCTATTTAGAGTGGGCACTGTAAAAAGAAATGTTTAGCAGAATAAACAAGAGATCTCAAATATTTCTTTAAGCAGGCAAATACTTTTGTACCCCCCTCCTACCCCTCTCCCATGCAGAGTAAGTTAACCCCTTCCTGGAAGGACAGGTGCAACACAATGACGGAGGAGAGAAGTCTTTCAGGGAACCAGGCTAAGCCAATGTCAATGGGAAAAAGTCTGTGTGGACTGAAGCACTTCTTACAGGTGCGTAAATGTATTTGCACAATGTTTTTAGAAGTCTTTGATGAAGAAAGAAGAATCAAATGTAGAGACACAAGCTGGGGGGCTTGTGAAATAGAAGCTACAAGCAAACCTACAGTGAGAGGTAAGTTCCCTCAGACTTTACAGTACCTTTGGTTTGAAGAAAAGATGCAGCTGATGACCTCAGTTCCTGTGCAGCTTTGCAGATCCTGTTGCTCTTGGGCCATAGTTGTGCGGACAAGAGGGAGGACTTCTGGGGCTTCCTGCATCACAACGGGACGGTCACCAACTGCAACCGGCAAACTTTCAAACAAGTGGCACTTCAGTGTTTGTGTCTCGCGACTACCGCAAATTGCAACACTGCGGTTCCTGGCTGTCCAGGTGGACTTTCCTTGCTTCTGGGGTCGCACACTCTATTGAGGGGGCTCGGGCTCGGTCAGTCCTGCTTCCTGAGAGTCCGTAGGATCTGCCTGGAACTCTTGGCCAACTTAAAAGCAACGCACACAAACTGGTGTTCCTCTCCCTGGCTATACGGTTTCCAGCAGCAGCTCTGTGGAAATTTCAACCAGCTCTGAGAAGGATGTTCAGGTGGCTTACTTTGGATTTGATTGATTGGTCCCACCAACTCAAGGGGAGAAGTCGTCTTTGCGGGGCTTCTCTGTCGAGGCAAACTTGGAGCTTTAGCACAACAGCAGGGCTTCAACGGGCAAACCAACGGTCCAGGAGTTGCAGCAGACGTCCTCTTCAAGTTCTTCTTTGGATTCCTTCATCCAGTTGTCGACTCTGCCTTCCAGTCAAAAAGCCTCACCTTTTATGCAGGTTTCTTCCATTCATTCCAGCCCAGCTGTCAGTCACCCAGCAGGGTGGCTGTCCTTGCCAGACAGTCAGCCGGCCAATCACTACAGAGTGCATTTGGGTCTCCTACGAGACTAAGCACATGGAGTTTCGGGCATCTCCCTCACTTCTTGCCCCCACCAGACGCTCTGGATCCAGAGGCGGGTTTCACTCATGAAGTCTGCCAAAGACAAAACGAACAAAGGGATCAAACCTGGTTTGGTGCGCAGAGTAAATCTGAAAAAGGACTAAAAAAACAAATGCTGAAAAAATTAGACTGGGGCCATTTTGACAAAAATGGCACCCAGGGGTGTTTACTGTAGCTGCGAACGCAGCCCGCGGTAAAGACACGACAGAGTAGTAAAAAATAACCACTGCCACCAGCCATTAATTGTGTAAAAGGTAACCTAAATGTTAAATGAGAAGCTAGACAAAGGGGCTAAGTAACCCCTCCAGCACCCTATTGTAAGGTAGTGTGTGCTAGGTCTAGAATGTTACAATGTAAGTAAAGTCAATTTCATTTTACTGCTTTTGGAAACCGTAGTTAATCCAAGAGTAAGGTATTAAAACCTTGGGAGATCTAAAAGACTTCCCTGTGTCACTGCATTGAAGGTGCTGTGTGACACAATGCAAAAAGATGCCCGACTGTCGGACTCCAAAACCACAGAGTTCAAATCACAGAAAAATACATGAGAGAGTGGGAAAAGGGTCTCACTCTCTCCAGGTTCAAAATTAAAAAGTCCTAGAGTACAGTAAAAGTGCTGGGGTTCTCTAAGGTAGAGAGGGATTAGCACATTTTTGAGAATTCTCCCTAACAGATTATTTCATTTTGCACCAAGTACCGGCACTGTATATATGTTTTATAGTGTTTAGTATTTGTATTCATTTAGTTTATATAGCGCTTTATACCAAAGCGCTGCACATTTTAACAGGATACATATGACAATTAACATTAGAACAGTAACAGAAGAAGCAATTTACAATTGAGAATCAGACCAACAAAACAATGTGTAGAGCAATTAACTGGAGAGGAGGAGAGTAGTGCAGTAGAACTGAGAGGGAGGAGTGGTGAACGGATGGGGTGAAGGGTGAGAATAGGGGGAGGGGGGATGGAGATAATCAAGGAGATGAGGCAAGGTGGGAGAGGAACAGGAAGGGGGGGGAGGGATTTCATGGCTGGGAATTTAGGAGAGATTTGAGGGAAGTGCGGAATGAGGAAAAGGTAGAAATAGAGCGGAGTGAGAGAGGTAAGGAGTTCCAGTGTAGGGGGGCTAGGAGATGGAAAGAGAGGAAACAGGAAGTGGCACAAGGGGGGAAGGAGGGGACAGTGAGTAGGAAATAGTCAGCCGAGCGAAGGGAGCAGGAGGGAGTGTAGAATGAGAGGGAGGAGAGATAAGGGGGAGCAAGACCGTGGAGAGATTTAAAGACTAGGCAGATACATTGATATTTAAATTGGGAGTGAAAGGGAAGCCAGCCAAGGGAAGCAGAGATGGAGTCACGGGGGGAGAGGAGACGGAGGGTGCGGACGGCATAGTGGTAGATGGATTTAAGGGGGGGCGAGATGAGAAGTAGGAAGTCCAAAGAGTAAGGATGAGCAGTAGAAGAGGCGAGAGTAGATAAGGGAGGAGATTAAGAGTTTAGTAGCATGGAAAGTGAGAGAGGGGCAGACTTTGCGAATATTAAAGAGGTGGAAGCGACAGGCACGAGAAGTGAAAGATGTGGTGGGAAAAGGTGAGAGAGGAGACAAAGTGAATGCCTAGGTTGGGAGCGTGGTCAGAGATGGGGAGATTAGAAGGGGGGAAATGAATGAAAGGAGGAGAGAGGGAGGGGGAAGAGAGTTGGAGGGGGAGGAAAACTACTTCAGTTTGATCAGCGTTACTTCAGTTTGATCAGTGTTAAGGGAAAGGAAGCGAGAAAACATCCAGTTTTTTATTGCATTAAGGCAGGAAGAGAGTTTAAGGTGGAGGTCAGTAGAGAAGGAATAGAAGGAGAGGAAGAGTTGAGTATCATCGGCGTAGAAATGGTGAGAAGTGCCAAATTAGGAGATAACTGGGGCAAGGAGGGAGGTAGAGTGAGAAAAGGAAAGGGCCAAGTACCGAACCTTGGGGTACTCCATATCCCAAGGAGAGGAGCGGCCTCCCCAGGATACAGTAAAGGAGCGGTAGGAGAGGTAAGAGGAAAGCCAGTTAAGAACAGAGCCTTTGAATCCAAAGGAAGAAAGAGTATTGAGAAGAAGGGGTGATCGACAGTGTCGAAGGCAGCAGAGAGGTCTAGAAGAATAAGGACAGAGGATTGCTTAGGGTGTCGAGCGGAGAGGAGGGACTTAAGGATGTAAGTGAGGGCAGTTTCAGGAGAGGGTTTAGGACGGAAGCCAGATTAAGAGGGAGGAAGGAGAGAGAGATTAGTGACAAAGGTTGAGAGTTGCGAGTAGGCCAGACGCTCGAAGTTTAGAGAGGAATGGGAGAAGTGAGATAGGACGGAAGTTAGAGGTGAGTAGGGGGTCAGCAGAAGGTTTCTTCAGAATAGGAATGATAGTGGCATGTTTGAAAGCGGAGAGGAAGATAGCAGAGGAAAGGCAGGTGTTGAGAAGAGAGTAGATCTTGGGTGTAAGGAGGGAAGGGAAAGGGTCAGTAGGAGCAGACGAGCGGTGGGCTTTGGAGAGTAGGATGGTAACGTCACAATGGGAGACAGGGGAGAAATCAGTCATGCAGATAGAGGAGAAGGGAGAAGGGGGAAGGGGGAGAGGAAGAGAAGCAATTGAGTTTTTGCCGAAGGGCAAGGATCTTGGAAGAGAAGAAGTTTGCAAAGTCGGAGGGAGAAAGGGTGGAAGAGGTTGAGGGATCAGGGGTGGGAGGAGAGAGTGTGTTTGGAAAATGTTATGAAACCTGTAGGTAATATTGTTTTCTGGGCTTAAAATAAATATAGTATTTTTATAACTGTCTTAATGTAATCATTGGTTTTTCACTTGGTGGTCTTGTTGTGGAATCCTGACCCCAATTGCCTCTCCTGAAATTTAGCCTTGGCCTCTCTCCATGCTAACTTGGTTGGTTTGGCTAAGCCTCCAGAAGTTGCTCCCTGTTCACAGCAATAAGGGTGCCCTCCTAAACACCTGGCCAGAGTTTAGAAATCCATTCTAACAAATTGGTGTACATCAGTGAGGTTTAGTGTACCCCAATGTTGTCCACTGGAGTAGTGCCTGAATTAGATTTGCAAAGAACATTCTAATTTGTTTTTTTCTGGTAATATGTCACCTACTATACTTGGAATAATGGAAATAATGGAAATAGACACTGCATCTACTTTAATTGCTTCTAAGGTTGATCTCTTAAAGAAGTTGTGTTTTAAAAGAGGACTTCTAACTTCTAGCAACGTGATTTGATGCAGAGAGTTATGGATCAATAGCAAAGTAGAACTGTGCCTTTACCTTCCAATGGTTCAGACGGCATTCCTGTTGAATTCTACAAACACTTCAAATCACTCCTACTCCCTCGCTTAATGGCCCTTTGGGAAGAATCAGTGGAGGTAGGCCAGTTCCCCCTTCGCTCTGTGAAGCCACAATAACGGTTTTGCTGAAACCCAGTAAACCCCCCACTCGATGTGGCTCCTACCGTCCACTTTCACTTACCAACGGTGACGTCAAGATCTACGCCAAATTGCTAGCCCTATGTCTTGCTCCCTACATGCCACACATCATTCACCCTGATCAAGTGGAATTTATTCCGGGACGCTCCACCTCCTTGAACTTGAGGCGCCTCTTCAACATTATAAGCAGGGTTCACCCAAATGTTCACGCAGTAGCAGCGACACTCGACATGCAAAAAGCTTTCGACTCGTGGAAGTATCTCTGGCAGGTTCTCGAAAAATGCAAATTTGGTCCCTGCTTCCTCTCCTGGGTCAGGCTGCTCTACTCCAATCCAGTAGCCAGGGTCCGCACTGAAGACCGATGCTACCCCCTCTTCCAAATAGCTAGGGGCACGAGACAGCGCTGTCCCTTCTCCCCCCTAGTCTTTGCCATAGCGATGGAACCTTTTGTGGACATGCTTCGCCAATGTCATGCACACAGGGGCCTGCGTACCGCCGGTTCCTCGGATATAGTGTCCCTATATGCTAATGACGCCCTTCTCTTCATCCGCTCCCCTGACACCAATTTTGCTCCGATATTTTAAGATATTATCCTCTTTGGTCGTATTTCTGGTTTCAAAGTGAATTGCTCTAAATCCACCCTTTTCCCGCTCACGGACGGTACACCCCCTCCTCCTGATACCCTGGGATTCGCATGGGCCCAGTCACACTTTATCTATCTAGGCATAGTAGTGTCTCGTCAATTCGAACAGGTCTTTGAAGAAAATTACCAAAAATACCTCACAAACCTTAACACAAAGTCACTGGGCTGGAGCGGACTCCAGATCTAACTTGCAGGTATGATGGGGATACTGAAGATGGTAGTATTGCCCCAGCTCCTGTACAGGTTCGCAAATATTCCCCAGTGGCCCGGCAGCGGGTTCTTCCAGGCGTTGACTTGCATCCTTAACACCTTCCTTTGGCACTCAGGTGCAGTCCGGCTTAAACTCAAGACCTTAGCCACCCCAATGGAGGTTGGCGGCTTCAGTGCTCCTGATTTCCTCAAGTACTGGCTAGTGTCACAACTCCAATATGTCATATTGGTTTAACACATCGGACCCCTAACCCCATGTCAGACTTGAAAAGCTATCAGTCAGCGACTGTGATATCCGCTCCCTGGTTGTCACACCCATGCCAATGGTATTAGACTCACTTGACCCGGCGGCCTGCACGTCTCTGGCCCTATCTAAAACATGGCAACTACTAGGCATCACCCATCCCTTTCACGGTAACCTACCGCTTAGGGACTTCCTCCCAGGAGTCCCTCACGTACCATCCCTCACCGTTCGCTGGTGGGCCGTGGCTGGATACTGGATACGAACTGCTCCGGGACGTTTTTGAACAGGGCAATTTCATAGTGGCCTGACCTCCCACTGTCCGTGAGGCGGAGACCATCCGTTTGGCTTCAGTACTCATCCCTCCGGAAAACTCTTAAACACAAATACCCTAGTTTCCCGGCACTGCCGCCTGATGAGCCTGCAGTTAGGGAACTATCCTGCTCCCACGAAGGGCAAAATTTCCAGACTCTATACTCTGGTGCAGGCCAGATCGGCCCCTGTATTCTCCAAATTAAGGCATGCCTGGGAGGATGACCTCGGGCTGGAAATGACCGACGAACGGTGGGCCCAGATGTGTGCACACATTCATGGGGTATCCTTCAACTCCCGGTTTAAACTGATCCAATTCAAGGCGTTTCACAGATACCACTGCACCCCAAACAGACTGCACCATATCTCAAATGACCTCTCCCCAAGGTGCCCTAGGTGTGGCTGTGATAATGCGGGCTATAGCCACATGATCTGGTCATGTCCCCGTCTCACCCAATTCTGGGGTGCAGTATGCTCTACTATGTCAGCTATCCTCGAACACCCTATCACTCCTTCCCCAATGAGGTGTCTTTTTCATGACTTTCCTGAGCTCCGCCGAGATTCCAAGAAACTGGCTCGTCTCTGCATGCTACTTGCAGCACGCTATATTTTACTCTGCTGGCTCCGGCCTACCACACCTACCCATGCACAGCGGCTCAGGGCGGTCACATGGGCCTCGGATACCGAAGAATCCTGGGCTGTACAACAGCCTGCCCACTCAAGACCCAGTGATATTTGGTCAATGTTTCGCTCATTCATGTCCCCCACTGACACTGCTTCAGACTCTGCATTTCCAGCTCTCTCCCCCCACCACTCCACCTCCTGAACTGCCCCCATCCTGCCCCGCACCCACCTCGGATGTATCCCTCATGTTTACAAACTGGCTTTTGCACTTGCGCTATATGTCTGTACTACCTGCACTGCTAGGATTGTACATGCCTTGTATGCTACTCGCCTGTTCTTGTGTTACCAAGCTAAATAAATAAATAAAATTAAAAAGAAATTTTAAAAAAAGAGCTCCCTTTGCCAAGCCCCTGTTCTCAGTGCACCGAACTATAGGAGACCATTCATTCTGCAGACAGATGTCTGACACTGGGATAGGAGCAGTACTCTCACAGCTAGATGAGAAAGGCAGAGAACATCCAGTCTGTTTTATCAGCTGCTGGCTGAAGGACAGAGAGCTCAGGTGGTCTATTGTGGAAATAGAATGCTTTTCCATTGTTTGGAGCCTTGGGAAGGCGGGGCCCTACGTCTATGAGGCCCTAAAGTGATTGATAAAAATGAAGGGGGGAATCCCAAGTTGCTCAGGTGGTCCAAAAGCCTCCAAGGGTTTGACTTGACCATTGAGCCATAGTCCGGGTGCTCAACACAGCAATGCTGATGGGTGTACAGAATGCAGATATGAACATGAGATCCATCCATGGGTGATTTCCCCCTGTCCTTAGTCTTGGTGGGGGTCAGTGTTAGGAATGTTCTCTTTTTAGCAACTTTCCCTCCATATTCTATGGGCCCCAACATTTTTTGCTTTGGTTTTTCACACTGACCTGACTTTTTCACTCCACTGGACTTTTGCTGACATGTTATGCGGAAACTAACTAGTCCTTCAGGCTGTCCGAACTGGGAAACTGTTTCCCTTAGTCTTTTGACTTTTGTTACTTTTTCTGGTAGCTTTTTATCATTGCACAATGCAGTGCAATGGGGTTTCTTTTTTATGACCTTAGGCTACACTCAAAGGGATTTTTTGGTTACCTAAGAATAAACAGGGGGCAGCAGTTACTTTCTCTTACTTTTTACTGTACGTTTTGTTAGCCTGCACAAAAGGGGGGGGACCTACAACTAGCTACCTATTGATGTCACACATCCGGGCTGGAAATTTAAGTAAACTGACATGAGGCAACTGTGAGTCAAAATCTTGTGTGAGAACATATATCACAAGATATGGGCGAAGACTGGTATTTAGAAAAAAATATATATATTCAATTTTATTTTTCTGATATATGCTAAAACAGGGCCCACCACGGGTCCTTATACAGACAGTGTATAACAACATATAACAACAATAAATGAAAACACTATTTCAAGGCATTCAAATTAATCTATTGGCAATTGTCAAAATTCACTAAAAACCATTATTAATTTAAAGTGGTGTTAGTAAAACAAGGTGACTTCCAATAATAGGCATTTGTCTCTGGTTTATCAAGGAAGCTTCCTATTAAATTAATAATGTTTTTTAGTGAATTTTGACATTTGCCAACAGATTAATTTGAAAGATTTTGACACACAGTTGGCTCATGTCAGTTTAAATTTCCAGCCCGCATGTGTGACATCAATAGGTAGCTTATTGTGGGCCCCCCCCTTTTGTGCTTGCATTATTGACCACATCCCACAAGCCCCTAACAAAAAAGTGGTTTCCCTTGGCTCATAAAGCATTACCCGTTTTGTTAGCCTTTCCGTGTTTAGTGTCCAAACATGGCTGTGCCACAAGGTTTTTTCCTTTTATAATCCTGCACTTGCCTGTGAAAGGCTTGCTTTTCGTGGTCAAGTGCATACCACATGAGGGGGCATCCCAGGAAGAGGATCCACATACTGGTGCCTGAGAGTCTGGTGTGCCTGCTTGCCTGAAACCCACTATGGTCCCTGATTGACCCTTGGCTGATGTGCTTGTTTGGGGCGCAATTTGCCATTTGAGGGCTGAGTCCGATCACTCACCTGACTTTGGGATATGGTGGTGTCCTGCAGCCATTCCAGCAGATCCAAAGAGGAACCAAGTATCCTGTTGTAGCTGTGAAGAGTGTGGAAGATCCCTGAAGAGGCCTGGCAACCAAATGTGGCTGGTGTCCCGGTGGAGCCCTGTCTGGCTACTGATCTCTGAAGACCCTCGTCCGTGCTTCAACCTTGTGGACCAATGTGAACTGTTCCCGGCGTCTGGTACTCAAGCAAGTTGGAGCCTTTGGAAGTGTCCCTGGACCACCCAGTGAACTGACCAGCTCCACATTGGGGTACTGCGACAACACGGTTGTTCTGAGTTTCAGCCTGGAACTCCTGGGGTCTTGAGCTTGTGTGACAAGAGGTCTTCCTGTGAAATGTCAGCTCCCTGTCATTGACTGGTCCTGAGATGGGAGACTTTCTTAAACCGTGACAATTCGGATGTCTGGTGTAGCTGTGCAGCTTTGACGTCCCTGTGACCTGCTTTCTTGTGCTTGGTCGAGTGTCCTGTTGAGTGCTGCAGCAGTGGTTCTTGCATTGTTTGGCTAGAAGAGTTTGCACCAAGATTCCATCCACAACCGGAAATGTTCTTGCACTCGCAGCTCCTGGGCACCAGCGACTGGATCCAAAGGCGGAAAAACCTATTCCAGGCGACCCTCTGACCCGCCAAGTCTCAAGCGAAATTGGAGTTTGGGTGCTAAATTGTAGGTATACCTACCTGCCATCCTATTGCCACACTTGAAAAGTTGCCAAACTTTTAAAACTTGTACCCTAGTTTGGCTTTGGCACAATGTGCTGCTAAAAGCCCTCTGAAAGCTGACAACAGTTTTATTCACTAGACTACTTAATCGAACTTTTGGACTCATCGTCCCATCTCCAGCACTCCTCTCCTAATTTATTCCCAACTTCTAAACTAATGGAAAACTTTGAACTTGTGGGCACAAGGCCCCCTACAATTTAGGGTTAGGTTGCTAAAGTTAGGTTTGTAAATCCTGTGAACAGTTGGTGCTAAACTAATCCCTTGCCTTCCTTTTCAGGTACTGGGAGAGGGGTGGGAGGTAGGGTGGGGAGATTGTTTTATTTTGTCCCAACGACAGCGACTGTTTTTTAGTACCTAGTATTGTGTGATATTACTTGCTAACTGTCTTTTTTCATGTGTTTACTGGGCCTATAATAAAGGTGTTATTTTTATGAAGTTGTAAGTGTAATCCTTGGTGTTTCACTGTGTGGACTCATTCTGGACCCTTGACCCCACTCCCTCTGTGCTACCTTGATTGTTTTGGCTAAACTCCCAGAAGTTGCTCCCTGTTCACAATACTAAGGTGGCTTCCTAAACATCTGTCCACCCGGCCAGTGTTTAGAAATCCATTCTAACAATGGGCTGTCCAGAATATATGACGACTGCAACAGGAAAAGGTCTGGGAGCAAGTGTTGGGGGAAGGTTTTCTGTTTGCACCTTTCCCTTCATAAATTCTGACAGAACTGGTTAGGATACATTTCCAAAATCGGCACTGGTGGGTGTATTTTGGGAGGCCACCCTGTTTATAGTAACTGGGGAGACACTGAGGTAAGCCAATATCCAATCACAATAGAGTGGAAGAGCAGTCAAGACTTAGTCTCAGGAAAAGTGAGTGGTCTAGGAAGGCTTCAATGAGTCCACACAGAACACCAATAATTCAAGTTTTTCATTAAGTATATAAAAATGCTATTATTTCTTAGGCTTTTATGCATAAAGAAATCACAGGTAATTAATGTAATCAAAACCATATATTAATACATATATACATTCACACTTGGAAATAAGATTGCATTTGCATTAAATAGCCATTATTCAACATGCAAGTTATCAAATGCAAGAAAAACAGAATAGTTGGAATAAGCACAAACCCAATTCCCTGTCCTACGAAGTCCAGCCCTAAAATGTATGGTGTTTTGTGCCCAAACTGTCACAAGTTCAAACTATGCTTTCTTCGTGGAAGGTATTTCAGGACTGATGCAGTGGGCATTGGTGGTGCTTTGAAAGTTCTTTAAATTAAGTTTGTGCATGCAGGGGTCGCTCTTCTTGTTGTGAGCTGGTCGCAGTTATCACTAGGTGGTTCCAGGCAACTTCTTGAGGAACCCAAAAAGAAATAAAATTCAGACTATGGCAGTGCAGACCCTTCAGCAGGACCCTTCATGGAATTTCATAGAGATTGTTCCAGTGGAAGTTACCACGGTCAGATGGCGACAGGTAATCTTCCAGCAGTGGAAACAGAAGCAGCCCCACGACAGCTTCCCTTGTCATGACATTTCTGAAAATGTGAGGGGTCTTGCAAGTCACAAGGCTCTGCTTGGAACGGGGACTGCTACAGCGAGGTAGCCCAAAATAGAGCTGGTCAATCTACCATGTTGGTCATGGGACAATTCCAAAGTCTTCCAAGTTGTGGCTCTTCCAGGCTGGTTGTTCCCTCTGGTCCAAGGATCAAAGCACCAACAAGGGTCTTCTGAGATCAGGCAGAGGAGCATGATTCATCTGGCCTGTCAATCCTGGTCAGCTGCAGGGGTAGTCAGCTGGCTGCTCTCCTTCGTAGAAGTCTTGGTTCCGATGAGGATCTGCTTAACAGTTGAAGGAGCCCCCCTTTTATCAAAGGTTTAGACTGGGAGCAGGCCCACCAGTGGTAAGCATCAACACCAAGGGTGCACAACATTCGGCCCAGGGACTGATGTGGCCCGTGACGACATTATTTATGGCCCTCCATGTCAGAGGAGTTTAAGATTAAGATGCAGCATTTTCTTGTCATTTCCTCTCTAAACTTTAGAGAGCAAACCCAGCAACACAAATGACAGATGCTAACAACTTCATTCTCGTTTATTTCTTTACATCCAGGAAAACAAAATGATCAAACCAATTGAAACAACCTTGCAGCCATTGCTTAATTTGCATCATGTAAAAGCAATTAGGCCTCTAATTTTAGACAAAAGGTGATTGACAAGTGGGTGCCAACGTGACACATAAGTTGCCAATTTCTCATGTTGCAATGGCTTTTTAAAACATTTTAAACTATTATTCCTCAAATGATGGTTTCATTTTTAGTATTGTACTTCTGATATTGCAGGACACAGAGTTGGTATGTGTTAAGGTATGTGTCTAGAGGTGGTAAGGGTGTTTCCAATTGGCCTGATCATAACATCAAGGAAGTGGAAGTTCAGTGTTCAGATTTCAGATTTCCATGGTAAATTTAATCCGTGGATGTAGAATGTTTAAGTAGTCCAAAAACTTGTCAAGTTCATTTTTGGGTCCTTTCCAGATGCCAAAGATGTGATCAATATACAGTTTCCACAAGCTCAGTTTGGATTTCCATGGGTGATGATCCAGTATATCCTTTGTCTCAAACTCCTGCATTAACAAATTTGCGTATGCAAGGGCCATAGATGAGCCCATTGATGTTCCTGAGATTTGAAGGTAGTTGTCTTGAAATCAAATCGAATTATTGCACAGAATGATTTTAGCCAACTCAATTACAAAGATTTTATTAGATTGTACATGATCTTCTCTAAGAAGGGCCCCATTACAAGGCATCTAGTTCAGCACTATGAGGGATCGAAGTGTACAGACTCTACATCTAGAGTGACAACGGTCCAATCTTGTTCAAATTCTGTTGAACCTTACTATATATTGAGAAAATATGCCTAATTGAACTTTAATTTTCTCCTGATGAAGCGATGGATATTTCCCAAAGCGTGTTGAGCTTACTGTACCATTGTATACACTTTTGGATTAAAATTTTATTTGTAAAAATATTGGTTATTTGTGAAAGTTTAAAGAAATGAGCACCTCTAGGAGTATTACGACTAATATCAATAACAGAATGAACTACACAATTCTCCCAATTACTGACTGGCCTTTACAAGTACAAGGGTGTGCAGGGGACAGGGGTGTGGATCAATTGTGGACAATTTTACTGTCTTGTTCTGATTGGACAGCCACCTGCCCCTTTAAACTGCTGAGGGAGATTGCAGATGCGTGTGTGCTAAAACTGAATAAAAGGTGTGAGGTTCCTGAGGTGAAAGGCAAGTCGACCACTGGAAATTGAAGTAAACGAAGAAGATTACCAGAGATGCCTGAAGACCCTTTGCAACACTGTGAAGTGAGCAGTGCTGTCCTGATCCAGTTTTGTATGCGAACAAGAAGCTCTGAAAAGACTCCTTCCCTTTGGCTGATGGGACTAACCAGTACTGAGAAGAACAACAATCTGAGCCCTCTCCCGAGGTGCTGTGCCTTTCCCGAATTGCTGACTCTGAATACCAGGAGACCTCTGACCCAATCGTAGTGCATCGTCTTGCCAAATCTGTCCAAGTCTTTGCTGAGCGCCAGGTGAACCTCCAGAGACTCGAGCGGAACAGTAGCACGAGACATGACTATGAAGGAGGAGCCAATATGTTAATGGACAAATTGATTCTTGGAGGCTACCCTGTTAAAGTTGTGAAACAATCGGCTAAATGTGCGTTTAACAATAACTGTGAAGCCTCTCTTTAAAAAGAAAAGCAAAGATAAACATGAGACCCCTTTGGTGTTTAACACCTTCAGTAACCTGTCTTACAAAGTAAAGAATATTATTTGTAGGAATTGGGAAAAGATCATGAGTATTCCTCCACCTTTGGTGGCTTTTAAAAAAGCACTAATATTCGGAATCTTGTAATGAAAAATGATATACACCAGATTACCAATCCTTTGGCAACACAATGTACACTTTGGGGTTTGCCCCGAGTAGTGGGACACCATCCGTGTGGGGAATGTGTAATGTGCCCATTGACACGTAAAATTACTTCTGTAAATCGAGGTCTGAATCATGAATGGACATTGTAAGAACACACAAATTGTAAAACAGAAAATGTAATTTACATGATCAACTGTCCTTGTGCTTTGATATATATAGGAAAGACCAACAGGAAGTGCAAGACTTCCATGCTTGAGCATAAGAGCTGTATAAAGAATCATATTGATAAAGCTCCTTTAGTTAAACATTTTGATGAGATGGGTCATTCATTCATGGAATTTGAGTGGTGTATCCTAAAAAAAAAGTTAAAGGGAGATCCCAAGAAGAAATCAATAGAAAACTGATTAATTTGGAACAGACTCATTTTCTTAACAAACCGCCATTTGATAGTGCTGAATGAAAACATTGAGTGGCCTAATATTAAATAAACTGTTATTGTTCTGCCCCGTGCTCTTTGGTGCTTGAGTTTTGCACTCACTGATATTATAGTATAGTTCAGAAGACAGCATTACCAAGCCATCTAAGTAAGATATGTGTCATGATGCTAGTCTTTTCAGTATGATAAGACTATACTTTGTATTGAAATACTATGAATTTCAAATACCAACCTGTGGTGCGTATGCACATTGTGATGGCACTAATGTATCTGATTGGGTGAACTATGTATTTGGACAATCTGTGTGAACATGAGGCATGGTACACCTTCTTTTCCTCTAGCATTTACAACCATTAGGAACACTCAGATGGTGTTGTTGGTGTTAGGACTACTGACTGAGGCTAAAGTAAGTAGTGATGGTCAATCTGTTCCCATTAGTAAATTCTATCTCTGTCTCTTTGTAGGGCAGGCATTTAGGAGGACAGAACAAGTGATTGAGGCCATTCCGGCTATATTTCCGTAGCTAGTAACGCGCCGGGTGACGTCATCACGTAACGACTGCCGGGTGACGTCATCATGTGGCGTGGTGACGTTATGCATACTGCCGTGGGGGTGTGGTAGACGTATATATATTTTATTTTTTGTTTTTTTTATCAAACAGATTGATTTTTACAACTAAAGTGTTTCTAATCTTGATCATGTTCTCGACTAAATAGTCAACATCGTTGTCGACTATAGACACGGAAGAGGTTGAGTTCACCGGAGGACTGGATCGTTTTCATACGTCTGCTTGCCTTTCCAGTATTGAAGTATTCACAATCTCTTGCAGAGTTGTTATATGCTGTAGAATTTTAAAAGTGCCAATTTGCCATGTTACTTTGTTTACGCTAATCATTCTGAACCACAGTGTTTCTTCATCTGCCAGGCGTGGATGTTCAAAGAAGGCTTTGATGTATTGGGATCTCACCCACTCCGTACCCAGACAGGACAGGATAGGAGGAGATGGCGGATGGATTCTTTCTCGTTTGTGTTTTTGCAAATTCTACAGGTATTCGTCGTTGAGAGACCTCTGATTTTTCAAATCTCGTTTATGTCTAAAAGGTTGAGCCTAGTTCTTAGTATGAAATGACGGGCTGGTCTGCTTGAGAATTTCTTTATCCTTGAAGATCGTTGAGCTTTTTCCAAATGGCCGGTAAGTGTGTAGTAAGTTTACATCCATCTGCCTCTCTTAATGTGTCGATCCAGTCGAGTTCTTTTAGTTTCTTCAGAACTTTATCCGGGTTACTGATCAGATCGTCTTTACTGCACAGTGTTTCCAACAAAAGTAGATTTTCAGTTTTCCACCATTCCAGCATTTCACAGTTAGAACCTCCCAGGGTTCTGTTTATCAGAGTGAACAAGTCGGTGCTGCCTGGCATCACGCATTTCCTGTAGAGCATCAGGGAGTTATTGTTCACCGTACCCTCTATGGAAAGCAGGATGAGTTCTACTCCTAGAGGTGCTCATTTCTTTAAACTTTCACAAATAACCAATATTTTAGAGCGGCTGGTGTGGATTTAGGTAGGCCAGGGACTGTTCTCCAGTAAGTTGCTTCTACCTTTACCCATATTGCATTAGGTAACTCTGGCATTGCATCGGCCCCATAGGTGATAGTAGGGAGAGCTTTTTGTTTGTAAAAATGTAGGGCCGGAATGGTGTAGAATATACCGAATTTCCTATCAATAGCCGTTCCTTGTGCTGCCAGTTTGCGGGTCTTCATGATCAAGTTCGTCTGCATTGCTTTGTTTTTTTTGTAGAATGTAAAGTGACTCCAAGATATATTAAGTTTGTTACTTTCTCTACTTTTCTTTTGTCAAGAGTCCAAGTAAATTTTTCCTTTTTTTTTTGGGTACTTTCTCGAAGACCATTATTTTTGTTTTCTTAATGTTCATATCAAGGTTGTTTGCCGTAGTGTAGGCATGTAAGTTATTGAGTTGACGTTGAAGTTCAATTTGAGTGTGATCGAAAAGAATTGGGTTGTCTGCGTAGAGCAATCTGCTGTTTTTTGTTTGCATTAGGTTTGGCGGGAACGAGCGCACGGAGTCTTCAAATTGCCGGTAGTCTCCGATGTATGCAAGGAACAGCGCTGGGGCCAGGGGTCACCCCTGTTTAACTCCCTGGAATGACGGGATTGAGGCAGACAGGAAACCTTGTTGGCTCAGGCGGACTTTTACGTTGGTGTTTGTGTATAATGCTTTGGTAGGTTCCAGAATTTTTTTCGGACAGTCCCAACGCACCAGTTTCTCCCAAAGATGATCTCTGTCTACCCGATCAAATGCCTGGGATAGGTCTATGACTCTGTGAAGAGTCTAGGGCCTCCCTCCATTACTTTCTTCTTCAGTGTCGATATTAGCAGTATTTTGATATTTGTACCTGTGTTCTTTTTAAATCCAGATTGAAAATGATCATTGCATACAGCTTTTGAGGCCCAGCTTTGAAATTGTTTCAATAACAGGGAGCCGAAGATTTTCCCTATCGGGTCTAGCAGCGCTATAGGCCGGTGGTTGGCCGGATCACTAGATTCCTTTTTTGTATATCGGGACCAAGATGGCTGTTGTCCAGGAGGGCGGAATTGATTTTGCCTCTGCACATCTTGTAAAGACCTATGACATAGATTTATCCCATTCCTCAGGATGGGCCTTCAGGTCAATGTTCGTAATGCCATCCGGGCCTGGTGCTCTTGAGTTTTTCAGTTTTTTTAGGAGGTCAGTGATTTTGGTTGGATTGTTGAATTTGATCCATTCAGTTGAGTATGAAACTGATCTGTGTTGGACTGTATTTGGATCCTCCGCCATAACGATGTAGAATTTGTGCTCCTGCATGAACCTGGGAATGTACTATCAGGTCTTTCTGGGGCTTGGTGAAGATTGGTAAAATGGTTTACCCATGTTGCTTCCCGAATTCTGTTTGAGACCACGTCGTTGGTTTCTGGATTTATACATCTCAGGAGGGACCAAAATTCCTTGTACTTGTTGCTGCAGATTGCTTTAAGCATGGCTTCGGCATCTTGTTGATGGAGTTGCCACCGGTGAGCTCTTACCCATGAGCGATAGGTTTTAACTGCTTCTGTGATAGCTGTTTTAACTTGGTCCGGGTTCATTTTAGTAGTTGCTCTTTTTAGTCGCCTAAGTTCTCGGCGCTTAAAGACCACAGCCTCGTATGTGTTTTTTTTGGGATGTTGCTGTGAGATTTCCCTTAGCTGGTTTATGGTAGGCCCTCAAAAGTGGGCCATAGTCTACTTGTTTGTTGCTGTCAAGAGTTTCGGCCTTAAAGTACCTCCGCATCAGTTCTTGGATACTTTTTTCAGATAGTTTTAATCTGTTAAGTTGATTGTTCACTTCCAGGGTATGAATTGGTCTTTGTTCGGCCCTGATGGTGTTCTTCAACGTCATCTGTAGGAGATTGTGATCACTAGCTTTGGTTTGTATCACTTCGAGGGACGTCATCATCTGAAGGACTTGGATGGAAACAAAGATGTAGTCAATAGTGGAATTTAGATTGCCGTTGGTCCACGTAGGTGGGTGCTCTTCAGCTTTGTAGATGTTCCCAAGGTTATGCAAGTTTTTAGAATGCATCAAGTTGAGCCATAACGTTCCTCTTTGTTCAAGTTGCGATGCGTTAGATTTGTGGTATTGTGAGGTACAAACTGCATTTAAATCTCTGCATATTAAGATGTGGTGAATTTAGTGTACAGCCAGTGCCGAGTCAATCATGTTCTCAATTGTATCAAGGAACTGTGAGGACGTAACTTTTGCTGGGTTCCAGTACACAGTAAACACTGCGATCTTGGTCGCCTGATTGACTTTAGAGCCGGCTAATTTGTGTCCAAGTCATTACGACGGCTAGTAGAAATTGATTTGCTACTAGTGTTTCTTTCATCAGGATACCCTGGGTGTTTTTACAGGCTATTAACAGCCCCGAGGATGGTTGACCTTTGGGTCCTTGTTTTGCCGGGGCCAGAATAATTTCATACCCGTCTAGGACTGGGGTTTTAGTTAACCAGGTTTCCTGGAGACATAGGATATCGTATTGGCTGAGGTTAACATCGTCTTTAGTCGTTAGGTGGAGAAAACCTCTCGTGTTCTAGGAGCCTAACCTTAGATCCTCAGTAGAAGAAAAGTGTCATAAGTCCTCTTGTCCTTGTGGATCCTTGAGCTTGGATTGCCATTTACTTCGCTGGATGGTTAGCGCTTTCGGAAGCCAGGACCAAAAGCTGTGTTTGTTCGTTCTGGTTGCGTCTATTGCCGTTGAGTAACTTTTTCCCACTGCTTCTTGAATAATTGTTCTTTTTGTTCCTCGGTGCTCAGTTTCTTTTGTTTCGGAGTAGAAGGACTTTTCTTTTCCTGTTTTTGAATATAGAGAATTTAGTTTAGTTCTTGTGGTCGTTGTTTGTGGGGATTCCTCCGTCCTCCTTGATGCTCGGTTGGTCAATGAATATTTTGTTCGAGTGTTTAATACAAGTTTCTTCACTTCCATTGTCTTCAATTCCACCAACCAAAGGCTGGTTGTGAGTCTTCACTTGTTGAGTCTGTTCTTTGTTAGTCAACCATGACGGTTTGTTTGTGTTGGCTGCATGCCTCTTTGGGGTTCTTTCCATTGTAGGTGTTTTATTTTTATGGTCAGATAGGGAATAGCCCAATCTTAAGAGTTCGTCTTTTTCTCGTTTTAGACAGTCTTTAACTGTGGTGGAAGAAATGTGTAAAAGGCTTCTAGCCTTACCATGTCGATGGCTCGGCTCCACTATTTTTTTAAATTGCTGGTTTTAATTTGTTGCAGATTTGGAATGAAATGAAGCATTTTCAAGACTCAACTTCTGTTTAGGGTCACGTCGTCATAATTTTCCTGTATTTGTTCTAATTTCAGGATCCAATTATGGAGAGAAGCGTTGCTTCTCGTGGGGTTCCGGTATTTCTCTGTTCTTGATCTATGATGATCGGCAAAAGAGCTTTTTGTGGTTCTGAGTCTTTCCTGCTTGTTGAATATTCCACGACTGAATGTGAGTCAGAGAGCTTCCTTCTAGTTTCTCGTTTATATTGGTCCTGCTCAGGGCAAGGTTTTAAATTTCGAGTAGTCTGCTTGTCATCTTGTCTGTGGGACTCCATGGGCCTATCTCGGCTACGAGTCCTGGCTTGGTTTTTTATTTGGGTTGTTTCTTCGCTCCTCCAATGTAAGGAAGAGTGTCACAGCTTTCAGGATCTGGAGCGTTTGGGTCAGTACATTGTGTAGTTAGCGTTGTTTTTTTCTGGTTTTCAAGCACGGCCTGAACTTTAATTGGAGGGGGCAATTCGTCATCAAGATGTTGACTGCTATTCATTAACGATGCATCCTCCAGAAAATCTTCTGCCGTTGTGGGGGACGAACCTTGGTCGTTCCTACGGGGTAACTCGGACTGTTGAGTGTGTTTGGGATCCAATAGAGGATTCAACGCCGCTCTAGGTGGTGGTATGGACTTAGCACCACTTTCTGCTGCAAGGATTGCTTCTTTCGCTCTGTATGATTGTTTGGATCTAGCACCGAGAGCCCTTTTTGGAGTTTGTCAGGTATTACCTGTGCTTTGTCGAATATTGCATAAGCGTGATCTTGAAGATCTTTCTGTGGTGGCTTATTTATGGGGAGTTTGTCACTCTCGTCGACAATGAATACGGCTTCTTTGCCTTTTGTCTTGGCAACCAAAAGAGATTTGGTTTTCTTTAAGAACTTAGTAGATGACTCTTCTGTAGATGAGGGTTCGAAAGCCCACTTCGTGGATGTCAAATCGATGATTGGCGATAGCGGCACCGTTGGACTCAATTTTCCCAGGGGGTTCATTGGTTTGTCCTCTTCTGTTAGTATCTTTTCCATGGCCAAGAGGCGCCTTGTTCATGTCACAAGGGTTAAGTTTGTCTGTTTAGCTCTATCCTCTTGTGCTGTAATGTAGCCTTCTAGATAAATGACGTTCGTGTGAATCTTTGCTTGAAGCGTTGTTTGGTCCTTGATTGTGTCGTACATTGATTTGTAAAGTTTCATGAAAGGCGCTAGTGAGATGGTGATGGCTGACATTATAGAAAAAATCTGGTTTTTTTAGGAGTATCTTTGATTGATGTTCCCAACTGAGGTAGAGGTTTATTCAAACGGAGAAGGGGGGGGACGAAGGACCAGAGTTCTCCTTAGAATTTTTATGATGAGGTGGCCAATCTATGGAAAGTCTACGACATGGACTTCGATTTGGATTTGCTTTCGGCCGGTCTACATGCCTTTCTGTTCGAGGCCGGTGGTGCTGTAGGTGGTACGGTCACATGGGCTTCTAAATCCGTACTATTGTTGGTGGAGCTCGTACTATTCTTGTTGGTGGTGCAGGGCTCTTTTGACCTAGAGATGTTTATAGATTATTTCTCTATCAGCTGGCTTTCTTGAGGGCTAAGAGTGCAGCTTGTGCGGTGTGCTGGCTTTCGGTGAAGTATCCAATATGGCAGAGTTCTCTAAGATTGGTTTGTCATTAACAGCATCTTTCTGAAGTATGCTTAGCACCATGGGCATTAGCCCTAGTCAAGGTTTGCTCGGGGTCGAGTAAGGCTGTAGAGGCCGCATCTGTGGAAATAGGAGCTGTCAAGGGCCCCACATTCTCTGAGTCATGTGATGCTATGGAGTTCTGATAGTCTATGGATGCAAGTGTTGCGTCTGCAGAATCCACGTTGTTTTGCATTCCAGATATTGTTAGGCTTCTGTCATGGTTTCTATTATTTATTTTCCTTAATTTATGAGCTGGTTTGTTCTCCAGGACCGCCTCTAAGATCTTTGTGTCGGATAATTCGCAGCCATTGTTGGTAAGGTGATTGGTCTGTTTATTAAAGAAGTTGGCCAGGAGGGTTAAGGGCGATGGCTTTCTACTTAGCTTGTTCCCATTTGCGTTTTTTTTGCCACTTGTGTTTTTGTTTCTTTGGGAAGCTGGCAATTGGTGTTTATTTTTATTTAATACTTATGTCGTGTTCGTAATTTTTGTTTTACCCCATGGGGTTACGGGTGCTGGTCTCTCCCGTTTCTTGTGATTTGCAACTAGAGACTGCCGGCTAGTCTTCTCAAAGTTTGCCATAGCAGGCAGTCTAGGAATCAGGCTATGTCTGATTCAACGCCTCCGCGATCCCCCGGGGGCGTGGCCTGGCTTCGCTGCCAGCGAGCGAGGGACCGCATCTGGATCCAGGAGGGGCTCGCCATCCTCCGCCGCTGCATGGACCATCGCCATGACTGGGAGAGCCGTAGGGGGCGAGGTCAAGAGTCCCCTCGCACACGGCTCCTCCAAAATCCTGGGCTCCGCAGACGACCGCGGGAGCACACTGCTGGGGGCGGCCTCACAGCCCAGGATGCAATCACCTCAGCTGGGCCCCTGTTTCGGGGCAGGCGTTCCCGCTAGCGGCGGCGCCCAGAGAGCGGGAGCCGGCGCAGCGGAGAGCTCCACTGTGATGGCAACGTGCACCACGTCAGCCGCTGCCCCCCCTGCGGGAGCAAGCGGAGAGCGTGCTGAAGGTGGGCAACTGGCCACACCAGATGGAAGCGAATGGGTAGACGATGGCAGCTCCTGGTGATTGCTGCATGCTGGAGACAAGGTAAGCGTGGTTGGCGCATTTATATTGCGCAATCCTTTGCCTATTAGCACGGCCGAACCGGCCTGGCCCTCCACTTTCTTAGTAAAGTTTTTGTTTTGGGGGCGAGATTGTGTAGGACAGTCTGATGACTCTGGTACGTCCATGAAAGAGGCTGGGTCTGTATTCAAAGGTGACCGGGTACTCCGAAGTCTTCTCCCTTCATCATTCAGGGGAGAGAGTAGTGGGGCGGCAGTCCTCACAGCCAAGTCTGCCATGACTGCAGGACTGCCACTCACCACCACTCCGTATCCGCTGCGCCCTAGGAAGGAGATTATGTAGCAGGCTGGATAGAAGGCTCCTCCTTCAGGAAGTAGCAGGGAAGACAGACCAACAGAGAGAGTACTGCAGGACTGCCACTCACCGCCACTCCGACATATTGACATCCGGATGAACTGTGAACCCATTGTAATGTTGGAGCGTCAGTTCGAAGCGATTCAAGGTAAGATAAGTGCTGGTTAGCTGGAAAACCATTGCGGCCGCTTTAGACTATAGGGGCATTTCTCTACTTGCCTTGCTAGGGCTAATATTGCCCTTTGTGTTTCCCGATTATGCTTGTAGACGTGGGACACAAACTTTTGCAACTCAGGATTTTTCCTGTATAACCTAATGTGGAATGAAGGCCCTGGATACTAGGGGTCCCCGAGTGGCTCTTTTATTCTGACTGAAACAGACCAGCTATTCAGAGGAAGGTAAGAGGAGATTTGTGTGCCGTTGTCTGTTGGGGTAGAATTACTCTGGGAGATTATTTCTAATCAGCGACTGTTACCCCTTTTTAGAAACGATACATCTATCATTGAGGGAGAGTACTATACATCTGAAGACTTCCCGCTGTGGTTTACCACGGGAATAGGTGTATTAACTTCTATGGGTAAGCGCATGGTGCATCCGTGTTTCTTGTCCATTTACTTGTCCACCCTATTTAGGGTGTTGATAATGTAATATCATTTTGACTAAGGCGAGTATTAGATATTATTTTCAGGTGCCTTTTTGAGTGAATCCTACATTCTGCTAGAAAAGTGAAGAGCAAGATTTGGAATTGCTTTTAGTTTGAAGATTTATCACTACAAACTATTGGTTCAGGTATGTTATTGATTTTATACCTATCCACCCTAGTGGTGATTAGGGTCTAGGCTAGGTTTACTAATAAGACCGTAGATGCCCATATAGTGATATGTATGTCCCTTTTTGTGTACCCTGAGATACAGGGATCCTGTGTATGAAGGAATGAACGAGATCTACCTTAAGCACAAGACAAATTTCTGCCCCTGAAGAATGTCCAGTTATTTCAAACACTTAGGACAGAAACTTATATGTCAGGCTTTGTTGGCACAGTAGGTAATAGGAAAAATTAAGTTGCAGCTGTGTTTCATCAAGTATTTTTGACTTGGTTTTGTGAGGTGGAATAATTTTATGATTGTCTACTGCTCTGTTGTGTATGTGTTTTTAATGTTTTCATACTTGTGCTTTGACAAGAAGATGAATTAAAAATTATATTTTATGAAAAACCTTTTCGTATTTGAATACACTGTGCGCAGCCTATATTTGTTAAGAGGTTGCATAAGTAGGATTCTATTTCAGGGTACACATTGTGTCATTAAGATGTTGTATGTCCTTCCTTTTGTTGATCATATACATTGTATCCCCACTTGGTAGGAGGGATTATCACCATAATGTGGGGCAACCCTTGAAAGAATATTTTGAACCTCCAGAGACACAATCCGACTCATCCAAGTCCCCTCACCAGAGTGCAGAACTCCAGGAATCGAAGAAGATTGACTGGGCGAATTGTACCCTTTGTTGGTGCTGCAGAAAAGGTTCCACAATCATAGACTGACCTGAGAAGCTGTAGAAGGCTGTGCCAGATGTCCTCCCTCGAGACTGCGGCTGAGATCCCGATCAGAGTGCTCACCAGAACAAGGAATCCAGAGACTGGGCCCATCGCTGCTACACATAGGAGAATCCAGCCACAAGCATTTCAGCTAACCTAAGGCACTGTGAGGTGAAAAGGTATTGCTTACCTTAAACCAAGAAGTCGCTCCAGAGTTTTGGAGTGCACGAAGAGGTGTCCAGGGTGTCCACTCTTAACTCAGACCCAAGCTGTCGGCTTGTGTCCCTTTTTCGCGTCCTAGGGTCTCCACCGTTGTGTCAATACTTCTACAATCCTTACCTAGAGACTGAAAGTATCCGCAGGATCCCTTGCTGTTCTGCTGCTTCGTAAGGCTTTGAGCCCTCTCCAAACTGACTTTTACAAAGAGTTATGGATTGGACTTTAAATGATCCTCAAATGGGCCTGAAAGACCGTGGTTCTCAGACCTGCTTTTCTGATTTGTTTCTCCTCTGGTGGTCAACCTGTGATTAGGTTTGATGATATGTAGATCAGTATTGCACTCAAAATTACTACCTTTCACTATTGCAGCACGCAGCGTATCTCCTAAACGGTTTAAAGGCTGCCATCTGGTATTGCAAGATAAATGTATGTAGATTCCAATCACAGGCTGAGCTTCATCCGCCAAGTTAACCTACATTGGAAAGTGGAAATTGTTTGTGATTTGGTGTAGATGCCAAAATCTAGAGCTCACCTTACGTTTTAAGCCTCCTGACATGTACCCTTGCATGTTATAATGTACAGGTTCTAACCTTCATTATTTGTTGGACTGTGTGCATCAAGGCTTAGTACAACCTGAAAAGGGACTGCATTTTTACTATCTTGCCGAATGGTATGCAGTAGGACTTTTGGTTATTAGTTTACGGATGGCTACTTAAAATGTTAGTGGCTTTAGAATAAAGATCTTTGTCAAATGAATTTAAAGCAATTCATTGGCTGGCATAGAGCAATTGAGTTCCTGACCAGGAAGGCCACGTATGGTTACTTTGCAAACCTGAATCTACATAACAGATTTACATATTTTAACGATCATTTAAAATGGTAGCTTGGAGTCCCCTTCTCTAGCATAGTTTATGGATAAAAGAAATGCTCTCTTCCATGATGAGAATGTTAAGTTATAACTGTGACGAAGGTTACCCTGTTATGCTGTGGAGAACTTCATGTAGTAGTTCTGTCAGTCTCATAACTTTCACCTACCTGCACTCATGCCCAGAAGCCTAAAGCAGATTCTGTGTTGTGCCCTGCAGTCGAAAACCACTTTAAATGTACATATGGTTGATTTTGCCCTTTCCTCCACACCCTTCACTCTCCATTGGTTTTGATAGGTGTGTGGCCATCTCAACTTTGTTTATTTTGTTTTAATAACTTGTGAAAAGTATCTATCAATGAGTGCTTGCACCAGAGGCTCTTTATGTAATTCTGTGTCGCACTGTTTTCTCTATTGTCCCGATTTTCAAGTTCTTGCACAAAGGTCCATGTATTGCATTCTAAACTACAGGAATTCACGACTTTCTCGTATTCATGTGCTTTTATTTTTACTTTTTTAAATGATCAGCGATGCATCCAAGTCTTAGGGTATTATCTCCTGTGGGGGATGGGGGGAATAGAGGGGGAGGTGAAGCAACCAGTCAGTTTGCTCAAATTGCGGACTGAATACCACAATGCCTTCGGAGCAGGCTGCTCCCCTGACCCTTCTCCCACCCCCTGACCTTCCCCTCCGGTCAGTGTTTCCTTCCCTACCCGACTTACCTGACTCAGTCAGCGGCTGTGCAACCACCGCCGCTCTAGCGTCCCATACCGCCATATATATGGAAGAGCGGCTCCACATGGCGCCCCGTCTTCCAGCTCCATGGTGGCCATCTTGAGTAAGTATTTTGTATGAATGAACAGGACGTTGCAGACGTGTCCCATTCATACAAAATACATTGCTGTCAGCACACCGGGTTTCAGAATTGACAGACCAGAGTGTTACTTCCCAATCCTACCTTCTGTAGCTGTTGGTAATGGTGCCAGGGCCCATAAGTTGAGCTCTGGGCCATTACCACCCGATCCGCCACATCTGGTGTCATTGCTATATTAAATGTTAAAAAATCCTTTCGCAAATGAAATATTTTTACATTCACCTTTCTTTTCCACAAAAATCCTATAAGCCATTTTGTAACTGCATTTCCTGAACTTGATATATCAAGACAAATAATTAGATGGATAAGTCTGGACCGTACGAAAGCTACAACTCCATATGTGATCCTCTCACGAATCCTCACTGCAGAGTGCTGAAAATCTACTAGACAAATGACACCAGTCTGAGACGATCACCCATGTTTTAGTCCAGTATTATTCTTCCAATTACTTAACAATTAATGTATACCCCAAATACTTACCTACCTCTTTGCTAAGGTATGTGAATACAGTCTCTCCTGGTCGTTTAAGCAAATCTGGAGAAGACTTTTCTTTGGGAAGGAATGCCGCCAGTCTTCCAAGAAAGGTGGCAGTTATAATAGTTTAAAAGAGAATGACTGTTAGATGGAGAAGTCTACTGAACTCCCAGTGAGTTACTTTTTTAATACTCGAGCAATGAAAAAGTTGTTTTTGAGGACATTTGACTTCTGATTCACTTTCGATGTGCCAGTTATACATAAGATCAGTCACTGTAAGATGCCCAATCTGATTGTTTTTAATGAATTTATCTGCAGTGTCCATGGACCCGGATGGGTTGAGCAAGCAGGAGAACGAGTCTGAAAACCGTAATCGTCTGGCAGCGAGAGATCGAAGAAAAGGAAGGCGAGAAAGACTGTTAGCAGGCATTGTTACAAACTCCTCTGAGGTGTGGATAGCCCCAGGCATCGCTTACTTTTTTTTCTCTCTTAATTTCCAATCTCGGGATCAATTGTAAGGGCTTGATTTAAAGAATTGTGACTAATAAATTGTTTCTCTGGGCTGCCTGCTTAAAGATTTCCTCAGGGTTAGCTGGATCAGAATGCACATTTTGATTCCTTTTACGAACTCTGAGTTCCATAAACTTTTGCTGACTTTGTGGGTTTTCAGGCTATTTTTCTTTCAGCGGGACCTATACTGAAGTCCCCAGGCCAGAGCATCTCCCTTTTTGGTGTGTTGTCCTTGATGGTGGTTTAGACAGTTTTTGTACTTCTTTGTAGGGCACTACAACCACTGACCTTAATGTGGGCGCAAACACCTGACAAAGGAAAGCCACACCTTTCTTTAAGTGTAGGTAACATGGAAAGAGCAACCTCTGGTGCAGATAGCTCGATACAAAGGTACAATTAATACATGCAGTTGGCTCTGAAAAATACACCACACGGATGAGCTGAAAAATATATATTTTTTGCATATATAACTTTCAGGTCAATTAAGTACTTGATACACAGTTTTAAAAAGATACCAAGCCTATTATAAATACAGTAATGTTGAACCGCACGGTCTATATGTTGGTCACTACCATAGGCACCTGTTAAGAATAATTTCCTTTTACAGCACCTTTCCTTCAATTTCTGTGGACCCCCCTAACCGACCTCGTTTTGCAGTGCAGTGAAGCCTTAAGCTTCATTACTCTGGCATTTGCTCTTTTGTCATGGGGAAAAAGAACATCCTTCAGGCTGTTAGTACTGGGAAATACGGTTTCCCTTAGTCTTGTTACTTTGTTACCACTTTTGGTAACTTGTCATCACTTTGGTTACTTTTTATCATTGCACAATGCATCGTACAAAGCAGTACAATGGTCTACACTTGTTTTGCCCTAGACAACACTCGTAGGAGTTTTGGTTACTATAGGTGTGCATAAGGGACGAGCTGGTGGTAGCAGTTACTTTTGCATATTTTTTGGTGTCACTTTTATTTATGTATGTATTAATGTGATTAGTTTATATTAAAACTTTACACACCATTTCATAAAATACATAAAATAGAAGCAGTTCATAACTCATCAGTAATAGTGGACAGAATACAATATGAAGGGCTTTCTCAGGCAACTTTACATAATTCTCCTTCCAAACTCCTTAGCGGCTCTCTAAAAAAAAAGTTTTTCAATCCTAGAACATAGATAAATACACATCTGTGGTTAGATTTTCAGGCTTGGAGCCACAAAAGATCATAGATCGTTACCGCAGAAAAACCTTGTTTCTTTGTACTTCAAAGTTTCCTCACTATGTGTTTCCAGATGCAGTGTAAAGTGATATGAAGGGCTTTATTCTCACTATTAAAAACAATATGACCCGAAACAGTCTTCCTTAATACCGTCATAATGATTAACGACGTACCCCAAAATGGGCACACGTAATACTCCCTTCTCTCTTACTTTAGCCTTACCGCGCCTGGCTACTAACTGTGGCTAGTGCCTAAACATGGCTGTGCCACAAGGTGTTTCGTTTGTTCCATGGCCTTCTTGTCTTTAACCCTCCTTCCTGGCCTGTGAGGCCAGGAAAATCCTTATGTGGACTTTCAGTGCCCGAGAAAGCAGAGGCTTTTCACAGGCTGCAGCAAGGGCCATGTGTTTTTTCTGCCAGGATGTGGGTTGGGACTATCTGGTCCCAATCCACAAACTGGTTTGTGTCTGTAGTATTCATGAGTTGTGCCACCAGTGGTCCTGATTGGCCCACTGCTCGGGTGTGTGTGGGCAAGATCTTTGGCTAGTGGAAGTTTCAACTCCTACCTGCCTTTTTGGATAAGAGGACCCCTACACCCACTCTGGAGAGATCCTCAAATAAACTGAAGGAGCCAAGTATCATGTCCAGCTGCAAGACCTGCAAGAAGACTGTGGTCCCGTTGGAAGGAGGCCTGGCAACCAACTTCTGCTGCTGTCCTGGAAGAAACATGTTTTGTGGAAGATCTCCAGCAGTCTTGCCAGGAAGCTACGACCCTTGGAATGGAGGGTGCATCCATTCTCGATGTTGGCTCGGAGTCCTACGAAGAAGAGCCTTCGGAAGTGCCCCTGGATCACCCAGCGGCTGCCCAGCTCAGCGTTTGGGCTACTGTGCTGCAGCCTTCGCTGTTCTGAGTTGATCCCTGCAACTTGGAGGGGGCGGGGGAAGCAGGTGGGAGGGGTGTACCGCCAGCTTGAGCTATACAACTCACCTCTTCGACATGCCGTGGTCCTAGCCCCAAGGGGACCCAAGATGAGAGGTGAAGTCTGACCGCAGCAAGTGAATCCTCCCTCTTGCGTCACTGTTTATTGGTAGCTGTCTTCCGAAACTGCTTGCCAGTGTGAAGTCCTGTCCTGAGAGGGGCCCTGCATTGAGTTATTTTGCGGTTTCCACCCTGGAGACCTTGCACCAGCATTAGTCGCTGACAGGAAAAGTTCTCGAACCTGCAACCCCTGGGCATCAAGGACTGAAGCTGATGGCAGGAAAAGCGACCTCTGATCCTGCCAAGTCTAAGAAGAATCGGAGTACAGTGGGGGTAAGTTGTAACACTACTAACCTGACCCCATAACTCCCTTTAAAATGTTTTGATAACTTTTGGAAATTTGTAACAGTTTGGCTTTGCCCATGCTTGTTCGGCCAACCACTCATAAAGTTGGGGACACTTGTTAGAACAACTTGTCCTCCACCACTTGGAACTATTCATTGGACCCCAGAGACCCTACACTCATTTTTTTCCAGCCTCACAAAACTGTATGGAACTTTGGTGAACTTTCAGGCACAATGCCCCATACATCTTGGTGATGGACCTGTAGAGCTTCATACTAATACCATCCTTTACAGGGGTTTTATATGTATTTTGCCCTACTCATTGATTGTATATATTTATCTTTTTAGTGTTGTGTGATATTACATGCTAGTAGTCAATTCTTTCAGTGTTATATAGCCATAAGTAAGTATTTTTCTCCAGCATGGGATCTGGCATGGATTCACATGCTCATTCCCCGTCGTCAGGCTGGGAATCCTCGGTAAAGAAAAAATCAGTATCAGTTTTGTTTCTGATGTGTCTTTCTTAGTAGTAACCGATCACTGATCTCTGGGTCATACTGCCCCCAGACAAAGACTGCCCTCTCCCTAAGCCCTGCATCTGGCAGCCATCCTCAGATTTTTACCGCATGCTCAAAGTGTTGGGAGTCCTCGTGTTTAGCTCTTGAGGTTTTTTTTACTGCGTTTTCATGTTTTTTCAGGAGAATTTCTCATTTTTTCGGTTTAATCGAGCCTCAAGCTCCACTGTTTCTACTTCCGATAACGGGGACCCGTTTCGGAATTCTTCTACGCCCCTCAAGGGTGAAGTTTTCGTTGAGTTTACACTTCTTGGAGGATTCCGGAAGATCTGCAGCCTACCTCAAGGACATGGCCCAGGACAAAGGGAGCTGGACGCCCGGATCCAAGCTGTTCAGGAACTGCCTTGGATGCGGATTATATAACGTTTTCAAGGAGGACGAGCATTCGCAATGTCTCTACTGCCTCCATGGGGACAAGACGCACGTGGAGAAGGACTATGCGTTCTGCAAGAACCTTTCGGAACGGACCAAACAAGATCGTAGTTCCCGCCTCGCCATCTGGCTGGAGAAGGGCGCAGCAAGTGAGAAGGCGAAGAAGTCGTCTGAGCGGGCTTCTAAGTCCTTTGAGGGCGACCCGGCGACGGGAGCCCAACAGAAGGCCGAACACCGCAAGTCCGTGGGCTCCGGGAGCGCTGAAAGGTCGGGCTCTTCGGTTGCCAAGCAGGGCGCTACTTCCCCGGCATGTTCGACCACGAGCCAGCGCTCTGGGTCAGGGAAGAGGAAGTCCGAGAACCCGGATAGGCTGCTGGAGCAGACCCGGTCGATCTCGAAGGGGGAGCGAGGCGTTGACCCTCCCCCCAAGGCGAAGGCCCAGGACGCACCGGTGGTGGTGAGGGCCTTGATCCACCCGGCTAAGGCCTCTACCGAAGTGGTCTCTGCGACCCTGGCATAGCCGGCTGAGACTACGCCAATGGAAATGGCCTCTGGGCCCAGAGTATCCCCTCCGCCACGGAGGGAATCCTCTTTCCAGCCCATCGCTAAGATCCCTGTGAAGCCCCCGGCTGAAAAAGAGGGGGGGGCCCAGTGGCCGTTACAGACTCGGAATCAGCCTCTGAGGAGGAACTGGTGGAGACCGAGAGGGGCCTCAACGAGAGGTTCCTAAACCTCAACGAGAGGCTCGAGAAGGTTCGATCCCAGGGGACGGTCCCTGCTGATGTGATCGAAGATATCGACGAGGACGTCCGTTGCAGCCATTGCCCGAGCCCTAGGATAGCTCGGCGGCCGTTTTGTTGGCAATCCAATCATTATGTACCGAGATAAGGACGAGATTACTACGCACCCCAACGGAGGAGCCAGAACCAGGCCCGTCGGGAAGCCCTCCGAACAAGCGGAGGAGAGTCCACCCCGCTCCGCCCTTCGTGCCTGCGAGACCAGTGGACCCCTCATCCCCCTTGCCGGGAGAGGATACGGTGACGGGTACGGACGATGACGGCGGCGATGACACAGCAGACATCCCGTTCCACGCCTTGATAACCAGGGTATCCGAGCTCTTCCAGCTCTGCCCTGAAGAACAGAAAAAAGTGGGGTTAAGAGGAAGGCGGTCCTCGCGGTGCCTTTACTCAACAACATCTGGGACGAGGGGCTTGCTGTCCTAAAGAACCCTGCCACGACACCCGCAAAGAGGGACAGGTACGAGAAGAAGTACCGAGTCCCCGATGCCGCCCCCTTGTGACTCAGGGCCCAGCCCACGACTAATTTGGTCATCTCGGCAGCGGCTAAGAAGAAGGCAGTGTCATGATGCCCGTTCCCGGGGAGCCGGTTCAAGCCCTGCGTCCCCGAAAGCGGACATCCAGTCCCCAAGGAAGGACCCAGAAACCCCATATAGGGGCCCTTTGGACAGTGTCCTGGCGCCACAGGCGCCAGGCTCATTATGGGAGTGCTTGGGTGCACTTACCTGATGCAGACCATGCTGCAGGATCCCGGCCTCCTTGAGGCCTGAAAGGAACTACTTTACCTGTGGGACTAATTTACCAGCCGGGCGTGGTCGGGGAAGGATACATACCTGGAACTTCTTCCAAGGCTATTTAAACCCCACCCGAACAGCCACATGTGCTTCGCGTTGTTCTGCATCTAGCAGCTGGACGCTCACCGTGTCTGCTCCTGCATCCTGACTTCTGCCACGCCTGCCAGCATCCTGGATCACCTGCAAAGGAAGAGAAGAAGAGAACAGAAGAAGGAAAAGTCCTTACCTGCTAAATCCGCATCCCGGAGATATCTCGCCGACAATCCTGAAAAGGAAAACTTTTATTTAAAAGCTCATCGCGTCAATCGCTGCAGTGCCGCATTCCACTCACCTTTACAGGGCGCCTCCATGTTCAGCAGCGATCATCCGGATTCGCAGTCACGCCCAAGCGCCTAGGGAGAAAAAGACCAGAACAAAAGGTGAGAGAGAGAAGGGAATAAGGAAAGCTAAATCTCCATGTTAAGACTTACCTGTTGATTCATTCCCTCTTCATTTCGGGTCAGCGCCGCATCCTGGCATTTCCGGACCCCGGCCCCTAAGGGGAAAAAGAGACATCAGCGTTAATGAGCGAATGAAAAGACATTACCAAAAAACGCTCATTAAAGACTTACCTGATTTCTACAAGGATTTCACCTCTCATCTCGGGTCGGTGCCTGTTCCCCGGCATTCCGTACCCCGGCCCCTATGGGGAAAAAGACACTAGCATTAGTACATTAATGCATGGACACAAGGGGAACCTCTTATAAAAAAAAAATTACCTGGAAGCCAAGCAATTTTGGTTCTCACCAATCTGAAAATCCAGTGAAGTAACTGGATACCAACGCACCCCTGCATCAGAAGCAGGATGGAGAGATCGTCCTTCCAGACCCTAAGGTGAGATGCTACGAGGAATCACAGAAGGGTTTCGTGGAGGGTGAGAGGGGAAAGTGGGAGGCCGATTGCATTACCCCGCAGACAGTTAATCCCCTATTTTCGCCTACAGAAGGATACTTCTGCGAGCCAAACAAGCCAGAATTGGGGGCCCGGTCCAGTCCGTCTTCCGAACCCTGAGGTCACAGCAGCGAGAACCAGGCCAGCGCCTCCGTGGGAGTCAGGTGAGCGTAACAGGCTGCGGGCGCGGCGGCTTCAACTTCCACTTCCCCGCCAGACAGCGAGGGTAAGAAGTTGGACTCTATGGGACGACGATTAAGGCGGCCAATGCCTTAGCGATCGTGGCCCGCTACGACAGGGAGCTCTGGTTCAAGATAGCTCCCCTGCTAGATTTCTTGCCTGATGACAAATTCTGCAGGAAGGCGAGGTGGCGTCGGATCACGCCACACCATTACGGTGGCAACGGACATTGCCGATACCGGATTTCGCCAACTGGGCAACGGAGTTTGCCTCCGACGACGAGGATGGCTCAAGGCGACAGACTTTCACCAGGACGTCCAGACCAGAGTGTTGGACATGCCGTTCGACGGCAACAACCTCTTTGGTAAGGCGGTGGATGAGTCTCTACAGGCCATCAAGACCGACTCGGAGACGGCCCGGGCCCTTGGGGTGCTTCAGCAGCTTTGGCCTTTTCTGAGCTCTGGAGGCAGACAGGGTGCCTCCAAAGGATCCAGCGGTGGCTCCTCGACCTACCGCCAGGCGGCCCGCTCCTCTTCCCAGGAGGCCTACAGAGGTCGCGGCAAGCAAGGGGGTTCCCACCGTCATTGCCAAGGAGGCCAAGGCAGCAAGGCCGCTTCCAAGCAAGACTGACCCGGCCGGGTGGTCGGGCCCCCACCGAATCACCCTGGTGGGAGGCTGACTGACGAAGTTTGTCAGGGTGTGGGAGTCCATCTCCACCGATCGTTGGGTGTTGGACACCCTGGCCAACGGGCACTCGCTGGAATTCCTAAAGAAGTGCCCTCTCATTCCTCCCGTGGCCAGGAAGGAGAATCACGTCCTTCAACTGCTGTTGGAGGTAAAGGCGATGCTCAAGAAAGGTGCCATTGAGCTCGTCCCCAGGAGGCTCCGGAGTATACTAAAGGTACTTCCTCGTCACAAAGAAGACAGTCGGTTGGCGCCCCATCCTAGACCTGCGTCGGTTAAACAAATACATCAAGGTGCAGAAATTCTGGATAGTCACCCTCCAGCACGTACTGGGACAGCTGGAGGAAGGCGACTTCCTATCGTCGCTGGACCTGGAGGATGCTTACTTCCACGTCCCCATTGTTCCTCAGGTTTGTGGTTCAAGGACGCCACTACCAATTCAGAGCCCTACTGTTCGGATTAAAGTCGGCACCCAGGGTTTTCACCAAGTGCCTGGCACCAGTGGCGGCGCGGCTGAGCCTGCAGGGGATCCACATCTACCCCTACCTGGATGACTGGCTAATACGGGCAAGGTCAAGGGAACTCGCCGTCGATCATACGGCGAGGACCGTCCGGTTGCCCACGGAGCTGGGGTTCTCCAACTACCCCAAATCCCACCTTGTTCCGTTGCAAGTAGCACTGTTTTTGGGGGCGAAGTTCGATACAGTGGAGCAATTGGCCTCCCCTTCAGAGGAGAGGACCAAAACCATCCTGGGCAAGGTACGGCGACTGTTAGCCACGGACGTGGCCAGGGTGAGGTCCATCAAGTCCCTTCTCGGGATGATGTCCTCATGCATCTACCTTGTACCCCTTTGCAGACTTCGGATGCATCCGGTACAGGAGTACCTCGACACCTGCTGGTTTCAGGCGGGGGTCTGCTTCGAGGACTGGATTCCCCCCCCCCCCCCCGACGAGGAGTTCCGTCGTCCGATCCTATGGTGGGGCACCCGGGCTCACCTCACGACGGGCACGGACTTTCAAACCCCGGCATTTCAGGAGCCGGTGACTACGGACGCCTCTCTGGAGGGTTGGGGGGGCCCACACCGTAGATCTCCACGCAAGAGGCCTTTGGCTCCCGGAGGAGAGGTCTCTTCACATCAACATCTTGGAACTCCGTGCAGTGTTCTGGGCGCTCAAGTCGTTCCTCCCGTCCCTCAAGGACAAAGTGGTGAGGATCTTCACCGACCACACCACCATGATGTTCTACATACGGAAGCAGGGAGGCACAAGATCCCCAGCCCTATCCAAGGAGGCCCAGGATCTGTGGCACTGGGCCGTCGCCAGGGGATGTTTCTGGTTCCCTTCCACCTGGCAGGAATAAAAAACACCATCACCGACTCACTCAGCAGGGAGCTACGCTCCTGCCCCGAGTGGGAACTACGCCAGGATCAAGTGGATCGACTCTTCCAACGATGGGGAAAACCCCAGATCGACCTGTTCGCGACGGCGACGAACTCCAAGTGCCAGAGGTTCGCCAGCAGGTCCCCACAGCCGAGGACATGGGCGATTATTCTCGTTCCCTTGGGACGGCCTGTTTCTATACGCGTTCCCTCCATTGCCGTTGCTGCTCCGCCTTATCAACCAGCTCAAGAAGTCCAGGTGCAGGATGATCCTCGTCGCACCGGCGTGGCCAAGGCAGGTCTGGTTCCCGGACCTCTGGACTTGTCAACGTCCCCGCCAGTCAGGCTGCCGGCAGACGCGGATCTTCTCTCCAGAGAAGGAGGTGCCATTCTACACCATGACCCACAGTCGCTGAACTTGCAGGCCTGGCTCCTGCAGCACTAGAGTTTGGAGGGTACGATATCCCGGCTGATTGCAGAGAGGTTCTTGCAAAGGCCAGGGCATCCTCAACTCTCAAGTGTTACGGTCATAAATGGAAGAGGTTCTCTGTCTGGTGCCGTGCACAGAAGATTAACCCTCTGCGGATTACGGCTCCTCAAGTGCTGCCGTACTTACTGTCGCTGGCCAAAGCTGGACTGGCTCACGCCTCCATAAAAATACTTCGATGGGATTGTGTCCTCCGACGTATTCATTATCTTGGATATCTCCTTCCAGCTCTGCTGGCCTTGGAAAATTTTTCTCTAGAGGGCGATGCGCGTCGACGTCCGCCGAGTTGATGTCCCTCGACAGCCGCCGTATCGACGTTGACGTCATCCTGCCTATAAAGGCCGCGCGCAGCGTCTGTTGCTCAGTTCAGTTTTTCCGCGCTTACTCAGTGCCTCGGAATACCGTTGCTCAGTTTCGTAGACAATTTATCCTATTTACCTCGAGATATTCGATCCGTACTCAATGGCTTCCTCGTCGGAACCGACGACCCCTCGGTCCGGCTTCAAAAAATGCCGAGATTGTGGGAAACAGATGTCGCTGACTGACCCTCAGAGTTTGTCTGTGGTGTTTGGGAGCTGAACACCATTGTTCGGAGTGCGAGGACTGTATGTCCATGACAGCTAAGGCCCTGAAGGAGCGTAGGGGGAAGCTGGAGAAAGGTAAGACTTCAAAAGCTTCTTCTTCCTCGACGAAGTCGAGACATTCGTCTCCTCGTCACCATTCGCGCTCCAGGTCTCGGAGTGGGTCACTCCTCGAGATCGAAGCACTCGAAGAGGAGACGTCGAAGATCCCCTTCTCCGTCCTCCTCCTCCTCTGTTTCTCCTAAGAGAATTCCTTGCCCCACGAAACATAGTTCCCGGGCTGAATGGGAGGAATTCCGCAAAAATATGATGAGCGTCTTCGAGAAAGCGGCCTCGACCCCCTCGAAGACTGCCGAGAGCGATGCTCTGTTCGAAAGACCCGAAGGTCAAAAACGCTGCGAGTCGCAGTACCCAGTGAAGGAAGCGTCTCGAGCGCGTCACGAACCCTCGAGTAAAGCTATGACCTCGAAACCTTCTTCGAAGGTTCTGTCGACGCCGACGTCGGTGTCTTCGACACCGTTGTCGAAGGGACCTTCGACACACGGGTCTGTTGACTCGACGCCATCTTCGACACCGGCGTCGACGCCAAGGAAAGTCACGGTTACGACGCACCCAGTGACTATCCCCAGGTCCTCGATGACGATGGCGTCGAGATTGTCGTCTTCCTCGAGCAGAATCCCAATTCTATCGAGGACCTCGAGGCCTCCGCCTTTGTTTTCGACGCCACGCCCGAAGCCTTCGGCGTCGATGACATTGACGTTTTCGAGGCCGATTATGACAAGTTTGGCACCTTCTTCCTTGGAGATGGGTTTTACACCCTTTGTGAGTTCAGAACAATTGAGAACTATGTCCTCAATTTTGGAAGAGGGAGAACTATCTGAACAGGAAGACACATTTGAGTTGCAGGGACCTGCAACCCCAGTTAGAGAGGAGTTATCCTCAGAAGAACGCAGGTTAAAGGATCTTCATTGTTCCTTACATGAGGCAAGTGGGTTAGACACTTCCCCTGAGGTGGAGTTTGCTAGGCCAGACCCGGGGGAGCATGCTGAAACCCCCTATAGAGCCTTAATGGCCAGGATCACAGAATTTATGGGGTGGTCAACAACTTCACAGGCTTTCCAACAAGATGACCTCACGGATATTCTTGACAAAGGTCCACAGGAGGATCCTGTAGTGCCCTTTCATAAAGCTCTTCAGAGGAAGTTTATGACGAACTGGGAAACCCCAGATGTCGTCCCGGCAGTAAATAAAAAGCTGTCTACAAAATACAGGGTATCTTCTGCAGACCCGGAGTTTTTGTCAAAACACCCATCCCCAGAAAGTCTGGTGATACAGGCAGCATCTTTTAAAGCTTCTTCTTCGTCGACGAAGTCGAGACATTCGTCTCCTCGTCACCATTCGCGCTCCAGGTCTCGGAGTGGGTCTCATCACTCCTCGAGATCGAAGCACTCGAAGAGGAGGCGTCGAAGATCCCCTTCTCCGTCTTCCTCTTCCTCTGTTTCGCCAAAAAGAATCCCTTGCCCCACGAAACATAGTTCCCGGGCTGAATGGGAGGAATTCCGAAAGAATATGATGAGCGTCTTCGAGAAAGCGGCCTCGACCCCCTCGAAGACTGCCGAGAGCGATGCTCTGGTCGAAAGACCCGAAGGTCAAAAACGCCGCGAGTCGCAGTACCCGGCGAAAGAAACCTCTCGAGCGCGTTTCGGACACTCGAGCAGGACTATGACCTCCAAACCTTCCTCGAAGGTTCCGTCGACGCCGTCGCCGAAGGTCCCGTCGAGGTCGATGTCTTCGGCGCCGTTGTCGAGGGGACCTTCGACACACTGGTCTTTCGACTCGACGCCGGCCTCGACACCGGTGACCACACATCCAGTGACTATCCCCAGGCCCTCGACGTCGATATTGTCGAGTAGAATTCCAATTCTGTCGAGGTCCTCGAGGCCTCCACCTCTGTTTTCGACGCCACGCTCGAAACCTTCGACGTCGGCGTCGACGACATCGACGTTTTCGAGGCCAATAATGACAAATTCGGCACCCTCTGCCTTGGAAATGGAATTTACTCCCTTTATGAGTTCAGAACAATTGAGAACTATATCCTCAATTTTAGAAGAGGGTGATTTGTCTGAACAAGACACTTTTGAGTTACAGGGACCTGTAACCCCAATTAGAGAGGAATTTTCCTCTGAAGAGCGCAGATTAAAGGATCTTCATGATTCTTTACATGAGGCAAGTGGGTTAGACACTTCCCCTGAGGTGGATTTTGCTAAGCCAGACCCGGGGGAGCATGCTGAAACCCCCTACAGAGCCTTAATGGCCAGGACTACAGAGTTCATGGGGTGGTCTGCACCTTCACAATCTTTCCAGCAAGAGGACCTCACGGATATTCTTGACAAAGGCCCACAAGAGGATCCTGTGGTGCCCTTTCATAAAGCTCTTCAGAGAAAGATCATGACAAACTGGGAAACCCCAGATGTAATACCAGCAGTAAATAAAAAACTGTCTGCAAAGTACAGGGTATCTTCCACAGACCCAGAGTTTTTGTCTAAACATCCATCCCCAGAAAGTCTGGTGGTACAAGCAGCATCCTCTACCGATGTCAAGGCTGCTTACCCTACCGTCCCACAGGAAAGGGACGATAAGAAATATGATGCTATGGCAAAGAAAGTTTTTTCGGCATGTAGCATGGCTTTAAAATCTGTTAATGCTACTTGCACCCTTGCTAGATTCAGCCATACAATTTGGGAGTGTGCTTCTACAGCGGCTGACTGCATCCCGGAGGGAGAAGAAAGGGAGGCGTTCCTAAATATCATACAGGACGGTAAAGACGCTATGTGCGAATCCCTCCAGACTGGCATTGATTCGGCTGACAGTATCAGCAGAGCAATGGCGGCAAGTACAACAACCAGGAGATTTGCTTGGTTGAGAAAGTCTGGTTTTGCCCCAGATGTGCAAGCCAGGCTCTTGAACATGCCATTCGATGGCTCTTCTTTGTTTGGGAAAAAGGCGGATGACAGTTTAGAAAAACTGCAGACATCAAAAGCAGCACCAAAATCCCTAGGCGCTGCAATCTGTCAGACACCTTTTCGTCCCACAAGAACCTCTGCGAGGGGCAAGTCCTTTCGCTTCTACTCCACATTCGGAAGAGGTAGAGGACGACCGGCTCAAAGGGGACAAAGAAGAACTACCCGAGGTGGACGGGGTAGATATTGAAAAGCCGCAGCAACAGCAGGTGCCTCTTTACCATCGGCATCTGCATCAGCTGCCCCAAAACCACTCTGAGGACTTCCCTCACAGGACACCTGTAGGAGGCAGGTTAACTCAACATCTGGCGGAATGGCAGGCTATCGCGTCAGATGCTTGGGCATTGGAAACAGTTTCCCAAGGTTACTGCCTGCCTCTCCTACGCATACCTCAGAGTCATCCACCGGGGATCAGCTCTCAGAAAGCTCCATATCCGCTCCTCTTGCAGGAAATTTTAGACCTGCTAGAGAAAGGTGCCATAGAACCGGTACCTGTAGCGGAGAGGAACAAGGGCTGGTATTCCCCTTACTTTCTCATTCCAAAGAGAGACGGAGGACTGAGACCCATCTTGGACTTGCGAGAATTGAACAAATTCCTCAGGAAAGACAAATTCAAGATGGTAACTCTTTCTCAGATCCTTCAGGCCCTTCAGTTCCAGGACTGGTTGGTATCTCTGGACCTCCAGGACGCTTATTTCCATGTGCCTATCCATCTCAAACGCAGGAAATACCTGAGGTTCGCAATTGGCAACTCTCATTATCAATTTCGGGTACTGCCATTTGGGCTGACCTCTGCCCCGAGGGTCTTCACCAAGTTAATGTCGATAGTGGCGGCAAGTCTAAGGAGGGAAGGGATTCACGTCTACCCCTACCTGGACGATTGGTTGATCAGGGCTGTATCTTCGGAACAAGCTCAGATCCAGCTAAATCACGTTTGCCACTCCCTTCACAGACTGGGCTTCTCCCTCAATTTAAAGAAGTCACAAATAATACCATCACAGAGACTCCAGTTCATCGGAGCGATCCTGGACACTTCCCTGGGAAAAGCCTCGCCACCAGAGGTGAGGGCTCAAGATATTCTACAGATGGTTACCAAGTTCGAACATGCCCAACGTCTCCCAGCCTTCGACTTTTCGAGGTTGCTAGGCCTCATGGCATCCTGCATTTTCCTAGTGCCAGAGGCTCGCCTGAGAATGAGATCTCTCCAGTGGGCACCGAGGACTCAGTGGTCACAATTCTCAGGAAGAATGACAGATCTTCTTCAGGTTCCCGACAGGGTGGCTCGAGACCTTCAGTGGTGGGCCTGTCAGGAGAACATTCTGAAAGGAGAGCAGTTTTGGCAACCTTAGCTGGAGATAAAAGTAGTCACTGATGCCTCACTCAAAGGGTGGGGAGCCCACGCCAACGACTTGACCATCAGCGGTCGTTGGTCTCCATCGGAGTCCAGACTACACATCAACCTGTTAGAGCTGAGGGTCATCAGACTTGCGCTGAAGGCTTTTCTGCCATCTGTACAAGGAAAGAATGTCCTGATAATGACGGACAACACAGTGGCCATGCATTACCTCAACAAAAAAGGAGGCATAGGATCACTACCTCTGTGCAGAGAGGCGATGCAGCTCTGGTTTTGGGCAATCCAAGAAGGAATCTCTCTGTCGGCAGTTCACCTAGCCGGAGAGAAGAACTTGACAGCAGACGCTCTGAGCAGGCAGAGCACAGTCTCCCACGAGTGGGAACTAGCTCAGGAAGTCCTTCAAGAGATCTTCGCCCTTTGGGGAACCCCTCAGGTGGATCTGTTCGCCACCAGTGTCAACAGGAAGTGCGACCTGTTCTGCTCAAGGGAATTTCCCCCGAGAGGAGCTCTGGGAGACGCGTTCATAGTGGACTGGGAGTTTACACTTCTGTACGCGTTCCCACCGGTCCCTGTCATTCCTCAAATGATCAGGAGGTTGAGAAGATTCCGGAAAACCATGATCCTAATTGCCCCGGATTGGGCCAGGAGAACGTGGTACCCGGACCTTCTAGACTTGTCCATCTTCCCTCCAATTCGACTTCCACTCAGAGAGAACCTACTCTCACAGAAGGGAGGTCAGGTTCTCCATCCAGACATCAAAACCCTCAACCTTCCCGCTTGGCTTATGAAAGGCTGAGGTACAAGGATTGGGACCTCCCTGATGATGATATGGAGGTGTTGCTTTCGGCAAGGAGGCCAGCAACAAAGTCTTTATACCGCTGCCGTTGGAACAGATTTTGCAGCTGATGTAGAGAAAAGAATATCGACCCTTTTCATGTGGTACACCAATGGTTTTGTCCTTCCTACTCTATTTGGCGAATTCAGGCCTTCAAGTTGGCACCATTAAGGGCTATCTCGCAGCGCTATCCATCTTTAAGCGCACTGCGGAAGAACCATCCTATTTCAAGTTACCCTTGGTAATACAGTTTCTAAAGGGGTTAACCAACGTTTATCCCCCAAGACCATTCCAGGTTCCCCTATGGGATTTAAACTTAGTCCTAACTTTCCTGATGGGCACACCTTTCGAACCACTCCATTCTTGTTCATTAACATTTCGTACCCTTAAAACTGTTTTATTAATAGCACTTACATCTGCTAGAAGGGTGAGCGAGTTACAAGCTCTTTCTTGTAAACCCCCTCATACAATCTTTCACAAAGACAAAGTTGTCCTGCAAGTGAAGCCTAATTTCCTCCCAAAGGTGGTTTCTGAATTCCATATCACTCAGAAGATTACCCTGCCATCTTTCTATCCTCCTCCTCATCCGGGGAAAGAGGAAGAGAGGTTACACAGGCTGGACCCTAGAAGGGCTTTAAGTTTTTACATCAGTAGACTGGCCTGGATAAGACAAGCAGACCAGCTGTTTGTAGGCTACACAGGTCACAAGCTGGGGTTACCGATAACTAAGCAGACCATTTCCAGATGGATCATTCTAGCCATTTTGGAATGTTATAAACTGGCAGGAAAAGAGCCCCCTCAAAACCTTAGGGCTCATTCGACCAGAGGTATTGCAGCTTCATCGGCCCTTACAAGAGGCGTGCCGGTTAAAGACATTTGTGCGGCCGCCACATGGTCGTCCGTCCATACCTTTACACGATTTTACAACTTGGATTCCTCCTCCAGTCAAGAGACTAGGTTTGGAAGGGCAGTATTGCACTCTATTCATCAATAGAAGGCAGCATGAAGTCAGTACTCCCACCTCCAATAATAGAATACTGCTATGGGAGCCTATCTAAGATAAGGAATACGTCGGAGGACACAATCCCTTCGAAGAACAAGTTGCTTCTTACCGTGTAACGTTCTTTCGATGGGACGTTCCTCCAACGTATTCCTTATCGACCCTCCCATCCATCCCCGCAGTTCTACTTCCCTTGTTGTTACAGTTTACGCTCCTTCAGGGTGATTAGTCTAGTCCAGACAGAAATACTGGGGCTACAAAACGGAACTGAGCAACGGACGCTGCGCGCGGCCTTTATAGGCAGGATGACGATGACGTCGATACGGCGGCTGTCGAGGGACATCGACTCGGCGGACGTCGACGCGCAGCACCCTCTAGAGAACATTTTTCCGAGGCCAGCAGAGCTGGAAGGAGATATCTAAGATAAGGAATACGTCGGAGGAACATCCCATCAAAAGAACGGTACAAGGTAAGAAGTAACTTGTTCATCTGGCTGCCATCTCCCGATATACCAGGACTACGGGATGGGCGTCCTTGTGGTCTCATCGCCTGGTAAAGGAATTTATGAAGGGACTATTCCGATTATTACTGCCGGTGAAGGCCCCTGCCCCGGCGTGGGAACTTAATGTGATGCTGACCAGACTCATGGGAGCCCCATTCAAGCCTATGCATTCGGCGCCTTTGAAGTTCCTGTCATGGAAGACAGCGTTCCTCGTGGCCATCACCTGCACGACGAGTGGGAGAGATTCAGGCCTTATCTTACAAGCCTCCATACTTGACGTTTCATGACACAAGGGTAGTGCTTAGGACGCACTCCTCCTTCATGCCCAAGGTGCCGTCGGACTTCCACCTCAACGAGCCCTTGGTGCTACCAGTTTTCTTCCCGTCGCCAGCCGAGAGGACTTTGCACTCGCTGGATGTAGCTAGAGCGCTGAAGTTCTACGTGGACCGCACGAAGAGTTTTCGGAAGACGTCGCAGCTATTCGTGAACTTTGGGTCTGTGAATCAAGGGAAGGCTCTCTCGAAGACTTCCATTTCCAGATGGCTCTCCGGCTGCATCATGCATTGTCACCGGTTGGCAAACTGACCGCTGCCCGGCCGTCCGAGAGCCCATTCGACCAGAGCGATCGCTGCTACCACGGCGTTCCTTTCTGGTGTGCCCCTGCTGGACATCTGCAGGGCTGCTACGTGGAGGTCGACGCACATCTTCACAAGATTCTATTGCATCGATCGGGACTCCAGGGAGGAGTCCAGGGTCGGCCAAGCAGTGCTGCGCAACCTGTTTGCTTAAGGTTAGCCTGGTGAGGAGGTAAGAGATGCTTAATGTTGAGTTGTTGTATTGCTTAATGTTGAGCCTTTTGCCACCTCCGTGGTTGTGCATGTGTATACTGCTATGTATTCTTATATTCATGAGCATGTGAATCCATGCCAGACCCCATGCCGGAGAAGGAACAAGTTACTTACCTGTAACTGTTGTTCTCCAGCATGGGTCTGGCATGGATTCACATGCGAACCCTCCCACCTACCCCTATGCGGCTCTTCACTTGGTCATACTGCCACTTGGCGTGCTACCAAATCTGAGGATGGCTGCCAGAGGCGGGGCTTAGGGAGAGGGCAGTCATTGGCTGGGGGCAGTATGACCCAGAGATCAGTGATTGGTTACTACTAAGAAAGACATATCAGAAACGAAACTGATACTGATTTTTTCTTTACTGAGGATTCCCAGCCTGACGACGGGGAATGAGCATGTGAATCCATGCCAGACCCATGCTGGAGAATAACAGTTACAGGTAAGTAACTTGCTCCTTATAACTGATTGTCTGTGGGTGCCCTGTACGCGCTCGTTGAGGACCCCTTTCAAGCTCACCACCTCTTGACACTTAGCCTAGCCCATCCACCTTGCTACCTTGAACTAGTTTGACTACATCTCCCAGAGTTGTCCCGGTCACTATACTAAGTTGGCCTTGTTTACATCTGTCGACCAGGCTAGAGTATGGAAAATCAGTCAGAACAGCACCCATCCTAAAATTACAGGTGTTGGGAGAACCAGGATACCCCAAAATTTAAGCAGTTAAACCCCCAGTAGACCTGCAGAATTCTGTACATTGTTCTAGAGAAACACAACACCTGACATATGTGTAAAGGAACTAGACCTGATGGCTAGCACTTAACAAAGCATATATGCAGTGTATTTGGAGAAAAGGGGAAACACAATTACTAGTGAGGAAAAATGCGCACAAAATCACTATGGCCTATGATTACTAATTAATCTGGACCGCGTACAGCATAACATTAATGCAAATGCATAGCTCATAATGCATCAAAACCTTTTGGAGATATGGAGATGGAGAACCGCTTTAGACCAAAGCCAAAGGTTTTCAAGAATCATTAGAGCATTTTAGAGATAGTTGGTTTGCTCATTCATATCTCGAGGGCCAGGGGGGTGTATTAGTTTTTTCAGTGTTTTAAAAATGTTTCCGAATCTGTTTATCCGTATTTTCCTGTTTGCCCACTTCAAAAAATCACAGAACTGTTTTTTCCAGTTTAAATACACAAATATTCTTTTATTATTTCTTTGCGCGCATATGTAGGGTAATGTCCCTTAGAGCAACATGTTATCAACACTTTCCGGACAATAAAGATAATTCGAGGGGATTGTGTCCTCCGACGTTTTCCACATCTATGACGGGTAATGACCACAGCTGTGCTGCTTCGGAAAATTCTTCGGTGTAGGCGTCCTGCATCGATGACGTCGATACGCAGTCCCTCGAGGGTCGACGTCATCGGATGTTATATATAGGACACACGGCGCCCATAGCCTCAGTTCAATTTTTTTCTGCAAACGTGTTTGCTTCGGAATCTCGGCGCGCTCGATTCTTCTACTTTGAAAATGATGTCTTCTTTTACCCCGAAGTCGGGCTTTTAAAAAATGTCAGGACTGCAGTTCGAAAATGTCCATCACAGACCCGCACCACATCTGCCTCTGGTGCCTCGGTGAAAGCCACGCCACCGACGACTGCGTGACTGTCAGTCCCTGACATCGAAGGCCTTGTTGGAACGGAAGAAGAAATTAATGGTAGGTAGGGTGTCTAAACCCCATAAGTCGAAATCTGCTGGGCTTTCGACCAATGACTCGAGGGGCGAGATTCTGCCTCGGCAAAAGTCCAGGGGATCTCGGAGTGGTTCCTGCCATTCCTCTGCCTCTTTGAGGCATTCGCGGAAGAGCCGTCACCGGTCGCCTTCCTCGTCGGATTACTCTGCCAGAAGGCGGTTGACTTGTCCCACCAAGTCTTCTTCGCGGGCAGAATGGGATGCATTCCACCAGCAGATGGCTATTTTCGAATCGTAAGGCACAGTTCCGGCCGCGCCTTCGAAAGAAGCCAGCAGGGAACTGGCTCGGTCCACCACTCGCGCGCCTTTGGGCTCGGTTGGTCGGCGCGATCATTGGGAGCTGTCGTGGTCCCGACCGCACAAGGAAGATCGCTGTAGCTGTGCCAGATCCAGGACCCGGCCCTCGACGTCATTGAGACCGTCGGAACCTGTGAAGTCTTCGAGGGAGGCGTCGACGCCATCGGCGCCGTATCCGTTGAAGGACGCTCTTGGGGCTCCGCCCTCGAAGTTGTGGACGCCATTGGCGCCGTGTCCGTCGAAGGACGCTCTCGGGGCTCAGCCCTCGGAAGTTGTCACTGCCGTCAGTGCCTCGTTAGACGCTGATTCCTTCGGCGCCCTCGATGCTTTTTGTGGAGGATTTGCCGGAGGTGCCCCGGAGGGCTGTGGAAGCTCCGAGGAAGGCTCTCAGTAAATCTGTGAGGCCTGTTTTTGAGCCCTACTCTGTTCCTCCTCCCAGATTGGACTTGTTCCAACCGTTGTAGTATATTTCATAGGTGGAGGAAGGGTCTGATGAAGAGATGGTTGTGCCTCCTGATGTCCCTGATGACCTTTTCTCTGGTCACAGTCAGATGGAAGAACTCCGTGACGGAATACTTGGGGAGGTCTGCTCCACCTGTTGATTTTGATCAGGATGATCTGACGGTCATCCTGCACCAAGGTCCACCCACTGACCCGGTGTTGCCATTTCACATGGCTTTGCAAAGAAGGGTAGCCGCGGCTTGGACTGTTCCGGAGAGTCTCCCGGCAGTTGGTAAATCGCTTTCGAAAAAATACCGCCCAGTCAGTAGTGACCCCTGCTACTTGTCGACGCACCCTACTCTGGAGAGTTTGGTGGTGGATACGGCTATGGCCCCAGCGAAGCAGGCTGCGTACCCTACCATCCCTCCTGATGGGGACAACAAGCGCTTTGATGGTTGGGCGAAGAAGGTATTTTCTTCTGGGGGTATGGCTTGGAAGGCAGCCAATTCTGTTTGTGCCTTGGCATGATTCACTCACACTCTGTGGAATTGTCTCTTTGGCAGCTGAGCATATTCCCAAAGGGGAAGAACGGGATGGGTTTGTAGCCCTCATGCAAGACGGCAAGGATGCCATGTGTGAATCCGTTCAGTCGGGTCTTGACATGGCAGACTGTGTCAGCCGGTCCATGGCTGCGAGCACTGTGATAAGCAGGTTTGTATGGTTGCGGGAACCGGGGTTTGCTCCTGATGTGCAATCCCGGCTTCTCAACATGCCCTTTGATGGTGTCCATCTGTTTGGCAGCAAGGCTGACGAGAGCCTTGGAGGTTGCAGACCTTCAAAGCTGCAGCGAAGTCTTTGAGCGCTGCAGTAAGTCAACCTCCACCTTTTTGTCCTAGGGGACAGCAATGGAGGGGAGGTTCCTTTCAGTACTACTCTACCTTTGGTAGATCGAGAGGAGCTGCCAGTCGAAGGGGCCACCGTAGGAGTACCAGAGGTGGAAAGTAAGGTACTCGAGGTGCCAAAGATGCTCGGGCAGTTGCCTCGTTGCCTTCAGGCACTGCCGCAGCTGCGTCTGCTCAGTCATGAGGCCATGTCCCATAGTTCGCTGTTAGGGAGAATTCTCTGTTTACGCCGAATTTCCTAACCTAGTGAGTCCCCCAGCAGCTTTGCTGGATTTTTGGGGTTTATTTTTTTCTCCTGCCAAGAGTGAGACTCTTACCCTCACTCTTGAACATGATTTGAGTGTGTTCCTTTGACTCTAGATGTGTTTAATGGGCTATGGCGTCTTTTACTCCATAGGGCTTCATGTGTTTTTGTGATGTGTGTTACACAGCACCCTCAGTGCAGTAACACAGGGGTGTCATAGTGACCCCCCAGTATAGACTCCATACCCTGGGACTGACTACTGTCTCCCAGGGCATGTAAAGTCGCCATTGACTTTACTAGTCTTGAATTCTGAACAGAAACAGTACAAACCATCATATTGTGGACGTACTGGCTGGGGCAATTTGATTGCCCCGGGCTCTGTTAGTCGAGGGGGCACGTCTCCGTCCCCCCTGATCGAGTTTTGGCTGGTGGCAGTGGATACTACTTTTTATATTCAACCGCGAATATTTCTCAATGGGATTTTCCCATTGTTCGAGGCTACTATCTTTATTTATTTAATTACGATAGCCTCGAACATACCGCCGGTTTATTTAATTATTAATTCTCCGGTAGGTATTTTTTGCCAAAACTCGGTTCTAAAATGGCGTTTGTGTTCTCTTCTGTGACTCCAACCCAAGTTGAGCCCTTTGTTCCACTTTTTGGTGGGCTTCTCCACAGAAGCCCACCAAAGTGCTGCCACTCTGTCTGGGGTACTTAGGAGGGGTGGAGGGGGATTTAGGCACCCTGGACTGAGTTGCCTAGGCAACTCAGGTCGCACTCAGTCCTGATTGGCCCAAGTGGTCAGCCGGCCGGCTCACCACTTAGCATGTTTGAGTGACAGCTAGGCTGAGTGAATGGGGATTTCTGCATAAAAGCAGGGCTTTGGGGACTGGAACTTCAGAAGTCGCCACAGGACCTAAGAATCCGACGAGGGAGATGCTGAGCCGACCTGCCACGACGACACCACCGGTGGAGCCCTGCTGGACCGTCTCACCACTTTTCCCAGCGACAGAGGAGATCTCCCGCCGGAGAGTCTTATTCCTTTGACTGGTGGGGATAACCACTTTCACCATCTTTTTTTTCGCCTTCCCGACGCATCTCGTGGCCGCCTTGCCCATGCCAAGCACCCTGGCAACCAGAATACCACGTTTTACCACGACCGCGAAATAAAGGGTAATACCTTTAACCGGAAAACTCCGCGGCTGGTTTCTTCCCTGGCAGTGCAACCACCTTCAGCTTTCCTCCAAGTCGAGATCTTCTCTTCCCCTGGACGACGCCGAGACGTGCACCCGCTGCCAGGAACAACTGCCACCGCTGAAGGATCCTTCCCACTTAAGGTACCGTGTTCCGCCTGGCTTCCCTTACCACCGACTGTACGGGGTAGATTTAGCCCCCGGCTTTCGAACCTGGGTTAACAAGGGACACCCTTGCTAAACTTTTCTGAGCCTCTCCAAACTCTTTTCGAACTCTCTGCAAGACTTTCTAAGCCTAGTGTAACTGTGTGATCTTGGGCTCATTTGTGGTCTGCTCTCTCTAAGAGTGGGCCCAGCCTATGGACTTTGGCTCACAAGTGACTTTTGCTCTTCTGCCTTGCTAAAAGTGTTCCTAAATCTTAGAGTGGTGTATCTTTCCATATTCTGTCTTTTTCCCTCCCTTCTTCATGAACTTATTGGAGTGCCATCTATAGTTAAGCGCTCACCTCTGTCTGGAAATAAGTGGTGTTATTAAGACTTATCTGATAAGGAATAAGGGTTGTATATATTATAATAGTAACTGTGTTTAGAGTGTTTTACAAAAAGAGTTCTGGAGTGTTTCAAACAGTGTGTTTTAAAATAAATAATGATATACTTTGATACCAAAGCTCTGGTCAGTGTTTGCTTGTATTATTGTATCTGAGTACCTATTGTGTATAATTTGCATACTGCCTAACTCTTCTTGAGGGAAGTCTGACTGCTCAGCCACAGCTACCAGGTAAATCTGGGTGGTACAGACTGCTACCAAGTGGGTTTACTGCTAACACCTGTAGTCCTACTCCTAAATCTTTTACAGTGTTCCCAAAGGGAACTGCACAGGTTTCTGCCTAACACTCGCCGGTTGGGGGCAGACTTGAGCAGCATGTTGGAGAATGGCGAGCCATTACTTCAGATGTGTGGGTTATGGAGATCATAACCCACAGCTATTGTCTTCCCTTTCGGCAGAGGCCTCACGACAATCCACCAGGGAATCTCTCTTTGAAGCGTCCAGATCCGCTCCTTGCGCAGGAAATCCTATCCCTGCTGGAGAAAGGCACCATATAACTGGTGCCTGTAGCGGAGAGGAACAAGAGATGGTATTGCCCTCATTTTTTGATCCCGAAAAAGGACGGGGGATTGAGACCCATCATGGACTTGCGTCGGTTGTACAAGCTCCTCAGGAAGGACAAGTTCAAGATGGTCACTTTCTCAAGTCCTCCAGGCCCTTCAACTTCAGGATTGGCTGGTGTCTCTCGACCTCAAGGATGCTTACTTTCATGTGCCGATTCGTCCCAAGCACAGGAAGTATCTTAGGTTTGCGGTTGGTGACTCGTATTTTCAGTTTCGGGTCCTGCCGTTCGGATTGACCTCCGCCCCGAGGTCTTCACCAAGCTGATGGTGGTGGTGGCAGCGTATCTCAGGAAAGGGGAATTCACGTCTACCCCTACCTGGACGATTGGTTGATCAGGGTGCGCTCTCCAGAGCAAGCCCTGGATCATCTGTCCGTCACCTGCCACTCCCTTCACAAGCTGGGCTTCTCCTTCGATTTAAAGAAGTCCCATTTGACACCTACCCAGGGGCTCCAAATCATCAGAGCTGTGCTCTACACATCCTTGGGGCAATGTTCGCCTCCCCAGGTGAGGGCTCATCACATTCTGCAGATGGTGGACAAATTTCAACGTGTCCAGAGTTCTTGAGGTTGCTCGGCCTCATGGCATCTTGCATTTTCCTGGTGCCAGAGGCCAGGCTGCGGATGAGATCTCTGCAGTGGGCTCTCAAGATGCAGTGGTCGCAGTTCTCTGGCAGGATGTCAGATCCCGTCAGATTCCGCCCTCGGTCACACAGGATCTTCTGTGGTGGGCCGCCGAAGGCAATCTGATGAAGGGTGCTCCGTTTTGGCAACCTTGGCCGGAGGTGACTATCATGATGGACGCTTCCCTCACAGGTTGGGGAGCTCATGCCAACGAGTTGACAGCCAGCGGCCGTTGGTCTCCGTCGGAGTCCAAACTCCACATCGATCTGTTAGAGCTGCAGGCTGTCAGGCTAGCCCTGAAGGCTTTTCTGCCGTCTGTGCAGGGGAAGAATGTCCGGATCATGACAGACAATACGTTGGCCATGCACTACCTCAACAACAAAAAGTGGGGGCAGGGTCACTCCCGTTGTGCAGGGAGGCAATGCAGCTCTGGTTCTGGGCCATCCAGCAGGAAATTTCGATCTCGTCAGTTCATCTGGCCGGAGACAAAAACGCGGTGGCAGCGGACTCTCTCAGCAGGCAGAGCACGGTCTCTCACGAGTGGGAGCTGGCTCAGGAAGTTCTGTTGGAGATCTTCGCCCTTTGGGGAACACCACAAGTGGATCTCTTCGCTACCAGTGTCAACCGGAAGTGCGGAAGATTCTGCTTGCGGGAATTTCCTCCAAGAGAAGCCTTAGGGGACGCGTCCGTAGTGAAGTGGTCCTTCCCACTGCTGTATGCGTTTCCTCCATGCCCCGTCATTCTGCAAGTTTTACGGAGGTTCGGTTCCCGAATGATCCTCATTGCTCTGGCATGAGCCAGGAGAGCGTGTTACCCGGACCTTCTAGACATGTCCATCTGCCCTCCACGCAGTCTTCCCTACCGAGACGATCTGCTCTCACGGGAGGGATGTTGGGGTCTCCATCCAGAGGTCAAGTCTCTCAGCCTTCATGCTTGGTATCTGAAAGGTTGAAGTATAAAGATTGGGACCTCCCGAACATGATGGAGGTGTTGCTTTCGGCCAGGAGGCCCGCAACGAAATCCCTGTTCCGTTGCCGTTGGAGAAAGTTCTGTGACTGGTGCAGGGTACAGAATGTTGATCCTTTCCAATGTTCCATTCCTTTGGTTTTGTCTTTTTTGCTTTCCTTAGGCCACAAGGGCCTGCAAGTGGGTACCATTAAGGGTTACCTGGCGGCCCTGTCTATATTTAAGCGCTCGTCTGAGGAATGTTCTTATTTTAAGATTCCTTTGATTTCACAGTTTCTAAAAGGGCTCACTAATGTGTTTCCACCGTCACCTTTCCAGGTGCCGGGATGGGATTTTAACTTGATTTTAAAGTTCCTGATGGGAGCTCCGTTTGAGCCCTTGCGTTCTTGTCTGTTGCAACTGTTAACCTTTAAAACTGTATTTTTAGTTGTGGTTACTTCCACACGCAGAGTGAGTTAGTTGCAGGCACTTTCCGCCAAGCCACCCTTCACTGTATTCCATAAGGACAGGGTTGTCCTTAGGGTGCCGCCTTCTTTTCTTCTGAAGGTTGTGTCGGAATTCCATTTGAGCCAGAAGGTCATTCTTCCGGCGTTTTATCCTCCTCCACATCCTGGTAACGAAGAGGAGAGGCTCCATAGGTTGGATCCTAGGAGAGCTTTGAGTTTCTATATCTCTCTTATGTCCCAGGTCAGAGTGGACGATCAGCTCTCTGTAGGTTATGCTGGAAGGCGTTTAGGTCAGGCTGTTTCCAAGCAGACCTTGTCCAGATGGATCATTTTGATGATCTGAGTGTTACCGTTTGGCGGGAAAGGACCCTCCAGAAGGCTTACGGGCTCACTCTACTAGGCGTATGGCGGCCTCCACTGCTCTACAGAGGGGCGTTGCGAAGCAGCCACATGGGCCTCTGTCCATACTTTTGTGAGACACTATTCATTGGACTCCATCCATGGGCAGGATTTGGCCTTTGGTAAGGCAGACCTCTAGTCAGCAATTTGATTGGGCATTCTAATATTCTAAATTTGTAAATTCTTTTCCCACCTCCAGATGTTGGTACTGCTTTGGGAGTCTGTCATAGATTTGGGATACATCGGAGGACACAATCCCCTCGAAGAACAAGTTACTTACCTTATCTGGTAACGTTGTTTCGATGGGATGTTCCTCCGACGTATTCCACATCAAACCCTCCCAGCCTGCCCCTCTACAGAATTTCTTATGCAATTGCAGCTTACGTTTCCGCAGGGCTTTCTGCAGTCATACTGGCAGGAGATTGGTGCCACACGTTCTGGGGAAAAAACTACAACTGAGGCTACGGGCGCCGTGCGTCCTATATATAACATCCAGTGACTTTGGGCCCTCGAGGGACAGCGTATCAATGTCATCGACGCAGGACGCCTACGCCGAACAATTTTCTGAAGTAGCACAGCTGTGGTAATTACCTGTCATAGATGTGGAATACGTCAGAGGAACATCCCATTGAAAGAACGTTACCAGATAAGGTAAGTAACTTGGTTCTTTTGTGTTAAACCATTAATATCTAACATTTCTACTAATCAAAATTATGTTGGTAAATTATGCAATACTTTTTCAGCGACTCTTTGCCCATCCTTGCCCTTTCTTTTCTTCCCATGAAGACTTTGATTTGTGAAAACGACCTTTCCATCTTGTACAGACTTTTAATTTGAGCAGATAAGGCATAGCATGATGAAAGGATTTGCTGGGGAAGCACTCAGTTTGATGGTAATAAAGATTATTTTGACTGTCAAAATAAGTAAACTACAAGCAGATAACTATCTATTGCTGCTCACTACAAAATGAGAGTCTCATTAATGTACCCCCCCAAGGCTTGATTGGAGGGGGTGAGCAGGCCAAAACTGTTTGCCTGGTGTGGGAATATCAGGGGATCCTATAGCAGAATCTTTCAAAGGCAACTCAGCGGGTTAGGTGATTGTTGCTGAGATGTTATATGTTTATACCTTCCTGTATCATATGGCTTTTTTCCTATTCTTGCTGCATCATGTGCTGTAAAAAATGTTGTTTTGACTGGGAATGAACGGGTCTCTCACTTCACTCTTTGTGGGAACTTTTGTCCCCATAGCGAAAATCAAAAGCTGGCACCCATGAATATATACACAGTAAGTGAGCATATCTTAAAGTGAAATTTCTGATGCTTGTTAATCTGCTTAGAATCGCATGCTGTGCATATAGTCTGACATCCAGTGGTAACCAGAGTGTTGCATCTTGTATTTCGAAGATCGAAAGGGTACATTGACATGGGCGTGCCTGTAACACCATCCCTAACGTGACGTGTAGTGTACCTAAAATCCCTCACGAGTAGATTACCTCAATTGTTTTTTCCACCCAGATTATTGGTCGCCCTAATGTGGAGCTCTTGAAAAAGAGATTGCGTTATTCTTATATTTATCGACTTGGTCGTTTATTCCCTTAAGTCACTTTGACGATTGAATCCTGTGCATCGCCGAAGACTGCTGCAGAATTTCAACGGCCTGTTGATCCGGCGGCGCTGCCGTCCACGTGGCCGGTCCCTCTGGCCGGCCCTTAGAGTAGGGAGAGGGGGTTAGGGTGGCCATATTCTTTTAAGTATGCCTTTCCTCTATCACCCTCTTTGTTCCCTGGGTTTTGTCATCGCTGTACCTGTCTTGCGCTATGGACAAGACTCCATTTAGGTTTTGCCCCTCGTGTAAGGCCGAATTCCCGTGGAAAGACTAGCACCGTCAATACAACAACGGTCTTCCTCTCAACCACAACAAAGCGGCTTGCGCGGCTTGTAAGCTCCTGCGTCCAAGGACAATCAAGGATTGCTGCTTAAAGTGGTGGGCGGCCTACGGCATGTCGCAGGTTGAAAGCTATTCTCCCGCCGCCGCCAAAAGTGTTGGGGGGGTGGGTGGGGAGGGACTAGCGATGACCAGGCCTCCGTATCGGAAGCCATTGACCTAATGGCGGAGAGCTCTTGATCCGCAGCGTCCGTCTCCGACCCCGCCAGGGACAATGCGAGTCATGCTATGGGGAAAAAACCAGACTACTGCGAGGCACAAGTTGTGTACACCAAACACACAACCCAAGGTTCTACTTCGGCGACACAGTCTAAGTGTGCCAACGGACCCGTCAAACTACGACTGGATCCGCTTATCTTGATGATCAGCAGCCTTCCCCGCAACCGCAGCAGCGGCCTGCCACTGGGCATTCTAAGACAGAGGGTGCTAGCGCTAAAACACATGCAGTGGTCGAGATGCTCCAGGAGGATGCGCAGACATGCTCCAGGAGGATGCGCAGACACTGCTTAAGACCCCGTTGGCGCCGCAATCCACAGCGCAGCCTCCGGCTCGTCCGGCACACCTCCCCACCACCCTGAGCATCAGCTATGGCATTGCTAGGATCGCTTCGGCGGTTAGTCAGAAAGAAATATCGAAAGACTCAGCAAAACGACCGACGGACACGCCGAGACACACGGAACGACCTAAGGATGCCCGAAAGACGCGTCACAGCCTCCAGGAACCCACAAGCTCTATTCTGAGAGTCCTGTTCCCCTATCCAGCACGCTAGGGGATACATCTCCACGTTCCGGAGAGGAAAATTAGCCCTTTCCTCCCCAGTCCGCTCTGGTTCATCCCCATGGCCCAGGGAGAAGGTTGAGGGGTGCATGGACAGACTAGAGAAATGTCTTATTCTGAAAAGCTTGCTCCAAAAAGGCCACGGGAGGACCTTCCCTTTACACCCATGGCCAAGTTTCCACGGGTCTTTGACGATCCTCATGAGGAATATACCTATGACCTCACTGATGACGAGGTCCAGGTGGACACGTGCAAGAGGATGCCCCTTTCGGGGAGGATTACATTATGGATGACCCTGCAGATCCTATGGACAATTGGGATGACAACCGCCAGGTTGAGGCTCCACCTTGGCCGTCCCCTGTTAATACCCTGGGCTCTGATACCCTGTGCATGGATTCACCCCCCTCAACCCCAGTCTGCCATGCCTCCCCTGTGGACGATCAAATGGCGTTTAACGCCATTGTGAAGAAGGCGGCTGAACATTTTCATATTGGCACACAAGAAGCTGTGACGGATTCTGATTTTGTGGAGGACATCCTCAAAGAAAAAGCCCCCTGCCAGCCAGGCTATTCCTTTGTTAAACTCTATCAAGAGAAGATTGGCACCTTCATTGTTGACACCAGCTCAAACTAGAGCAGTGAACCCCATGGTGGAGAAATTGTTCCGTCTTTCTCCTACTGACCCTGCTTACATTAAGGGCCATCCCACTCCAGATTCTTTAGTGGTTGCCACGACTAGAAAACTGGCAGGTGTACCCCTGTCTACAGGAGAGGCACCGCCCGATAAGGAGTCTAAGAGGCTGTATGCAGTGGGGAAAAAAGGTCACAACTGCTTTGGCATTTTCCACCCGAATAGCCAATAACACCTCCTTATTGGGTAGTTATGCAGATGTCCAGTGGAACCTGCTACAAGAAGGCCTTTAAGAATTACCAGAACCCTTGCGGGCTGTGTTGCTCGCCATCATATCAGAAGGCAAGCAGGTGAATCAAAATGTGCTTAAGAATATTTTAGACGCTGCTGAAACAGTGTTAAGAACCTTGGCACAAGGTACCTTGCTCACGGGACATGCCTGGCTGAGGAACTCCAGGTTTAAACCGGAGACCCAGGCTGCCTTGATAAACCAGCCCGTTGAAGAAGCCAACTTGTTTAAAAGCAGTGGACGACACATTGGAAACAACTAAGAAAGAACATGAGACACTCAAGTCCCTTCAGCAGATTACCCAGAAAGGTTCTCAACAGAGAGGGGTTGGCTTCTGCCAGTCCTTTTGTTGGCAATCCTGGTCCCCTCAGAACCAGTACAGTTCTGGAAATAACTGGAACTCGGCACAAGGCTCTAATACTACCACCACCTATCCACCTGTGCTCAACACAGTGGCCCACAGGTACTGCCTAGAATTTTGCTGACCACCTCAGTTCAGACCACCAAAATCACAGCGCCTAACTCCGGAACACCTGCACATCCTTCTGCAAGAGGTGGAGATCCTTCAAGAAAGGGGCGCCATAGAAGTAGTCCCGATTCTACAGGTAAACTAGGCTATTTATTCAGTGTACTTCCTTGTACCCAAAAAAGGATCTCACCATGCGCCCTATGCTAGACTTGCCCCCAGTGAACAAATTTGTCAAAGCTCAAAAGTTTTGTATGGTCACTTTACAAGAAGTAATCCCGCTGCTGAAACGGGGAGATTACATGGCAACATTGGACTTGAAAGATGCATACTTTCATATTTCAATGTTGCCGGCGCACATAAAATACCTAAAGTTCATGATAAATGACAAGCACTATCAGTTCAAAGTAGTCCCCTTCGGCATTGCCTCGGCGCCAAGGGTGTTTACGAAGGTACTGGCAGTTGCAGCAGCTCACCTGTGCAGACAATCTGTCCCAGTTTACCCTTACCTCGACGACTGGCTCTTAACAGCGGAATCCTACGAAACATGCCTATTGAACACTCAGAAGACAATAGTTCTCTTATACAGTCTGGGTTTCTCCAGCAACGAGAAAAAATCCAGCTTAGACCCCAGTCAAGTCAAACTATTTCTAGGGGCTCTAATTCGAACAAGGGATATCATCGTCTTCCCCTCCGAGAGGGTCCAAAACATGCTGTTTCAGATCCCTCCGTATGTAGCCAGTCGGGAAGTGACGGTATGCAACTGCTAGGAATGATGGCATCCTGTATTTACTTAGTTCCCCACGCGCGTCTGCACCCCATGCAAGAGTAGCTCAACAGCCAGTGGTGCCAGGCCAGCGGACAATGGGAAGATCTGGTAGTTCTCTCTCTCTGCAGTGGTGGTCGAGGGAAAACCTCTTGAAGGCGAAAACCTTCACCACCCCTGCAGTAGAAGCCACTCTGACGACGGATGCATCTCTCACGGGGTGGGGGAGGGGCTCACCTCCAACAGATGGTGTACAGCGTTTGGTCCCCAGCAGTAGCATCCAACCACATAAACCTTTTGGCGCTGCTATCGGTGATCAAAGCACTGAAGGCCTTTCAGGCACAGTTTCAGGGAAAGACAGTACTGATCCTCACGGACAGCACACAGCCATGAACTACCTGAACAAGCAAGGGGGCGCTCACTCTCCATGGCTGTCCAAACTGTTAAAGAACATTTGGAAATGGGCTCTCAAACAAAAGTTTCTATTGTCTCAACACGTTCCAGGGGAACGCAATCTACTGGCAGACGTGCTCAGCAGAGACTTCCCATTGCCCATGCAGTACGAATGTAGACTACACAAAGACATTGTCTCCAATCTTTCATTTTCTCGCAGGATGGTGATTCCCAGAGATTGACTTGTTCATAACTCTGGAGAACTCTCAATGCCCAGATTACGCCTCCAGGTACCCTCAATCAATCCAAAGGGAACAGTCTCTGGATAACATGGTCAAGGAAATTTCTTTACGACTCGCCCCCTCCACCCCCCCCGAGCCCCCTACTCAACAACATTGTGCACAAGATGCACCAGGAACCAGTCACCATGATATTGATGGCCCCAGTGTGGGCAAGCCAAACCTGTGTTAGGCACGATTGTATACAGTACCCATAGGGTGCACTGCAACTACCCTGACCTGGCAGTAGTAACCCAACCTTTGGTATAAGTCTGTACTACACAGGATGGTAGTGTGGACGAGTAGCCAGGCTTATCTCAAGAGGGGTCGATGTGAGCTGTAGGGGAGTTACAGAGGTTCACAGTGACGAGTATCCAAGCAAACACTTATACACAGGGTTTCTTGATAAACAATTAATTTATTTACCAGTCAGTTAATGTAAGCCTTCTTTAGAAGGGAGCACTTTAAAACACCAAAAAAATATACTTCAGAATAACACAATCTCTTAGTTCAGAATCAGTAAATATCCATTTGGGATGGCATACATCAGAGACCTACACCCACAGGTGACCTCAATTGCTAGGGTGCTATTGACATTAATGTATTACTGTTGGCATTCAGAATTAGGAGCAAGTAAAAAGGGAAAAGATGATTAGAGCAAACAAGACACCACAAATATTTCTTAAGCAGGCAGATACTTTCAGGACCACAATAAGAGTCATTCAGTTAAAACCGACTAAGCCAACATCAATAGGCTGAAGCACTGCTTTGGAGGTAAGTAGAAAAGTATTTGCACAATGTTTCAGAAGTCTTGGAAGCAAAAGATAAATCAATGTTGGGCCACAAGCTGATTAGACTTATGAGGGTAGATGTTGCAAGCAACTCTACAGCAAGAGGTAAGTTCTCCTAGACGTTGTACAGTACCTTTTTAAAATGAAGAAAAAATGCAACAAATGACTCCTGTTCCTGTGCAGCTCTGCAGAACTCACTGTTCCTGGGCCTTAGTCGTGGGGACAAGAGGGAGGACGTCGGGGGGACTCCTGTACTGCACTGAGACGGTAAAAACTCGCAACCAGCACACTTCACTTTCAGTGGCTGTTCAGTGTTTCAGCTCCTCGCGTCTACCGCAAATAGCAACACTGTGGTTCCTGGCTGTCAAGATGGACTTTCCTTGGTTCTGGGGTCCCGCACTCTGTTGAGGGGGCTCAGGCTCGGTCAGTCCTGCTTCCTGGGAGTTCGGAGGATCTTCCTGAAGCTCCTGGCCAACTTAAAAGCAACGCACACAAACTGGTGGTCCTCTCCCTGGCTCTACGGTTTCCAGCAGCAACTCTGTGGAAATTCAACCAGCTCCGAGATGGATGTTCAGGTGGCTTACTTTGGAGTTGATTGGTCCCACCAACTCAAGGGGAGAAGTCGTCCTTGCAGGGGCTTCTCTGTTGATGCAAATTTGGAGTTTCGGCACTGCAGCAGGGCTTCACCGTTCAAACCAATGGTCCAGGAGTTGCAGCAGACGTCCTCTTCAAGTTCTTCTTCGGTTCCTTCGTCCAGTGGTCGACTCTGCCTTCCAAGGCAAAAGACTCGCCTTTTATACAGTTCTCTCCCTTTCATTCCAGCCTAGCTGTCACTCACCCAGCAGGGTGGCTGTTCTTGCCGGACATTCAGCCAGTCAATCCTCAGAGTGCATTTCTGTCTCCTAGGAGACTAAGCACAGGGAGTTTCGGGCACCTCCCTCACGTCCTGCCTACCCCAGACACCCTGGAGGCAGAGGCGGGCTTCACTCGTGAATCCGGCCAAAGGCAAAACTAACAAAGGGACAAAACCTGGTTTGGCGCGCAGAGTAAATCTCAAGAAGGACCTTTCCACAAAGAAATGGTGAAAACAGAAGACCGGGGCCATTTTGACAAAAATGGCACCCTTGGGTGCTTTAGTGATGCTGTGAACGCAGCCCGCGGTGAATGCACACCATGGTAGTAGAAACAAAACCACTTCCACCGGCCATTCAGTGAGGAAAGGGTAACATATAAATGTTACATGAGAAGCTAGACAAAGGGGATACTAGGTAACCCCTCCAGCGCCCTATTGTAAGATAGTGTGTGCTGGGTCTAGAAAGTTACAAATATAAATGAAGTCAATTTCACTTTACTGCTCTGGGAAACAGTTTATCCCAGAGAAGGTATTTCAACCTTGGGAAATCGAAGATAATTCCCTGTGTCACTGCACTAAAGGTGCTGTGTGACACAATGTAAAAGATGATGCCTATGGAGTTTGTCAGACTCCACAACCAAAAGAAACGGTGTACAAAAATCACATTAAAATACGAGTGTGGAAAACGGGTCTCACTCTCCCCAGGTAAAATAAATCAAGTCCTCAAAATCCAGCAAAGTTGCTAGGGGTCTCTAAGGTAGAGGGGATTGGCACATTTCTGAGAATTATCCCCAACACCCTGGTTCTCACATCTGATGGAGATGTCTCTCCTCCAATGAAACTAACTTGCCCATACAACATGCGATCTCAGGACAAGGGGGAAACACTTCATCCATGGCTGCAGACTCTCAGTTTAACGGCCTGGCTCCTGAGAGCATAGGGTTCGGGCATCTCCAAATTCCTCAGAGATGCATGGATATACTTGGAAAAGCAAAGAAACCCATCGCCAGACATTGCTACTCCAATAAATGGAAACGCTTCATCATGAGCATCAATCCCATTACTGCTCTCCTACTCGTATTATACCTGACTCACCTACTAGACTCGGGTCTAGTTCTTAATTTAATTAATCCTAGTGGCAGTCACTTCAATAAAGAGTCAGTGAGCTACAGGCCCTTTGAATTCTAGGCTCTTTTGTTACAATTCAGAGATAAGGTGGTTCTGCGCACTCACCCACGGTTTGCGCCCACATTTATTTCTAAGTTTCATGTGAACCAGTCAATAGAACTACCCACATTCTTCCAGAACCCCCACTAACGTGGTGGAGAGAAGCCTACACACACACTTGATGTGCGCAGGGCAGTCATGTACTATCTGGAAAAAACTAAACCACTAAGGAAAACAGTTTTTAGTTTCAGCGGCAGCTGGTAGAGAAGGGGACCCTGTCTCTAAATCTGCCGTCTCAGTGGATTGTCAATTGCATCACACCCTGTTACACTCTTGCCAAGAGAGATCTGCCCTTCAAGCTTAGAGCACACTCTACTGGGGCACTAGAGCACTGGGGCTTCCATAGCATGCATTGCAAATCTTCCCCTAGAGTGCATTTGCAAAGCGGCAACCTGGAGTTCTGTACATAACTTTACAAAACACTACTGCATAGACACTCACTCTAGGTCCGCTTCTCAGGTGGGACATGCAATACGAAGATATCTTTTCACTACTGTTCCTTCTCACAGCCCACCTCCAACTCTGGGTACTGCTCGCTAGTTTATGCACAGCATGTGATTCTAAGCAGATTCACAAGCATCAGAAGACATGCATTACTTACCGAAATAGCATTTCTGATTGTATCTGCTTAGATTCACATGCACCCACCCGTCCTCCCCGCTCGGATGGAAGGAACATAGACCTTTTTCTACTTATTCTCTCTTTTTGTACTCACTAAGATGGTCATAAGGCTCCCTCACGGCAGAAAAAATACAATTGGAGGGACCTCGACACGTCAGGGATTTTGGGTACACTACACGTCACGTTAGGGATAGTGTTACAGGCACGCCCATGTCGATGTCCCCTTTCGATCCTCGAAAGACGAGATGCAATACTCTGCTGTTAACATAAGATGTCCGACTATATGCACAGCATGGGAATCTAAGCAGATACAATCAGAAATGCTATTACAGTAAGTAATGCATGTCATACAGTCTCAGTTGTAGGAATAGAAGCCCTAATGTTGAGTCCAACCCTAAGTTGTAAGGGGCTTTGTGCCCAAAAGTTCACAAAGTACCTTTAGAAGATGAGACAAAGTTAGGAAATATTCCTATTGGTGTGATGATTGTTTCAGAAGTCTTTCAAAGGGATTTACAGTTAAGTATAATAGTTTTCCTAGCTTCTAGAGCAGCGTTTTCAACAAAAGTTTAGAATGGAATGGAATATAAATCAAAGTACTTGTGCGTCGCGTTCACTTTCCTCCATCCTTGCGGGCATCCCCCCAACATAGGGACGGTACCGGAACCTTTGGCAGTGAAAAAATGAGCATCCCCTTTGAATTTAATATAGCGCGTGGGGGCATGGCCTCGGGCGTGGGAACGCCCTGCCAAGGTGCCTCGCCTGAGTCCCTTTTTCTGCACGGACAGTGTTTGACCTGGCAGCCAGCGCACAGACTGTTGGCTTCCCCCGTGCTCCCTGTTTGCTGATTTCAATTTTGTTTTCTCTTCTTTGCCTCGCCGCCCCCAGCACATGACTGGTGGGACTCCTGTTCGGCCTGTAGCACTTTCGGTCACAGGGCATTGAATAATCTTTTATTGCGGTGGAGGGAGATCATCCACACTTCTCCTGGCCCCACCTTACAGATTTTGTCTGTTGGACCTCGCGTCAAGACAAGGAAGGCCCTCTCTTCAACGTGGCTTCATAGTGCAGCGACTCCACCCCCACGGTTCCCACAGATCAGGCTTCCTTGGATTCAGGTGCTGCCAGGCCAGAGGCTACTAGCTCCCAAGCTGTGGGTTTCAGGGGCCCAACCTGGGGGAGTGGAGTGGGTGTAAGGGATCATCGAGTGTCCACTCCAAGAGTCGGTCCTCGGCTAGATCAGCACAGCTACCGCCACAAGTGCTGAGGGCTCCCAGCCTACCGGAGCTCGCTCTGAGGCCGTGAGCCAGGGCTTTACGACTAACGGATAAGGGCTCAGCGCCTATCGGAGGGATCTCTGAGGTTGACACCTCTGCTTAAAAACCCAAACTGTAGCCTCTCGTTTCTGAGGCCTCTTGACTCGGGGTCTCTGCGCCGTCCCTCCCAGGGCATGGCGCAAGGCTTCAAAATGGCAGAGTGGCACATAGTGGAACCTGCCAGCCAGGTGACCATCTTGGATCCGGCTCCGGGCCTGCCATTGCTTTCGTCCATCGAGTGGGCTTTGCAGGATGATCCCAGCCCACTTTCCTATGGAAGCGGCAGCATATCTTATGGTGCAGGGTTTTGGTACCCTCAGGGGTCCATCTACCCATCACAGCCATAGAGCTACACACACTAGGAGCCTCAGTGCTTTCATCAGGAGTGGAGGCCCAACGCCTCCAAGGGCAGGGCCCCTAGGAACCCAGCGGCTAGTGAGGACCGCTTCTTTGAGCCTTCCTTCTCCTTATGCATTCCCCTCCGATGAAGGGGCTCCTGAAGGACATTGCGAGGGAGGCCATCCCCCGGGTGGCGCCACACAGGTTCCCTCTTCTGGGTACTCCTCCAGCACTCCTGGTGCTGGTCCCTTCACCCAGGAGTCGGGTGTGCTAGCAGAGATCTTGGGGAAACTCACCACCAACCGGTCTGGCATTGCCCTCCAAAAGGATGTTCAGCAGGTGGCGCGGAGTGTCTGGGAGAAGCCCAGGGCCAACGCCCAGATGAACAAGGAGTTCGATAGCAGGTTTAGGCTGACGGACGGGAGCCAATCCTCCTTGCCTCCCACCCGCAGCCCCATTACTCTGTTGGTTGCAGCGTCATATTCTAAAGCATCGTCTTAGTCATCTTCCAAGAGAGCCACCTCCAGTTGCCTCTCCAAGGAGGACAAAGTCCTTGGGAAAGCGCGGTTACTCCATCTCAGGACTGCAACAGGCCACTATGGACGTTCTCTTGGCTGCGGCTAACCAGAGGCTGTGGCGGGAGCTTGGGAAATTTCTTCCCGACCTCCCTTTGGACAAATAAGCCTCCTTTTAAAGCCGGTCTGGCAGATGCCCATGCCATTCGCAGGACATTATGGAGTCTTTGTTCTCCCACGTTGACACAGCCAGCAGAGGGTTGTGCCTTGGTGTCAGGATGAGACGGCATGGATGCACGCCACAAAGGTTTCTTCTGATGTGCAGGAGCAAATCCTGGATCTGCCCTTTGAGGGCTTGGACCTTTTTCATTCATCCACTGTTAACGAATTGCCGAAGAAAACTTCCACTCAAACCGCCATAGTTTTGGCCATCCTGACAAATGTGACACAAATCCTTCCCTCAATCCCAGAGTAGAACAGAGTTCAAACCCCACACTTTCTCGGATGTTAGGCAAGATTGTATGCAGTACCCTTTGGGAGACTATACCAACCTTCTCCTCCTGGCAATAGGAGCCCAACCTTTGGTATAAGTCTGTACTACACAGGTTGGTAGTGTGGCTGAGCAGCCAGGCTTATCTCAAGAGGTCAATGTGAGCTGTAGGGTTGTAACATAGAGATTCACAGTGACAAAATCTGAAAAATAGGCCGCCATCCACTTTTGCCCATGTCAGTGGTGACACAGAAGACCACTGCCAAAACCCATCATTTTGCTTTCCACAGAGCAAAATGATTGCAAAAGAAACACAGAGCTGTGTGGAAATCCGTTTTTCTTGATTGTCAAATTTGCAAAAATCATGGCTCACAAACCACCCAAAAGATCCAACCTCCTTGTTTGGTGTTGAACATCAATCTACTTCAAGGATCCACATAAATATAATGTCAGCAGAAGTATATTTTATCAGAACAAAATCCACTTTTAAAGATGCTTGCTAGAAAGAAATATGTCAAAAATGGGTGCAATACTGTTACTCGCCTCTGTCAGACGCTAGCGATCTCTAAATCTGTCAGGTGAAACTTGTGTCTCAAAAGCTAAATATGCCAAAGAAGGGACTTCCATCAAATGCAATATAGGGTGCCACACATTGATCTTCATGTTGAAAAAGACTGGAATTGAAGATATGTTTGCTTATTTTAAATTTGTAACTGTAATTTTTCACAAGGAACAATGTCACAATTTGACTATAAGGTAACCTGATTCAGCTAAAACTTCAAAGAGGTTTCCCCCCACTGAGAACACACCACCCTGTTCATTCTCACCAAAAGGAGAGCATATCTCATGGGGTTGCTAATGAGAAGGGGAGGATACTTCCTCTGCTGCTCTGGGAAAGAGACACTGGGTTCCTTGAACTGAAAGAAAATGCTCATTCGGGTGTGACTGACACCAACTGCCCAGGAAGACAAGCCCATGTGACTCTCTAGCCCAGCCAAGATCTTGGAGGCGGAGACAAACCATTGTGTGTATTCAGAGAGCACAGAAATATTGTTTTAGTAAAAGACTTATAAACTATTGTACCAAACTGACAAAAATGTGGAACTTGGAGATTATTAAAATGAAAATATTGCTCACAAGTAGAAACTACTCTGGAAATGTTGCGACTTTCAGAGTCTGAACCACAGAAAAGTTCATATTCTAGCGATTGTGATTATGTCAGGAACATGAAAATGTCCAGGAATATGCCCAGATGATATGTGTATATGTATGTGTAAAAGTTGTACAGATTTAAAATTGAGAAACCAACCTTCTTCTTCGTTCAGTAACACTGGTGGGATTCAAAGAGAGGGGTGTTATATAAGGCTACATCATCCAGAAATAAAAACTTTTGACATAAAAATATATAAATAAGTGTTTCCATTGGGCATCCCATACTAGGCATTGACTTAGGTGGAGTGCTGGGTTGAAACCACTTACAACTGGTACATTTGGAGCAATACTGAGTTTGGTGTCAAAAGGAGAAGGTTAAGGAATAAAACAATGGTTAACAAATATTCTTACGCAGGTAAGTACTTCTTGAAACCGCCCCCCCTGCAAAGTACATTAACCCTTTCCCAGCTACACAAGTTATAGAATGTGTGATTTTTGTGAGGGATAGTTAAAACACCAAGTCGTAGGATAGAGTCTTTCAGGGAGCTAGGACAGCCAATGTCAATTGAGCAAAGTCTAGGGGAGCTGAAGCACTTCTTGCAGTTAAGTAAAAGTTGTGCAGGTAAGTAAGTCTTGCACAATGTTTTAGAAGGGTTTGTAGAAAATGAAATTGCTGTAGGGCCACAAGCTGGGTGCCTTGTGAGGGGCAATGCTGCAAGCAACTCCGCAAAAGCAACCAAGACTGAGAGTTAGTAAGGCTACACAACAAGAGGTAAGCAACCTGTTAGTTTACAGTACCCTAGGTCTGAAGAAATTGGTTCCAGCTGGCTTCTGTTCCAGTTGTAGGTCTGCAGATCCTCTTGTTCCTGGGCCTCAGTCGTGGGGACCAGAGGGAGGACATCTGGGGACTCCTGCACTGCAATGGGACGGTCAGCGGCAGCAATGGGCACATTTCTATTCAGTGGCACTTCGCAGCTTCAGCTACTCGGAGGGAGAAAGCTTGTGCGCAGATATTGAAAGGTTCCTAACAAAACTGCCATGTCTCCCGATAGCAGGAGAACATTTGGAAATGCTAAACAGCCCGATTACCACCACAGAGGTCCAGGGAGCCATGTCCAATCTAAAGGCAGGCTTGGCACCAGGGCAAGATGACTATACGCCAGACTTTTATAAAACAAATAGTAACACTCACCCCCCTCCTCACTAAACTTTTCAATTCAATTTTAACAGGACAGGCCCCTCAATCATTTACTGAATCAATAGTAATAGTAACCCCCAAAGATGGGAAGAACGCCTCATGATGTTCATCATACTGCCCAATCTCGCTCATTAATGTTGACACAAATATCTATTCTAGCTACCCGCTTAACCCAAGTCCTTCCCCAACAGGTCCACACCGACCAAATCGGCTTTGTGAAAGGTAGGCCGGGAGCGGATAACATCCGAAAGACGCTAGATCATATGGCTGATCCTAATGATGCAGAAGACTGCCCCATTCTGCTATCAGTTGACGCTGAGAAGGCATTTGACCCGCGTTGAAATGGCCCTTTCTACAGGCAGTAATGAAATGGACAGACTTGGGCGAAGCATGGACCCGAGGGGCCAAAGCATTGTATCGCAACTCCTCGGCTAAAATCTCAGTCAATGGCATTGCCTCGAGCCATTTCTTACTGACACATGGCACGAGGCAAGGCTGCCCACTCTCCCCCTTATTATATGTCCTATTGGTGGAACCCTTCGCTCAAGTGGTTTGATACAATCCCCTAATTCATGGGATGACACAGGGAGGGAGTGCGGGGGGGGGGGGAATACAAGCTAGCAATGTTTGCAGATGACATCCTGTTGTACCTCACTCGACCATTGGACTCTGTCCCCGCCTTCTTTGATCATGGCGCACTATCGGAATTTTGAGCTAACCTACAAAAGGCAATAGCAGTTCCCTTAAAGCCAAACAACGAAATCCCTCCCCATTTGGTAGCAAGATGTGGCTTTGATACTTGGCGGTGGAGAGCACAGTCCCCCTAACAAACCTCTTTGATGCAAATTACATCCCCTGTGGAATACTATTACAGATGACCTCAACAGATGGGCCAAATTACTTCTCTCCTTGGCGGCGCGGTTCACTTGCATAAAAATGAACATTCTGCCCAGATTCCTATTTCTTTTCCAATATATCCCAGTGATTGTTCTTGATACCTTCAACAGAGGTCAAGCGTACACTTTTAGCATTCCTCTGGGCAAATACGAAGCCCAGAGTCCAGAACACAACTCTCTAAATGTGCCAAAGGAGATGGGAGGCATGGGATACCCTGATTTGTCAGAATATTATAAAGGCTCCCAAGTTCGGATCCTCTCAGACCACATATGGGAAAATTCCGAAAAGCAATGGGTGTCCCTGGAGAATACTAATTTTGCACCAGTCACGCTGGGAGAATGCTTATGGGTCGCTCTTTCTGCCATGCCCCAAAGAATACGAGAACAATGCAAAGGTAAGGCCAAATTGGTCCCTTTTTTCAGCCTTATGCAACTCTTTGGTGAGCCATATTGTTCCAAGTTTTTCTGATTCTTTTTAGTAAGAAATTAGTCTCTGGGCTGCACTGTGGTTTTCTTTTGGTCTGAGGCTGATCAGACTAAATACAGAATTCAATAGATGGTCTTTTTAAAGAAAGAATGATGAAAGACTATGAAATTGCACCCTCAACCGAACTTAATTGTTGAAAGGAAAATAAAACGAGCAATCCAACTTATTTCATTTGTCCATAGTTTTGTATTTATTTGCAAAATTATGAATCAGTGCCCTCGACATGTTTCATTGTCTTCAGTATTTAGACAGATCCTCAGGAGGGAATAGAAAGGCTTTTTTGAGGCTCATAAAACATATAAAGCCTATTTTCGGCACACTAAGTATCAACAAAAAGATTGTATTTTATTTATTTTTCTGAAAATAAACATTTTTTTACTTCATTGCCTTCTAAGGTGTTGCTAGCACTTGCTCATATAATTTTCTAAAGCATTCTGCTCTAAAGATAAACATTCAGTATTCAAATACATAGTGCTCTAAATTTCTTTTGTATTTTAAATTGTCTTTAGCATTATCAAGTCATGTTGGCTAGTGTTCCGTAATGTGGTTAAAAGCAAGTTGATGATTTACTGAACTTAATAAAGAGAAAGGCACTCGCTTTCAAAATACTCTTGATCCAGAATGTATACAAATAGTTTGCCTTAAAAGGCGTTTTCCCTTTTTCTATTTCTTTTCTATTTTCCAGATTGTAAATACGCTGTGAAGAAAAGCAAACCAAATGGAAGACTGACTTTTCAGTCTGTTACTACGTACGGCTTGTAACTAGCATTTCTAATGCCAGTCACGTATTGTGCTGGCGTTTTTATATATTGCTCATATGCTCGCTTTCAGCTTACCTTTTTATGTTGTAGTATACAGTCTTGTACTACTGCAGAGTATGATCCTTGTAGGTGTGGGATCAGATGGCTTAATAACCGTCATGCCGCTTAGTTTGCGTCCGTATATTAGGTCGTTTGTAGGCGCGGTCACATGATGGTGTATGTCATGTGACCCCGAGTCCGCCATCTTTGTTTGGGACCATTTAGGTTGCTTTGCCGCGATTTTGCTGATTCTTTTATGGCTGTTATTATTCTTTTTTTGTACAGGAAATTCTACCACTTGTTTACTCTAATTTTAGGTTTGCCATTCATTCTATAGTTACCTATTTAACAAGTCATTTTTCTATGTGAGTACCGTTTTCTCGTTGGGAGTAGGTTAGTATCCCCTTAATAGTGTTGTGCTGGTGTATGTTGTGTTATTTCATATTTACCTTTAATTCTATACTTATATGGCTGTTATTTCTTATGGTAAGTGCTTGCAATATAGAATAGCATGCATTTTCTTATTGGCTAAGCAATAGACTAACATGCATAAACATTTTGACAATTATATTCCAAATGTCCTCTTAGGCTGAACAATGTTGATATTGCAGAAAATTGATTAGTTCTGTGTCCGAGTTCAGGCCCGTATGGCGGCTGTCCAAAGTACAGATCCAATAAGCTCCTCTAGATCTGAGAATGTTCTCCACATTGCCTCCTCTCTGTGGTTTATTCACTTTTTCGATTCCAAAAAACGATTTCTTTAGTTGCCTCCTCTCTGTGGTTTATTCACTTTTTCGATTCCAAAAAACGATTTCTTTAGTAGGTTAATTTGCATGCTCTGTTAAATGATGGTATCCCAATGGGTATTGCATATCTTTGTTTATAGCTCCTAGGTGTTCTTGAATTCTTGTTTGAAGTTTTCTCATTGTGCTTCCCACATAAACTTTTTTACATGTACATGTGATCACATACACAACTGTTTTCGTATTGCAATTAATGACATTTTTGATTTTGTATTTAGTTCCATTTGGCAGAGAGACACTTTTTTTTCCCCATTTTCTGAAAACTGACAACTAATACATGTTCCACATTTGTAGTTAACCTTGAGGGGTGTTTTGGTCCATAGTTGTGTTAGTCCTTCTTCTCTCTTGGATATAAAGTGAGAATGACTTAATATGACCTTTAAGCTTTTTGCTTTTTTGAAGGTAATATGTACATCTTCTTCAATATGTCGTGATATATCTTGATCCAGTTTCAGGATATGCCAATTTTTCTTCAATATGTTTTGGATCTGTTTGGAATTGGTGCGGTACTGAGTTATAAATCGAAATTTTTATTCTTTGTCATCAGTCTTGACTTGTTTGTTTTTTAGCAGTTCTGTTCTTGATTTTGTCTGTTTTTTCATTATTTTTTTTCAAATGTTTTGACTTGTACCCTCTTTCTCGAAATGTTTTCATTGCCTGTTTGGCATGTTTTTCATTTTCTTGTGGTTCAGTGCAGTTTCTTTTTTATTCTTAATATTTCACCATATGGTGTATTCCTGATAATGTGTTGGGGGTGATGACTTTTTGCATGTAAGATTGTGTTGACAGCAGTTGATTTGACAGTGTTAGGATTCTTCCATTTTTTATATACATGTCCAAATTTAGAAATTGGATTCGATTGGGACTTTGATTGTGAATTTCAAATTGTATTGGTTTATATTGAGGTAGTGGACATATTCATTTAGAGTTTCAGCATTTCCGTTCCAAATTAAAAGAATATCATCTATGTACCGGCCCCAATATATTAAGTTTGGTAAAGGCTTCATGGGACCAGGCGTGTTCTAGTTCGAAATGACCTACGTATAGGTCTGCATAAGATGGTGCGAATTTGGCTCCCATAGCCGTCCCCTGTTTCTGTCAATAGACTTGGTTGTTGAACAAGAAAATATTGTTGTTCAATGTAAAGTGAAGGATTTCTAAAAGCATTTTGTTTGTAATATGAGACTGATCTTGTTTTAAAAAAATAGTTGGTGTCTAATCCTTTATCATGTGGTATGCTTGTAGGGAAAAGACGTCCAATGTGACCAATAGATAACTTTGTTCCCAGTTGATTTCTTCGATTTGCTGTATTACATGTTTTATGACTCTTATGAATGAAGTGAGACCAAGTACAAGAGGCTGTAAGTGAGTATCTATATATTTTGATATTGGCTCAGTGATTGAACCAATGCTGTTGATTATAGGTCTGAAGGAAGGAAAAGTTGTATATGACATATATTTTAGGTATGAAGTGTATGGTGCCCATTATAGGGAAATGGTTGATGAGGAAATCTTTCTCCATGTCTGTTAGAAGATTTTGCTCTGTCCAATTTTTTTTACCATTGAGGTCCATTCCAATATCAATTCTGCTAACGGGCTTGTCTTTAGTTTTTTATAGCACCTCTCTTGGTTCAGATGCTCTCCAGCTGCTGCTATGTAATCCTTGGTATTCATTAATACAATGTTTCCTCCCTTATCTGCTTTTTTAATTATTTCCGAGTTGTTTCGTAGCAGATCGATTGCTGTTTTTTCTTTTTGCCACTTCAGATTGTTCTTCCTGTTTCCTAGTCTGCCTGCAAAGTACTGTGATCTTAATTCACTCAAAGTTGCTTTATTAAATAAATCTGTTACATTCTCTTGTGCCAACGCTGGTATAAATGTTGATCGTGGCCTTAGTGTGGTTTCTTCACTTATATATAGGTCTATATTAATTTCTTCCGTAATTGTTTCCACTGTATAAGAATCATCTTCTTCTGTTAAATGTAAGAGATTGGCTGAGTTTTCCATGTGTTGAATTGATAGTTCTGATGGAGTTTCTATATTTTGTTTTTTCTTTTGTAATGTTTCAATTTGTGAGAATTGTTTCTTTGGTTTTTAACCTTCTACAGAATTTATATAGATCTGCACTTAGTGAGAAGTAATCAGAATTTGATGGTGGGCAAAGGATCAGGCCTTTACTAAGTGTTTTCATGAGATCTACTGATCATTCCAATTTTGATAGTGGTTAACTACTGTTTTCTTTTGTGGTTTTTGATTTTTGGATTTCGTTTTTACTCCTTCGCTTATTGAAGCTGTTGTTTGTATTGGTGCCCCTGCCCTTCCTTGTCCTTGTCCCGATTTGATTCGATGTACCTGTTTTTGCCGATTTTTGGGATACTGTTGGGTAGTCTTCATATTCTTGTATTTGATATACTCCTCTAAAAAAGCTGATGATGTTCCTGTGTTGGCTTCAATTGTTGGTTGCGGAGCAGTTGGTTGTTCTGTTTCTAGATCGCTAGAAGATTCCATTTCTGAGGATGGTGGGGTAGTAGATGCTGGTTGAGATGGTTTAGGTTTAAAGCTTTGTTTCCGATATACATTTCCTTTGTCCTGTAGTTTTTTTAAAAAGTATAGATTCTTTTCAATTTATAGTCCATTTCATCCCGTTTGAACTTATTTTGTTTTTTTATTTTGAGTTCTTTGGTGTACCACTGTAGTCTTGTAATATTTGGTATTTCTTAAACGTTGCCTGTGGTACATTCAGTTGTTCTATTTCTTTTGTAGTTGTATCGATTTCTTTGGTCAGTTTGTCATGAACTTTTTTGGCGGTGTTAATTAGTCTCATCATTTCTCATGAGGTTTGAGTAAGTAATTCCCATTCTTGGAAGCATTCTATATCTTCATCAAAGGAAGGAAAGATGCAGATTCTTAGGCCTCTCGGTATTCTATTTACTTTAAGGTATTGTTCCATGGTTTTAACCTCCCACCATCTTGAGAGTTCTTTCTGTTGTAACTGTTCTAATTTGTTAAACCATGATGTTAATGATTGTGGGTTTTTATCTTCATTGTCATGGTTTGGATTTTGTTGTTCTGTGAAGAGTTCTTCAGCCTCCTATTCTTTGTTCGTAAGTTGATGTCATACTGATTTTGGGATTTCCTTTGTGGTAGTTTCCTATTTTTTTGATTGGATTGGTTCTGCCTGAATTGCTTGTAAGTAACAATGCAAAGTTAAGGTCCAATTGGTCCCTTATTTCAGCCTTCAGAATACGAGAACACCTGATCCTAACTGTGTTATGGTCATTGTGGTGTCCCTCCTGCTCCATGAAAGGCGTCCATGGCTGCCCCCCCCCCCTTCAGCTGTATCTAGTCTCCCCCTTACGCAACCAACTTAACAAGGTTCTCTGCTTCCACACCTGGTATGAAGCAGGTCTAGTGAGAGTTGGGCATATGTGGAGAAAGGTCTCCTACGTTTACAAGGGTGAACTGAAGGAGGCCTTGCATGGTACCGCAATTCTTTCCTTGTTCTACCTCCAATTGAGAAGCGTCCTCTGGGATCCATGCTGGGGCTACTCCCTCCAACGCCCTCACACCAATCGAACAAATCCTCAGCGTACCCCAAACCACTAGAGGCTTGATGGCTCATTTGTATAGAGCACTGATCACTGGGTCACCTTGCAACCCCCACATCTGAAGCCAAATGGGAAACAGACCTAGAGCTTGTAGACCAACCAGATGCATGGAAAGCCATACATAAGGCTGTGTGGAGCTCGTCAGTATCTGTGCAGTATAAAATGCCTGACGCATGCCTTTTGACGAGATGGCACTACACCCCCAACGACTATCTTAAGATGTTCACAGAGACATCCCCTTACTGCTGGAGAGATTGCGGGGATATCTGTGATTGCAGGCACCAGTGGTGGAAATGTCCAGACATATTGATATGGATATTTTATTTCAAATGGATTGTGTCCTCCCACATATTCCTCATCTTATGATATTCGTATCCCAGCTCTGCTGCTTCGGAAACATTTTTTCACCAGAGGACGCTGTGTTGGAGGCCGCAGAGTCTAAGTCCCCCGAGAGCCGCCGTCGACGTCATCCACTGTATAAAGGGCTCGAGCAGTGCCGTTACCTCAGTTCTGTTTTTCCAACGCAACTGCTTCGTGTTACTAACGGCGCATCAGATTTTTCCTCGACGATGTCTTCATCTACTCCCTCCACACCCAAGATAGGGTTAAAAAAATGTCAGTGTGGTTGGAAAATGTCGATAACCGACCCCCATCGGAATTGCCTCTGGTGCCTCAGCCCAGACCATCGGGTTGACGAGTGCGGGTCCTGTCGGACAATGTCTAACAAGGCTCTTAAGGAAAGTAGAGGTAAGCTGGCGGTGGGGAAGGAGAAGTATAAGTCTTCTAAAAGACAAAAGGATTTGGATGAATCCAGTCAAAAATCTCGTCATGAGTCGTGGAGGTTAAGATCAAGGAGTCGATCGGGGAAATCTTCCTAGTCTTCTACAAAAAAGTCAAAAAAGCAACGTCACAGGTCTTCTTCCTCTGAGAGGAGAGTAATCTATCCATCAAAGCACGATTCCCCAGAAATATGGAAGGCCTTTAGGGCTTCGATGCTTAAAATATTCGAGAAAGCGGCCCAGACCCCTTCGAAGTTGCCGCTTGGTGATCATACTTGTGCCCACTCTAAAAGTGACATAGGACAATCTAGATCTAAACACGCAAGACTTGAAAAAGAGTCGAGAGTGTCTTCAAGGGAAAGTTCCCAGACGCCTCGTACTAAGTCAAAGCCTACGGTGCATAAATCGGGGATAGCGGAATCGAAGTCGAAGCCAAAACTCGACTTGACACAGTCGACGACCATAGCATCGAAACCGCTGATGAAAATGACATTGATACCTTTGGCTGTATCGAAGTCTTCTTCGACAGCATCGTAGCCAGCGTCTTCTCTATCGATGCCTGCGACGCCTTTATCGGGGCCTTCTTTGATTCCAAGACCCAAGTCTATACCGAGGTCGATTCCACCTTATTTACCTGAAGACTTTCCACCCTCTACCTAGACAGGAATTTTTCAGATCCATGTAATCTATATATGAAGAACATTCATCTGAAGAGGATGTCACTTCAGCTGGAGTTGGGTTTAGAGCTAGAGAGGTCCCTGAAGAGCTAGTGGACCCACGTCTAAAATAACAGATCTTAATGACTGTCTCCAAAATGCCATTGGCTTAGACACTTCACCTGAAGTGGATTTTGAAAGACCAGACGCTACAGATCATGTAGATCATAGTTATATGAATCTTATGGGAAGGGTCTTTGATTTTATGGGTTGGAAGGCAGCTTCTCCAGATTTCGACCAGGATGACATGACTGACATCCTGAGTGAAAGTCCTTTAAAAGATCCTGTGCTTCCATTCCATAAAGCACTGTAAAAAACAGTGATGGTAAATTGGAATACTCCTGATTCTATATCAGCAGCAAATAAGAAACTTGTACCAAAATATAGGCCTTCTTTATCAGACCCAGAATATGTATCTAAACATCCCTCCCTGAAAGTTTAGTGTTTCAGTCTGCAACCTCCACTAGGCAATCAGCCTACCCATCGATACCACCAGACAGGGATGATAAAAAAAAGTTGATGCTTGGACCCGGAAAGTTTTTTTTTCTTCGGGCAGTATGGCCCTTAAATCTACTAATGTCACTTGCACATTAGCTAGATTTACACATACTCTGTGGGACTGCATGTCGTCAGCGGCTGAACGCATCTCGGAAGGTGAGGAACGGGATGGTTTCCTGGCTATAGTAAAAGATGGTAAAGAGGCTATGGAGGAATGCCTTCAGTCAGGACTGGATGCTGCAGATGGTGTAAGCAGGTCCATGGCATCTAGCACAGTCCTATGCAGGTTTGCATGGCTAAGGAAGTCTGGCTTTGCACCTGTTGTGCAATCTAGATTACTTAATATGCCCTTTGACAGCTTGAGGTTGTTTGGCAGCAAGGCGGACGAAAGCTTGGAGAAGCTGCAGACCTCAAACGCGGCAGCAAAATCACTTCGAGCTGCTAGAAGACAACCTCAACAACACTCTTACGCAGGCACATCTTCCTGGAAGAGTTGCCCTTTTCGCTTCCATTTCTCTTTTGGAAAAGGGAGAGCGGGCCAGTCATAGAGGCCAACAGAGAAAACCCTTTCGTGGTGGAAAAGGGAGAGGTGCTAGATCAGCCACAGCAGCGGCTAATACCTCCTCAGCCACTGCTGCAGCCGCTACAAAGCCACTTTGAGGTCTTCACCCACAAGACACCGTTGGGAGGCAGAATCACTCAGTATCTGGATGAATGACGGGGCATTACGTCAGATGCCTGGGCACTAGAGATAGTGACCCGTGGTTACTGTCTTCCTTTTCATGAAAGACCTCAAGATCATCCACCGGGAGCCAACTCTGTAAAAATTCCAGACCCGCTCCTTGTGCAGGAGATTTTAACCCTGCTAGAGAAAGGTGCAATAGAACATGTACCTGTAGCGGAAAGGAACAAGGGCTGGTACTCCCCCTATTTTCTAATCCCCAAAAAGGACGGAGGACTAAGGCCAATCTTGGACTTGGTCTTAAGAAACTTGAACAAGTTCCTCAGGAAGGACAAGTTCAAGATGGTGACCCTTTCTCAGATCCTTCAGGCTCTTCAGCTTCAGGACTGGCTGGTTTCGTTGGACCTTCAGGATGCTTACTTTCATGTGCCAATCCATCTCAAGCACAGAAAGTACCTGAGGTTTGCAGTTGGTGGTTCTCATTAGTTTCGGGTTCTACCATTTGGGCTGACCTCCGCCCAAGTGTTTTCACCAAGCTGATGGCGGTGGTGGCAGCGGGTATCAGAAGAAGGGGGATTCACGTCTACCCTTATCTGGACGATTGGCTAATCAGGGCGAGTTCACCCGAACGAGCCCAGGAACATCTGGCCTTGACCTGCTACTTCTTACAGTCTGGGCTTCTCCCTCAATTACAAGAAGTCACAAATGATTCCAAGCCAAAAAGTCCAATTTATCGGAGCAATCCTGGACACTTCCTCAGGGAAAGCCTTGCCTCCCGAGGAGAGCGCTCACCACATTCTGCAATTGGTAATGAAGTTTCAAAATCCCCAACATCTACCGGCATTCGACTTTCTAAGGTTGCTAGGCCTCATGGCATCCTGCATTTTTCTGGTGCCAGAGGCCAGATTGAGTGAGATCCCTTCAATGGGCCCTCGGGACTCAATGGTCCCAGTTTTTGGCAGAGATGTCAGATCTTTTGAAAGTTTCGACCAAAGTGACTCAATATCTCCTATGGTGGTCTTGCAAGGAGAATATCCTCAAGGGGGAAACTTTTTGGCAACCATGGCCGGAGATAACGGTAGAGATGGACGCCTCACTCACGGGGTGGGCAGCCCACACCAACGATCTGACAATCACCAGGCGTTGGTCTCCATCGGAGTCCGAACTACACATCAACCTTTTGGAGCTGAAGGCAATCAGACTAGCGCTGAAGGCCTTTCTGCCCTCTGTACAGGGAAAGACTGTCTTGATAATGAGACAGCACAGTGGCAATGTACTACCTCAACAAAAGAGGAGGCGTAGTATCACTCCCAATGTGCAGAGGCAATGCAGCTCTGGTTCTAGGCAATGCAAGAAGGCGTCTCTCTATCGGCAGTTCACCTAGCCAGAGAGCTGAATACGGCGGCGGACGCTCTGAGCAGGCAGAGCACAGTCCCCCACAAATGGGAGCTAGCTCAGGAAGTCCTTCAAGAGATCTTCGCCCTTTAGGGAACCCCTCAAGTGGATCTGTTTGCGACCAGGGCCAACCAGAAGTGGGAACTGTACTGCTCAAGGGAATTTCCTCCAAGAGGAGCTCTAGGAGACACGTTCGTGGGGGATTGGTTATTTCCACTCCTCTACATGTTTCCTCCAGTCCCTGTGATTCATCAGGTAATCGGGAGGTTGAGAATGTTCAGGAAAACCATGATCCTAATTGCCCCAGATTGGGCCAGGAGGACGTGGTACCCGGACCTTCTGGACATGTCCATCTGCCCTCCAATACGTCTTCCGCAAAGAGAGGATCTTTTCTCGCAAGAGGAAGGTCGGGTTCTCCATCCAGAGGTCAAAACACTCCGCATTCACGCATGGTTTCTGAGAGGCTAAGATATTATAAGGATTGGGATCTCTCAGATGACGTAATGGGAGATTTTGCTTTCGGCCAGAAGGCCAGTAACAAAATCCCTGTATCTGTGTCGTTGGAACAAGTTCAGTAACTGATGCAGGGATATGATATATGATATAGCATTTGTAACGCGCCTATACACAAGTGTTTCAAGGCGCGACGAGGCAGGGGGGGGTTTAACAAGGGGAGACAGACGACGATCCTACTAGGCCAGGTGTCATTCAGATCGCGCAAGTGCAAGGGTAGAGGGGACTGCGAAAAGTGCAAGGGGAAGGGGATAAGAATGTGGATCCATTTCTTTGTAATACTCCCAACAGTACTTTCTTTTCTCTTACATTTAGCCAATTTGGGGCTCAAAGTTGTTACTATAAAAGGATATTTGGCAGCGCTATGCATTTTTAAGCACTCATCGGAAGAGGCGTCCTATTTTAAAATTCCCTTAGTCATTCAATTCTTGAAAGGGCTGACAAATGTATACCCTCCAACACCTTTTCAGGTGCCCATCTGGGATTTAAATCTAGTCTTAACATTTCTCATGTGTGCCCCCTTCAAACCTTTACATTACATTCTTGCCCATTAAGACTTCTCACTCTTAAGACAATTCTGTTAGTGGCTATAACATCAGCCTGCAGGGTAAGTGAGTTGCAGGCACTGTATTGTAAGCCTACTCACACCATTTTCCATAGGGACATGGTTATTCTAAAAGTCAAAACAACCTAAACTACCTATTGCTAGGCAGTAAGCCCAAATGCACTCCTACCGAATCTTCGTTCGGAAGTTAAATGTTGGCTCTTAGTTGATCAATTAATACTCTCATGTGGAGAGAGTGTTAATTGAGTCTTGACTTTAACATATTACAAAATAGAAAATAAATAACATCAATAAAGGATAAATCAGGCATGTAAGATCACTTATGTAACCAATTATACAGATCTGGTACTGACCAATACTTTTTGATACTTTTTAATAGACCTCTCAAGGTCTGTTTTTTCAAACAAATAAACAATGTACAAAAGAATTATTCAGACAATGGTGAAGCATCCAGGAATTCTCATTCCAATTAACAAACAGAGTATAACCTGGTTTGTAAAGGTACATAAATGTAACAAAAGCAGAAAGCAAGTAGCTCAAAGCTTAGCCTTATTATTCACATCCTGTAAATGTTCAAAGGGACATGTATACATTTCATTAACAAATTGTAAACCAGCGATATAAATTTAACAAACGGCAATAAGTTCACTCTTAGGGTTTTTGTATTGTGAAGTAACACCATTCAGGGAAGCCCCTTTTAATAGGTGACATAGGTAACCAACGCGTTTCGGATCGAATGATCCATCTTCAGGGTGGGGACTTCACTGTTCCTGTATGTAGTAGAGTAGTGATTGTTAAATGCGTTCTAAAAGCCTTTCCTGCTGGAAATTCAAAAGAATAAACATTACCATTTAAGCTAATCAGTGAGGTTAACTGATATAATTTTAAACCGAAATAAGTAGAGAGATAATGGGTACTAACCTCAATCTGAGGCTGATAAAGTTCCAATTCAGACCCAGTCAACAGCTGAAATGCGCCGGAGGCCGGGAAGTGACAGAATGCGGCCAGGACACCCTATAAGGAATAATGACAGAGCAATGATCAGACCAAACAGTCGTGAGTCATCTGGATGGTCATAACAAAGTTTTCTCAACGAGCTATGTCTAAGCTATCCACCGAGGGGATAGACACAGATATTAAATGTATGTAGGAGCGCCAGCCTGGTATCTCGCTACGAGATACATGAAGTTCAAAGCATCACGCCAAGTGTAAAAAGGCGGGTGCAAAAAAGTGCAGACGCAGGTGCGCCGTCCAAACGGAGTCCAAAGACTTACCTAGGTTGCAAATAAACACCGAGTGAGCCGACCGCTGTAAGCGTAGCGGCTCCACTACGGTAGGCATTAGTTGGTGTCCCGGTAACCCCGCGCATGCGCGTTGGGCCAGCCGGGAAATCCGCCATATTGGTGTGGGCCACTCATCGCAGAGGGAGGAGCTCCATAGAGTAATAGGTAAGAGCACCTTAGAATCAATATAACCCATGTAGCGGGGTCTCTATATTAAATATGTAGAGGAAAGCACTCAAACAGAAATTGATTACTCTGGGATGCGAGTGGGGGCACCACCGCGAAACCAATAGGATTCGCGGGGTGCCCCCATCTCGCATCAATATAAATGACAATTCCATGAGGGGGTATCTCAGGTGGCCGCATCTCTGTACTAAAAAGAGGTATTGAACTGGCGAGTCAAGCCAATATAGCTATGTGCATTCCTAATCTACTAATCATCAAATGACAAAGTCATAGAGTAAATGTATCGACAAGTCCATGGTGACGAATCGAGTGGACAAAGAGGGGAATCTGTGATATCACACAATCTAGTTGTTAAGGACACAGGCTCTAGGTATTTGAAGGCTTTTAGAACGCATTTAACAATCACTACTCTACTACATACAGGAACAGTGAAGTCCCCACCCTGAAGATGGATCATTCGATCCGAAACGCGTTGGTTACCTATGTCACCTATTAAAAGGGGCTTCCCTGAATGGTGTTACTTCACAATACAAAAACCCTAAGAGTGAACTTATTGCCGTTTGTTAAATTTATATCGCTGGTTTACAATTTGTTAATGAAATGTATACATGTCCCTTTGAACATTTACAGGATGTGAATAATAAGGCTAAGCTTTGAGCTACTTGCTTTCTGCTTTTGTTACATTTATGTACCTTTACAAACCAGGTTATACTCTGTTTGTTAATTGGAATGAGAATTCCTGGATGCTTCACCATTGTCTGAATAATTCTTTTGTACATTGTTTATTTGTTTGAAAAAACAGACCTTGAGAGGTCTATTAAAAAGTATCAAAAAGTATTGGTCAGTACCTGATCTGTATAATTGGTTACATAAGTGATCTTACATGCCTGATTTATCCTTTATTGATGTTATTTATTTTCTATTTTGTAATATGTTAAAGTCAAGACTCAATTAACACTCTCTCCACATGAGAGTATTAATTGATCAACTAAGAGCCAACATTTAACTTCCGAACGAAGATTCGGTAGGAGTGCATTTGGGCTTACTGCCTAGCAATAGGTAGTTTAGGTTGTTTAGATATTTTGTCCCAAGTGGTCTTGTGACGTTAGCCCGCCTGCACCCGAAATTTTACCATAAAATTCATTGACATTATTTCTTTATTTAATAGTGTGAACTAACACCTTTGGTGTGCTTCTACTCCACACCAATTATCCTGATTTACATGAGCTGTGCATTCCCACCCCATAGTTCTTTTGTATTCTAAAAGTCAAACCATCTTTCTTGCCTAAAATAGTTTCTGATTTTCATCTGTCACAAAAAATGGTCTTGCCTTCCTTTTATCCTCAACCTCACGCGAGTCAGGAAGAGGAAAGATTGCATATACTGACCCAAAAAGGGCTCTGTTTCTACATTTCCAGATTGGCAAATCTTGGACAATGTGGCCAACTATTTGTTGGGTATACTGGGCACAAATTGGGCCTTGCATTGTCTAAACAAACTCTGTCCAGATAATTCTAGCAATTTCTGAATGCTACAAATTAGTCTCCATATGGATTAAGGGCTCATTCAACCAGAGGCATGGCAACTTCCACGGCTCTTCAGAGGGGTGTCCTGGTGCAAAATATTTGTGCTGCGTCCACCTGGTCATCAATGCACACCTTTGTAAAACATTATTGCTTGGACTGTACTTCATATCAAGGAGGACTATTTGTAAAAGCTGTCCTTCATTCAGTCCATAATTAAAATTTCTAGTACTCCCACCTCCAAAATTACCACTGCTATGGGAGTCTATCATAAAATGAGGAATACGTGGGAGGACACAATCTACTTGAAAACAAGTTACTTACCAACTGTAACGTTCTTTCGATTGGATGTTCCTCCCACATAATCCTCATCGACCCTCCCAACCTACCCTTCTGTACAGTTTTGATTCTATACCCCTCCGTACAGTTTACGCCAGTTGCATTCTAACTTCCTTAAGAGCCTGAAGACTTTAAACCTTATCAGCTGATGCGACCATGAACACCGTGAAAACAGAACTGAGGTAACAGGCGCTGCTCGAGCCCTTTATACAGCGGATGACGTCGATGCCCGATGGGGGCTCTCGAGGGACTTCGACTCTGCGGCCTCGAACACAGCGCCCTCTGGTGAAAAACAAACTCCGAAGCAGCAGAGCTGGGATACGGATATCATAAGATGAGGAATATGTGGGAGGAACATCCAATCGAAAGAACGTTACAGTTGGTAAGTAACTTGTTCTTCTATCGCGCTCGTACACAAGTGTTTCAGAGCGCGACAAGGCAAGGGAGGGGAACGGGGGAGAACAAAACAGCGATCTTACTTAGCCCAGTGACATTGAGAACGCGCAAGTGCATGGGAGAGGTGGGAAAGTGGGAGGGGAAAGTGCATGGACGGGGAGAAGTAGAAAGTGCGAAGCAAAGAAGAAACCGATAATAAATCGTTAAGACAACAAACAATGGTAGTGCAGCCAGCAATTGGCAAGTGCTTGGTTTGAGGCAACAGACTGGGTAGGTCTGATAAGTGCAGGGAGAAAAAGGGGGGTACAGATACAGACCCCTGGGCCAGAGGCAGTGTGGGAGGGGTGGCAGGGTGAGCAGGTACCTGTGCCCGGAGAACAGAGGGTTTCCAGGTGCACAGTGCCAAGAGAGAAGAGACCAGCAGGGGAGAGGGGGAGCTAAGGCAGAAGAAAGGAGGAAGGTCTTGATGTGCTTTCGGAACCAGAGATGGTTCTTCAGCTTTAGAGTGGCAGGGAGGCTGTTCCAGAGGGAGGCCCCAGCCAAAGACCGAGATCTACCCCCAGCTAGGTTCTTGGAAAAACTACTAACCCTGAGGGAGTTGGAGGTAGAGGAGCGAAGAGCTCAAGAGGGGAGGTATTTGCGGAGGGGTAGCTGAAGGTATTTTGGACCCAGGCCCCAGAAAGCCTTGTGGACAATGCAGAGTGTTTTGAATTTACTCCATGCATTCACTGGGAGCCAATGAAGGGATTTCAGAGCTGGAGAGCTACGATCCCAGGGCTTGAGGCCAAGGACCATTCTCACAGTAGTGTTCTGGATTATTTGCAGAGGGCGGAGAGTAGAGGCAGGTCGATTTAGAAAGAGGCTGTTACAATAGTCCAACCTAGAGAGAACCAGAGCTTGGAAGACCATGAGCTTCTGGGGTAAGGAGAGGAAAAGCAGAGTACCTCCGAGGAGGTGCAGTAGGAAGTTTACTTTTTAGAGACATCAGAGATGTGGGCGGAGACGGAAAGTGTGGAGTCAAGGATGACCCCGAGGTTCTTAGCCTAACATGTGGGGGTAGGAGGATGGCCAAGGGAAACCGGCCAGAGAGTGGGGAAAGGATGGTGAAGGTGTGCCGATGAGACAAAGATCATTGGCGGCACACCAATCTTGAATGGCAATTAGGCAATCAGAGATGAGAGAGGGAGAGGAGGTGCCAGAGGGCAGCCTTAAAATGAGTTGCGTCGTCAGCGTAGCACTGGAAATTTGAGCAGAAAATGGCAATGCAGTGGGCTAGAGTTGCCAGGTATTGGTTGAAAAGTCAGGGCGAGAGGTGAGACCCCTGGGGAACACCGCAGGTAGAGAGGAAGATGGATGATAGGAAGGACCGAATTTGGATCTGGGAGGGTCGATCAGAGAGGAAAGAGGTCAGCCAGGCCAGAGCCTAATCAGTGATACCCAGGTCATCACATAGACTGTTGAGCAGGATGATATGGTTGACCGTGTTGAAGGCAGAAGAGAGATCGAGGAGGATGAGGACAGAGGGAATGTTAGTCAAGGTTGGAGAGCAGATCTTCACGGATGTTCAGGTGATCAGTTTCCGTGCTTCTGGCAGCTCTGAAGCCAGACTGGTGGTCATGTTAATGTTAATGGATATTTGTACCGCGCACTATCACCACTGGGGTGGTCCCCTGGCGCTGTGGCAGCTATGAAAGAGGGGAAAAAGGGAGGGTGAGTTAGTGGGAGGAAGCTGGAAAAGTGCAGGGGAGCAGTGATGTGCTGTTGGCGGCCTCAGCCCAGTGGGTCCGTTGGCTGGGCCTGGGGTGTTTGCATCCGGTAGTTGTCGTGTACTGTGGTGTGAGTGTGTTTTGTTTAGTTGTTGCAGTGCAGTGAAGTTTGTGCAGTTTGTTGTGCTGTAGGTTTGTGTTTTTTTTGGTTTAGAGTTTGAGGTGTATGCAGAGGGGGAAATTGTTAGTGGATTGGTTAGTTGGCATTTCTGTCTCGAAGGGAGGCGCTGGGTTTGGTTAACTCCTCAGATGCGGTGTGGGAGCATTTCTGCGCCTCTGTCCTGATCTGGGCTTGTCTGGTACTCAGTCCCTTTCACGCCTGGTTTACACTACCATCGACTTCCTTCATAACCTTACCTGCCTTCCTTCGCCACTCATACAGCCAGTGTACATGCTAATGTCCACAACTTATTTCTAGTGTGGTGATTGCTAACATTCAGACAAATCTATAACAGTGTGGTATCTGGTAGCAATTATGGGGTGAGTGAGGATGTTGGCTGTGATTGTCTGGGGTTGCCGATTCTGTCCTTATGCGTGTCGCTTGTGTTCTATTTGACTTGGCCTTACCTATCTAGTTGGGGTCTGAATTTCTCGGGTCGGTTCTGTGTGTTGTCAGTGTCCTCTTAAGTTTAGTCACCCTTTTTCCTTTCTGTTTCGGTTTTCAGTTTGAATCTGTGGTGTTGGAGAGGAAAGGTAGGATTCTTCTTGCTGTGTGGAGGAGGAAGAAGCATTTCTTGATTGCATTTATTTGTGATTCTAAGGATAGGGTGTTGTTAATCAGGACTCCCATATTTTTCACTACCTTAGATGGTGATGGTGCGGTTCCCATTTCCGTTGGCCACGGAATGGCGGTTTCATTCTCTTGATTTTTTCGGATATGATCATGAGACATCCAACAGAATTGGAATGAAGGTTAAATTGAGAGATGGCCAACTTTTCCAGGAGTTTGCCCAGAAAGGGAGTAATGGAAATTGGGCGATAGTTAGCTGGACAAGAAGGATCAGCTGTGGTTTTCTTGAGATCAGGATGCACAAGGGAGTGCTTCAAAGGGGAGGGGAAGGATCCCGAGGCAAAGGAGTAGTTGCAAAAATCAGCAAGGGCCGGAGCGAGGGTGTCAATGTGGTTCTTGATGGTTTTAGAGGAACAGGGATGAACCTGTTTTGACAAGGCTTTCATAGATCAGACTTGTCTAGCGACCTGGTCAGGGGAGAAACGAGGAAAGGACGAGAAGGATGGTGGGGGAGTGGCTAAAGAGGGTCAGCAAGCACAGATGGAGATGAAGAGGGGAGAGGAGGGGTGTGGGGGGTGGAGAGGCTGGACAGCATATCCTGTTTTTTTTTTTTAGATTAAGCGAGAGGCAAAGGGCTTTGCAAAGGTCCTGGTGGGCGACAGGAGTGGTAGAGACTTGGAAGCCGGTCCTAGGGTGGATCCATGCAATAGATGTATTATTAGAACACTCACTCGATTGTTTTTATTGTTTGGTGTTGAATCGAACGGAGAGGACTCGTACACAAAGCTCATGCACATGCCCCGAAACTTGCTGCTTGCAGTGAAAGTGTGCCTAACGATTAAATGGAAAAGTGCCACCCTGCCCTTGAAAAGAGAATGGCTAAAGAAAGCTCACTCAATCTGAGACGGAAAGCCTTACAGCCATACTACTGGAATCCCGCACAGAAATAGATTCAATCTGGCTACCCTTCAAAGAATATTACTCGGCATATTGGGACTTCCTCAAACTAATAAACTAACACCAATCATCATTGTTGTTTCAAGAACTATTTACTGGAAAACCAAGTGCACTTTCCCGCAAACGATTCTGGTCAGACTGCACGTAAAACTATTGTGAAAATGTAAATGTCTTCCTAAAATTCCATTGTTACTTTTATGCCATTTGAAATGAGTTGGGGAGGGAACAGGATGGGGACAGGAGGGGGCATCCCTGGGTAGGGGTTAAACAACTTAAGGTCTTACTATTGCCATACATCTTCTGTGCACTCAAATTTGTGACCGCTACTGTGAAACTAACCTGTAACACTGTCACACTTGTTTTAAACCAATAAAAACGATTAAAAAAAATAGGGTGATGCAAAAGTATCCCTCGTTGCAGTACAAGGTGTTGTGTGCAATGTAAAACTACTAAAACTCAAAAAGGAAACTATTTCCCAGTACTGATTGTCAGAAGGACTAGTCCATTTCCCCTTAACAAATGAGCAAAAGAGAAGTGAAGCTTAAGTCTTCCCTACCCTTCAAATAGTCAGGACATGATTCAAATAGGATATGATCAAAAGCAGATCAAAAAGAATGGAATTCCATAGGAAACAATGGAGGGAAAATTGCAAAATGAAAATCTTTCCTAAGAGTCACCAGAACGGTCGCAGTTCTCCGTTGAAGTCTGGACTTTGGTGGTCACCCGCTTGTGCCATAAATCACCTTCTCCTGTAATTCCAGCTTCCTAGCATCAAGGGAACCTGTCCTGGAACTGCTGCTGTGACTGGAAGATCGCTTGTCGCCTGCTAAGTGTGACTGTTGCTGGAATGCACCTTCCTCCACCCCGTGATCTGCAACCTGAAAGTCTGCATTCTTCATCCTCTGGTGTCGCATCTTGATGTTGGACCCGACCAGAAGAAGCACTTGAACCTGCAACCCCTGGGAACACTTCACCTGTACAAAGGATGGAAAATCTTGTCCCCTTTGACCCCAGACGATCGGTTGTGTGGCCTGGGAAAATAAGTTACAGGGGGTTAAGAAACTGTAACTACTTCAAAGACCCTCACCCGCCCACTTTATGCATAGGACCGCATTGGGTGCAAAGGCCTTGGTCTCCTTAGCCCTCTTTAATTAACTTTGGTTGTACAACGTGGGCCAGGTATCCTATCCCTGGGCTTGCCTTGGCACTTGAAGAGCCAAGAGAACGCACCTGTCTTTGGACAAATAATGATTCCACTTTTAAATAGTTTTAAAAAAAAAATTATTTACTTAATTTAATCAAATTAATGATTTTTACAAGATGAAGAAAGACGAAGAAAAAGAAGACAAAAAGAAGAAATGAAAACTTAAAATGCTGTAAAAACATGCTTTCTTTCTTTCACCACTGATGAGTCTCTCCCACCACACCTGTTCATCCTGGGTGTACGAGGCCGACAGGTGCTCCTGCAAATATTTTGAACCTATAGCCTTTGTACCCTGGCAGTTGAGGAGCAAATGGCATATTGTTTCAATTTCATCATCTTTTTCTCAAAAGCGGCATTTGTTTGAATTGGTTAGGCCTCTAACTGCCAGGATCTTGCGGGTTTCAAGTAGATTTAGATGGATTTAAGAAGTTCCTTACTGATTTACTAGGGAATTTTTCTAGGTAGTTCGGAACGGAGTTTTGTTCCCTCAACTGTGGCGGAAGGTGACTGGTCGATTTGTACTCAGCGGCACTCTCCAGCGTCTTTGTCCAGTCGAGTTCCTCCATCTTCCTTTTGATCTTCATCAGATTTTGTATTAGCTCGGCCTCAGACGATTGAATTTCATCCAACTTTGCTTTACAGGTATTTTCCCATATTTTCAGCATGCTGCATCGGGAGCCCACTGTTTCCTCTCTGATCAGGTTTAGGATATTTGGACAATTGGGCAGCAAGGTTTCCTGTAAAGCATCATGCTGTTTCTTTCAGTGTTCGCTTCCAGTGAGAGGAGGCCAAGTTCCCGTCTAATTAGGATCATTGATGTTGATTTGGGGAGACCCAAAACGGTACGCCAAAAGTAACCTTCCAACCTGATCCATAGCTTTCCAGGTATTTGGGGCAGGGCCTCCGCGGCGTAAGTTAACGATGGCACAACCGTAGATCGATAAAATCTTATCATAGGGATCAATGAGAATCGAACGTACTTGTTGTCCAGAGCCCTCCTTGGTCAGATGGTGAAAGCCCGAGTGTTCCAGGACCCCAAAGTAAGCGCCGCTTTTACAAAAATTGGTCGATTAACTGAAGGATCCGATGTAGGCTTAAGGAGGCTGGTGCATTGCTATTGCTTCTTGTTAATCGTAAGCGCCTTCGGAATCCAGGACCAGAGTTGCGAGAGGGGGGCCTGCTTTGTGTTAGATTGGGGCAAGTTATTGTCAGGCTTTGGAACTTGCAGGAATGTTCGCTGGATTTTGTCCAGAGGTCCGTGCGGGAATAGCCCTATGCCCAGTGGATCTTTGTAGTTTGTTTTGTCTAAAGACGTTCCCTGATCCAAAGGTTGGTTGTGATAAACAGAGCCTGAACTCTCTCGTGAACTGGTTGTCGCTTTGCATAGAAAGGTGATTGCTATTTCTTTCATCCGTTTATCTTTGTGGATGCATCGGTCTTCTGCAACAGTGGCTTAGAGTGAGAAGACTCAGTAAAAATAGTTTTTAACTGTTTGAAATGCATTTATTTTATTGATCATTTGTAAGGTGTTTTATAACACAGAATTGTGTTTCAAAGCGCCACAAGGCTAAATGGGAAGGGAACGGGGGAGATAAGTGGCAAGAAACACAAAGCAACAGTTTTTCTGATGCTTGTTAATCTGCTTAGAATCACATTCTGTTGTGCATACAGTCCAACATCTAGTGGTAACTGCGGACTAATGCATTTTTCTTTTAAGGATCAAAAGAGGAAGTCGACATGGGCGTTTCTGTAACCCTATCTTTTTCGTGACGTGTAGTGTACCCTGAATCCCTCACGCGTCGAGCACCCTCAGATTGTTTTTTTCCACCCAACTAGTTGGACATCTTATGTGGAGCTCGAAAGAGATGTATTGCAAATATAGTTACTTCGAGGGGATTGGGTCCTCCGACGTATTCCATATCTATGACATGTAATCACCACAGCTGTGCTGCTTCGGAAACTTTTTTCGGCGTCTGCGTCCTGCGTCGATGCGCCGTCGTCGAGGACCTCCTCCGACGTCCAACGTCATCCGATGTGATAAGTAGGACGCACGACGCCCGTAGCCTCAGTTCCGTTTTTTCCGCGAACGTGTTGCTTCGTGACTCTCGGTTAGCGCCTCGACTCTTTGGAGTTCTGTTCTTCTCGGTTCTTCGAACCTGTTTATTTTGTGCAAATCCTTCGTGTGAAGATGTCTTCGACCCCGCGTCCGGGTTTCAAGAAGTGCGGGGAGTGTGGGTCCAAGATGTCAGTGACTGACTCGCACGACGCCTGCCTCTGGTGCCTCGGGGAGGCCCACAACACGGATGACTGTATCGACTGCCAGTCGCTCACGTCCAAAGCCTTACGCGAACGTAAGAAGAAGTTGTCGGTAGGTCGGGTGTCCAAGCCCCGGAAGTCGAAGTCTGCGGGGCTTTCGACGGATGATTTGAGGGGTGACTCTCCGCATCATCGTCGGAAGTCTCGTGGGTCTCCTTCTAGGAGTCGGTCTCGCCACTCCTCAGCCTCTTCGAGGCATTCTCGGAAGCGCCGACACCGGTCGTCTTCCCGGTCCTCTTCGGAGGACTCTGCCCGGCACGTCGCTTACCCCACCAGCCGTGCGACGCCAGAGGAATGGGCTTCCTTCGGGAAGAAAATGCTGGCGATTCTTGAGTCGCAGGGTACTAAGCCGTCCACGCCCCCGAGTGGGGTCGGTCGTGAGAGGTCGAGAGACACCGCTCGCAAGAGTGGTCGGCACGAGTCACGGGAGAGGTCCCGTTCGGACAAGGAGACTCGTTCTCGACGTACCCGTTCCAGGTCCCGGTCCTCGACGCGTTCGAGACCGTGTGCACCTGTGAGGTCTTCAAGGAAGACATCGACGTCTGAGGCGTCAAGGGCGTCTAGAGGCTTTCTCGAGGCTCCGGCTCCGAGGAAGTCGTCGACGCTCAGGTCGTCGAAGGACACGCTCGGTGCTCTGGCTTCGAGGGCTGTGTCGACGCCGCCGATGCTGGCGCGCTGCATCTGACGTCGCCGCCGATCCTCTCGGCGCTGATGCCTGTTCTATCGACGCCAGCGCCGATTCGCTCGACGCCATCGACGCCTTTCGTGTCGGAGGTACCCCGTGGCACGGGAGAACCCCGTAGGAAGGCTCTGGTTAAGAGCAAGCACTCTCAGGTGTCTTCTTTTCGCCATCTGGAATATATTTCAGAGGGGGATGAGGATTCTGATGGCCTGGTTCCTAGTCAGGTTCCAGATGAAATTGTCTCGGGCCACGGTCTGTTTGACGATTTGAGGCAGTCACTGCATGATGCCAGTGGACTGAACACCTCTCCGGAGGTGGAGTTTTGTAGGCCTGAGCCTGGCTCTCATGCCGATTCCTCGTACCGGCGCCTTATGGCTAGGGTTTCTGAGTACTTGGGATGGTCTGCTCCCCCAGGGGAGTTTGTGAAGGATGATCTAACGGACATCCTTGATGTTGGTCCCCCAACTGACCCGGTACTGCCGTTCCATATGGCTTTACAGAGAAGGGTGGCGGCGGCTTGGACTGCTCCAGAGAGTCTCCCGGCGGTGGGCAGATCCTTGTCGCGAAAATACCGTCCAGCCAGTAGCGACCCCTGCTACTTGACCAGGCACCCCACTCCGGAGAGTTTGGTGGTGCAGGCGGCCACGGCCCCGGCGAAGCAGGCGTCGTACCCTACCATCCCTCCTAATAGGGACGACAAACGTTTTGATGGCTGGGCGAAGAAAGTGTTTTCTTCTGGTGGTATGGTGCTTCAGGCGGCCAACTCCATTTGTGCCTTGTCTCGTTTCACACACACTCTGTGGAACTGTGTTGCGTTAGCGGCTGAACGGGATTGGACTTAGCTGAATGCGTCAGTAGGTCCATGGCGGCGAGCACCGTGATACGCAGATTTGCGTGGTTGCGGAAGTCGGGGTTTGCTCCTGATGTGCAGTCCCGGCTCCTCAACATGCCCTTTGACGGTGATCACCTTTTTGGCAGCAAGGCTGACGAGAGCCTTGAGAGGTTGCAGACCTCAAAAGCTGCAGCGAAGTCGTTGGGCGCTGCAGTTCGCCAACCTCCGCCTTTTCGTCCTAGGGGACAGCAGTGGAGGGGTGGTTCCTTTCGCTATTACTCGTCCTTCAGTAAAGCGAGAGGAGCTGGCAGTCAAAGAGGCCAACGCAGGGGTACCAGAGGTGGACGACAGGGTACCCGTGGTGCCAAGGCCGCTCGGGCAGTTGCCTCTTTGCCCTCAGGTAATGCCGCAGCCGCTTCCACTCAGTCATGAGGCCATGTCCCATGGTTGGCCGGTTGGGGGAAGGCTGGCGCAGCATCTTGTAGAGTGGCAAGCTATTACTTCAGATGTGTGGGTTCTGGAGATCATAACCCATGGCTACTGTCTTCCCTTTCGGCACAGGCCTCGCGACAATCCACCGGGGAACCTCTTTGCAGAGTCCGGATCCGCTCCTTGCGCAGGAAATTCAAGCCCTGCTGGAGAAAGGCGCCATAGAACTGGTGCCTGTAGCGGAGAGGAACAAGGGATGGTATTCCCCTTATTGTTTGATTTCGAAGAAAGACGGGGGATTGAGACCCATCATGGACTTGCACAGTTTGAACAAACTCCTCAGGAAGGACAAGTTCAAGATGGTTACTCTCTCAAGTCCTCCAGGCCCTTCAGCTTCAGGACTGGTTGGTGTCACTCGACCTCAAGGATGCTTACTTCCATGTGCCGATCCATCCCAAGCACAAGAAGTACCTGAGGTTCGCGGTTGGCGACTCGCACTTTCAGTTTCGGGTCCTGCCGTTCGGATTGACCTCCGCCCCAAGGGTTTTCACCAAGCTCATGGTGGTGGTGGCAGCGCATCTCAGGCAAGGGGGGATTCACGTCTACCCCTACCTGGACGATTGGTTGATCAGGGGGAGCTCTCCCGAGCAAGTCCTGGATCATCTGTCCGTCACCTGCCACTCCCTTCACAGGCTGGGCTTCTCCCTCAATTTAAAGAGGTCCCATTTGACGCCAATACAGCGGCTCCAGTACATCGGAGCAGTGCTCGACACTTCCCTGGGGCAGTGTTTTCCTCCCCAGGTGAGGGCTTTTCACATTCAGCAGATGGTGCACAAGTTTCAGCATGCCCAGACGCTCCCGGCGTTTGAGTTCTTGAGGTTGCTTGGCCTCATGGCATCCTGCATTCTTCTGGTGCCAGAGGCTCGCCTGCGGATGAGATCTTTGCAGTGGGCACTCAAGACGCAATGGTCGCAGTCCTCCGGCAGGATGTCGGACCCGGTTCAGGTGCCACCCTCGGCCGCCCGGGACCTTCTGTGGTGGGCCGTCGAAGGCAACTTGATGAAGGGGGCTCCATTTTGGCTTCCCTGGCTGGAGGTGACGATCGTGACGGATGCATCCCTCACGGGATGGGGAGCTCATGCCAACGGGCTGACAGCGGTCGTTGGTCTCCGTCGGAGTCCAGACTCCATATCAATCTGTTGGAGCTGATGGCCGTCAGGTTAGCCCTGAAGGCTTTTCTGCCGACTGTGCGAGGAAAGAGTGTCCTGATCCTGACGGACAACACAGTGGCCATGCACTACCTCAACAAAAAGGGGGGGGGCAGGGTCACTTCCTCTGTGCAGGGAGGCGATGCAGCTCGAGTTCTGGGCCATCCAGCAGGAAGTTTCGATCTCGGCAGTTCATCTGGCCGGAGACGAAAACGTGACGGCGGACGCTCTGAGCACGATCTCTCACGAGTGGGAGTTGGCTCAGGAGATTCTCCTGGAGATCTTCGCCCTTTGGGGGACCCTTCAAGTGGATCTCTTCGCCTCCAGTGTCAACCGGAAGTGCGAAAGGTTTTGCTCGCGGGAATTTCCTCCAAACGGAGCCTTAGGAGACGTGTTCGTGGTGGAGTGGTCATTCCTGCTGCTGTACGCGTTTCCTCCGGTCCCTGTCATCCCGCAAGTGCTGCGGAGGTTACGGAAGTTCGGTTCCCGGATGATCCTCATTGCCCCGGCATGGGTTCGGAGGACGTGGTACCCAGACCTTCTCGACTTGTCCATCTGCCCTCCACGTCGTCTTCCCTACCGAGACGATCTGCTCTCACGGGAGGGGGGTCAGGTTCTCCATCCAGAGGTCAGATCCCTCAACCGTCACGCTTGGCTTCTGAAAGGTTGAGGTATAAGGATTTGGACCTCCCTGAGGACGTGATGGAGGTGTTGCTTTTGGCCCGAAGGCCAGCAACAAAGTCTCTGTACCGTTGCCGTTGGCGTAAGTTCTGCGACTGGTGCAGGGTTCAGAATGTGGATCCTTTTGCATGTGACATCCCCATGGTTCTGTCCTTTTTACTTTCTTTGGCCCACAGGGGCTTGCAAGTGGGTACCGTTAAAGGTTACCTGGCGGCGCTGTCCATCTTTAAGCGCTCGTCTGAAGAGTGTTCTTACTTTAAAATCCCTTTGATTTCACAGTTTCTGAAAGGGCTCACTAATGTGTTCCCTCCGTCACCTTTCCTGGTGCCCGGTTGGGATTTAAACCTTGTTCTTAAGTTTCTTATTGGTACTCCGTTTGAGCCTTTACATTCTTGCCCTTTGAGGCTGTTAACTCTGAAAACTGTGTTTTTAGCTGCGGTTACTTCCGCTCGCAGAGTGAGTGAGTTACAGGCACTTTCAGTTAAGCCACCCTTCACTGTATTTCACAAGGACAGGGTTGTCCTTAGAGTTCGTCCTTCTTTTCTTCCGAAGGTAGTGACAGAATTTCATTTGGCCCAGAAGGTTGTTCTTCCGGCATTCTATCCTCCTCCGCATCCTGGTAAGGAAGAGGAGAGGCTCCATAGGCTTGATCCTAGGAGAGCTTTAAGCTTTTATGTTTCACGCATGTCCCGGGTCAGAGTGGACGATCAACTCTTTATTGGTTACGCTGGAAAGCGTTTGGGACAAGCTGTGACGAAACGGGCTTTGTCTCGCTGGATTATTTTGGCCATCTCGGAGTGTTACCGCTTGGCGGGTAAGGACCCACCGGCTGGCTTGCGGGCCCATTCTACCAGGGGTATGGCTGCATCTACTGCCCTGCAGAGGGGTGTTCCTATTCGCAACATCTGTGATGCAGTCACCTGGGCTTCAGTACATACATTTGTACGCCACTATTCCCTCGATTCCATCCGAGGACAGGATCTGGCCTTTGGCAAGGCGGTCCTTTGCTCTGCTATTTGATTGGCTAATCTAAATTTTGATTCTAAATTCTTTCCCTCCTCCTTGCTCTGGTACTGCTTTGGGAGTCTGTCATAGATATGGAATACGTCGGAGGACCCAATCCCCTCGAAGAACAAGTTACTTTCTTACCTGGTAACGTTCTTTCAATGGGATGGTCCGACGACGTATTCCATATCGCTCCCGCCCTACCTTCCCCGCTGCAGAATTTCTTTTGCGATTGCAGCTTACGTTCCGCAAGGCTTGGTGTTTGACTGGCAGTTGACTAATGTCACACGTTCTGGGGGGAAAACTACAACTGAGGCTACGGGCGTCGTGCGTCCTACTTATCACATCGGATGACGTTGGACGTCGGAGGAGGTCCTCGACGACGGCGCGTCGACGTCATCGACGCAGGACGCAGACGCCGAAAAAATTTTCCAAAGCAGCACAGCAGTGGTGATTACATGTCATAGATATGGAATACGTCGTCGGACCATCCCATCGAAAGAACGTCACCAGGTAAGAAAGTAACTTGTTCTTCTTTGTCCCACGACCAATGGTAGTCTAGTCTGACTTTCCTGCTTAGACGGCTACTTCGTGGACACCTACACTGAAGACATCCACTGCTATTCCGCGACTGGTGCTTCGTCAACGTCTGTTGACTGCGTGGCCTCTGACCCAGATGTCATTTGTCTGGATCTGCCGCCCTCGCCTCAACAGAGGCAGCCATCACCTATTGACGACCAAATGGCTTTAAATGCAATCTTGAAAAGGGCCACGGACCACTTCCAAATTGCCAGACAGGAAGCTGTTCAGGACACTATTTTGTAGAGGACATTCTAAAGAAAGAAAACCCCACAAGTTAGGCTATCCCCCTGCTGAATTCCATTAAGAAGCGCCTCACACCTTCATTACTGTCCCCTTTCCTTACAAGGGCTGTCAACCGTCAGATTGAGAAACTGTTTTGCCCTTTCTGTCTAACCCTCTGTACATCCAGGGGCATGCTACACCAGACTCCCTGGTTGTTGCCACCACCAGGAAAAGGGCTGGGGTACCACTGTCTACCACAGAGGCGCCCCCAACATACTGCAAGAAACTATGCACTTGGCAAACATATCACCACTTCAGCAGCATATTCTACAAGAATTGCAAATATTACTCTTCTTGCGAGTTAGTGATGTGCAGTGGAACCTACTTCAGGAAGTCCTCCAAGAGGTCCCTGAACCCGTGCGGTCACGCCTTCTGGCGGTCGTCTCTGATGGAAGACAAGTGACCCACAACATCCTTAAAAATATACTAGAGGCTGCTGAGACGACTGGATGTACTCTGGCTCAGGGTACTCTTCTCAAAAGGCACGCCTGGCTAAAAAACTCGGGGTTTAAGCCAGAGACTAGGGCCTCCTTGATAAACCTATGGAAAAAAGAAATTTGTTCGGTAAGGCTGTAGATGACGTCTTGGAAACGGAGATAGAAAGAGCACAAGAATCTCAAATCTCTCAATCAAATCACAGCCAAACCTTTTCAACAGCGGGAAGGTGCGAACTCTTGCCGTTCCTTTCGGGGCCAGTCTTTCTCCCGATTTCCACATGGTCAGTATGGCGCAGGAGGTACCCCATGATCCTCTAGACAAGGCTGGGGATCACTTCAGGCCAGTGGGTGCTCAAGACCATCCCCCACAGTTATTGCATCGAGTTCTACTGGCCACCTCCATACCATCCACCAAAGAGCAGACTCCAATCACCAGCACACCTGCAAATCCTGCTGGAAGAGGCGCAGATCCTTCAGGAAAACGCGCCATAGAAGTGGTCCCCATTCATCAGGTAAACAAGGGTATTTATTCAGTGTACTTCCTTGTTCTCAAAAAGGATCTCACCATGTGCCCTCTGCTAGACATGCACCCAGCAAACAAATTTGTAAAGCCACAAAGTTCAGAATGACAACTTTGCAAGAAGTAATCACTCTACTTACACAGGGGGATTACATGGCAACATTGGATATGAAAGATGCATACTTTCATTACTCTTATTTCCCGTCCCCTTTCCTCCATACTTTATGGGCGTCCCTTCCAAGTGACGGGAGACGGAATATTTTTCACCAGAAAAACCTTCTTCCCCTTTAAATTTAGAGGCACGGCCCAGGGAGCATGCACTGCCCTGACTCCGCCCACGGTGCCCCACCTCAGTCCCCTTTTCCACGTCGATGGGAACGGGCCAAATTCACCAGTGCTCCTGGGTTTGGCTTCGGCCATGTAATTCCACGAGCGGATACTTCTTTGTCTTTTCTGTCTTTTTGTTATTCAGGTACTCGGTCCTCAGGCGTCACGCTTCTCCCCGGCGCATGTCGACTTCTAAAGGGTTCAGCAGGTGTCCATCCTGCAACAGGCTCTTCCCAACTTCAGAACCCCACGCCCTCTGCCTACGTTGCTTTGGCGCAGACCACGGCTGGCAATCATGTTCCGCGTGTGACTCGCTGTCTTCGAAGGTGCTGAAGAACAGACTAGCCAGGTGGAGGGAGCTCTTCCAGAGGTTGCTTCCAGAAGATCTCAAGAACTTCGTGAAGCATCGTCCCAGGAAGGGCTGATATTTTCCTTCCAGCGCACCCTGCAAGGGAGACTCCTTCCCAGGGACTCGCCCGCAGGGGAGCGACCGGCCATGTCCTTCCAACGGCATGTGCACGAGGCTGCTACAGCTACCGGACTTCGGGTTGAGGGGTCCTCGGATCCTCCCTGGCGCAGTGTCGAGGGACTGGAAGGTTCTTGTACCGGGACTACACCCGAGGGGCTACAGCCTTTTACCGGCGCAATGGCCGAGGAGCTACGCCCTGACAGTCAATACGTGCGAGGGGGCGCCTATACGCAGCTTTATCGCCCCCCCCCCCCCTTGGTCGAGGATGTCACACCAACCGGGCCGAGACCCGAGGAGTAGGGTAGGTCTCGGTATCCACACGCGAGAGTCTTGGACGAGGCTGGGCAACACGTGGCAGGCAGCTCAACAAGATGGCCACCACGCCAGACAGGAACACCCGTCCGACACCATTACACAAATTCGGCGAACAACCAGTCTCAAGGTGGGACTGGTCGCATCCCGGTACGTGGCCTACAGTCTACCCTTCATATGCGCAGGGCAACTTTCGCATGCGTCCATACGTTCTTGGTACGCAGCGGCTCCAGCAGTCCCCCGCTACCCCGTCAGTACCCCCGCCACCTCTCTCCGGCCAATGAGGAGGTGCTCTTTGATAAATTCCTCAGCCTCATGAGGTCTCCGCAGATGGGGGTTATCCTCAAGGACGCAGTCAGGGAAGTCCTCCCCACCATGCTAGCGGCACCACAGACCACAGACTTGATCGGTCTCCCTGTCCCCGGTGCTGCTGCCTCCTCCGGCTCCACAGCCAGCTAAGCAGCCTCCGCCGCCTCCTCAGCCTCCAGACTCCGGCGCCATCTACCCGTCGTCCTCCACAGGATCCTCCAGATCCGCAGGACATGGACGAGGAGGAAGATCCGGACATGCCATCCTCAGCTGGGGCCTTCCATGAACGGCTTGCTGGCCTGGCAGAGTACCTAGGCCTCACTCAGCCCGAGGAAGAACAGCCGGCAGAGGGGGTTCTGGCTGAAGTCCTCACAAGACGTCCCTCTACACTGGTTTGCACTGGAATCCCTGTGTTGGCAGTCTCCCTGGCCAAGAAGGGTTGGCTTAAGCCCACTCTGTCCAGCTGGTGAAACGATGCCCGGACACCAAGTACAGGTAGATGGAGGGGGACACACTCATGCTCTCGACCCATCCTCCGCCACACTCCTCGGTGAACGCTGCGGGATCACTTTACTCCAAGCCTCAGTCGTCCTCAGCCGACTCCTCTGCTGCGCTACTAGGCGAGGAGGAGAATATCTTGGAGACTTATGGCAAGAAGATCTACTCAGCGCCTCCTTGCACCTGTGCCAGGCCAACGTAGATGCCATGCTGGCTGCCGCCAACCAATGGTTATGGCAGCAAATTGCAGACTTCCTCACGGAACTCCCCTCCCAATGGCAGTGACTCTTTAAGGCGGGGCTAGCGGAGGCTAAGCTCGTGGCGCACGACCTCATGGAATCCACGGTGGCGCATATCAATACCTCGGGCCAAGCCATCTGCATTGCCGCGGACATGAGGCGCACAGCCTGGCTCCAGGTGACGTAATTCAACCCGTACGTCCAGGAGCGCATTCTAGATCTACCGTTCGAAGGGTGGGGGGCTCTTCCACTCCTCTACGGATGAAGAGCTGGACAAGAACAGCTCACAAACAGGAAAATCTTTGTCCCTTCCTGCAAAGACCACGCCCAAATCTTACAATCAACCTCAGCAGCGCTCAGAGAAGGGTCATACATATGGAAGGTTCCGCGTCTTCCAGGAACACAGATCCAGGCAGCCGGACCGCTCGATGTCTCAGAGCCGGGGCAAGCAACACAAAGGGGGAGGGGCGGTAAGGGCTTTTTTCAGTTCCCCTCAGCCTTCAAGGGAAAGAAGGCATGACACACCCTTTCGGGTCCACGTGTCTCCGGTGGGGGCAGGCTTGCTCTCAATGCAAATTGCTGGCACCCAAATTTTGCGGACCCCTGGATCCTCTCCGTACTATCGATGGGTTACTGCCTACCCATCCCAGCCTCTCCTCCCCTCCACAACAGGTTGGAACAGCAACTATTTTGGCGGAGACCCGATCGCTCATAGAGAGCCAGGCAGTGGAGGAAGTTCCAGCATCCCAGTGAGGCTTTGGCTTCTACTCCAGGATTTTCGCCATTCAGAAGAAGAACCAGGCGGGCCTGAGAGTTGTGCTGGACCTTTCCACCCTCAACCTCTCCTTACCCCTGCAAAAGTTCAAGATGGTTATGCCAGCTTTTATAGCAGAGCCCTTGGACAAGGGAGACTGGATGTGCTCCCTAGACCTGAAGGACGCGTACCTACACGTCCCGATTTGGCAACCTCATCGTTCTTTCCTACGGTTCAGGATCATGGGCCACCATTTCCAATACAAGGTCCTCCCGTTTGGCCTCAACTCGGCCCCCAGGGTCTTTACCAGACTCATGAACACTGTAGCGCCCTCCTACAGAGAGCAGGGCCTCCACATCTATCCATACCTCGATGACTGGCACGTCAGGGCTACATCACTGGAGGCGGTCCACCACTCCTCCCATACCCTTATGAACACACTGTACGACCTGGGCTTCTCGCTCAACCTCAAGAAGTCACAGCTGCTCTCTACGCAGACTCTGGAGTTCCTGGGACTCATTTGGGACACATGCTCAGAGAAGGTCTTCCCGTCGGAAGACAAGATCTCGACCATCAAGAGGGCCACTGTCCACTTCCTCAGCAGAGAGGGGACCTCGGCTTGGTGGTATCAACATCTCCTGGGTCTTCTAGCAGCGGTGCCACTAGCCAGTCCGCACACAAGACTAAGGATGAGAAGGATTCAGCTGCACTTCGCGCCCTCATGGAATCGGGGACGGGGCTCTCAATCCGAAATGATCATCGTTCCTCCATCTCTTCTGCCGGTCGTAACTTGGTGGTCCAGGGACTGCAACCTATGGATGGGCAAGCCCTTCCGGCCGCCTTCTCTGCAGGCCACCATCACCACAGACTCCTTGCTCGAGGGCTGGGGATTCACCCTGGATGATCTCTGGGTCCACGGCACCTGGACTAGACAGGAGCCGGAATACCACATCGATTGGTTGGAGCTGAACACCATCTGGCTAACCCTCGGAGCATTCCTACCACTTCTCAAGGGCAAGGTTGTCCTGATCCAGACCGACAACTCGACCAGCATGTACTACGTCAACAAGCAGGGAGACACCAGATCCCCTCCTCTGTGCAGACTGGCAATCAGCATGTGGGAATGGGCCTTGGAAAACGAAATTTACCTCTCGGCAGTCCACCTTCCGGGGCAATCAGACCTGGACCGGACAGGCTGAGCAGGCTGGGAGAGGACAATTAAGAGTGGCAGCTAAACAACCTTGTTATTCAGGAGATCTTCAACAGGTGGGCCCTCCCCCCCCAAGTGGATCTCTTTGCCACATGGCACAACAATAAGTGCCCCCAGTTCGCATCCTGACAGGGTCAGGGCCCCGGCTCTCTGGGTGACGCATTTCACCACCTCCAGTGTACTGGCATGAAGGCCTACGCCTTTCTGCCCACTCCCCTGATCCACAGGGTACTTTGCAAGATCAAGGAGTCGTACCGGCTCTGCATCATTCTGATTGCTCCACGGTGGCCGGCCAGACCATGGTTTTTGGAGCTCCTCAGCCTCTGAGGTGCCCCCGATACACCTCCCGACGGGCCCAGCACATCTTCTGGCGCAGCAGGGGGGCAGGATCATCCACCCCGCACCAGGGAAACTAGCTCTCGCAGGGTGGTACCTGAGCAGGTAACGCTTCGGCACCTTAGCCTCTCACAGGCCAATCTGGAGATCCTACAGGGTGCCGGGAGAAAAGCCACCAGGGCCCAGTACAAGTGCAAATGTACCAGGTTCTGCCTCTGGGCAGACCCCAAGGGAATTGACCTTTGGCCTGCAATCTGGATGACGCGCTCTCTTTTTCGGCGCATCTCGCTCATTCGGGTGTACAGGTCGACACCTGCCCTACATACCTTGCAGCCAATGGGGCTTACAGGAACTCGGAGGAAGGCATTTTTTCCTCCTCCAACCCAATCATCAAACAGCTGACCGGTCTTGCAAGGCTCTACCCGCCCATCAAGAGACCGCCCCCAGTGTGGGACCTGAATATAGTCTTGGGCGCCCTGGCGCACAAACCATTCGAGCCAATGGTGTCCATGGACATTAGGCTGCCCACCATCCAGACGGCCTTACTAGTCGGTCTTACCTCGGCTTGCAGATTTAGCGAGATTCAATCGCTGGTCGCCTCTGAACCCTATACCACCTTTCACAGGGACAAGTTAGTCATGCGGACGCATCTGGCATTTCTGGCCAAGATTCCATCTGCATTTCACTTGAACGAGGAAATGGTCCTTCCGAAGTTCTTTCCCGATCCCAAGGACGAAGCACAGAGAGTGCTGCACTGCCTGGAAGTCAGGCGTGCTCTGAAATTCTACTTGGACAGTGCCAGGGGCTTCCACAAGTCGCACGCCCTGTACGTCACATTCGGTGGCTCGAGGCCAGGATATCTGGCCTCAAAGGCTTCCATATCTCGCTGGATGGTCTCTGCCATCAAGGAAGCGTACGAGGGCCAGCACAGGCCACTCTCTGCCAACATGCATGCCCATGCAGTCGGGGCCAAGGCAACAGCCATCGCATTCCAGCGCCATGTCCCGTGGCAAGTTATAAGCAGGGCGGCCATTGGGCCTCACCCTCGGCTTTTTGCAAGCATTACTGTTTGGATGCCGGCTCTAGATCTGATGCAGCTTTCGGACAGGTGGTTCTCAGGAACCTATTTGCTTAAGGAGGATCTCCTCTCCATCCTGGAGCTACAATCAGTTGTAATCCCCCATACAGTATGGAGGAAAGGGGACAGGACGTAAGAGTAATCATAAGTTACTCACTGTAGTGACTAACATACTCTTAGTCCATAGTCCCCTTTCCTCCATACGTCCCACCAACCTCCCCCCTAATAATACCGGTGTCATTAGGCAATGTTAAATCTATTGTCGACGCGTCAATGGGGACTGAGGTGTGGCCCCGGAGGGCTGAGTAAGGGCAGCGCATGCTCCCTGTGCCGCGCCGCTAAATTTAAAGGGGGAAGAAGATTTTTTCTGGTGAAAAAGGTTCCGTCTCCTGTCCCTTGGAAGGGACACCCATACAGTATGGAGGAAAGGGGACTATGGACTAATGGACTAAGAGTATGTTAGTCACTACGGTGAGTAACTTAGAATATTTTTACAAAACAAAGTGTTTCAGTGTTTATTTGGATCATTTGTATTACAATTTAATTTGTACTGATTTCTACTGCCCTCTCTCCCTCCTAAGATAAGCCTGGCTGCTCTGTATATTCTACCATAAACTCAGGTGGTACAGCCTTATATTAAACGTGGAGTCGTGTGCTGCCTCAGTTGAATGGTTTTACTAAGCCCTTTGTTGGACTTCAGAAAAACTGTCCTAACACTCAGCCTCCTGGCAATAGGGACCCAACCTTTGGTATACGTCTGAACTACACAGGTTGGTAGTTGGTAGTTTGGCTTCGCAGCCAGGCTTATCTCGAGTGGGGTCAATGTGAGCAGTAGTGGAGTTGCACAGAGATTCACAGTGACAAGTATTCAAACAAACACTGATTCACAAGGTATCTTGATAAAACAAGTATTAATTTATTTACCAGTCATTTAAACAAGTCGTCTTCAGAAGGAGCAATATAAAAGCAACACTTAAATACACTTCAGAAATGCGCACTCTTAGGTTTCTCAGAATCAGTAAAGACCCATTGGGGATGGCACACAGTTCCTACACCCTCAGGTGACTTAAATAGCTTGGAACTGTGGACATTAATATATTACTGTACATTCAGAGTAGGCTTTTGAGAGTGTCAAAGAAAAGGTTATTAGAACAAACAAGAGATCAGAAATATTCTTTAGGCAGGCAAATCCTTTTTGACCCCAGCCCCCCCCCCAATGCGGAGTAAGTTAACCCCTTCCTCGAAGGATAGTTGCAGCACAATACAGAGGAGAGAACAGTCATTCGGGGAACCAGGCTGAGCCAATGTCCATGGGCAAAGGTCTATGTGGACTGAATCACATCTTGCAGGTGAGTAAAAGTCTTTGCACAATGTTTTTGGTGAAAAAGAAGAATCAACTGTAGGGCCAGGAGACTTGTAAAGTAGAAGAGCAAGAAAATCTACAATGATAGGTAAGTTCTCTCAGACTTTACAGTACCTTTTGGTTGAAGAAAAGATGCAGCAGATGACCTCTGTTCCTGTGCAGCTCTGCTGATCCTTTTGTTCCTGGTCCTCCGTCGTGGGGACAAGAGGGAGGACTTCTGGGGACTCCTGCACCACAACGGGACTGGGTTTGAATGTTCAAGCCAGGTAGCTCTGATCATAGTCCAACAAGGGAGCCCACGTGTTCATAAATTGGTGACGTTTGCCTTCCTTTGCGGCTGTAACCTTTTCCAACACCAGCATGTCCCACACTTTAATCCACCACAAAGAGAGAACAGGACCCTCTGGGGATTTGCAGCAGCGAGCAATCGTAATACATGCAGCCAGCAATAATTGAGTAATTAGTTTCGCCCGCTCCCCAGATTTAGGATATACCTCTTTACTCGCGGGTCCCCAAGAGTGAAGTTTCAGGACACATCGACAGCTTGGTGCCAGTGATGGATTCACTAACAGTGACAATGGTTTCCCAGAAGGTGTAAATAAGTAGACCGTCCCACTACATATGAAAGTATGAACCTTGAGCCCGGCATTTTCGCCAGCAAGTGGGAGCGATTGAAGACTGAAAGTGGTGCAGTTGAAGAGGGGAGTAATACCAACGAAATAGGAGTTTAAAGACACATTTGTTGTTGGTCGCACATCTGGAGCAACAGTGGTTTCTATTCCAAATGTCTAGCTACACTTGATCCACCAGTGGGTAGCCTAAGTCTGCCTCCCAGGAGCTCATGTAAGATGGGCGCTCAGGTAGCATATAGTCTATCAGGACCCCTCCAGGCTCTGGTACCTCCGTCAGTTAACTATTGGGCTCTAGGCTTGTGTTACGTTGCGTCTCTGGGTGTGTGATCCAATGCTGAAGCTGAGCATATGAAAATCTGTCTGACTCCAAGAGTTGTAATGTCACTTTGAGTCTTCAAACGATCGTGGATGAGTCCCCTCAAATAACTGGGCTAATGTTTGAAGACCATTGTGTTTCAAATTTCTAAAGGCATCTGGATGCAAACCCGGGGAGAAGGCAGGGTTGTGAAAAATCGAGGAGAGTGGGCCCATACCTCTAGAAATCTTTTCCCTTTCAGAGCCCCATCCCATGACTTCAAGGTAACTTTTGAAGAGAAGAGCAAATTCTGCCAGCATTTTCGTAACATTTGGGAGACGAAAGGCAGGAAACGAAGGGGAAAGTGGGAGTTTGGATTGTTCAATCTCAGCCCATTTCGGTAGAGGGGAAAGGGACAGCCACATCAGGAGATGTGAAATTTGGGTGGCTTCCAAATATTTATGTAGATTTGGGACCCCTAACCCACCCAACCGGGCGCCTCCCATCACCACCTTCATAGGGATCCGACTTTTTGCCTCGCCAAATAAATCCCAAGATCTTACGTTGGAGACGGTCTAATACATTTTTCTGGATTTCCACAGGCAGGGTCAAGCACATATAAAGGAGGCGGGGGGAGTAAATTCATTTTAACTGCCATAATACGGCCCATCTGTACAGGAGGGTCCTTGACCATCCCATCAAGCTTTCTGCCATCTGTGAACTCTGACTCAGAGACTGGAACAAAGGAACAGACGACCGTGTGAGATTCACAGTCATCGTTATTACAGGTTACAAAACGCTCTGGAATGCGCACAGTCATTCTGCCTCCCCCTTCTTATATAGGCCTTTTTGAATTATGCAATACCCTCTTGCAAATTCAGGATGCATATCTGATGGGTCCTTTTAGCCAGCGAAAAGCCCTATCTTTTGGTTGGGTGGCTTATCGGTTACTCATCAAGCCCACATTAGTTAATACTTGGCAAACACTTGCTGACTGACACATAGACTGATGAGTTTATTTTAGACCCAGCGGAACACAATTGCACATCCTTCAATTCCTGCCAAAAACAATTAGTTATCACTTGTCAACTCTTATCTACTCTTCAAGGTCTGCCAAGATTTTGTCTGTTTCTCATACCTTGGAAAAATACATAGCTCAATTATGCTGGCAAGTAATGCAGCTGTTCTGTTAAATTGGTCTTCCAAAGTACATCTTGCCCTTTTCATTAGGACTGTTGTCTAGTTTTCTTGCCAGGTTTTCAAAATTAGCCTCCCAGACATACGCATCTTACAGTGAAATGCTGCCAAAGGCTTCCTACTGTATCTGCATGAGTCAGGAATTCCACGCCTGCCCTTAAAACACCATTTTGTGCTTGGCATTCATTTTGAAATATATCCCAGTCTGCCTACTGTGCTATCCAACGGTGAGTCAATTTACTTGTAAGCATTTTTCACCTTCTATCTCATTTTCATAATCTGTTTTTTTACATATTCATGATGTGTGTAATACCCGAGGCACTCTTCACTTCCTGGGTCATTCTAACCCAAAATATGTGTCGCGCCACATGAACTTTTTTATCTTCAAATAAAAGCACTTTAATTCTTATTTCTGCAATACTGCAACCATTGATCTGTTTATCATGTTATCTGTACTCATTTGGGTGGGGGGCAGAGGGGCCGGCACCCCTCTACACATCAAAGAAATATCCTGATTCACCCATTTTTCCAAATCTATTTCCACCGTCTTATTGGGCCGGGGGGGTATTAGCCACAAATACATCTTTAGGTGAGGCCATGATCCAAACCTCCAGATATTCAATGGATTTGGTATTCCACCAGATTGGACAGAGATTGAAAGGAGCTAATATCCTGTAGGGAAGACCCACCCCCAATGCCTTTGATTTCCCATAATTTATTTTGAATCCCGCTGCTTGGCCAAGAGATAGAAGCTCCTGAAGGGCCACTTGATGGGAGGGGTGAATATTAGTTATCGAAAGTAACACATCATCCGCATAGAGAGAAACCTATGTGTAGAGCCCCGAATCATGACCCCTTGAATCTGAATTACTGCGTGTGCGCTGAGCCAAAGGCTCCATAATCAGAGCAAATAAGAGGGTGGAAAAGCGGCATCCTTGTGTCCTACACTTGAGAGGAATCGGGGGCGTTTGATCACGGTTTTCCCAGAGTAATGTATTCGGGGAGATGTAGTTTCATTTTTCGGAAATGGGGCCCAAAATGGAAGGCTTGCAAGGTTAAATGCATAAAGGTCCAATCCACCCTCTCAAATGCCTTGGTGGCGTCTGATGCCAGAAGGGCCAATTTTCTTTGGTTCATAGTAATTGTCTCGATCAAGTTCAGCGCTCGCCTAATGTTATCCCCAGTTTTCCTTCTCAGAACAAACGCTGTTTGATCCGAATTGATTAATGCTGGAAGAAATGGAGCCAAATGATAAGCCAATATTTCAAATAGATATTTGCGTCTATATTTAGGAGTGAAATCGGCTTATAAGAGGCTCAGTCCTTAGGATCTTTCCCAGGCTTCAATAGCAAAATAGTGGTGGAGGTTTGCATAGAGGGAGTAATGGTGCCAGTTTCTCTAAAGGAGTTGAAGAGTGCCGTCCAAGGGGACAACAGCTGGCCTCTAAAGAGTTTATAGAATGTAGTTGAAAACCCACCGGGACCTGGGGCTCTCGCCTTCAAGGACTTAATGACCGCATCCACTTCTTCCAGCTGAATCTGGGCTTCTAAAACATCTGTCTTCCCGGGGAATGTGTTGCAAAACGACTCCTTCAATATATCTTTTTTGGAGCTGAAGTGACTGACCCGATGCTGTCATTGTTTCCAAAAAATGAGCCTTAGCTAGCTGGAGTTTAGCTGCTTCCCCATATTGTATTGCCCCTTGCTGATCCCTAAAGGCCTATACTAGTGTTGTGTTTTTTTAGACTGGGCTAATTTACTTGCCAATAATTGGTTGGCTTTATTTTTCGCATAATAACCTTGTTACGTCATTAACACGGACTGGGCCGTCTCCTCAGCATAATTCACCTCGTTTATTTTTGGCAATACGGAGGGCTAAGTGAAGTTTAGGGGATCAACCTTTCTTATGTTTTCCTTCAATCTCAGAAATGGCTTGTTCTTACTGGATTCGGGTCTGCTTTTTCCGCTTTTGATAGGCCGCTGTGTGGGCTATTAAAACTCTCCTACTTACTGCCTTCATAGCATCCAATGTTGTAGACGTGAGTTCAGTAGGATTTTCCCGGAAGTAATCCCGTATTGCTTGCGCTACCCCATCCCTCGTGGCCAGATCATTTCAAAATTGTCATACAATCGCCCCTGAGGTCTCGGATGGGGGCTGGGTGCCAAATTCGGACCCGCAGGAGGACTGGGGTGTTATCGGAGAGAATCCTGGGCACAATCGAGACCCATCAATGAATGGCATAAGTTGGGGTGGGGGGGGTTACTAAGATTGTCTATGCGTGGCGAAGAGCGGTGGACATGAGAGATGAAGGTAAAGTCTCGCTCTTCTGAATGCAACACTCCAAAAGTTCACCCCCCAGAGATTTGAAAATGGAGAATACTCCAAGCAATCTTGAAATCCTTAGTTGAGGGGTCATGTGTTTTATATTTGATGGGGTCCGGGACCCTGTTAAACTCTCCCCCAATAACGATCTGGCCCTCCAAAAAGGGGATGAGTGTCACCTCTAGATCTTTGTAAAATCGGACATGTCCTTTGTTGGGAGTATACATTGAGACTAGAGAGTACAACTGCTCCAACAACCTACCTTTTACTCCCAAAAGATGGGATTCCCGGGTCTCGTATAATGTTCCAGTTCTTCAAATTCGGTGTCTTTCGCTAGTAGGACCGCATGTTGCCCATAGCTAATTAAAAATTGCGTGATGCTTCTTCAATGTTTGGCTCATGATGGGAAACTTTCTGAGTGAAAGCCACGATTCAAGTCTGTAGCAGGAGTTTTCCTGTATTACAACCTTTACAGACCCTCAACCAGGTGGACTGCTGCATTTTTGTCTTATTGCTCTCCCCTTCTTCCGTGGCCTCAAGCAAGGAGCCCTCTTCTGTTTGGTGAGGAGGAGCTCAAAATCCCTTCTGCATCTTCCTAGCTAGAGATGGTGCGGAGAGTTCCCTTTAAACATAAATTGTAAAGCTGTGGGAAGTAACCATTAATATTTAATGTTCTGATTCCACAAAAATAAAGTCTGTGCCCGCAGATCTTTTCATTTTTGGTTTGTGGCAGTTACTCAGTCTTGAAAGATCTGTAGAGGAGTGCCCTGGAATGTTAGTTCATCTCGGGTACGGCCCACTGTCAAAAGTTCTCCCTTGGTAGTATACACATGGATCCGAGTGATGACATCAGGAAAGGAATCTGGGGTTCAACCTCTGCGAGTGCGCAATCTATGGATGCCGTCAAGTAGGAGCATCGATTTGTCGATGTGACAAGAGTGTGAAGAAAATCACCTACATATTCACCCAAGTCCTGGTCCGAGACCGATGTAGGCACTCCTCGAATGCACGAGTTGTTCCTTTGGCCCTGTTCTCCATGTCTTCCTGCTTGTGCTCTAATATATCACTCCTTTCTAAAATTCTGATCTTTTGCTGCATGTCAGTCATTGTGGTTAAATGCTCCAGGATGTGCTCCTCACTTTCCCCCACTCTTTGCTCCACTTCCACAACTCTCTGATCTAACCTCTCCAGTTTGGTGGATATCTCGGACATACTATTCCGAAACTCTGATTTGATATCCAGCATGAAGACTTGAATATCTTCTTTAGTAGCCAGCTGACCAATAAGACACTTGTGGGTCTGAGATGGAGATTTCACCAGGTCTGCTTTCTTTTCTTTGTCTGACATTAGTATTGTGTAAATGTCTGCCTTCTTTTGGGATTTTGATTGCTTCGACATGTTAACTCCCAATACAGGGGCTCCCCTGCCCGGCAGATGTTGAATCCGATTGATATGTGCTGCCCTCTCTAAATTGCAACCAGTCCAAATGATTGCAGAGTCCAACACCGCAATGGTGGAGGCTGAATGAGGATCCCCAGCAAGTGTGCCCCCAGTAGGGGAAATATGCGTTTGTCAATAAAGGGAGAGGTCCTTACTTCATTCCAGAGACTGCAGCCCATAGAACTCTCACTCCAGCAAACCATGTCATTAAATATTCAGTTAGATCAGGTTTCCCCCACCTTTGGGCTATTACTGTGTGCGTTCAATGTTGTGCCTGCTGGTCAGGTGGGCTGAAGGAGAGCCAACACTTGCTCCAGGCAATCCGAGCACCAAGACTGAGAGCTCAGCCCCTGAGGAGTCCGCTGAGTCGCTGCGTCCCCCAGAGGATGAGCGCGAAGCAAGAAAAGAGGAGCAGGCTCTCCGCTCACTGGGATCAGAGCCGTGCCACCTGTGAAACGGACCCCCAGTATTGTCCAATGTGGCTGTTAGCAGTTATGAAATGCCACAGCTGTAAGTGGCACATAAGCGCCTTGTTGGCTGTCTTCCACTGTGGCCCGGGTCCCTTTGCCACTCCAGCACTCCTACTAACGTTGAGATCCCAGTGTCTGCGTCACAGCAGCTGTCCCTCAGACTTTCCCCCACATTGTTCTGGCCGAAAGGTTGAAAGCGAGATGTGAGAAGCACCAGGCAATTAGTTATAACATGGGCTCTTTGCGGAGGCCATCAGCAGAACGTTGCATCGACAGCGCTGCTGGCCACGCCCCACTCACTGTATTTTAAAAGGGTGATGGGCTACTAGGCATGGCTTTTAACCATGCATATTGATATTTTTAAATACTAATCGACCATTAGCTACGGTCTTTGGTGCTGGCCAGTGACTCCAGCCTTTGTCATGACCAAGTGCACAGCCTAAATTGTTAAGGTAATCAAGATTTTCATGAGCTAACTTATAAATGTTTCCAATTCCATTATTGATGTAATCATTTATATACAATGTAATTGGTGTTGTCATCAGTGGTGTGATTTGTAATGTCATAACTGTTCTCATACAACATGTAATTAGTGATGCCATCATTGTGGTCATAGGCTGTGCAACATGGGTTACAAAGTTAAGGTGACTTTTGCTGAATTTCAGGGCGTTTGTGGCATTAAATGTTCACCTTAACGTCCCTGCAACTAAAGTTTTTTTTTTTTTAATTTTATGCGTTTTCTTATTCCATAGATTTTTAGAACTCTTGCAGACCACTTGCTTGGTCTTCGCCAATGGTCAGTGGGCACATCCTTTGACTGTGCCCACTGACAGGAGGGGGAGGTCTGTGTGTGTGTATTTTGCCCTTGGGGGGAGTCACTCCCCTGCCCTTTGTCTGCCTGAGTACCTGAATGGAACGAGTGCCACATGGGGGTCTTCTGGCTGTTCTGATTGGACAGCCACCTGCCCCTTTCTGTAAACTGCTGAGGGATTGCAGTGGAGTGTGTGCTGAAACGGAATAAAAGGTGAGGTGAAAGGCAAGTCGACCATTGGAAACTGAAGTAACTGAAGAAGACGGCCAGAGATGCCTGCAGACCCTTTGCAGCACTGTGAAACGACCACTGGTGTACGGACCCAGTTTTTCTATGCGACAGGCGAGCTCCGAAGACTCCTCCTTCCCTTTGGCTGGTGGGTCCAACCAGCTCTGAAACTAATCTGAGCCTTCTCCCAAGGTGCTGTCCCTTTCCAGAGCCCCAGACCGCGAATACCATAAGACCTCCAACCCATTTGTAATGCAGCTTTTTGCAAAGGCCTAATCCGTCCAAGTCTTTGCTGAGCTCCAAGTAAACCTCCAGAGACAAAATCCGACTCATGCAAGTCCTCTCACCACAGTACAGGACTCCAGGAATCGAAGATGATTGACTGGGCAAATCGTGTCCTTTTATGGTGCTGCAGAAAAGTCACCAAAACTGCTGACTGACAAGAGAAGCTGAAGAAATCTGTGTCAAGGGTCCTCTCTTGAGACTGCTGCTGAGATATCCAGTTCTGAGTCCTGCCTTGTCACCAGACCAAGGAATCCAGAGACCAGGTCCGTTGCTGCTGCAGAGTCCAGCCACAAAAGTTTCTTCTAACCTAAGGAACTGTGGGTGAAAAGGTATTGTTTACCTAAAAAAGAAGTGTCGCTCCAGATTGTTGGAGTGCACAAAGAGGTATCCAGGGTGTATACTCTTACCTCTGACCCAAGCTGTTGGCTTGTGCCCCCTTTGCCAGTCCTTTAACAGGGTCTCCACTGTTAATTCTTCTAGCATCCTTAACTGGAGACAAAGTATCCACAGGAACCTTTGCTGTTACGCTGGTTTGTTAAACTTTGAGCCCTCTCCATACTGACTTTTGCATAGAGTTGGGGATCAGACTTTTAAAGTTTTAGTTTGCTGAGAAAATGCCTCTAGAACGTTAAGTTCTGCTACTGTTTGACAAACCTATTTTTTTCCTTCCTTAAAGACATTGGGCCTCATTACACGGAACGCGATAGGGGATTTCCGGCACCAGTAATCCCCTACCGCCTTACTACGAGGTCCCTTTGCGGGACCCGATCTCAACGGCTGGTTTTAACAGCTGTTAAGGAGCGGGCCCGCAAAGGGATCTTGGAGGCAATTACGGTACCGCAATTTGCGGTACCGTAATTGCCGCCTTCCCCATTCCCATTGAGCCCTATGGGGGCTCAAAAGGGAATGGGGAATTACCGCCCCCACTCACCTTGGAATGTGGTGGTAATTCCGCCATTCACCATGGATGACTCGGTACGGTACCGGCAGCAACCATGGCGCTAATAGCGCCATGGTTACCGCCTACTGTGTAATGAGGCCCATTATCTTATGTGGTTTTGCTAACTAAATACAATTACTGTATATCTTTGTGCGTGGTCATAATGATGATATAGTAGAACTGTCACTGGTGTCAAACTATGTATCAATTTTACCACAAAAACTACCAACAGCCTTTTGAAAGTATCCGGGAGGATAGCTCAGGGGCAACTAGTTTGTCTTGAAAGCAAGACAACGCATAGCAACACAGGTTCGAATCCCGGGCTCGCGCTTAGAAACTGGTCTTGGTATTAAGCGCTTTATAAAAGAACAATTATTATCCTGTGTGTTAGTTAATGGATTAAGCTTTGTTCAGTTTCTTTGTCGGGTGTTTCTCCCAGTGGTCGACTCTGCCTCTAGTCCCAAAACCCTCACCTTTTAAGCAGGTTTCTCCCATTCATGCACAGCCTAAACTGTCAATCACACAGCAGGCAGCAGGGAGGCTGTCCTGAAAAGACAACCAGCCAGCCAATCTGGACTGGTTGCATTCAGGCGTTCCTAGAGACAAAGGACAGGAGTTTTCGGAACCTCCCTCACATCCTGCTTTTCCAGACACACTGGAACAAGAGACAGGCTTCAGGGTTGAAGCCTGCCAAAGGCAAAACTAACAAAAGGGCTGAACTCACCCCACGAGTAAAACCCAAGAAAGACCTCACAAATAGAAAATGGTGAAAAAAGACTGGGGCCTTTTTAACAAAATGCTCACCCATGGGTGCTACAGTGCAGCTGAGGATTCAGCCTGCGTTTGGAAAGCACAATCATAGGAAATCTAAACCACTGCCACCAGCCATTTAAAGTAGTGCGTGTAACATAACCAATGTTACATGAGAATGTAGGAGAAGGGGCTACTAGGTAACCCCCCCAGCACTCCAAACAAGATTGTGTGTGCTGGAGCTACAAAGAGAAAAGGTAAGTAAAGTCAATTTCACTTTACTATTCTTGGGGACAATAGTTCACACAAGATAAGGTATTTAAACCTTATGAGAAACTAAAGGATTTCTCAGGGGCACTGCACTGAAGGTACTGTGTGTAACAATACAAAACATAGATTCCTATGGAGTTTGTCATACTCCAAAAACAGAGGAAACCTATCATCCAAATCACATCAAAACACATGAGAGAGTGAGAAAAAGGTCTTGCTCGCTCCAGGCTTAAAATTAAAAAGACATAAATTCCTGCAAAAGAGCTGGGGGTCTCTAAGGTGGGAGGAATTAAGCACTGAAATGAAAATTCTCCCCAACAGTCATTGCAAACCCCACATCTACCCAGCACATACCCTTCCCAGCAGGAATGTGTTTTGGGACTAGACAGTCCCAAACCCAATCCTGGCAGTTCCGACAAACAAAGGCACTTACCTGGGATTCCAAGCTGAATCGTGTGTTAGGCTGGTTTTTCGTGGTCGGACTTAGAAAAGCCCATCTATGGTTAGCCAGGTTGTTCGCAACTCCAGTTGAGCAAAACCACTCTTGAGTAGCTTTGAACAATCGGCAAGGCTGAACTAAGGAGGAAGGGGTACTGTTGTACGGTAAAAACTTAGCTGAAATTATAAGAAAAAGACCCACACAGGTAAGTTTTAAACATAACACTTTATTACAATGCTACACCAAGACGCACTTTAAAAATTCCAAGGTAAGTAACTTTTCTTAAGTACATACACAACTCCCATTTAGGTAATCCAACATTGTGGAGTGGGAGTTTGTGGGGGTGTTCTGTATTAACACGTTTCTACCCTCCTGAGAGTGAAGCTGAACTGCTTTTCTAGCTACCAACTGTGAAAACCGAGAACTTTGCGAGACTCTGTGCGCATACTGTACTGGTTGTTCTTCCCAACACTTTGCCCATGGGTTTGTGGACAGTCTCCTAACAAGACTTATAGGTATTTTGTTTAGTGGGGGAGGTGCCTTTTGGAGGTACACTGAAGTTTTTGGAAAGGATATGGCAGATAATGGCAATATATATATATATTTTTTTTAAGGGGGTGAATTGCACATTCGTTCGTGGAGCTCTTAGTGCAAGCGGTTGTTGTGTGATCATCTCAGAGAGGGCTAAGTGGTACAAGAGTGTTATTAGGCATATGAGTTGAATAGACCCACAGTATACTTGTAGGTACACACATGGTCTTCAGAGTATTCACGCAGTAGTATTGTGGGGGGCACAGTGACTGGGTGGGTAGATGTAAGGGAAGGTTTAGGACTTGTAGAGATGTGTTTTGGCTTTTTACAAATTATGGAAATTGGTGGACTTCCTGAAGGGTTAAGAAGCACCTTCTGTTTTCGTTTGGTTGCACACAACCAAATTGCGTCTTAAGACCCATGGAGGTAGCCACTTTTCAATAAATCAGTAACATAAAGGCATGTTTGTTGTATCTGCCATCTATATACGCCTATACAAGTTTAATTTTTCTCTTTGGAGTCATATTTGTAGTTTAAATATGTTCTGTCAATGCAGGGTGAAGAGGATTTTGAGACTGTAAACAACGATGAGACGCCAGGACCTGGGTATGGATACCTTTTTATTAACTACTTTTGCTAAGAAATTGCCTTGGTCGTTGTGGAATTACTGGTCTGTTCTTCTGTTGAAATCATTTAATCAGTCTGAACTAGATGATTGTCATGAGTTATTGGAGAGCAGTTTTCTTGTTTGTGTTTTCCTGTTTGGTCATATGTAACACCATTAGCTACTTGATTTAACGTTTACTGGAATTTCCTTCTGCAATTTGTGTATTAAAGAAAGTAAAACTATGAGGTATAGTTGAATGCTTTTCGAGTTGCCTACCCATTAAGATTTGCTGATTTCCAAGTAAAAGGAACAAGAGTATTGGGGAGCATTTTCATTTTAGTCTCCAATTCCTCTCTCCTTAAGAGTCCCAGCTCTTTTTCTGGACTCAGGATTTTTTTGATTTTTACCTGGAATGAGTGAGCCCTTTTTTCCTCAGTCACCCATGTGTTTTGGTCTGATTTGGTTTCTGTGTGTGTTTTGATTTAGGAGTCTGACAAACTCCCTAGGCATCATCTTTACATTGTGACACACTGCACCTTCAGTGCAGTGACACAGGGAAGTCGCTTAGATTTCCCAAAGGTTTAAATACCTTCTCTTGTTAAAAGTACTGTTTCCAAGAGCAGTAAAGTAAAATTGACTTTACTTACATTTTGTAACTGTCTAGACCCAGCACACACTATCTTACAATAGGGTGCTGGAGGGGTTACTTAGTATCCCCTTTGTCAAGTTTCTCATGTAACATTTTTATGTTACCCTTTCTACAGTTAATTTCTGGTGGCATTACTTTTTTCTACCATTGTGGGTTTTTACCACTGGCTGCGTTCGCAGCTGCAGTAAGGCACCCATGAGTGCCCAGTTTGTCAAAATGGCCCAGTCTTTTTTTGCCATTTGTTGTTGGAAAGGTCCTTCTTGAGATTTACTCTGTGTGCCAAACCATGTTTGGTCCCTTTGTTCGTTTTCTTTGGCAGGATTCACTGGCAAAGCCAACTTCTGGTTCCAGCATGACTGGCAGGGGCAGGAAGTGAACGAGGTGACCGAAACTCCCTGTGCTTAATTCCCCTTGGTTGCAGGAATGCGCACAAAGGTGATTGGCCGACTGGCTGTCCTTGGGGGACAGCCACCCTGCTGTGTGATTGACAGCTAGGATGCAGATGAATGGGAGAAACCTGCGTAAAAGGCAAGGCTTTTTGCTTGGAAGGCAGTCGACCACTGGACGAAGGAATCCGAAGAACTTGGAAGAGATGCCTGCTGTAACTCCTGGACCGTTGGTTTGCCTGGTGAAGCCCTGCTTCTGTGCTGAAGCTCTGAATTTGCCTTGACTAGAGAAGCCCTGCAAGGACGACTTCTCCCCTTGAGTTGGTGGGACCAATCCACTCCAAAGTGAGCCCTTCTGGACATCCTCTCAAAGCTGGCTGTACGTCTGCTGCTCAAACCGAAGTGCCAGGGAGAGGAACACAAGATTGAGTGCGTCACTTAAGTCGGACCCGATCTCCAGGAAGATCCTCGAATCCCAGGAAGCAGGACTGTCCAAGCCTGAGCCACCTCAACAGAGTGCTAGACGCCAGTTGCGAGGAAAGTCCAAAGTGGTATCTGAGAACCGCAGTGGTGCTATTTACTGAGGCGCGAGGAGCTGAAACCGCTAAGTGCTGCTGAATTGAAGTTTGTCCTTTGCTGTTGCTGTCGGTCCCATTGCAGAGCAGGTGTCCCCAGAAGTCCTCCCTTTTGTCCCCACGACTGAGGCCCAGGAACAACAGGATCTGCAGAGCTGCACAGGAACAGAAGCCAGCTAGAACCATTTCTTCTAACCAAAGGTACTGTAAAGTCTGAGAGAACTTACCACTTGTTGTGTAGCCTCACTTGTTCTCAATTGAGACTTGTCTTGGCTGCTCTTGCAGAGTTGCTTGCTTTTTTGCCCCTAACAAGCCTCTCAGAATCAATATTCTACTTTTTCTACAAAGACTTCTAAAACATTGTGCAATATTTTTACTTACCTGCAAGAAGTGCTTCAGCTCACCTAGACGTTTGCTGACTTAACAGTGGCTGTCCTGGCTCCCTGAATGACTCTTCTCTTCTCTCCTCTCCTCTGACATTGTGCTTTACCTGTCCTTCCAGGAAGAGGTTAACTTACTTTGCATTGGGGGTTCAAAAAGTACTTACCTGTTTCAGGATAATTGTGTGATCTCTTGTTTTATTCTAATAACCCTTTTTCTTTGACACTCATCTTGGTATTGCTCTACAATGTACCAGTGATATATTAATGCCCACAGTGTCCTAGTTATTTAAGTCACCTGAGGATGTGAGGGTGTAGGAATTGTGTGCACCATCCCAAATGGGTACTTGTTAGTTTAGAGAACTAGAAGTGTGTACCCTGGAGTGTATTTGTTTGCTACTGTATATTGCCCTTTCTGAAGGAGGCTTATTCAAAGAGTGTTTAATAGTTTAATCAAGAAACCTTGAGTGTAAGTGTTTATTTGGATAATTGTCACCGTGAATCTCTGTGTAACTACCCTACTGCTCACATTGACCCCTCCTAGAGATGAGCCGGGCTGCCCAACCACACTACCAACCTGTGTAGTACAGACTTATACTAAAGGTTGGGATCCTATTGTCAGGAGGTTAAGGTTGTTGTAGTGCACCCCTAGGGTACTGCACCAAATCTTGCCTAACAGGCTAGTGCAGGCCATGTGTGCTGCAAGCCAGGAAGTGGGATAGGACTGGCAGGACCCAATCCACAAACTGGTTTCAAGGTGTCTAGAGTGTATGCATGGGTTTGCCCATAGTGGTCCCTGATTGGACCACTGCTGCTGGGGTGCGTGTGAAGGGCAGATCTTCCATCAGTTGGGCTGAGCTTCTGTGCTCACCTGGACTTGAGTATGAGTAGTCCTGCAGCCATTCTTCGGAATTCTGATGAGGATCCAAGTATCCTGTGCAGACAAAGCAAGACCTCTGGACCTGTCCTGAAGAGGCCTGGGGACCAACTCCTGCTGCTGTCCTGGTGGAGCCCTGTCTGGCTACCGATCTTAAAAAAGACCCTTGTTAGCACTTAAACCCCTTGGAATGGTGGGAACAACCAGTCTCGATGTGGTCTTGGTGCCCTGCAGTTTGGAGTCTTCGGAAGCATTCCTGTGCCATCCAGTTGACTGACTAACTCCAATTTGGACTACTCTGGTAGAAGCATTGCTGTTCAGCGTTTTGACTCGGAACGTCAGGAGTCTTCAGCTTGTCCCATAAGTCACCTTCCTTCGAAGTTTCGATGTCCCAGCATCACAGGTCTGGAACTAGAAGGCTTCTTACTTCTCCAGCATGGAGTCTGGCATGGATTCACATGCTCATGAATATTCCCTGTCAGTCCTCGGTAAAAGAAAAATCAGTTTCATTTCTGAACTGCCTTTCTCTTCTAAACCAATCACTAAGCTCTGGGTCATACTGCCCCTAGCCAATGACTGCCCTCTACCTAAGCCCTTTTTTCTCCGCACATTCAAGTGTTGGGGGTCCTCATACTTATCTCTCGAGCTTTTACTGCGTTTTTCGCATTTTGGAACAGTTGCTCCATCGATCAACTTTCTAACGGTGACCCGTTTTTCGGATTCTTCAGTGCCCCTCAAGGGTGAATTTCGTCGAGTTTCTTCTTGGAGGCTTCCAGAAAGATTCTTCAAGGCCTGCACCGCGTGAAGCATGGGGGACGAGAAGGATTCCCTCCTCTTTTCAAGCTTTGTACCGACTGCGGTCTGCAGAATGTTTATAAGGACGATAAGCATTCCCAGTGCCTTTACTGCCTTTACCCAATGCACATGGAGGAAGATTGTGCATTTTGCCGTTAACTCTCGACTCGCACTTTGAAGGATCGGCGTGGACGGCTGAAGGAGTGGCTACAGGCCAAGGCCTATGCACTGGGGGAGGGAGGTGGGCGGGGAGTGGGGAGGGAGCCCAGGAGCATGCCTCTCCCGGATCCGGAAATGCTGAGCAAGCTTCCAAGTCCTTTGAGTGCAGCCCTCCTGCGGGGGTCCACCAAAAGGCTAAGCACCGCAAGTCCACTGCCGCCGGCCGCGCAGTTGCAGTGGGCTCCTCTGCGGCCAGGGCGCGTCTGAGGTCTCTGGCGACTTCCGTCACCAGTCAACGCTCAGGATCTTCGTTCAAGAGGAAGTCGGACCATCCGGGCAGACTCGAGGTGGTCCCAGAGACGGCCAAGGATAAGTCCAATGCCAGCCTGCCCTTACCGGAGAAGGCCAAGGGGGATTGAGGCTCCGACACTCCCCCCCCCGACCCCCCCCCCCAAGCAGGGCAAGGCATTCGGGATGACCACAAGGGCCAAGCAGGACAAGGGATCGGTCCTGACTGTGAAGGCCCTGGTACACCCGACGAAGGCTCTGCCTTCCATCGAGGTGTTGGTGGCATCCCTTTCGAAGGCAGCGGAGGCGGATCCGCAGGGCGTACTTCCGAAGGCAAGAATGTCCCTCCCTGCCAGGAGGGAGTCTTCATTCCAGCCCATTGAGAAGATCCCCGGAAAAGAGGATGCCGATAATTTCTTTGAGACCGTCCCCTCTGGATGTGAAAGGGAGGCGGGGTGGCGAAGAGGTCCTCCAGGGCACCCATATCTCCTCGGAGGAGCTCACCTACCTTCAGACCATCCAGGAAGGGGATGGCAATGATGGAAATGTCAGGGGAAGAAGTTGGATGCTATGGGACGGAGAGTTATCCACTCAGTGGCTACAACCATCAAAGCCGCCAACGCCCTAGCTATTGTTGCTTGCTACGACCGCGAGCTAGGGTTCAAGCTTGCTCTTCTTTTGGTCTTCCTCCCCAAAGACAAGAGGTCGGAAGTGTTGGAAATTCTGCAAGAAGGCGAGGTGGTGTCAGACCACGCCATCACGGTGGCCACGGACATCGCCGATGCGGGATTCTGCCAGATGGGCAACAGTGTTTGCCTTTGTTGTGGTTGGCTCAAGGCCACCAACTTTCGACAGGAGGTCCAGACAAGGGTTTTGGACATGCCCTTTAACCGAGCGAATAATTTTGGGAAGGCTGTAGATTAGTCTCTACAAGCCATCAAGGCGCACACAGACACGGCACATGCCCTGGGCACGCTACATCAGCGACGGCTGTCCTTTTGACCAGGAGATCAGTCTCTCCTTGCTTCAAAGGGTTACGGCGTAGGAAGACTACCGCCAACCCTCCCAATCCTCTGCCCAGGAGACCAATAGGGGCTGCTCCAAGACCTCTGCAGGAGGATGCCGTTGTCGCCAAGGACCCCAAGGCGACCCTTCTACTACCAAACAGGAATGAACCAGCCGGGACATCTGGTCCCCACCCGTGCACCCCGATGGGAGGCCGGCTGGTGAACTTCATCAGCATGTGGAAGACCATCTCGACTGAATGTTGGGTGCTAGACGCTCTTGCGCACAGATGCACTCTAGAATTACAGTGGACCGGCAGGAAGACCACGTCTCTCAACTGCTGTTGGAGGTCCGAGCCATGCTAAAGAAAAAAGCGATAGAGCTAGTTCCAAAGCAGATCCAGAGTGTACTCAAGGTACTTTCTTGTACATAAGAAGAACGGTGGCTGGAGGCCCATTCTCGACCTGCGATGACTGCACAAATACAAGTTGTGAAAGGTCACCCTTCAACACGTTCTCGGACAACTGGAAGAGGAGGACTTTCCGTTGTCGCTGGACCTGGAGGATGCTTACTTCCACATCCCCATTCACAAGGGACACCGCAAGTTCTTAGCTTTGTCGTTCAAGGGGTGCATTACCAATACAAGGCCCTTCCCTTTGGGCTGAAATCGGCACCCAGAGTCTTCACAAAGTGCCTTGCTCCGTTGGTGGCCCACCTACGACTGCAAAGGATTCATGTCTACCCCTACTTGGACGACTGGCTCATCCGGGCCAGATCAAGGGAAGTCGCCGTCGACCACACAGTGAGGACAGTTCGCTTTCTGCCAGATCTGGGGTTCTCTGATGTATGCAGAGTCCTGCTTGACTCCATCACAGGATGCTCTATGCCTGGGATCCCGTCTCAACACTGTCATGTTTGGCAGCACTGTCGGAGTTGAGGATAGCGGCCATCCTGGGCAAGGTGCAACGGCTGTTGGCATTGAAAATCACCAGGGTGAGGACCATCAAGTCTCTGCTTGGCATGATGTCATTGTGCATATACTTCATCCGGCTCGGCAGGCTACGGATGCGCCCACTGCAGGAGTTCTTCGACACCCATTGGATCAAAATGTCGTGAAGCTTCCAGGACAGGATCACGCTCGACGAGAGCTTCCGTCGGGCGATAAGTTGGTGGGGCGTGCCCTCATCTGTCTGAAGGCATGGATTTCCAGACCCCACCACAACAGGAGACTGTCACGATGGACGCCTCCCTGCAAGGATGGGGAGCTCACACCAGAAGCCTTCATTCCAGAGGCCTGTGGTTGCCAGAGGAGAAGACGTTGCACATCAACGTTCTGGAACTACGGGCAGCGTTTTGGGCTCTCAAGTCGTTCCTTCCATCCCTTAAGGGAAAGGTGGTGCGGGTCTTCACAGACCATACCACCACGATGTTCTACATCCGGAAGCAGGGGCTGATCGCCAGCGCTCTCCATAGAGGCACAGGACTTATGGCACTGGGCCGTCGCCCAGGGGATGTTCCTCATTCCTTTTCACCTGGCAGGAGTAAAGAACACAGTAGCCGACTCGCTCAGCAGGGAGCTTCGCTCTTGCCACGAATGGGAGCTTCGGCAGGACCAAGTGGACCACCGGTTCAGCAGATGGGGCAATCCCCAGATCGATCTGTTTGTGACGGCGACGATCACCATGTGCCGGAGGTTCGCCTGCAGGTTTCCCCAGTCTGGGAGTATGGGGGACGCATTCTCATTCCCCTGGGACGGCCTGTTTCTGTATGCGTTCCCTCCGTTGCTGTTGCTTCAACTCCTCAATCACCTCAAATAGTCCCGGTGCAGGATGATCCTCGTTGCAACAGCATGGCCGAGGCAGATCTGGTACCCAGACCTTCTCAGCATGTCAGTGTCCCCTCCAGTGAAGCTTCCAGTGGTCGCAGATCTTCTCGCCAGGGAAGGAGGTGCAATTCTGCACTACGACCCACGATCGCTAAACCTAAAGGCCTCGATCCTGCAGCGCTGGAATTTGGGGTTACGATCTACCGACGGACTGCAAGAAGGTGCTTGCCAAAGCCAGGGCATAGTCTGCTCTAAAATGCTACGGACATGAATGGAAGAGGTTTGCGGTGTGGTGCTGTGCACAGATGATTACCCTCTAAGAGTCACTGCTCCGCAGGTGCTACCATATTTGCTGTCGTTGGCCACAGCGGGACTGGCTCATACCTCCATCAAGGTTCATCTGGCGGCTATCTCCCGCTACACCAGATCTCCAGGACGGTCATTGTTAAGGTCAACACCGTCTGGTTAAGAAGTTAGTCAAAGGACTGTTCTGTTCGTTCCCGCCGGTGAAGGCTCAAGCTCCGGTGTGGGAGCTCAATGTGGTACTACCTAGGCTCATGAGCCCCCCATTCGAACCTATGCAGACAGTTCCACTGAAGTTCTTGTCATGGAAGACTGCGTTCCTTGTGGCCATCACTTCTGCACGATGGGTAGGTGATATTCAGGCCCTATACCCTAAGACACCTTACTTGACTTTTCGCGAGACAAGGGTTTTGCTCCGGACGCAACCCTTCTTCATGCCCAAGGTGCCGTTGGACTTTCATCTCAACAAGCCCTTGCTGTTACCTGTGTTTTTTTCCGACGTCTTCATCGCTGGCTGAAGGGACTTTGCACTCTATGAATGTGGCTAGAGCGCTGAAGTTCTGTGTGGACCGCACTAAGAGTTTCCGGAAGACGTCTGGGAACCATGGGAAGGCCCTGTCTAAGGCTTCCATTTCCAGGTGGCTCTCCGGCTGCATCCCCCATTGTCACCGGTTGGCAAACCACCCGTTGCCTGGCCGTTCGAGAGCCCATTCGACCAGAGCGAACTCTGCTATAAGGCGTTCCGGTTTGGTGTGCCCATGCTAGATATCTGCAGAGCTGCTATGTGGAGGTTGACGCACACCTTCTCGAGATTCTACTGCATCGACAGGGATTCCTGGGAGGAGTCCGGAGTTGGCAAAGCAGTGCTGCGCAACCTGTTCGCTTGAAGGTCAGCCTGGTGAGGAAGTAAGAGATGCTTATGGTGAAACTTGACACCTCCCGTGGTTGTGAATGTGTGTACTGCTATGTATTCTTTACTCAGGAGCATGTGAATTCATGCCCGACCCCATGCTGGAGAAGGGACAAGTTACTTACCTGTAAACTGTTGTTCTCCAGCATGGGTCTGGCATGGATTCGCATGCGAATACTCTGCGGCTCTTCTCTTGTTCCTACTGGCACTTTACGTGCTACCAAATCTGAAGATGGCTGCCAAAGGAGAGGCTTAGGTAGAAGGCAGCTATTGGCTGGGGGTAGTATGACCCAGAGCTCAGTGAATGGATTATGGGAGAAAGACAGTTCAGAAATTAAACTGGTTTTTCTTTTTCAGAGGATTTCCAGCCTGACAGGGAATATTCATGAGCATGTGAATCCATGCCAGACCCACGATGGAGAACAGTTACAGATAAGTAACTTGTTCCTTCCACGACAACTGACGCCTGCTGTCGCTGTGCGTCGATGAACTTCTCTGAAACCTGCTTTCCCCCATCTCCAAGTGCCTTGACTGCATCAGTGTCTGCTGCATTGCTCCTGGGCCCAACCGGAACATCGCTTGCACCCACAGCTCGTGGGCTTCTTCAACCAGAACCTTTGGCAGCAAAATCTGGCTGAAGCTACCCTACTTTGACCTGCCAAATCTGGTGGTGAGTATTAACCATACTTACCGGTACCCCTATCTCCACCCTTTATAGGTTTGTGTAGAACTTTGATTGGCTTACCATACTTTGGCTTTGCCATCACTTGTTGCAAAAGCCCTCCCAAAAGCTAGAAAAGCATTTTACTCACCAGTAAACTCATCAGACAATCTTTTGGAACAATTGTCTCATCCACAGAGCCCTTCCCTAACTTTTTCCCAACTCCTAAAACTATTGGAAACTTTGTCAACTCTTGAGCACAAGGCCCCATTCAAATTAGGGTTGGACTTTATAAGTTAACGTTACTATTCCTGTAAGCTGTTACTGGTATAATTAATTACTTCCCTTTCAGGTATTGGTGGGGTGAATTGATTATTCTACACTGAATTTACAGATGTATTATATTAGTATTGTGTGATATTACCCGTTCTGAGTGATTTTATGGTGAGTTATTTTGCCAATGATATAGTATATTTGTACTTGCCCTTCCAAATGTAATCCTTGATCACTCACTGTGTGGACTCATTGTGGACCCCTGGTAAGACTAAGCCTTGACTGCTCTCCATGCTACCTTGATTGGTTTGGCTAAGCTCCCAGAGTTTCCCCTGTTCACTATAACTAGGGTGGCCTCCTAAACATCTGTCTACCAGACCAGAGTTTAGAAATCCACCTTAACAGCCGCTGCGACTAATCTTCTAACCACTTATTTCCCCTCATTGCTTTCGGCCTGGGAGAACAAAGTAATTGGACGCCTAGGGGGCGCAAGGTTTTTGCTTCGGGCAGTCTGAGAGCAGTTTATCCAGTGCTTTCACCAAATTCTCTTTTGACCTGTTCAGTGTTATCTCTGTGTCAGCAGAGAATCTCCCAGCTTAGGGGAGGAAGGGCTTCAACGCCTTGGTGAAGGACAGCAAAGAAGCTGCATGCCAGGTTTTACTGTAAAGCCTTGATGCAGCTGATTGTGTGGCACATGCTGTTAAAATGGATTGCCAAAATCCACCCTGGGGGAGGATTTTGGAAGGTCACCCTGTTATTTTGAACAGTGAGTCACTGGGATTTTAGCCAAACCCATCAAGGTAGGTAGCAGAGCGGCATGGCTTTGTCTTAAACGGGGTGAGAGAGTTGTCAAGAGCTACAATGAGTCACCACAGAGCAACACCAATAATTCCATTTTGACAAGTATTAAGACTTTAAAATGCACACTTAGTAAGTAAAATGTTATAGTAAAATATTGTCACACCATCCACTATAGGTAGGATGGCTGGGAGGCTTGTGTACCAGATCTTGCAGTCGGTCTTGATGCAGCAGACTGCTTCGCAGGTTCCATGGTCATTGGTACTGTCATGAGGAGACACTCCTGGTTGCAGATCTCCGGGCTTTCTCCAGATGTCTAAGCAAAGCTCTTGGACTTGCTTTTTGACAGAAATAACCTGTTCGGAGTCAAGGCTGACTCCCTCCTGCAAAAACAAAAAAAGAGGACAATCCGCTATTATTTATAGACTGGGTGCCTGGAAGGTAGAGAAACACAACACAGTCAGCGGGGGACCCCTGTTTTTAATCAATTATTTAATAGATTGCATCATCTTTCGAAGAACATGTGGAATACTAACTTAATATTCAGTTATGTGATTTATTTATTTTAATATATAATGTGCGATCAAAAAGTAACATGTATTCAAGTTACCTGTGTACATTCATACATGGGTGAATTCTCAGAAATGTGCTAATTCCCTTCTACTTTAGAGACTCTTTTGCTGGACTTTAGGACTTTTCATTTTTATCCTGGTGAGAGTGAGACCTTTTTCCCACTCTCTCATGCATTTTTATTTAATTTGAACACTGTTTCTTTTAGTTTTTGGAGTCTGACAAACTCCATAGGCATAATCTTTTTACATTGTGACACACAACACCCTCAGTGCAGCGTCAGAGAAAACCTTTGGATTTCTGCTTAGGTTTAAATACCTTCTCTTAGATAACTGTTTCCAGGAGCAGTGAAGTGAAATTGACTTTACTTGCATTTTTCCCTTTATAGACCCAGCACACACTGTCTTACAATAGGGTGCTGGAAGGGTTACTTACAATCCCCTTTGTCTATCTTCTCATGTACCATTTTTATGTTACCCTTTGTACAATTAATGGCTGGTGGCAGTGGTTTACTTTTTCCTACCATTGTGCGTTTTTACCTTGGGCTGCGTTCGCAGCGGCAGTATAGCACTGATGGCTGTCCATTTTGTCAAAATGGCCCCAGTCTTCTTTTATTGCCATTTCTTGTTGGAAAGGTCCTTCCTCAGATTTCCTCTGTGCGCCTAACCAGGTTTGGTTGCTTTGTTCGTTTTGTCTTTGGCAGAATTCACTAGTGAAGGCCGCCTCTGGCTCCAGCGTGTCTGGCAGGGGCAGGAAGCAAGGGAGGTTCCCTAAACTCCCTGTGCTTAGTCTACTTGGTTACATGAATACACCCAAAGGTGATTGGCTGGCTGTCCTTGGAGGACAGTCACCCTGCTGCGTGAGTGACAGCTAGGCTGCTAATGAATGGGAGAGAATTGCATAAAAGGCGAGGTATTTTGCAAGGAATGCAGAGTCGACCACTGGACTAAGGAACTGAAGAAAAAAAAAACTGGAAGAGAGGCATGTTGCACCTCCTGTGTCGATCCAGAAAAACAGACACCCCTCGATCACGGGGAAATGTACTATGAAGACCAATCGTCTCATGCTCTTAGTGTTAGTAATACATAACCAAAGCTTGACCAAAGTGCGGCCATTTTAAGGTGACCGAAATCGCCATCTTGTTTTCTCTAACGTTTGCTTATTGCTTTCTGTTCTAAATGCTTTGCTGACATGATAGTCTTCTTTACCAGTGTGCAATGCAAGGCCAAGGGAAATATGCTGAAACATAACGTAGCAACCCTGATAGAAATACCGGTCTCCTCCCGCGCGCTATCCTTGAAAGAGGGCAGCGAGGCATCCTAATCAGCCCACAGGTGCCAGTGTGTCTCGAAAACACAGTGAAAATACTCGGAACGAACATTAAATTGCTTGAATTATGTTCTTCTTTGCGGCCCCCCTTCTCGAGCCCTGTAGAGTCTTGGAGAGCGAGTCGACCCCCAGGACCCAAATAGAAACTAGGAGATAGGAAGACCTGGAATGTGGCTCTCCCCCCCACATGCAGCTTGCTAGCGAGAACAGAAGCATTCTGTTCTTTTCAACAAAGACTTGTGTCTGCAGCCTTACAAAATTGCAAACTGTTGCTAAAACAAATGTTTGCGGTGTCAAACTTGTCACGATTGTCAATCATCGTGCTCAGTTCAAAGGAGATGTGCAAGGGGTGGTTTTTGATGTGACACTGATTGTAAGATGATAGTTTTGTATATATGTAACTGATGTTTGTGTCTTGTTTTCTTGCGTCTCCCGAGGTCTGTTAGACACACGTCGCGGGGCGTGAGACCAGTTGGCCACCTGAGACTATTTACTTTGCAATAAACCCTAGCTTTTGGGAATACAACCTTGTGTCTGGCATATCAGTTTGTGTGTGGTGACTGTGCCTGGTTTCAACATTCGAGGGTCCCTCAGGGGCCCTTTCACCTGGACCGTTGGTTTGCCCGGTGAAGCCCTGCTGCAGCGCTGAAGCTCCAATTTCGACATCTACTAGAGAAGCCTGGAAAGGATGACTTCTCCTCTTGGGTTGGTGGGACCAATCGACCCAGACTAACTTGAATGGAAACCCTCTCCCTGATGGCTGTACTTCCCTTGCTGCTGAAGTAGCCAAGTGCCAGGGGACAGGAACACCACAATCGAGTGCTTTGTTTTTAAGCCGGACCCGAGCTCCAGGAAGATCTTCCAGAATCCCTGTCAGCAGTACTAAACAAGCCTGAGCCACCTCAACAGAGTGCTGGACCCCACAAGCAATGAAAGTCCACAAGGTGTCCAAGAACCGCAGTGGTGCCATTTGCAAGAAGCTGAAACCGTGAAGTGCCGCTGATCTGGAGTGTGCCAATTGCTACTGCCGACCTTGAAACTGTAGTGCAGGAGTCCCCAGATTTCCTCCCTCTTGTCCCCACGACTGAAGCCCAGGAACAACAGGATCTGCAGGACCAACAGTAACAGAAGCCAGCTAGAACCATTTCTTCAGACCTAAGGTACTCTGAACTAAGGGGCACTTACCTCTTGTATGTGTAGCTTGCTTGCTCTCAGTTGAAACTTGCATTGGCTGCCTTTTGCAGAGTTACTTGCAGCTTTGCCCTCCACAAGCCTCCTAGCTTGTGACCCAACAGTGATTATTTTTACAACAAAACTCTTTAATGTTGTGCAAGACTTTGGCCTATCTTCAAGAAGTGCCTCAGCTTCCCTAGACTTTGCACAACTAACATTGGCTGTCCGGCTCCCTGAAGACTCTTCTTACCCTCTGACTTTGTGTTTAACTATCCCTCAAAAAGTCATACTTACCTTACTTGTATAGGTGGGAAAGGGTTAATCCATATTGCATTGGGGGAATCCTAAAGTGCTTACCCGTTTGAGAAACTTGTTATCCATTTTTTCCTTCCCTAACGTTTCCTTTTTGCCACAACTGCAGTAATACCTTTTAAGTGTGAAAAGTGATGTATTAGTTTCTACAGTGTCCTAGCTATTGAAGTCACCCGAGGGTGTAGGAAGTGTCTGTGTGCTATCCCAAAAGGGTATTTACTTGCTTAACTGAAGGAGTGCATAGATGAAGTATATTTTAAGTGTTACATATTGCTCCCTTCTAAAGAAGGCTTAATTTGAAACTGACTGTTAAAGTAATAAATAATTATTTAATCAAGAAACCTTGAGTATAAGTGTTATTTGAATACATGTCACTGTGAATCTATGTTAAAACCCTACAGCTCACATTGACCCCAACTAAAATGAGCCTGGCTGCTCACTCACTCACTCTACCAACTTGTGTAGTAGAGGCCTATACCAATGGTTGGGTTACCTATTGCCAAGAGGACAAGGCTGGTGTAGTCTTCCACAGGGTTACTACATACAATATTGCCCAACAATGGGGGACAGAACAGGTCAGTGGTTGGTTACGACAATTTTAATTATTCCCCCTTTCCTCGCAAGATCTGTGGTTGATCTCGCGAGAGGCAGTGCATACAACCAACTTTCAGACATCCATACTGATACATATGACTAAGACGAGGAAAAAACAGCTGTAATTAATAAAAATTGAACAGTGTCACGAAAAGCAAATAGTTAATTGGAGACTGAATATATGAAACCAGCTCCTTTCATCTGTTGTACAATTCCAGAAAGCGCTGTTAATCATGAACGTTCTGCGCCATTGCTCTTTATAACGTGGCATATGAAGGTGTAGAACACCTAGGTCTCTATAGTTGTAAAACAGTGCTCATGCTCTCAATAGAAACAAGGCCAGTTGACTGTTGCCAACTCGAGTTTCGAGCGTCACAAAGATGGTGCCTTTGTGGGTCACAAAGGGCCTTCTTCAGGGTAAGAGGAGAGCATGGATGTTGGTCATAGGGTTGCACAGAAGTGCCTGGCTTCTGTAAGAAACCTGAAGGTGTCTCGCCAGCTAGTCCCTGGGGATCTGTCGTACACGTGGGTAGGACATGGCCATTGCTATTGGATCCATTTCTTGGGAGTGGACCAGTGCGGGAAGATCACCTTGATGGGGCGGTGGTCTTCGAGGAGTGGAAGTCGGACACTGAAGGGTGAGACGCGGTATTCCCTTTCTTATGACGCCATTTCCCCCAGCCTACTAGGTAGAATATCTAGAAACTCATCCCCCCCCCCCCCAAGCCCCTTTTTCTGACAAACGCTTTCTCACGGGCAGTACATCGTGCGCGAAAACCGACTAACACCAGAGGCCGTGTATCTGACATGTCCCAACACAAGGGTCGGGCAATTACTGATAACTACACACACCTGACTTCCATCATACTTCCCCCACACGGATGAAAGACAGAGCACAAAAGCACACTGAGCAAGGCCAAACGCACGAGGAAGCGGCTATTCCGGGATGGCAGTCTAAACCGAGGAGAAGGGCGGCGAGACCAGAGAGGACAAGGAGGGAGTTACACTTGCCCTTTTCAAGAAAGGATTGTCTTTGAAGAATACTCAAAGAAAAGAAACCTAAGACCAGGAATTACAGCTGACGAACTGTGTAGCGTGTGTCAGATACACTAGACCCTCCCACATTGATAGTGCTCTCCTTGACTCTGACAGCAAAGCAACGCTAACGAGTTCAGCACAGCCGGTGATTGGTAGAAACTGACAGCAGACCTAACTGTGTTCTGCTCAAGGTTGCAAACAGCAACATTGTATGAACAATAAACTTGTGTGCGATTGAACTTTATGAAACCAAAATAGGTACCAGATAGTGGTCAGGCACCAGGTGGTTGCCCACTTGAAGGTCTGTTTGGTACCCCCCAGAGCATGTAAATATTGAACGTTGAAATCCAAGTGGTCCTGCGGCGGGTTAAGTTGAGTCCCGTTCATATTCGAGAGTCTTTGATTGCCTACGAACTGAAATTGGTCTGAGCCAGGAAGGGTAGGACTAATTGTGTAAAAGGGGATCTGAGCCCGGAAGCGGGGGATCCGGGGTGAATAGTAAAACTCACCCGCAAAGATATTGTTGTGGCAAATGTGAACCCGACTGGGGGATGCCTGCGAATTAGTTTGTCCGAACCCGACTGAGGGAGGCTAATTGTGAAAGAAGGATCTGAGCCCGGCTGAGGGGGATCCTGACTTGAATATTTAGTAAGGAACTTTTCATTGTTGTTTCTGGTTCATCAGGCCCTATGAAGCAAGAGACTTGGGCACAGAAGGCCCTGATGTTGGAAAAAGGAACTGTGACCTTGTGGCAAAGAAGCCCAAGAGTGTGCTGTGCTCTAGTGACCAGCTTTCTCCCGTGCTAAAAATGTGGGGAAGGCAGGCCAAAGGCCCTAACATTCTGACTTATCAGGCTCTGGCGTGGCTGACTTCTTTCCTCTCCAGTCGACCCTCCCAGGTCCAACTGGGGTCCTTCCTCTCGGACATCTTTTTCTCTACCTGTGGTGTCCCCCAGGGATCTAACATCTCTCCCTGGCTGTTCAACCAATATCGGGCACTCCTTGTCCACCGCATCGCCGCTCTCTGCCCCAACTTTCAGTGCTATGCGGATGATACCCAGCTCATTTTCAGGCTACCCTCGGCGGCCTCCTCTCCTTCCCTCATCTCTGACTGTCTGTCTGCTATCCCAGGAATGGTGTGCCGCCAATGACCTCTGCCTTAATGCCAGTAAAACTGAGATTCTACTCATCGCCACACCCACTCCCTCCTTCCTTGCAGCTCTCTGGCCGGCCTCTCTTGGCCATCTCCCTGCTCCTACCTGCAAGGCAAAAGACCTCAGGTCATCTTTGACTCCACTCTCCTTCTCTACTCACATATCTGACATCTCTAAGAAGTCACACTACCAGCTGCACCTCCTCAGAGGTATTCTTCCTTTCCTCTCCTTCCCCCAGAAGCTCTCTGTCTAGAGAGCCCTGGTTCTCTCTAAGCTGGACTACTGTAACAGCCTCTATCTTAATCTGCCTGCCTCTACTCTCCACCCTCTGCAACTCATCCAGAACAGGACTGCGAGACTTGGCCTTGCCCTCAAGCCCAGGGACCATATCTCTCCAGGACTGAAAACTCTGCACTGGCTCCCAGTGGCTGCGAGGATTAAGTTCAAAACCCTCTGCATTGTCCACAAGGCCTCCTGGGGCCAAACTACCTTCAACTCTCTCTCCCTAAATATCTTCCCTCTCAAGCTCTTCGCTCATCCGCCTCCAACTCCCTCAGGGTCAGCCGCTTCTCCAAGCAACGAGTTGGGGGTAGATCTCTCTCCTCGGCAGGGGCCTCCCTCTGGAACAGCCTTCCTGCCTCCCTGAAACTTGATGAGAACCATCTCTGGTTCCGGAGGCACCTCCAAAACCTTCCTTTTTGCTTCTGCTTTCTCTCCCCCTCTCACCTGCTAAATTCCTGACTGAAACTGCACTGAATCCGCAACTGGGCCACGCTTACCGATCTCGGTCCCTGGCCCAGCTACTCTCCCCCTGCACTGCCTCCCTTGCAACCCCTGCACTGCGGGACTGTCTCTGTATCCTTTCAGCCCCCTTCCCAGCACTTGTCTGCACTTACCTTGCACTTGCCACCAGCTGGCCCTTTATTATTTATCTTGTTCTACTACCCCTGTACTGCACTTTCCCCTCTCCCTTTCCCCTTGCACTTTCCCTTCCCCTCTTCCCATGCACTTCCACGATCCGAATGACACCTGGCCTAGTAAGATTGTTGTCTGTCTTCCCTTTGTCCCCCCTCCCTGCCTCGTCACGCCTCGAAACACTTGTGTATAGGCGCGTTACAAATGCCATATCATATCATATATCATATCATTTTGTGAGCACTTTTTGTGAACATTATCCCACACAATTTTTTTAGTAGAGCGCTAAGGATTGGCAATAGTTTTTATTTTAGTATAGGCTCTTTTTATTTGTCTAGACGCCACTAGTACTTCATTATTATTTGATGGTCGTAGCTTGCTCCCATCTTAGATTTAGGTTTAGATCGGCGTTTTTCACACCCCTGATAAAAATAAATAAACACCCTTCAACTGTGATCACTTGTGTCTGTCTTACTTTACTTTGATACCATGCCTTCCTTACAGTGCCTAATTGTTGCAGAGTTGCAAGGCAGTAAGGACCTCTGAGAAGGCAAGCCCAGCTGTTTATTAAGGAGGTCCCTTGGTCCGGCAGTGCAGCAGGCACCTCTGCGTGTAGCGGGAGGCACTCGTGTTGCTGTTTGTACAAATCTCTGGAGGAGCCCACCAAAGAATTCTCGAGGCGTCTGTCAATGGATGTGGGCTGCACAGGTTTGTTGCATCAGGGTTACTCTGTCTGCTGAGAGCCGGCTTTGGGATCTGTGCTGGTCACAAGTTGCAGCACAGACTGGTCACAGCAGCTGCACTCACCTTGTGAACCCCCTACCAGTGCTATCTGACTCGTACTCCCTCCTGCAGACATTCCAAATTCCTTGGGTCTGGCAATCCAAAAACCCTTGCCTTCTCCCAATGTGGGGGAGGGGGGTTTTATCCTATGCGCATTGTGGTAAGGCACAGATACCATTAGGCAAGTACCACATGCCGTGAGGCTCAGAGTTGGCACAGCCAAGACAAAGCCTCTGTGAACGAGACTTCAAGCACCATACCCCGGTGGGCGGGATGTCCCTGTACGGCGAGGAGTTACGTTGTACCACTTCTGACTCCTCAGTCTTGCAGGTCCTAAATGAGAGCAACGATCTCACTTTTGCTCAGTGCCTCTATTAGGAAAGATTTTTTTTTTGTACCTTTCCTTGTTGTTTAAGCCTGTCCTAACTTGTTGGACGTCTGTGAAGCCTTCTGCTTTACTTTTCTTGCCCGTTTTGCCCATTCTTGTCGGGAAACTGACTGGTCCCCAAACTATCAGTACTGAGAGACTTAGTCTCTCTTAATGAATTCTTGTTTTGTTAAAATTGCATAGCCTTACATGAAAGTGCAGTTAAGATTGTTTGCTTATAAAGTTGCTTGTAATGGCTTATGGTTACCTTGACTATGGGCCTAAGACAAGCTGGTGGCAGCTGTGATTTATTTTGATATTTTTTTTGTCCCTTACTGGTTTTTCATATTTTAATCATGCACTTTTGAATTTTTTGCAAATGCCCATCAAAGGTGGCTAGAGTCGTGAGATGGTTATGCCACAATATTTTTTGTTTGTTCTTTGGCCATAGTGGTGTTTGGCTGCCTGCCTACCTTCTCAGGTCAGGAAATGCCTTCTAAGGAAATCCCCTTGCCGGAGAGAACTGTGGATTTCCTGGGCAAGGGGTCTGCGTGTGTGAGCCAGAGGAGGAGGCTGGGACGGTCTGGTCCCAGTCCACATCCTCCAAGATCAGAAAGTCTGTTGCTGGATGTGTGCGGTGACCAGTGGCTTTCCAGGATTATGCCCTGGCTGTTTGTTTGATGCAGATCCCTTACCATTGGTGGACTTGGGCATCATCCTAGCCTGAATCTTGGATTAAGGAGGACTCCTGCAGCTGTTCTTGAGATCAGAAACCCTGCGTATCGGCGCTGGATCCGTATTTGAGAATCATATGAGGTTGATTCAATCAAATCAAAGGTCAGGACACTTCGATAAATATTCAGTCTTGATTTAATCAGAGATCACATGAGCAAAGCCAACACTTGTTTCGACTGAAGTTCTTTATAAAGGCAAGCTATGAGTGCGGATGAGGTCCGGAGTTGGAGAATGCTGAATGGCAACTGTTGAGCCTGTAGGGCTGCTGTAGAGGAATGTGCGGTCACAGAGATCTGTCATCGAAGTGTCCTGACCTTTGATTCAATTCAATCAACCTCATGTGATTCTCAAATACAGATCAAGCTCTGATACCCACAGGGTTTCTGCCTTCCTCTTTCCGTTAAATATGGGAATTTGCGAGCTTGTCCCTTTAAACCCTGTAAACTGGCAGCAGGAAAAATGTGGTACATATTATTTACAACTGAGCGCAGGGGTCCACTTTTACTTTAAGCTCTCAACCACCTACCATGTTCTTGAGATCACTGTTGGGCCCCAATACTTCTAAGAAGACAAATGGCCTGCTGACGACACATGCAGATGACCAGCATTGACTCCAGTGATTTGGTCTGTTGAAGCCTTGCGCCTCTGCCTGATCTCAGAAGACCCTCATTGGTGCTTCGAACCTTGGACCGGTGGGAATAATCGGTCTCGACCCCTGCTCGAGGATCCATGCCTTTGGTAGTGTCCTTGGGCCACCCGATGGACTGACCAGCTCTCTCATGGGCTACCTCACTGCAGCTGTCATTCCGAGTAGAGCCTTGGAACTTGGCAGATGTTCAGCTTAACGCTACAAGTCTCCTGCATTTTCATCTGTCTAACTTCAATGGAAGCTGTGTTGGGTCTGCTTTTTTGCCACTATACAATCGCTTGTAGCTACCAGTCTGTGGTCACCTTTGTTAGAATACTTCTTCAATCTTGGGAGGTGTCCTGAGGTTTGGGGGGCTCCTTCACTGCAGACCTTTTTGTTTTGGGTCTTCTTCTGGAAGCTGACTGTAACTATATGCTGTGCAACGTGACAGAGTTCTGACCCGGAAAATGACTTCTGCACCCGCAACCCCCGGGACCTTCCTCGTCAAACCAGGTGCTGAATATTGTGTCCCCAACAGACTCCCGAAGACCTGCACGGGTATCTGAAAGAATCCGAGGTGGGGGGGGGGGGCATAAGTTATCAAATACCGGTCTCTGTCCCCTCCACCCCGTCCACTGGCCCTCCATAGGGTAACATTGGCCGTAAAGTCATTGACCCTAATTCCCTCTGGCCATCGAACCTGAGTTGAGGATCCTTTCCTAGGTCTTACACGGTGAAGAGGATAGAGTGGGGTACTGTTAGGACAGTTTTTCTGAAGTCCAACTACGGGCTTAGTAAATCCATTCAACTGACAGTACAAGACTCAATTCTTAGTATAACGCTGCTGAGTATATGGTAGCCTAGACAGAGCAGCCAGGCATATCTTAGAAGGCAGAGAGGGCTGTGGGGAAGATGCACAGAACTTGTAGGATACCAAGGGTTCAACAGAAACACTGACAACCAAAAGTATTATACAAAATAAAGGTTTATTATAAATGGAGGTTAGGCCATGATAAATCTTGGGGGGGGGCAGGGGGCTGTTAGAGAGATGTAGCATTATTGTGCTTCATCCCCCTCTCCTAGTGAGACCCCCAGCTCCTTTTGCTGGACTTCTGGATGTTAGGCAGAAACCTGTGCAGTTCCCTCTGGGACCACTGCAAAAGATTTAAGACTACAGGTGTTTGGCAGTAAACCCACTTGGTAGCAGTCTGTACCAAACAGATTCAGTTGGTAGCTGTGGCTGAGCAGTCAGACTTCCCTCAAGAAGAGTTAGGCAGTATACAGAGTATTCACAATAGGTCAGAAGAGCACAGTAGAACAAGTAAACACTGACCAGAGCTTGGTGTAAAAGAGATATTATTTATTTAAAACCAAATATAGAAAAACACATAGGCACTAATAGTAAGCAATTCAAAAACACGGTCACTAAAAGATATACACTCCCTTAGAGGAATTTTAGACAAGTCTTAAGTAAAGCCCAACTTATTTTCAGACAGCGGTGAGCGCTTAACGGAGATGGCACTCTAATAATTTGTTTTAAAAGGGAGAGAAAAGCAGAGTATAATATGAAACAGATCCCAACCCTTTTCATAAGAACAAAACAAGAGAGGGAGTTAGAGTTCAGAAGGCCGGATCCACTTTAAGAGGATCAGAACGAAATGTGTCCAAGGTCACACGCTTGAAGTGCACAAGAGTCTTGCAAATGTTCAAAAAAGAGTTGGACCAAAAGAAAGGGACCCGTTAGAAGGTCAAGGAGGCCAACCCAGTCCAGAAGGTTAAGGGATTTTTATTACCTTGTAGCAATCTTTAGAAAGGGAGGCCTGGCGGACACAGTACCTTAAAGTGGTAAGAATACTCCAGCGGGGGCAGTTGTTCCTGGCAGCGGATGCAAATCGGTGCTTCATCCGGGGGAAGAGATGATCTCGTCGGGGAGGAAGACAGGAGTCCGTTGCACTGCCAGGGAATAAACCAGCCGCGGAGTTCTCAGGTAAAAGGAGTGGTCCTTTTATTCGCGGTCCAGTGGTAAGTGGCTATCCGGTTGCCAGGGTGCTTGGCACGGGCAATTCGACCACAAGACGGCCTGGGATGCGAAAAGAAGGTAAACTGGTTGTGCCCACCAGTCAAGGGAAGAAGCCTCTCCAGTCGGGAGATCTTCTCTGTCGTCGGGAAGTGGTGAGTCGGTTCTGCAGGGCTCCACCGGTGGTGTCGTCGTGGTAGGTCGGCTCAGCTTCTCCCTCGTCGGATTCTCAGGTCCTGTGGCGACTTCTGAAGTTCCAGTCCCCAAAGCCCTGTTTTTATGCAGCACACCCCCATTCACTCAGCCTAGCTGTCAATCAAACATGCTAAGTGGTGAGCCGGCCGGCTCACCACTTGGGCCAATCACACAAGAGTGCGACTTGAGTTACCAAGGTAACTCAGTCCAGGGTGCCTAAACCCCCCTCCAATACCCCCTGTGGTACCCAGACAGAGTGGCACCACTTTTGGAGGCTTCTGTGGAGAAACCCGCCAAAAAGTGGAACAAAGGGCTCGACTTGAGTTGGAGTCACAGAAGAGAACAAACACCATTTTAGAATAGAGTCCTGGCAAAAACTACCAACCGGCAAATTAATATTAATTAAATAAACCGGCGGTATGTTCGAGGCTATGAGAATTAAATCATTAAAGTTGGTAGCCTCGAACAATGGGAAAATCCCATAGGGATATATTCGCGGTCGAATATAAAAAGTAGTTTCCACTGCCACCAGCCAAAACTCGATCAGGGGGGGGACGGAGACGTGCCCCCTCGACTAACAGACCCCGGGGCAATCGAATTGCCCCGACCAGTACGTCCACAATATGATGGTTTGTACCAGTTTCTGTTAATAATTTGTGACTAGTAAAGCCAATGGTGACTTTACATGCCCTGGGAGACAGTAGTCAGTCCCAGGGTTTGGCGACTATGGTGGGGTGTCACTATGACACCCCGGTGTCACTGCACGGAGGATGCTGTGTGACACACATAGTAAAAACACATGAGACCCTATGGGGTAAAGGACCCCATAGCCCATAAAACACATTAACAGTCAAAGGAACACCATAAATCATGTCCAAGAGTGGGAGAAAAAGAGCCTCACTCTTGGCAGGAGAAAAAAACAAACTCCAGAAATCCAGCAAAGCTGCTGGGGGACTCACTAGGTTAGGAAATTCAGCCTAAAGAGAGAATGCTCCCTAACACTGGACCTTTTTCTTTAAATCCTAACTGAGTGGAGCCTTTTTCCACTCAATCATTCTTATGGGCTCTGTCTTTGGGACTCTGCTCTTTGTAAACTACCTGTGCTATGGTGTCTGTCTGCTCCATAGCTCTTAAAGGCATATGTGTGTTACTACTGCAGCACACAGCTCCTTATGGGCAGTGTTGCTTGGGACCCCTAGGGTTCTCCTTTTAGATTCTTTTTCTATATCCGTAAATAACTACAGTTCATAAGGATGGAGAGATTGGCACACAACACCTTCAGTTGAGTGCCAAAGGGATACTTGGTATCCGCCCTTCTCTCTGCTCCTCTGACCTTTTAGTCAAATAGACAATCGCCTAGTTATGGCTGGTGGCAGTGGACTTGTTCCAACTATTGTGTATTTTTTATATCGCAGGATGTGTCCTTACCCTCCGTAGTGCACAATAGGGGCACCCAAGTACCAGCTTGGGGCCTCCCTTCTTTTTTCACAATTACTAGCGTTGTTGTTCTTAGTTGGCCTTTCTATCATTCTGGGGGGGTGGGGGGGAGTCTGTGTGTGTTTTGCCTTTGGCGGGAAGCAATGGGTATCCTCACCTAGGCTCCAGAGTGTCTGGGCATGTAGAAAGTGGGAGAGGAGTCTTCCACCCCCCTGTCCTTTGTCTGCAAGAGTGCCTGACTAGGACCAGCTCCCACAGGGGGGTCTGGCTGTCCTGACAATGCCCCTTTCTGTAAAAGGCTGAGAGAGATTGCAAAGGAGTGTGTGCTGGAACTGTATAAAAGATTAGGCTTCTGGAGTTTAAAGGAAGTCTACCACCGGAAACTGAAGTAACGGAAGAAGACTATCAGAGACGCCTGCAGACCCTTTGCAAGACAGTCAAGCGACCATTGCTGTTCTGACCCTGTTTTCTATGCGACGGAGAAGCTCAGAAGAAGACTCCTCCCCTCTGGCTGGTGGGAACAACCAGTCCCAAGACTAACTTTGAACCGAGCCATCTCTCAGTTCAAGGTTAGTCTTGGGACTGAGAGAAGCCAAAACAAACACTTTCTTCAAACCAAAGGTACTGTGGGGAAAAAGGTATTGCTTGATTCCAATAAGTTGCTCCAGAGCGTTTAAGTGAACGTAGTCGTGTGCCGGACAACCCCCGCTTAACACTGACCCACGCTGCCGCTTGCGTCCCCTTCTCGAGTCTGTTTTTAGGTCTCCTTTGTTAGTTGCTAACTTGCTGCTTCAATAACTTTAGACACCGGAAGAAATTTGCAGGAACTCTTCATTATTTGCTGTGAAGACTTCAAGCCCTCTCCCAACTGCCTTTAGCTAGTGTTGTGTTTATTGACAAAAGACTTGTCTGGCGAAGAAACAAGTTTCCAGAACCTTGAACTAAGCTCATGTTGCACTAACCACTTATTTTCTTGTGTTTGCGGAGTAAATGCATTACCGTATCAACCTGTTGAAAACCCCCTGAGTGCGCAATTAAAGATAATACGATAACCTTGTCTTCTCCAGCATGGGGTCTGGCACGGATTCACATGCTCATGAATATTCCCCGTCGTCCGGCTGGGAATCCTCGGTAAAGAAAAAATCAGTATCAGTTTCGTTTCTGATCTGTCTTTCTTAGTAACCAATCACTGATCTCTGGGTCATACTGCCCCCAGCCAATGACTGCCCTCTCCCTAAGCCCGGCCTCTGGCAGCCATCCTCAGATTTTTACCGCACGCTCAAGTGTTGGGAGTCCTGGTGCTTTAGCTCTTGAGTTTTTTGCTGCGTTTTCACGGTTTTTCAGGAGATTTTCCCATTTTTTTCGGTTTAATCAAGCCTCCAGCTCCACCGTTTCTACTTCCGACAACGGGGATCTGTTTCGGAATTCTTCTACGCCCCTCAAGGGTGAAGTTTCCGTCGAGTTTACACTTCTTGGAGGATTCCGGAAGATCTGCGGCTTACCTCAACGGACATGTCCCAGGACAAGGGAAGCTCGACGCCCGGTTCCAAGTTGTTCAGGTGCTGCCCAGGATGCGGATTGCAAAATGTTTTCAAGGAGGACGAGCACTAGGCGATGTCTCTACTGCCTTCATGAGGACAGGACGCACGTGGAGGAGGACTGTGCGTTCTGCAAGAACCTTTCGGAACGGACCAAACAAGATCGTCGTTCCCGCATCGCCGCCTGGCTGGAGAAGGACACAGCAGGTGAGAAGGCGAAGAAAAGGTCTGAGCGGGCTTCTAAGTCCTTTGAGGGCGCCCCGGGGACGAGGGCCCAACAGAAGGCCAAGCACCGCGAGTTCGCTGGCACCGGAAGCGCCGAAAGGTCAGGCTCTTCGGCTGCCAGGCGGGGCGCTACTTCCCCGACATGTTCGACCACGAGCCAGCGCTCTGGTTCGGGGAAGAGGAAGTCCGAGAACCCAGGTAAGCAGCTGGAGCGGACCCGGTCAATCTCGAAGGGGGAGCGAGGCGCTGACCCCCCCCCGCCCCCCTCCAAGGTGAAGGCCAAGGCGCACCTAAGGTGGTGAGGGCTTTGATCCAGCCGGCAAAGGCCTCTATCGAAGTGGTCGCTGTGACCCTGGCGAAGCCGGCTGAGACTACGCCAGTGGAAACGGCCTCTGGGCCCAGAGTATCCCTGCCACCGCGGAGGGAATCCTCTTTCCGGCCCATTGTTAAGACCCCCATGAAGTCCTCGGCGCAAAAAGAGGGGGAGGATACAGGGACGGACGATGGCGGCGATGACACAGCGGACATCCCGTCATCACCCCCCCATGGGCTTCTCCAGCCGACGAAATTGTCTCTTTCCACGCCATGATAACCAGGGCATCCGAACTCTTCCAGCTCTGCCCTGAAGAACAAAAAAAGGAAGGGTTTCTGTACCAACAACGAGAGGCCAAGAGGAAGACGGTCCTTGCGGTGCCTTTGCTCAATGACATCTGGGACGAGGGGCTTGCTGTCCTCAAGAACCCTTCCATGACACCCGCCAAGAGGGACAGGTACGAGAAGAAGTACCGAGTCCCCGATGCCGCCCCCTTGTGTCTCAGGGCCCAGCCCACGCCGGACTCTGTCGTCTCGGCAGCTGCTAAGAGGAAGGCAGCGGGTGCGGCGGCTTCAACTTCCACTTCCCCGCCGGACAGCGAGGGCAAGAAGTTGGTCTCCATGGGATGACGAGTCATCTCGTCGGCAGCGACGACGATTAGGGCGGCCAATGCCTTAGTGATCGTGGCCCGCTACGACAGGGAGCTCTGGTTCAAGATAGCTCCCCTGCTAGACTTCCTACCTGACGACAAGAGGGCGGAGGCCCTAGAAATTCTGCAGGAAGGCGAGGTGGCGTCGGATCACGCCATAACGGTGGCAACGGACATTGCCGATACTGGATTTCGCCAACTGGCCAACGGAGTTTGCCTCCGACGACGAGGATGGCTCAAGGCGACAGACTTTCGCCAGGACGTCCAGACCAGAGTGTTGGACATGCCGTTTGACGGCAACAACCTTTTTGGTAAGGCGGTGGACGAGGACGAGTCTCTACAGGCCATCAAGACTGACTCTGAGACGGCCCGGGCCCTAGGGGTGCTTCAACAGCGACGACCCTTTCGGAGCTCTGGAGGCAGACAGGGTGCCTCCAAAGGATCCAGCGGTGGCTCCTCCACTTACCGCCAGGCGGCCCGCTCCTCTTCCCAGGAGGCCTACAGAGGTCGTGGCAAGCAAGGGGGAATCCCGCCGTCGTCGCCAAGGAGGCAAGGCCGCCTCCAAGCAAGACTGACCCGGCCGTGTTGTCGGGCCCCCACCTGGGAGTCCATCACCACCGACCGTTGGGTGTTGGACACTCTGGCCAACGGGCACTCGCTGGAATTCCAAAAGAAGTGTCCTCGCATTCCTCCCGTGGCCAGGAAGGAGAATCATGTCCCTCAACTGCTGTTGGAGGTAAGGGCGATGCTCAAAGGTGCATCGAGCTCGCCCCCAGAAGGCTCCGGGACTCTTGAGTGTACTCAAGGTACTTCCTCGTCAGAAAGAAGACAGGCGGTTGGCGCCCCATCCTGGACCTGCGTCGGTTAAACAAATACATTAAGGCGCAGAAATTCAGGATGGTCACCCTCCAGCACGTGCTGGGACAGCTGAAGGAAGGCGACTTCCTATCGTCGCTGGACCTGGAGGATGCTTACTTCCACATCCCCATTCTAAAGAGGCACAGGAAGTTCATCAGGTTCTTGGTTCAAGGACGCCACTACCAATTCAGAGCCCTACCGTTCGGATTAAAGTCGGCACCCAGGGTTTTCACCAAGTGCCTGGCACCAGTGGCGGCCCGGCTACGCCTGCAGGGGATCCACGTCTACCCCTACCTGGACGACTGGCTAATCCGGGCAAGGACAAGGGAACTCGCGGTTGAAGACAGCGTGGACCGTCCGGTTGCTCAGAGCTGGGGTTCGCCATCAACTACCCCAAATCACACCTGGTTCCATCGCAAGTAGCACTGTTTCTGGGAACGAAGCTCGATACAGTGGGGCAATTGGCCTCCCCTTCAGAGGAGAGGACCAAGACCATCCTGGGCATGGTGCGGTGCATGTTAGCCACGGACATGGCCAGGGTGAGGTCCATCAAGTCCCTTCTCGGGATGATGTCCTCGTGCATCTATCTTGTACCCTTTTGCAGACTTCGGATGCATCCGCTACAGGAGTTCCTCGACGCCCGCCGGTTTCAGGCGACGGGCTGTTTCGAGGACAGGATCCTGCTTGACGAGGAGTTCCGTCGGGCGATCCTATGGTGGGGCACCCGTGCTCACCTCACTACAGGCACAGACTTTCAAACCCCGGGGTTTCAGGAGACGGTGACGACGGATGCCTCTCTGGAGGGTTGGGGGGCCCACACCGGAGATCTCCACGCAAGAGGCCTTTGGCTCCTGGAGGAGAGGTCTCTCCACATCAACCTTGTGGAGCTCCGAGCAGTGTTCTGGGCTCTCAAGTCGTTCCTTCCGTCCCTCAACTACAAGGTGGTGAGGATCTTCTCCGACACCACCACCACGATGTTCTACATACGGAAGCAAGAGGGCACCAGATCCCCAGCCCTATCCAAGGAGGCCTAGGATCTGTCGCACTGGGCCGTCGCACAGGGGATGTTTCTGGTTCCCTTCCACTTGGCAGGAATAAAAAACACCATCGCCGACCCACTCAGCAGGGAGCTGCGCTCGTGCCACGAGTGGGAACTGCGCCAGGATCAAGTGGATCGACTCTTCCAACAATGGGGCAAACCCCAGATCGACCTGTTCGCGACGGCGACGAACTCCAAGTGCCAGAGGTTCGCCAGCAGGTTCCCACAGCTGAGAAGCATGGGTGATGCTTTCTCGTTCCCCTGGGACGGCCTGTTTCTATACGTGTTCCCTCCGTTGCCGTTGCTGCTCCGCCTCATCAACCAGCTCAAGAAGTCCAGGTGCAGGATGATCCTCGTCGCACCGGCGTGGCCGAGGCAGATCTGGTTCCCGGACCTTCTGGACTTGTCAACATCCCCACCAGTCACGCTGCTGGCGGACGCGAATCTTTTCTGCAGAGAAGGAGGCGCCATTCTCCATCACGACCCACAGTCGCTGGACTTGCAGGCCTGGCTCCTGCAGCACTAGAGTTTGGAGGGTACAATATACCAGCTGATTGCAGAGAGGTTATTGCAAAGGCCAGGGCGTCCTCCACTCTCGTGTTACGGTCATAAATGGAAGAGGTTCTCTGTCTGGTGCTGTGCACAGAAGATTAACCCTCTGCGGATTACGGCCCCTCAAGTACTGGCGTACCTACCGTAGCTGGCCAAAGCTGGACTGGCTCACGCCTCCATCAAAATACATCTGGCTGCCATCTCCCGATATACCAGGACTACGGGACGGGCGTCCTTGTGGTCTCATCGCCTGGTGAAGGAATTCATGAAGGGACTATTCCAATAATTCCCAACGGTGAAGGCTCCTGCCCCGGCGTGGGAGCTTAATGTGGTGCTGACCAGGCTCATGGGGGCCCCATTCGAGCCTATGCATTCAGCGCCTTTGAAGTTCCTTTTATGGAAGACAGCGTTCCTCGTGGCCATCACCTCCGCACGACAAGTAGGAGAGACCCAGGCCCTATCTTGCAAGCCTCCATACTTGACTTTTCATGACACGAGGGTGGTGCTGAGGACTCACCCCTCCTTCATGCCCAAGGTGCCGTCGGACTTCCACCTCAACGAGCCCTTGGTGATACCAGTTATCTTCCCGTCGCCTTCGACGCCGGCCGAGAGGACTTTGCACTCGCTGGATGTAGCGAGAACGCTGAAGTTCTACGTGGACCGCACAAAGAGTTTTCGGAAGACGTCACAACTGTTTGTGAACTTTGGGTCTGTGAATCAAGGGAAGGCTCTCTCGACGACTTCCTTTTCCAGATGGCTCTCCGGCTGCTTCATGCACTGTCACCGGTTGGCAAACGGACCGCTGCCCGGCCATCCGAGAGCCCATTCGACCAGAGCAATCGCTGCTATCACGGCGTTCCTATCTGGTGTGCCTCTGCTGGACATCTGCAGGGCTGCTACGTGGAGGTCGACGCACACATTCACAAGATTCTACTGCGTCGATCGGGACTCCAGGGAGGAGTCCAGGGTCGGCCAAGCAGTGCTGCGCAACCTGTTCGCTTAAGGTGAGCCTGGTGAGGAGGTAAGAGATGCTTAATGTTGAGTTGTTGTATTGCTTAATGTTGAGCCTGTTGCCACCTCCCGTGGTTGTGCATGTGTATACTGCTATGTATTCTTTTATTCATGAGCATGTGAATCCATGCCAGACCCCATGCTGGAGAAGGAGCAAGTTACTTACCTGTAACTGTTGTTCTCCAGCATGGGTCTGGTATGGATTCACATGCGAACCCTCCAACCTACCCCTCTGCGGCTCTTCACTTGGTCACACTGCCACTTGGCGTGCTACCAAATCTGAGGATGGATGCCAGAGGCGGGGCTTAGGGAGAGGGCAGTCATTGGCTGGGGGCAGTATGACCCAGAGATCAGTGATTGGTTACTACTAAGAAAGACAGATCAGAAATGAAACTGATACTGATTTTTTCTTTACCGAGGATTCCCAGCCTGACGGGGAATATTCATGAGCATGTGAATCCATGCCAGACCCATGCTGGAGAACAACAGTTACAGGTAAGTAACTTGTTCCTTTTCCCTTTCTAACGTTGCTACAAATGTAACCGTGAACAAACGCAAGTAAAAGTGCCCTTTGCAGTGTATTATCTAGTATTCCTAATTGTTCTACCGTAAATGTCTGAAGTATTTAAAGTGATTCTGGTGTAAATATAAGAAATATATCTCTTTGATATAATTATGTCTGTTTCTTTGTTCTGCCTGTCTAAGATTCAGAGTACCTACCTACAGCTCACTTCTTCCTCTTAAAATAAGCATGACTGCTTTGCCACACTACCAAGGTCCTGAGCTAGTACAGACTGATCTAAGAGTTGGCACATCTACAACCACTAGAATAGCTTGCTAAAGTCTCGCTGCCACTAGGACTTTACAAAAACTCCCCTAACTGGGTATGTACTTGTTCATCGAATCATAAACACAATATAAAAACACAAAACAATGCTTGAAGGTACACAGACCAAAGCATAAACCTTGTTTAGAAAACTAACAGTATTTCTAGGCAAGTCAGATATTATTAAACACATTTAGAATAGGACACACCTATTCATGACAGAGTAAAACCATAAGTTACTTTCTGATTACTTTCAGTAATACAAGGTTAGTAGACGGTAGCAGTTGTGCAGTGACTCGGTTAAGAAGTCACTAACCTGCAAGTATACTTTGGAACACTCATTCGTGGAACAGTAGGAACCTATAACCACATTCAGGATAAAAGTTCTACTAGGCGAGTAAGACCTTTTGATGTAATATACAATTAGTTGCTTTTCAGCTCAGTGGGACACTAAGGTAATCAAGAACACTTTACAGTAATTTAGGATTGCACCAGGCAGACCAAGGTCAGCTACACCTACAGAACACTTTAAGAATGCCACACAGCTATTCTAGGCAGGTAAAATCTAATGTTGTAATATACTATTACTGTTGCTTTTCAGGTCAGTGGAACACAGACTAAGGTAAGCAATAACTGTCTAACATATTTTAGGATGGCACAAGGCAGACCAATGTAAGTAAAACCATATACTTTTTAAAGTAGCTATCCGCAACTTAAAGGTAGGTATAACCCTAAGGCTGTTTTAGCATCTGCATAAAACAGACCAGGGAAAGCAAAACCCAAGCACACTCCCTCACTTCCTGCCCCCACCAGACACTCTGGAGCCAGAGGCGGGTTTCACTCGTGAAGCTTGCCAAAGACAAAACCAACAAAGGGACCAAACTTGGTTTGGCGCGCAGAGTAAATCTCAAGAAGGACCAAAACAACAAGAGATGGCGAAAAAAGAAGACCGGGCCATTTTGACAAAAATGGCACCCATGAGTGCTTTACTGCAGCTGTGAATGAAACCCGCGGTAAAGACATGACCCAGTAGTAAAAAGTAACCACTGCCACCAGCCATTAAATGTGTAAAGGGTAACATAAAAAATGATACATGAGAAGCTAGACAAAGGGGCTACTAAGTAATCCCTCCAGCACCCTATTGTAAGATAGTGTGTGCTGGGTCTAGGAAGTTACAATGTACAGTAAAGTCAATTTCACTTTACTGCTCTTGGAAACATTAGTTTATCCAAGGGTAAGGTATTTAAACCTTGGGAAATCTAAGACTTACCTGTGTCACTGCACTAAATGTGCTGTGTGACGCATTGCAAAAAGATGCCTACAGAGTTTGTCAGACTCCAAAAACCAAAAGAAACACAGAAAACATATAGAATAAAAAATATAAAGCCCCAAAGTTCAGCAGAAAGAGCTGGGGGTCTCTAAGGTAGAAGGAAATTAGCACATTTCTGTGAGAATTCTCCCTAACAGCGATGTTACTCCATCACGGGTGCATCTGCGGCAAGCCAATGCAGAGGCCCTCTTGCCTGCGGCTAACCAGAAGCTGTGGTGGGAGCTCATGGAATTTGACAGACCTCCCTTCGGACAAGCAGACTGCCTTCAAGGCTGGTCTGGCAGATACCTGCGTCATCACACAGGACCTCATGGAGTTCCTTGGGGTCAGGATGAGGACAGCGTGGATGCATGCTACAATGTTTTCATCTGACTTGCAGGAGTGGATCCTGGATCTGCCCTTTGAGGGTGTGGACCTTTTTAATTCGTCCACTGATGACACGTTGACAGAAGAAAACCTCCACTCAAGCCGCCAAATCCTTGGCCATCCTGACAAAGCCAGGTCTGAAATCCTTCCCTCAGTTCCAGGGTAGGACTGAGTTCAAACACCACTCTTTCTCCAGCTTCAAGGAATTCTGAGACCGCGATACATGGCGGCCTGGCAGATCGCCCAGCGACAACAGGAGGAGGCAGCAGAGAATGTTGCACAGGTTTTTCCACGTCCCCTCCTCTGCCTCTGACACCAAGAAGCAGTGATATCGAGGTCGGGTAACAGAGCTTGCCTGTGGGTGACTGTTTGGCTCTGTTGCAGGACACCTGGAAGCGTCTCTTCAGCAACTTGTGGATCCTCTCTGTAGTCTCCACGGGCTTCAGTCTTCCTCTTCCATCATCTCCTCCAATTTGTCAGATCGGGTTGCTGGCTCTTCTGCAGGAGGTCTTTTTACTGTTGGAGATGCAGGTGATAGAACCAGTTCTTCTTGTAGACAGGGGCTTCAGTCACTATTCCAGGATTTTTGTGGTACCCATGAACAACCAGGCTGGCCTCAGGGTAGTACTGGACATGTCCTTTCTAAATCCATCTTTACCACTGGAACGCTTCAAGATGATTATTCCCACGCACATATCCGAGTCTGTGTGCAGGAGACTGGATGTATTCCCTGAACCTCAAGGATGTATACCTGCATGTTCCCATATATCAACCACATCAGACGTTTCTGCTGTTCACGATTGTCATACCACTTTTAGAACAAGGTGCTGCCCTTCGGCCTCAACTCGGCCCCTTGTGTCTTCTAAAACTTGATGAACGTTGTGGCGGGTCTTCTCTGCTTGGATGCCCATAATGTATACCCTTACTTGGATGACTTGCTAGTGAGGACAGGGACATCCGAAGGGGTGGTGCAAACCTGCCAGAGACTGGCGGATAGCCTTCTTCAGCTGGGGTTTTCCCACAACTGGAGGAAGTCTGTTGTGCCCATCTCAGGAACTGGTCTTATTACGGGTGTGTTGGAACACCACCATTCACCAGGTGTTTCCTATGCCCGAGAGGCTTCTGTCCCTCCTCAAGGCGGTGGGGCACTTTCTGGCCAACACGACCGCCTTGGCATGGTGGTTCCAGCACATTCTGGGCCTGGTGGCCTCCTGCGTGCTCCTTGTACAGCATGCCCGCCTCAAAATGGGGGGCCCTCAAGCTTCACCTGGCGGCCAATTGGGGATCAGGAGACGGGGGTCTGTTGGATAGTGAGCTAAAGACTCTGGGTAAGTCTCTCGCAACCAGGACTAATGTCTGGCAGAGGGACTCCCAGGACCCCCCTTGTTAATTTGGACAGGATCCCAATACCACTGCTCCTTCTGCCTGACCTTCGCTGATGGCTGATGGATGGCTCTGTTTCAGTCTGAGCCCTCTTCACCTGACTGCAGCCTACCCTGGTGGTGGCAATTGACTCCTCTTTCGGGCTGACGGGTGACCCTGCAGGGCTATATGGTTCATGGAGCATGGTCCAGGACAGAAACCCTCCTACATATCAATCTGCTCCAGTTCAGAGCAGTTGACCTGGCCCTCAAGGCATTTTTTGCTCCTCAAGGAAAGGTTGGTTCTGGCCAGGACGGACAATTCTACTGTTTTACCTGAACAAGCAGGGTGGCACCTTCCCCCCAACCTCCCCCCACCCCCTCCCCTCAAACTCCCCTCCCCTCACACTCCCCTGCATGGAGGCAGTATCGATCTGGGAATGGGCTCTGAATAAGGTTGTTTGGATTTCAGTAGTCCACCTCCTGGGGGACAGCAATGCAGAAGCGGACCAGCTGAGCTGCCTTTAGTTTAACACCTACGAGTTGGAGTTGCACACAGACTCCTTGGGGCCCCTGTTCAGCATTGTGGGTTCATGAACCTGGATTTGTTTGCTTCCGCTCTGAATTCCAAGTGCCCCCAGTTTGCTACATGGACAGGATGGGGTCAGGGGTCTCTGGGAGATGCCTTCCAGCTCTGTTGGCATGGCCATGGCCACAGGTGTTGTGCAACGCTGCCCCCCCTCTGCTCCATTGGACCCTCTGCAAGTTCTGTGTCTCCGTGGGTTGCAGCCTCATCCTGGTTGCCCCCTACTTGCCATGGTTCTCCGATCTGCTGCAATTGTGCTCCCAGGGTCCCGTCCACCTTCTGATCTCAAGCACGGGATTTGACTCGGCCCCTGTATAAGAGCAAGTGGACTAGGTTCTGCCATTGACTTGCGAGAAGGGTCTGGACCTAGTCACCTGCCCTCTGGATGACGTACTGGCTTTTTAGCACACCTGGCTCGTTCTGTAGTGCAGGTGAATGTATGCCGCACTTATCTGCCGGCCATTGCTTACAAGAATTCCCCATAACATGTTTTCTTTCGGCAGCCAAACCCAGTGGTTAAGTCCCACCTTAAGGGGTTGTCTAGGATTTTTCCACCAGTGCATAGGCTGCACCCGGTCTGGGATCTTAATGTGGTTCTTGCAGCTTTGCAGCACAAGCCTTTCAAGCTGATGGCCTCTGTGGAAATCTGCTTGGTGACACTAAAGATTGATCAGGCCATCTCTGAGGCATACACGACCTTGGGCAAACCTGTTCCTGATGGGATTCATGCCCATGCAGTCAGAGCCAAGGCCACAAGCGAAGCGTTTCGGAGACATTCTTCTGGGGATGTCATCAGCAAGGCTTCTACTTGGGCCACCTTGTCTGCCTTATGTAAGCACTACTCACTGGACACCAGCTCCAGGTACGATGCAGAGTTTGGTCAGGCTGGAGAAGAAATATAGGATTTCGGACTGGGCCCCAGGTGTCTGAGATGGCAGTCTTCAACAGACTCTGTGGTATATGCCGCCGCCAAGAAGCACTCTGCGAACCCATCATCCTCCCCCATGGTGACTCCGGACCAGGAGGGAAACAATCTGGCTGTTGTTGTGAAGTGCTTCATTTACACTGCAGCTTCCACCATCAAAACCACCAACGCCCTGGCCATCCTGTCCCGGTATGATCGGGAACTCTGGCACAAGCTTGTTCTGATCCTGGATTTCCTGCCAGAAGATAAGAAGGCTTATGCCCTAGCCCTATTCCAAGGGTGCGAAGTGGCCTTGAACTATGCCATCACTGGATATTGCAGACTCTGGCTTCTGGCAGATGGGCAACTGAGTCGCCCTGCGATGGCAAGGTTGGCTGAAGGCTATGGACTTAAGGGCGAATGTGCAGTCCAAGGTGTTGAATATGCCTTTCGACAGGTACAATTTGTTCAGAAAGTGGTGGCGAGACGCTTCAATCAATTAGTACCGACAGAGGCTGCACGGTCCCTGGGGACATTGAGTCAGAGAAGATAATCGTCCTTTCTTTCAAAGGGGAAATTGGGCAGATCATCCCAGGGATACTCTGCACAGTACAACCAGCAATCCCGCTCTTCCACCCAGGAGGCCTACGGAGAACGCTTGCAAGCCTTCGGCAGTGGAGGGCAGCATCGGTTCCCACAGGCCAAGATGCAGACACCAAAGCAGGCCTGAACTGGCCACTGATCAGGGCCCTCACTTTTGCACCCCGGTGTGCGGCTGGCTAGTGAACTTCGTCAACAAGTGGAAGACCATCACCAAGGACAAATGGGTGCTGGAAGTTCTTCCTCAATGGCACACCTTGGAATTCTAACACAGGTGTCCTTGCATTCCTCCTGTGGCGCGTCAAGAACTACACATGGCCCAGCTGCTGCAGGAGGTCCAGGCCATGTTAAGAAAGCGGGCGATGGAGCTTGTCCCCCAATGGCTCTAGGGCTCCAGAGTGTTCTCCAGGTACTTTCTGGTATGGAAGGAGTCAGGAGGGTGGCCAATCCTAGACCTTGCGACACCTCAACAAATACTTGAAATCCCAGAAGTTCAGGATGGTTATGTTGCAACATATGCTCGGCCAGCTGGAGGAAGTGGATTTCCTGGCAACCTTGGACCTGGGGGACGCCTGCTTTCATATCGCCACCCACGTGAATCATCGGAAGTTCCTTTGGTTTGTGGTCCAGGGACAGCACTAGCTCAAGGCCCTGCCCTTCTGTCTGAAGTCAGAGCCAATGGTGTTCACAAAGTGTTTGGCTTCGGGGGCAGCACATCTGTGCCTCAAGGGGATCCACGTCTACCCTTATCGAGACTGGTTGGTCTGCTCCTGCGCGCTGGTAATCCAGCACACCGAGGAGAACCTTCGTCTTACGATGCATCTCAGAGTCCATCAACTCTCCGAAGTCTTGCCTGGATCCATTGCAGAACTCTCTGTTCCTGGGCGCCTGCCTGAACGCAGTCGCATGCTCCCCTTGGAGGAGCAGATGACTGCCATCCTGGGGGTGGTGCAGAACGCAACAGTGCGAGCCATCAAGTTGTCATTTAGCATGATGTCCTCCTGCATCCACCATGTCCTGCTGTGTAGACTTCAGATGAGATCTCGTCAGGAGGTTCTGGATGCACATGGCTGCATATCATGGGCAACCAAAATTTCCAACAGGCTCTTTCCAGACACCTCCCTTCAGGACCACGGTTACCACAAATGTCTCCCTGGAAGGGTGGGGGGCCCACACCGGACAGTCCCACGCCAGGGGTCTCAGGCTCCCGGAAGAAAAGACCTTCGCATAAATGTCCTGGAACTGCAGGCAGTCTTCTGGGCCCTCAAGCCGTTCCTACCTCAACTGAAGGGGAAGGTGGTACTAATTTTCACCGACAAGAACACCACCTTGTTCTACATCTGGTAGCAAGGCGGGACATGCTCTCCTGGGCTTTCCCGGGAGGCCCAGGCACTGTGGCACTGGGCCATCCTTCAGGGCATGTTCCATCTACCCTTTCACCTGGCAGGCATCAAGAACACCATTGCAGACTCGTTCAGCAGGGAGCTGCGGTCCTGACAGAAATGAGAGCTTCTGCAAGTAACTCTCTTTAGCATGTGGGGTGAGCCCCAAATCGAAATCTTTGCAACAGCGACCAACTACAAGTGCCAGAGGCTCATCGACAGATTCCCTCGGCTGTGGACCCTGGGGGATGGGTTCTATGTTCTTTCATCGACAGTCATTTCTACGACTGCCTTTTTTTTACAATTACACAATTACGAAAAAGGTCAGGGAAATATTTTTTGGGGGAGTTCTTGCCCCCCAAAAATGCCCTCCCCCACTGATTTTTAACTATTCCCGGCCCCAATCCCTTATCTGCCCCCACCCCCAAAATTTCAATCACCTTTTTTGTAATTCTTTACTCGTAAAAAAGGCAGTGGTAAAAATGACTGTCGATGAAACGACTGTATACCGGGAGATGCCTTCTCGTTGCCATGGGAGGGGGGGGGCTCTCCCTTTACCCTTCTCACCAATTCCGCTCCTGCTCCATATGAGCAACACACTCTGACGTTGTCATTGCAGGATGATACTCATTGCTCTGGCGTGGCCACGGTAGGTTTGGTGCCCGGACTTGCTCCGTCTGTCGGTGGTTCCGTCATCCGTCTACCTCCACTTTCCGACCACCGCGCCAGAGAAGACTGAACAATATTGTACCACAATCCAGGGTCGCTCAGCCTCACGGCTTAGCTCCTGCAGCCCTAGAGTTTGGACATTACTCTTTACCTCTGCAATTCAAGCAGATTCTGGTCCAGGCCAGGGCGTCCTCTACGCTGACATGCTACGGTCACAAGTGGAAGCTGTTAGAGGAGTTTTCCTAAAGTCCCACTTGGAGGTAAGACTTTAGTGAGCTATGCCACTGGTTTGTAGATCCCCAACTTAATATCAGTCTGTACTACTCTGAGCCATTGGTAGAGTGGCAGAGCAGTTAGGCTCATCTTAAGAGGAAGATGTGAGCTGTAGGTAAGTACACTGAACACAGGTAGTAATGCACATGAAAGAACCAGTTACACATAAATGTATATTTGTCATAAATCACCAATGTATCAATTGAAAAGGATACGGTAACCAAAAAAGGATACAATTGGTAGGGCTCTTCCGGATCCTTTTTCACACCACTTGATTGTAGGTATGTCAAATTAGACCTTCCAAATGATACAACTCTCTGACTGATAAAACAGGCAGAGAGATGGATCACTGGAAAGGGCGTGGGTATTGTATCGTAAGTATGCCTAGGATAGATAAAGTATCATAAGAAACTGTCCCAAACTCAAATCACTATGATAGCACAGTATTAGCATTAATTCAAAACACTGACCTTATGGCAAAACTGAAGAATTCAACGAAAGTCTCTTGAAGAAAACCAGGAGTTGAAACAACGATAAAGGAGGGGAAGATTAGTAAGGGAGACTTATCCCGAACGGCACGAGGCTCACGCTAGATACCGGGTTGGTGCACCATAGGATAGCGTCCAAAGTACTATGCACAATCACCTTCCACTAGTTCATGAAATACTTCCTTTCCCAAGAAGAACAAAATTAGATTTTCCCCTGTTAACTGTCACAGGCACCAAAGGTTCAAAGTAGTTCAGAAAACCACGTGCAGGATTGCACGCGCCAGCGTACACGCAGCCAGGCCAGCCGCGCTTGGAGACAGCGTTTCTGCGTGGAGATTTAGCAAGCGAACAGGATACACGCAGCCCAGGACAGCCGCGCTTGAAAACAGCATCCGCGTGTGGAGATTTGGCACGCGAACAGGATACACGCAGCCCAGGACAGCCGCGCTTGAAAACAGCGTCCACGTGTAGAGATTTGGTACGCGAACAGGATACACGCAGCTCAGGACAGCCGCGCTTGAAGACAGCATCCGCGTGTAAAGATTTGGCACGCGAACAGGATACACGCAGCTCGGGACAGCTGCGCTTGCAGACAGCGTCCGTGTGGAGATTTGGCACGTGAACAGGATACACGCAGCTCAGGACAGCCGCGCTTGAAAACAGCGTCTGCGTGTAGAGATTTGGTACGCGAACAGGATACACGTAGCTCAGGACAGCCGCGCTTGCAGACAGCATCCGCGTGTAAAGATTTGGCACGCGAACAGGATACACGCAGCTCGGGACAGCTGCGCTTGCAGACAGCGTCCGTGTGGAGATTTGGCACATGAACAGGACACACGCAGCTCAGGACAGCCGCACTTGAAAACAGCGTCCACGTGTGGAGATTTGGCACGCGAACAGGACACACGCAGCCCAGGACAGCGGCGCTTGAAAACAGCGTCCGCGTGTGGAGATTTGGCACGCGAACAGGATACACGCAGCCCAGGACAGCCGCGCTTGAAAACAGCGTCCGCGTGTAGAGATTTGGTACGCGAACAGGATACACGTAGCTCAGGACAGCCGCGCTTGCAGACAGCGTCCGCGTGGAGATTTGGTACACAACCAGGATACACGCAGCTCAGGACAGCCACGCTTGCAGACAGCGTCCGCGTGGAGATTTGACACGCGAACAGGATACACGGCTCCAGGAATTAGCGTGTGGAGGAAAACACGCTCAAAAAAGGCCAAAGAAGTTGCTGAAGGGAATGCGAGGACGCAGGTCCGGAGTTCAGCTACAAAACGCCAAAAATGAATTAATCAGAAGCAGCGATCGACGTTTCCACGCTGATTATGTACGAACTGCCGTGATACACGTGACAGAACTAAGTCACGTGAATTTTAACGACATGAAAAATGCAGACGTTGTTTTCCGGCCAATGCATCGAACAACCTCCATTTCAAATAGAATGGTCTAGTGGTTCTATGGGCGTAACTCATTTTGTATGGAGAGGTTGTTCCTGGTCCAGAGATATGTCCAGCAGGCATGACAATATTAAAATGTAGATTTATATTTATGTAAGAGTTACTGTTGAATACTCAGCACACATAGGTATACATTACAATGCTTTGAAAAAGCCACTTCGAAGTTGGAAGTTGCTGAACGCGCACAATTGTTACAGGCGTATGACAGGTCTACCGTACTATAAGTAATAACGCATACCCACAAAGTAATACAGTAATTGTAGTTTGTCAGCATACACACAGACGAAGGTGAATTTTGCAAAGGAAAACGGATGGTTACTGTTATCCTACCAGAGCTTCATGTTCTATAGGCGTTTCCCCTGCACAGCATGTCTTTTTAAGTTCAAAACGCAACCCTAGCTAAAAGGCAGTTCAGAAAGGTTTAAAGTCTTGAAAAGCAAGGCAAAAGTTCCTGTGAAGATAAAAGAAGGCTTGACCAACATTGGAGATCCTGTTAAAGGGACACAAGCAGCGGCCTGAGTCGGATCTAAGAGGGGGTTGCCCTGAACACCTCTACATACACTCCAATGATCTGGAGCGACTTTCTGGAATAAGGAAAGAAATAACTTTTTCCCCGACAGTCCCTTAGGTTTGAAGAAAACATTCATGGTTGATGCTCCGTGAGTTTGCACCTCTGGATTAACGAAAGGCAGGACAATGAACAGGATCTCTCAGCAGCAGTCTCGAGGGAGGACTTCTGGCACGGCTTTCGTCAACTTTTTTGGTCACTGTGGTTTGGCGCCTTTGCTGCAGCACCAACAAAGGACTCTATTTTCCTGATCAATCTTCGGTTCCTGCAGTCCTACACTCTGATGAGGGGGGGTGATGATGCACTCGAAATGGGCAGCAGGTCCCCTGGTATTGGGGTTCTGCAGCTCTGGAAACTCACAGGACCTCGGGAGATGGTGCAAATCAAAGTTGGTCTTGGGACTGGTTGTTCCCACCAGTCAAAGGGAAGGAGTCGTCCTCTTCGCAGTTCCTCTGTCGCACAGAAAACTGGTTGAAGACAGCAGTGGTCGCTTTACGATGTTACAAGGGGGTCTGCAGGCGTCTCTGGTAGTCTAAAGTTATTTCAGCTGCCAGTAGTAGACTTGCTTTTCACTCCAGGAGCTTCACCTTTTATACAGTTGCAGCACTCACTCCTCTGCAATCTTCCTCAGCAGTTGACAGAAAGGGGCGTTTGGCTGTCCAATCAGGACAGCCAGACCACCAGTGGGAGTAGAAAAATCACGCAATAGTTGGTAGAACATGGCCTCTTCACCAGCCGTAATTAGGAGATTGTCTATGTGACAGTCCGGAGCAGAGATATGGGGATACTAGGTAACCCTTTGGCACTCCACATAAGGTGGGGTGTGCCAATCTCTGACTATACATTTTTAGCAGTAATACGAAGTATCGCTCTATCCTTAAGAATCGTAGTTACTCCAAGATAAAAAAAAAAATCTCAGAGGACCCTAAGGTCCCCAAGCAACACTACCAATAAGGTGCGGTGTGCTGCAATAGTAAAATACAGATGCCTTTAAGTGTTATGGAGGAAAGTAAACTCCATGGTATAGGTAAAATAAAAAAATAGTTCGAAAAGACAGAGCCCATAAGAATGAAAGAGTGGAAAAAGGCTCCGCTCATTCAGAATTTCAGGAAAAGTTATGAAGCATGAAAACAATGAATCTTCCTTACAGAAGCCCTTCATAGTGTGGTGCAGGGCTCAGAAGATTACACTGCTGCGAGTCAGTTCCACAGTTCCTTCCGTATCGGCTTTCCCTGGCCAAGGCTGGCCTGGCACACGCCTCGATCAAGGTGCATCTGGCTGCCATCTCGTTACACCTGGTAAGCCATCTGTGGTCGTACAGGCTCGTCAAGCAGTTCCTCAATGGCTTCTTGTGACCTTTCCACCAGTGAAGGCTCCTGTTCTGGCTTGGGAGCTCAACATCATTTTGACTAAACTCATGGGGGCGGGAGCCTTAAAAACAATGAATCAGGCCCCCTCTGAAGTTTCTATCGTGGAAGACTGCTTTCTTGGTGGCCATCACCTCGTCCAGGTGGGTCAGGGAGATCAGGCCCTCTCTTGCAAGTAGCCATACCAGTCTTTTCACGCTACGGACTCACCCCACCTTTATGCCGAAGGTTCCTTCAGAATTCCATCTCAATGAGCCTTTGGTTCTTCGAGTCTTCCCGAATCCTTCTATGCCGGCAGAAAGGACGTTGCATTCGCTGGACGTTGCTTGTGACTTTATTTTATGTGGCACGCACAAAGGACTTTTGGAAGACATCTCAACTCTTTGTGAATTTTTGGCCTGTGAATCACGGTAAGTCCCCGTCTAAGGCTTTGATATCGAGGTGGATCTCTGGCTGCATCATGCACTGTCATCGTCTGGTTAACTGACCTCTTCCAGGCAGGCCGAGAGCTCCACCAGAGCCATTGCAGCAACAGCATTTCTCTGGTGTTCCCCTGCTCAACATCTGCAGGGCTGCTATGTAGAGGTTCACCCACACCTTGATGAGATTCTACTGCGTCAACAGGGAGGAGTCCTAAGTCGGCCAAGTGGTGCTACGCAATCTGTTTGAGGTGAGAGTGTTCCAGGGAGTAAGTGTTTTGCCACTGTTGAGCCTTGCCACCTCCCGTGGTTGTGTATTTATTACCTGCTATTTAATCATATTTGAGCATGTGAATCCATGCCAGACCCCATGCTGGAGAAAGGAATGTTTTACTTACCTGTAGCTCCTGTTATCCAGCATGGATTCACATGCAAGCCCTCCCTCCTTTCCCCTCTGTGGCTCGTCTTGGGTCATATTGCTTCTTTGCGTGCTCTACCAAATCTGAAGATGGCCATCGGGGGTGGATCTTAGGAAGACGATTGTCCTTGGATGGGGGCAGTATGACCCAAAGGACAGTGATTGGTTATAGAGTAAAATACAGTTTCAGGCTAAATGGAACAGTTTTTTATTTTACCGAGGATTCCCAGCAGGATGGAAAATTCATGAGCATTTGAATCCATGCCTGACCCATGCTGGAGAGTATCCTTGCCTGACCCATGCTGGAGAACAGGAGTTACAGGTAAGTAATTGTTCTTTACTTAGCAGCTTTATTTCTTCAAATTATCCTGATGTACATTTGATGTTATAAGTTGAAAGCGCTTTTCTTTAATACCCATTGCCTTGTGTGCATATAAAATAAAAACTATTTTTGATGTAACTTAGTGTTAGTATTTCTTTGGATCTATGTATGTTTTGATTTCTTTGTACTGATTTGCAACTCACACTGCTCCAAGATATGCCTGGCTGCTCTGTAATTCTACCAACCTTGGGGTAGTACAGGCCCATATTAGAAGTTGGGGCCCTGAAACCAAGGAATAAGTCTTATATAGTCTGCCCATAGATAGACTTTAGAAAAACCTACCTAACAGGCACAAGAACCTATACCAACTTAAGGTTGGACTTCAAAATATTGAGGGAAGCTGTACTTGAACCTGTTCTGACTTTTTACGTAGTTTTCTTGCATCTGGCTGCTCACCTGTTCAACACTTGTAAGTAATTCACATGCAACTCGGTTCTCCTTTTGGTGAATTTGTTATATGTGGCTTTCTTTAGGAATAATTACTTTTTTTTATATGCTTTGTGCGTTACTAAAGGCCTAATAAATGTTTTTTGATATACTTACTATCTTAACTTAATTATTAGTGTTGCTATGCGTGGACTCATTAAAGCCATAGACCACTTCACACTTTAACTGAAACTAAGCATCGATTGCTCGACTAGCTTACTTTGATTGGGTGTTGGTTAACCTATGTGTCATCCCTGTTTACCATAAATAGGGTGATCTTCCAAAATTCTCCCACAAGGGCTGATTTTGGAAATCCATCTGAACTGCCCTCCAGACATTCCTCACCCCCTCACTCCCACCCCCCAGATGCCTTTTTCCTGCTGAGCCCTCTCCTGTTGGAGGATGATGATACGTTTGAGGCAGAAACGTTTCATAGAACTTATACCACACTTGGAACAAACCAGGAGCTGGTATTCCCTTTAATTTCTGCTTTCGAAGAAAGACTGGACCTGCGTCGCATCCTGGATCTTAGGCTCCTGTACTTGTCCCTGTGCAAAGATACATGCAAGATGGTCTCCCTGGCCTAGATTTTATAGGCCCTCTGTCTGCAGGACTGATTGGTGTCCCTGGATCTTCAGCGCACCTTTCATGTACCAATCCATTTCAAGCACAGGAAGTATCTGAGATTCGTGGTAGGTGTTCAGATGGATTTCTAAAATCTGGCCTGGTGGACAGATTTCAGGAGGCCACCCTAGTTCTAGTGAACAGGAGAACTGAGAGGTTAGCCAACCCCACTCGCGGTAAGCATGGAGAGTGGTCAAGGCTTAGTCTTGTGAGTGTGGTCAGGGTTTTACAATGAGTCCACACAGTGAAGCACACAGTATTTACACTTAGACAACCAAGTACACAAATACTCTGTTATAGGCCCAGAACAAAATACGAAAATGGAACAAGCATGTAGTATTATCACACAACTCAGTTATCAAACATATATACAGTCACCTTGGGTTCGTAGAAATACATTAACTTCTCCATCATGGGATCTGGCATGGATTCACATGCTCACGAATATTCCCCGTCGTCAGGCCGGGAATCCTCGGTATAGAAAAAAGAAATCACTATCAGTTTCGTTTCTGATCTGTCTTTCTTAGAAGTAACCAATCACTGCTCTCTGGGTCATACTGCCCCCAGCCAATGACTGCCCTCTCCCTAAACCTCGCCTCTGGCAGCCATCCTCAGGTTTTTACCGCACGTTCAAGTCCTCGTGCTGTAGCTCTTGAGCTTTTGCTGCATTTTCGCGCGTTTTTCAGGAGATTTTTCTCATTTTTCAGTTAAATAGAGCCTCAAGCTCCACCGTTTCTACATCCAATCAACGGGGATCCGTTTCGGAGTTTTCTACGCCCCTCAAGGGTGAAGATTTCATCGAGTTACGCTTTTGGAGGATTCTAGAAGTTCCGAGGCCTACCCCGGACATGGCCCAGGAGAAAGGAAGCTCGACGCCTGGGAAGCTGTTCAGGACCTGCCCTGGATGCCAGCTTCACAATGTTTTCAAGGAGGACGAGCATTCGTTATGCCTCTACTGTCTCCATGAGGACAAGACGCACACGGAGAAGGACTGCGCGTTTTGTGGGAACATGTCGGAGCGGACCATGAAGGCTCGCCACCTCCGTCTCGCCAACTGGCTGGAAGGGAAGAGCCCGTCAGGCGAGAAGAAGAAAAAGAAGTCCGAGCGGTCTTCTAAGTCCTCTGAGGGCGCCCCGGTGACGGGGGCCCAACAAAAGGCTAAGCACCGTGAGTCCGCGGGCACCGGGAGCGCTGAACGGTCGGGCTCCTTGGCTGCCAGGCAGGGCGCATCCTCCCCGGCGCCATCAACCATGAGCCAACCCGGCGAAGCTTCTGGAGAGGCCCCGGTCGATCTCGAAGATGCCGGCAGATGGGGATCGAGGCTCAGACCCTCCCCCCAAGGTGAAGGCCCCAGGCGTCCAGAAGGTGACGATGGCCTTAATGCACCCTGCTAAGACCTCGATTGAGGATGTCGCAGCGGCCCTGGCTCAGCCTGTGGAGGCTACACCAGTGGAGGCGCCCTCAGGACCCAGAGTCTCCCTGCCACCGCGGAGGGAGTCGTCTTTCAGGCCCATTGAGAAGACCCCCACGAAGTCCTCGTTGGAAAAGGTGGGGGAGGGGCTGGTGGCCATCGTGGATACGGACACGACCTCTGAAGAGGAGCTCATTGAAGTCGTGGAAGAGGCCCAGCCCATCGGGAGGGATCCCGACGAGGGCGACGACGAGAGCGACGGGGTCGCCGACAAGGCTCCTCAAGAGCCCTCGCGCCCGTCGTTTCCGGCGCCGCAGGACACTTCAGCAGCCATTTTGTCAGCGATTCAGTCCTTATGTTCGGAGATAAGGACAAGGTTGCCCCTCCCCCCGACGGAGGTACCTGAGCCAGACCCGACGGGGGAACAGGAGCCAGGACCTTTGGAAAGTCCACCGGATAAGTGGACGACGACGCATCCTACGCCACCTCTCCCACCTCTGCGGCCTGCTCTGCCTTCCCTCCGGTCTATCATCCATGGGGATGATACAGGCACGGACATGGCTAAGACAGGTACAGATGACGACGGAGGCAACGACGGGACGTGTTCCCCGTCGCTCCCTGCTCGGGCGTCCCCGCCCGAAGAAATTGGATCCTTTCATGCCATGATTTCCAGGGCATCCGAGCTCTTCCAGCTCTGCCCAGAAAAGAAGGAAGGCTTCCTTTACCAACGGCGCGAGGCTACAAGGAAGACGGTCCTCGCCGTACCGCTTCTTGATGACATCTGGGATGAGGGGCTCGCCCTCCTCAAGAACCCTGCCACGGCGCCGGCAAAGAGGGACCGGTACGAGAAGAAGTACCGGGTCCCCGACGCAGCCCCCTTGTGCCTTCGGCGCAACCTACCCCGGATTCAGTTGTCTCGGCGGCGGCAAAGAAGAAGGCTGGGGGGGGCATCGGCCTCGACATCAACTTCCCTGCCGGACGGCGAGGGCAGGAAGCTGGACACGATGGGACGACGGATCATCTCATCCGCAGCAACGACTATCAAAGCTGCCAACGCCCTGGCTATCGTAGCCCGCTACGACAGGGAGTTGTGGTTCAAAATTGCCCCTCTGTTGGACTTCCTTCCAGACGCCAAAAGGGCTGAGGACCTTGAAATCCTACAGGAGGGTGAGATTGCTTCGGACCACGCCATCACGGTGGCAACGGACATCGCCGACACCGGTTTCCGTCAGTTGGGCAACAGCGTTTGCTTGAGACGACGAGGATGGCTCAAGGCCATGGATTTCCGCCAGGACGTACAAACCAAGGTTTTGGACATGCCCTTCGACGGGAACAACCTGTTTGGGAAGGCAGTTGATGAGTCCCTTCAGGCCATCAAGACAGACTGACTGCACGGGCACTGGGAGTGCTCCAACAACGATGGCCGTCCTTTCGGAGCTCCGGAGGCAGACAAGGTGCCTCCAAGGGATCCGGCAGTGGCTCCTCCACGTACCGCCAAGCGGCAAGATCTTCGTCCCAGGAAGCCTACAGGGGACGCGGCAAGTCAGGTGGTGCCCGGAGGTAAGGCGGCCTCCAAACAAGATTGAACCGACCGTGGGGTCGGGCCCCCGCCGAAGCACCACGGTGGGAGGCTGGCTGGCGAGGTCCGTCAGCGTGTGGGAGTCCATCTCCACCGACCGTTGGGTGCTGGACGCCCTGGCCCAAGGGCACACCCTCAAGTTTCAGGTACATCAAGGCACAAAAGTTCTGTGTGGTCACCCTCCAGTACGTGCTGGGACAGCTGGAGGAGGGCGATTTCCTGTCGTCGTTGGACTTGGAAGATGCGTACTTCCACATCCCCATTCTAAAAAGTCACCGAAATATCCCCAGGTTCGTGGTCCAAGGGCGGCACTACCAGTTCAAAGCCCTCCCGTTCGGATGGAAGTCGGCACCCAGGGTGTTCACCAAGTGCCTCGCACCGGTGGCGGCGCGGCTGCGCCTACAGGGGATCCACGTCTACCCCTACCTGGACGACTGGCTCATCCGGGCAAGGACAAGGGAGCTCGCCGTGGAGCACACTGCGAAAACCATCCAGCTGCTCACGGACCTGAGATTCTCCATCAACTTTCCAAAATCCCACCTGGTTCCGTCGGAAGTCGCCCTGTTTCTGGGAGCCAAGCTCGACACAGTGGCGCGGCTGGCCTCGCCGTCGGATGAAAGGACCGGGACCATTCGGGGCAAGGTGCAGCGTCTGCTGGCCACGGACATGGCCAGGGTAAGATCTATCAAATCCCTCCTCTGGATGATGTCCTCCTGCATTTATCTGGTGCGCCTTTGCAGGCTTCGGATGCGCCCCTTACAAGAGTTCCGCGACGCCCGCTGGGTCCAGTCGACAGGCAGCTTCGAGGACAGGATCCCTCTCAACGAGACGTTCCGTCAGGCGATCCGGTGGTGGGGTACCTGCTCCCATCTGTCGGCGGGCACAGACTTTCAGACCCCAGCTCACCAGGTGACGGTGACGACGGACGCCTCCCTGGAAGGTTGGGGAGCGCACTCCGGAGATCTTCACGCGAGAGGCCTTTGGCTCCCGGAGGAGAAGTCTCTCCACATCAACATCATGGAGCTCCGTGCAGTGTTCTGGGCCCTCCGGTCCTTTCTTCCGTCCCTCAAGGGCAAGGTGGTGAGGATCTTCACCGACAACACCACAACGATGTTCTACGTCCGGAAGCAGGGCGGAACCAGGTCGCCTGCCCTATTCAAGGAAGCCCAGGATCTGTGGCATTGGGCCGTCGCCCAGGGGATGTTTCTGGTGCCTCTTCATCTGGCAGGAATAAAAAACACGATCGCCGACTCACTCGGCAGGGAGCTGCGCTCGTGCCACGAGTGGGAACTACGCCAGGATCAAGTGGATCAACTCTTCCGACGATGGGGTGAACTACAAATCGATCTCTTCGCAACGGCGATGAATTCCAAGTGCCGGAGGTTCGCCAGCAGGTTCCCCCAGCCGAGGAGCATGGGTGATGCTTTCTCTTTCCCTGGGACAGCCTATTTCTTTATGCGTTCCCTCCGCTGCCGTTGCTGCTCTGGCTCATCAACCAGCTCAAGAGGTCCCGGTGCAGGATGATCCTCGTCGCCCTGGCGTGGCCGAGACAGATCTGGTTCCCGGACCTTCTGGACTTGTCAACGTCCCCACCAGTCAAGCTACCGACGGACGCAGACCTTCTCTCCAGAGAAGGAGGTACCATTCTTCACCACAACCCGGAGTTGCTGAACTTGCAAGCCTTGCTCCTGCAGCACTAGAGTTTGGAGGGTACGACATCCCGGCCGACAGCAGAGAGGTTCTTGCAAAGGCCAGGACGTCCTCAACTCTCAAGTGCTACGGACATAAATGGAAGAGGTTCTCTGTCTGGTGCTGTGCACAGAAGATTAACCCTCTGCGGATTACGGCCCCTCAAGTACTGCCGTACCTATTGTCGCTGGCCAAAGCTGGACTGGTTCATGCCTCCATCAAAATACATCTGGCTGCAAACTCCCGATATACCAGGACTACGGAACGGGCGTCCTTGTGGTCTCATCGCCTGGTGAAAGAATTCATGAAAGGACTATTCCGATCATTCCCGTCGGTGAAGGCACCTGCCCCGGCGTGGGAGCTTAATGTGGTGCTCACCAGGCTCATGGGGGCCCATTCGAGCCTTTGCATTCGGCGCGTTTGAAGTTCCTGTCATGGAAGACGGCTTTCCTCATGGCCATCACCTCCGCACGACGAGTGGGAGAGATCCAGGCCCTATCTTGCAAGCCTCCATGCTTTACTTTTCATGACACGAGGGTGGTGCTGAGGACGCACCCCTCCTTTATGCCCAAGGTGCCGTCGGACTTCCACCTCAACAAGCCCTTGGTGTTGCCAGTTTTCTTCCCGTCGCCTTCGTCGCCGGCCGAGAGGACTTTGCACTCGCTGGATGTAGCTAGAGCGCTGAAGTTCTACGTGGACCGCACAAAGAGTTTTCGGAAGACGTCACAGCTGTTTGTGAACTTTGGGACTGTGAATCAATCATTCGACCAGAGCGATCACTGCTACCACGGCGTTCCTGTCTGGTGTGCCCCTGCTGGACATCTGCAGGGCTGCGACGTGGAGGTCGACGCACACCTTAAGATTCTACTCCGTCGATCGGGACTGCAGGGAGGAGTCCAGGGTCGGCCAAGCAGTGCTGCGCAACCTGTTCGCCTAAGGTGAGCCTGGTGAGGAGGTAAGAGTTGCTTAATGTTGAGTTGTTGTATTGCTTAATGTTGAGCCTGTTGCCACCTCCCGTGGTTGTGCATGTGTGTACTGCTATGTAGTCTCTTATTCATGAGCATGTGAATCCATGCCAGACCCCATGCTGGAGAAGGAACAAGTTACTTACCTGTAACTGTTGTTCTCCAGCATGGGTCTGGCATGGATTCACATGCGAACCCTCCCGCCTACCCCTCTGCGGCTCTTCACTTGGTCATACTGCCACTTTACGTGCTACCAAATCTGAGGATGGCTGCCAGAGGCGGGGCTTAGGGAGAGGGCAGTCATTGGCTGGGGGCAGTATGACCCAGAGACCCGTGATTGGTTACTTCTAAGAAAGACAGATCAGAAACGAAACTGATACTGATTTTTTTTTTCTCTATACCGAGGATTCCCGGCCTGACGACGGGGAATATTCATGAGCATGTGAATCCATGCCAGACCCATTCTGGAGAACAACAGTGTTACCAGGAGACGTCGAGAGAGTGTTCCCACCACTCCAAGGGCTCGAAGCAACTTCACAGGTCTCCTGAGATCAAGCGCAAAGCAGGGCTCCACCGTGGTAACAATGGGATTGGGGTGCCAGCCCTCTTCAGTGCATATCAGGATCGTCCTGTATTCTGCTTGGCTTCTGCTTGCCGAATTTAGTCATCCCTGTACCTTTGGGTCATGAGATTGGAGGCTACTTAGTTTGGTGCCCCAACATCACTGTGCGATGGTCGCTGAAGAGAGTTTTTCCACGTCCCTTCCTGTGCTCCGAGACCTGCTGCATCAGTATTTTCTTTGTTCATCCGAATCAAGTTACATCTCCTGTCCCAAACGGACCTGTATCTGCCCCCTCAGCACCTATGCATCTGAAAGCCGAACCGAGGGTGGGAAATCGTTCCTCTGACTCCCTCTAGACCTGCCAAGTCTGGACGGTTTATGGTCATAATCTCGAAAAAAGAAATCTCGGAAAAAAAAAACCCGAAAAAAAAGGCCGACGTTTTTTATTCTAAATGGGGGGGTTCCCCCAACCCCCTTTTTTTAATTATTTTTTTTTACCATTTTTTTTTTAATCCCAGACCCCAAAATAAATATATAATTAAAAAAAGAGATTATTGTTAGTCGAGATTTTTTTTTCGATATTTTGACTGACCACCGTCTGGACCAATACCAATCTAAGGGCTGTGAGTAGTGAAGTCACTTATCGGTGGCCCTTTGTTCATCCAAACGCCTTTACGTTCTGTGAAGTTCATTCTGACCATTTGGAGTAGGTGATACGATCCTTAATACTCTGGGAGGGTGAGGGGTGGAGGAGGGTTCACTCCTCTTTTGAATGAACGTGGAATTTGTTTTGAAATCTTTGACATTTTCTGTTTACAGGAGACCTGGTTGCAGGAAAAAACCTATGTTAGACGGCTTGGATCGCAAACCAGTTTATCCAGGTGCTTCTGATTAGAATGGGGCAGGAAGGTGCTTCTGATTAGAATGGGGCAGGAAGGGGTCCAGGACTTGAAACTGGGGGTAATTTTAAATCCATAATGGAATCCTGTGGGGTGGGGATAGACCCTGGTAAATATGTGGATGTCGTAATGAGTATAATCGACAAGTGTAATGCTCAATGGGCAGCACCCAGTATTGTTATATGTGGAGATCTGTATAAGATGTGTCTTGACCAAAAGTTTTTGGTAATCACTGGATTTGACATGGTGGCAAATACTGCGTATAGAAGCGCAGCAGGCTGGACAATAGCATTGCACCCTAGAGACTGCCAAATGTTAAATGGCCAGAAAATGGGAGATGCTTTGGGTAGACCTATGTGGTCTAGGGGCCCCCAACTTGGAGTCCTGGACTACTTTTTCATCTCAGGGAATATGATCCTCTTTGTAAAAACATTGGAAGTTGTCAAAACGAGAAAGAAGTGATCATTATTTATTAAAAATGTAGAAACGGGTTGAGAATCAAGTCTCACCATGTCTCGCACTTATTAGAAAAATAGCTGTCCTGAATTATGCACCTCTATTGGTTGAGTTCGAGGTGGTTGGTAAAAACTGTATTAAAGCCGGGCTTCTCACATAAACATACTTATGATGGGGAGATCGTAGATGCCAAAAAACAGCTACATGCTGACATTAGGAAAATAAATAAATTTCAGAAGAGACAAAGTGCTTTTGTGGAAAAGAAAATGTTATAGAAATTGTCAATCCATTATAGAGCTCAATTGATGCAACACAATGCCAAAGTAATGTTAAAGGCTGTTTGCAGCAGAAATACAGCTCAAATTAAGCACTCCTGGTTAGCCTTCCAACCTAATATGGTCACAGAAGACAGTTGGGTAGAGCACTTTGGAAACTTGTTTGCTCCTATTAATAGCACTAATAAATCGATTAAGTAGCTGGTGCATCAACATTTACATCTGACAAAGGCGATATCAAATTACTAATTAAGAAGGCTAGTACTTGGAGAGCCCCTGACCCGGATGGGTTTACCAACTATGATTAAAGGTGCTCCTTTGCAGTGGGCAGATTGCATTAGTCTTTTTGAGCATGTGATCAAGGTACGGGACGATCCAAGCTTGTGGCAATATGCTACAATAGTGCCCATATTTAAGAAGGGCAATAGGGTGGACCCTAATAATTACTACCTTATTGGATGTTCTAGGTAAATTGTTTACTTCATTGATTTTGTGGCACCTGACAAAATGGGTCAACTAAGTAGGTCAATTTCATCCTAGACAAACGGGGTTTGTGAAGGTGGTTGGAACCAACTTAAACCTGTTCTCACTAAATGTCTTAAAATTGAAGGCAATTGGAAAGGTTACCAACATTTATTTAACCTTTATTGATTTGGCTAAAACCTTCGATAGTATTTAGAGGCGAGTTCTGGGAGAAATTATGAGCTTGGAATTGCACCGCAGAGTTATTTCAACCAATCGGGCCTTATATTCAGCCACCGCAGTTCAGATCAATCTGTCGGGGTTTGTTGAGGAAAATAAGAACTTTCAGGGGCCTAAAGCACGGGTGTCCATTGGCCCCCTGCCTTATTTAATTTGTTTTTATCTGACTTGAATAGTGTTTTGGATGAAGCCTCTGCCTTTCCTCCTAAAATCAATGGAAATGACCTGGTTGGATGTTAATCGCTGATGATTTGGTTCTCATTCAACAAACTCCAATAGGCCTTCAGTGAAGACTAAACTCTCTGAAGGACTATGCCGTGGGAAATGGTTTAGTGATCAATACAAACAAGACAAGAATATTGACCCTTCAGACCCTGAAGGGTAGACTGAAGGCCTCTTTTAAATGGCATTTGGGGTTGGAGGAGTTAAAGTGGGTGAACTCAATTATCTATTTGGGAACCTGCATAAATGGGAGTATAAATGGTAACCCTTCCGGCTATCGATTTAAGAGCAAAAGTAAAAAGCTTAGCCGCTCAGGGTTTGAAAATAAATAAGTTGAGATATAGAAGCTTTACCATCCTCCTGGTTTTGACTTTCTATAAATTGAAAGCAGTGTCAATCCTTAGAAATGGGGTGGAGGCCTCCTTAAGTCTCTCCTGGCAAATGTGGGTAACATTAGAAGGAACATTTTGGGGGAACAGTTTTACAGATCCCAAAAGGTGTCCCAACATCGACCATAAGACATGAACTTGGTTTAACATCAATGTATGCAATAGTAATTTGGAAGTCTCTCGCTTTGTTTCAAAAATGTGTAATGGCCAAGGTTGCACCCCGTTTGAGTTACTGAGAAAAGCTGAGGGAAAGAGAAGCCTTTGGTGAATAGAGCAGTGTAAATGTATGGACACTTTCGATAATTTGGAAACCACAATAGAGGTGTCGGAGATGAATCCAGGTGCAGTAAAATGGAAGCTTTCGCACCTGGATTGGATAGAAACCCAACAGATAAGAAAACAATACAAGCTGTTCTCGCACTTAAATAATGAAGTAAGAGCTTGCAATGTGGATCCAAATATCTAATTAAATTCCCAAGTTCCTATTGCCGTCATCAATGTATGCAGTTTCGTAGGAATTTATACCAAACTAGGGAACTTTTTACCACTCAAAATCAAGTGGAGGAAGACTAGTTGTAGGTTCTGCGTATATCGGTCCGTGGTGGAAACATTAAAGCACATTTTGTTGTATTGTCCTGCTTTGAAGGCCATGAGAACTACTAGGGAAAATTAATTGCAGAGAGGAGTTCTTAACACGGAGGAATGGTGACTGGTGTTTTTATTGGTGATAACTTTTTGATGATTTTTGCTTACATAAATATTTAAATGTCATTTACTGTGCTGATTAATGGAGGACTAGTTTACCTGTTTGAGATGCTGATAATATGGGAACACATTTTCTGAAATGAAGTTAGCGATTTTAAGTGGAGATCATTTTTTTAAAAGTTTTTATTAATTTTATCAATAGCGTTGCAATAGAATTGGGGAGGATGAAATTGGATAATAAAATCGATTTGTATTTGTGATGGAAAAGGTGAAAGGTTTATAATAAACCAAGCATTATAATAAATATATATAATTTTTTTAATTGATCATCTTAACGCATTTATGCGTTGAAAGTTGTTTTGGCCTTCTCTGGCTCGGTTAGTATTTGCTTCCTAAACCCTCAAAGTTGGTAAAAGCTTTGTTCATTGTAGCAGATCCGCCTGACCCATTTCACCGCTTCAGAATTCCCCCTGTAATTTTTTCCTGCTCCCTAAGAAGTACTTTGAACTTTATACAAGACCGGGTGCTTTTCCGTGCGCATCGAACCTTGAACACAAGGCTCCATTCATCTTCGGGCTGGACTTATAAAGTTAGGGTTGCCATATCTGATGACTGTTTGTGCTATAAAAGTTATTCACCCTTTTCCTTTGCAGGTTTTGGTGGAGTCACTGACTTCCTTGCCCGGACTCCAGTGAGTGTATATATATATTACATAGTGTGATGCTTCTGTGGTGTTTTATTATTGCATTTCAATATTCGTTTGAATTGTTATTGGGCCTATAAGAAATACTAAATGTTTGTATACTATTGTCTAATTATAATTCTTGGTGTTTTCACTGCGTGTTCTCATTGGAGACCCGTGATCACCCTCACTCCTCCTGAGATTTAGCCTTGACTGCTCTCCAAGCTACCGTGAATTGGTCTGGCTATCTTTCCTGAAGTACCCCCTGTACTGAGTATCGAACGTCTTCCAGATTCATGTCCCCCGATCTCAGAAGCTGGTCATGACCTCTGGTTTCCTGCGCTTAATTGGTCTCAGTGCTCCCTGCATTTTAGTGGTGCTGGAGGCATAGTTATGAGTGAGGCCTCTATAGCGGCTCTGTTGTCGGTGGTCTCCATTTTAGGGGTACTTGTTGGACCTTTTCCAGGTCTCTGGCAATGTGTTTGAGGACCTCGTTTGGTGGCCCTGCGAGAAAACCTGCTGAAAGGTGTGATGCTTCGGGACACCTTGCCACAACTGACGTCAGTCGCGGATGTGTCCTTGAACGGCTAGGTTGCTCACCTGCCAGATCTGATGGTAAGCGGACTATGGCCTACCACATAGACTCTGGAACACATACATTTTTCCTGGAATTGAGGACAATTAGGCTGGACCGGTTTGCCTTCCTTCTCTCTGTAGAGCAAGTGTGTGCTGTACCTAACTGTACATTACCAAAACAAACAAGGTGGTGTGGGGTCCTTGCCTCATTGCAGAGAAGCAATGCGACCATAGTCCTGGGGTTAGGTGGATGCCTTGAGCAGGCCAACTGCGGTCTGCCACGAGTGTTAGTTCTGCCAGGAAGTTCTGGAAGAGATAATCTCCTCGGGTGGACCTCTTAGTCTTGAGTGTCAACAGAAAGGGAGAGTTGTTCTGCTCCAGGGAACTTCGTTAACAGCGAGCTCTGGGGGTGCACTGACGTTTGAGTGAGACCTTGATCTGCTCTCGCCTGGTAAGATTCCCCTTGCCTGCTCGCATGGACGCGTATCTTTTTCGAACAGTCGTTTATGATTTTTATTGTGCTTGTCCTGGCAGGTGAGCGTTCAGGAAATCGTTTTATTTGCAGTAAGTGTTGCAATGTCTATGGAAGCCTCTAGGCAGCAGCACTGTCTCTACCATTTTAATGTTTGAGGACGGCAGAATAGACATTTTAGCACTGCTGGTTCGCCCGTAGTTTCCCTGTAGGTTGCGCCTGTCAGCAGGCAGGGACCTACTGACACAGTGACTGAATGGAAAATATCTTCTGCTGTAAAGGTCCTGATCCGGTGATGTGTGTAGCAGCTGCAGCCCTTGTATGGACTGGAAGGTAGGATTAGAGCATTGCTTTCAATGTTAGCAAATGCTCTTCAATGTAAACATGCAAGGACCTGAATACACTAGTACACCAACGTGATCTCCTTGGCTGTCATGTGGTACCATTATGTACCTGTTAACTGCCATCAATTGGCGCCGGTACAGCAGTGATTTAGAAATAGGCTGCAATGTCTGCTGCTAAATGACCGCACCCAAATCGCACTTGTGCCAAATGAGTGGTACTGAGTTAGCTTTCGCACCACTGTGGCTGCTCTGAAAGACTCTGTGGTCACTGTGCTGCCCCCAGTTTGCACACGCCGAAAAGCTGTTGACAAAAAAGGGTGTCCAGATAGGACTGCTCACTTCGGTCGGATTGGTGCAGGCAGCCAGGTTGTGTGTACTGGAACAACTCTGAGCCAGCCGACGCCATCTTAATGTTTATAGTTATCCATTATGAAATGTATTTATTATGTATGACTCTGAGCCCTGACTATGCTGTGTCCTGTTACACACCTTCCTGCTGTGACATATGTTCTGGGACACAACACTGCATAGGCATTTCACTCTCCCCACCATCACCATTGTCTGGGACAGCCTGTATGGCCCAAAAAAACCTTAGTGCAGCAGAAGCACTTTGGAATGGCTCTGAAACACTACAAGTAAGCAAAACTGCACCTTCGAATGAATTGCGTCCTCCCATGTGTTCCTCAAGTTTGATATATTCGTAAGTGTGCTTGCAGCTTTGGAAAAAAATGTCATAGTATTGGGTGCCGTACGTTGTCGAGTCGTGGCCCTCGAAGAGCCTCCATCCTGTCCTCGGCCATTATGTCGACACTGGTATAAGTAGCTTGCACGGTGCCCGTTGCCACAGTTCAATTTTTTCGCATGCTTGGCACGCTTCAGACAGTTCATTGCCTCAGTGAAATCTCATTGCGTAATTTCAAATTTTCAAAGTTTGTCAAAAATGTCAAAACCATGACCGACTTCAAACAGTGCTCCGATTGTCGCGCTAAAATGTCCATTACAGACCCACATCGGATCTGCCTGTGGTGTCTGGACCGTAGAATCGAGGACTTTGGTACCTGCAGTGAAAGACAGTGAATGCCTTGAGGGAGAGGAAGTGAAAACGCATTACAGGTAGGCCCCTTTCTAAATCTTATTCTACTACCCCTTCAAATAAGATGTTGTCGGATGACTTCAGGGAGGTTCCCCTTATGAAAAAGTGCTCCAAACATTTGAACACTCGAGATCCAGATCTTATTTGGCCTGGTCCTTATACAAAAAAGCAAAGAAACAATGCCATTGGTCATGGTTTTTCATCTGGTTCCTCTCCTAACAAACAAGTTAACTTTCCTAGCAAGTCGGTGTCTTCTGCTGACTGAGAAATTTCATCTCTAAATGGTGGAAGTTTTTCAAAAACTGCTCTAATCGCCCCTTCGAAAGAGCCTTGGAAGGTTTCAGAACCCACTGTGTCTTGCTTAGGAGCCCGGGCAATAAGTCTCCTCGGCATTCTTTGAAGGAGTCTGTCTCAACACAAATTGAAACCTAACCCTTCCTTCTCGACCCAAGTAAAGGAGTGGGTACCTGGCCCATCAAAGCCTGTGCAACTACCAAAGCTGTTGAAGTTGTCGACTCCTTCGATGCAATCGACTCCTTTGAGACATTCTGTCGACTTGTCAAGTCTTTTAATCCTTTACATAAGGTTGATTTCTTTAGGAACATGGGGTTGATTTTTGAGGGCAAAGAAGAAGAGAATGTACCCTTTTGGCCTTGAGTATGGTACTCCCGATACGCTTGATGAATTCATCTAAGAGGGGTCCAGATTGTAAAATCTTGTGGACACTCTGAAAGATGCTAGTGTCTTAGACATGACCCCTCATATAGAGCAGTGATGGAGACAGTAGCATAATATCTAAGATGGGGAAAACCTGTCGTAATCCTTGAAATGGATGACCTTACAGACCTCCTGGATAGCGGACCCCCCAAGTGAGCCTGTTACCCTTCCACACTGGTTAGAACCGGATACCACACCAGCGGTCAACAAAAATCTGACCAAAAAATATAGGGCTGCCTCAATAGACTGAGATTTCCTATCAAAACACCCCACTCCAGAGAGCTTGGTGGTCCAAGCAGCCACGTCAACTCCTAAGGCTGCAGATTATTCTACTATCTCCCTTCATAGAAATGATAAAAGGTTTGACGCCTTGTAGAAGAGGTTGTGTTCCATAGGCAGCATGGCCCTTTAGGCTAGAAATGCGACTTGTGCCCTGGCCAAGTGTACGCGCACCTTGCGGGACGTCATGGATTTGGCTGTACACCATATACCTGAGGGGGATGAGAGAAGGAGGGGTTTCTTAACATGGTGCAAGACGGCAAGGATAACATTTGCCAATCTCTCAAGTCTGGTCTAGACTCCGCAGACTCAGATAACAGGGCTGTGGCGGCGAGTACTGGTGCCAGTAGATTGGCCTGGCTAAGGAAATCCGGTTTTGCACATGACATCCAGTCAGGACTCTTGGACATGCCATTTAATGGCTCCCAGATTTTCGCTCCAAGGCAGATGAGAGCCTAGAAAAAGTATAGGCATGCAAGGCAGCAGCTAAATCGCTGGGAGCAGCAATACACCATCATCGACAATCTCCATAGCTGGAGGGGTCAGCCTTTTAGTTTCTACTCGGTTGCAAGAAAAACGAGCTCCCCGTGGTTCAAGAGGAAGTAACACTTCGAATGGATTGTGTCCTCCCACGTATTCCTCATCTTGTGATAAATCGTTATCTCCAGCTTCGCTGCTTCGGGAAAAATAATTCTCGGCAGAGGGCACTGTGCTCGAGGTCGTGGCGTCGATTGTTCCTCGACGTACTCCGTACTCTGTCGACGTCACCGATGGTATAAATACCTCGAGCCGCGCCTGTTGCTTCAGTTCCGTTTTTCCGATCGCTTCGCTATCGAGAACGGCGCGCTTCTATTTTCTGTGAAGAAAATGTCATCTTCGACACCCAGGACTGGGTTTAAAAAGTGTGCAGATTGTGGATCTAAGATGTCGATCACCGATCCCCACCGGATTTGTCTCTGGTGTCTCGGTTCCAGTCACCGAACCGACGACTGCGGGTCCTGCCAATCGATGACCGAAAAAGCTCTTCGTGAGAGGAGAGTTAAACTGTCGGCGGGGAGGGAGGCTTCAAAAAAGGTTTTGTCTAAAAGACATAAGAAAACAACTGATTCTAAGGAATCGGATCGACATAGGCACTCGAAGAGATCTAGATCTAGGAGTAGATCGAGACACTCTTCGTCGTCATCGAAGAAAATGTAGAGAAGACATAGATCTCCTTCTTCTTCAGAGTCAACCGAAGAAATTCGTTGTCCGACTAAATCGGATTCTCCCAGTAAGTGGGAAGAATTCTGCAAAAAGATGGAGGTTTTCGAGAATGTGGCCCCCACCCCCTCGAAAAAGCCATACCCCTAAAGTCGCTCCATTGGACAACAAAGGGAAGTCCAAGGCTACCATGGCTAAAACCAGTAGCGTCTAGGAATCCAAAAAACCTTCAGTCGACGTAAAACCGTTGAAGACTCTTCGAGAGTCGAGCACATCTCCAGTGCCGTATAAGAAACACAAGTCATCGAAGACTTCGACAATTTCGTTGACGCCCTTGACGTCGATAATTTCGACGGCAATGCCAGATGCGTCATCGACGCCATTATCAAAGTCATCTTTGAAAACTTCGAAGACTTCGAAGACAACCTCAAACTTCAAGAGATTTACAATTTTCTTCGAAGCATATGGAAGAGGAAGAAAGATTCACTCCTTTACCCAGATCTGATTTTTTCAAATCTATGTCAGCAATCTATGAAGAGTCTGCTTCAGAAGAAGACGATGTTTCTCCTTTGGGAGTTACTTATGGTACAAGACACGTTCCTGAATAACTCATTGACCAGGAATCTAGAATGAGACACCCGAGTGATACTCTACAATCTGCCAGTGGAGTTGACACATCCCCAGAATTAGAGTTCGCCAAACCTGATCCTGCAGAACATGCAGATGCTGGGTACAGGGGTCTTATGACCAGAGTAGTTGAATATATGGCTTGGGGTAATACTTCACCCATTTTTGAACAAGATGACATGACTGATATAATTGTCAAGGGACCTCCAGAAAGATCCTGTTCTCCCTTTTCACAGGGCCCTTCAAAGGACTGTAGAGCAAAACTGGGAGAAGCCAGAAACTATTGCTGCTGCAGACAGCACTTTTCCAAGAAAATATAGATCAGCTGGAACGGATCCTGAATATTTGAATAAACATCCGACTCCAGAGAGTTTAGTCATTCAGGCAGTATCTACTTAAAAACAAACTGCTTATCCAACTATTCCTCCAGATAGAGAGGATAAAAAAATTGATGCCTGGGCATGTAAAGTTTTCACATCAGGCAGTATGGCACTCAAGTCGGCAAATGTCACCTGTACCCTAGCCAGGTTTACCCATACCTTGTGGGACTGTATTTCGGCGGCGGCTGATCATATTCCGGAAGGCGAGGAAAGGGAAGGCTTCCTGAATATAGTCAAAGACAGGAAGGAGGCAATGGGGGGAATGTCTCCAGTCTGGACTGGATACTGCGGATAGCATCAGCAGATCCATGGCTGCAAGCGTTGTGCTACGCAGATTTGTGTGGTTGAGGAAGTCGGGATTTGCACCGGACGTGCAATCTAGACTTCTCAACATGCCCTTTGATGGCTCGAGGCTCTTTGGCAGAAAGGCTGATGAAAGCCTAGAAAAACTTCAAACCTCGAAAGCGGCAGCTAAATCACTTAGCGCCTCTTTGCGCCAGCCTCTAAAACCCTATTCCAGCTCATCTTCCTGGAGGGGGTTGTTCTTTTCGCTACTACTCTTCTTTTGGTAGAGGAAGAGGACGGGCTTCTCAAAGGGGCAAAAGAAACTTCCCTCGTGGGGCACGAGGAAGAGGTGCAAAATCAGCCTCAGGAGCAGCATCTGTACCCTCAGCCACTCCTGCAGCCGCCTCCAAATCCCTCTGAGACCTTGTTACACAAAACACCAGTGGGAGGCAGGATCTCTCAGCATCTGAAGGAATGGCGGGGCATTACCTCAGATGCTTGGGCACTGGAAACAGTAGCCAAAGGTTACTGCCTCCCCTTCCAAAAAAGGCCTCCGAATCATCCACCGGGAGTCAACTCTGTCAAAATTCCAGATCCGCTCCTGTTGTAGGAAATTTTAACCCTGCTAGAGAAAGGTGCCATAGAACCAGTACCTGTAGCGAGAGGAACAGGAGTTGATACTGAGACCCATCTTGGACTCGAGAAACTTGAACAAGTTCCTCAGGAAGGACAAGTTCAAGATGGTGAGACTCGCTGAGATCCTTCAGGCTCTCCAACTCCAAGATTGGTTGGTATCATTGGACCTTCAGGATGCTTACTTTCATGTGCCAATCCATCCAAAGCACAGAAAGTACCTGAGGTTCGCTATTGGCAATTCCCATTATCAGTTTCGAGTTCTGCCATTCGGGTTGACCTCCGCCCCAAGGGTTTTCACCAAACTGTTGGCGGTTGTGGCAGCAAGTCTCAGGAGAGGAGGTATTCAGATATATCCCTACCTGGATGACTGGTTGATCAGAACAAGTTCGCCAGAACAAGCTCAAGAACATCTGTCGAACACCTGCCACTTCCACCACAAACTGGGCTTCTCCCTCAATTTCAAGAAGTCCCACATGATACCATCCCAGAAACTCCAATTTATCGGAGCAGTCTTGGACACTTCATCGGGAAAAGCCTCGCCTCCCGAAGTGAGAGCTCTCCACATCCAGCAAATGGTAACGAAGTTTCAGAATGCCCAACATCTACCGACCTTCGATTTTCTCAGGTTGCTCGGCCTCATGGCATCCTGCATTTTCCTAGTACCAGAGGCCAGGTTGAGAATGAGATCCCTTCAATGGGCTCTCAGAACTCAGTGGTCCCAGTTCTCAGGGAATATGTCGGATCTTCTGCAAGTCACGAGCGTAGTTGCTCAGGATTTTCTATGGTGGGCTTGCAACGACAACATTCTCAGGGGAGAGTCCTTTTGGCAACCATGGCCGGAGATAACGGTAGTGACGGACTCCTCACTCACGGGGTGGGGAGCACACACCAACGATCTGACAATCGGCAGTCGTTGGTCTCCATCGGAGTCCAAACTACATATCAACCTGTTGGAGCTGAGGGCAATCAGACTAGCTCTAAAGGCCTTTCTGCCCTCTGTACAGGGAAAGAATGTCCTGATAATGACAAACAATACAGTGGCCATGTACTATCTCTACAAGAGAGGAGGTGTAGGGTAACTGCCACTGTGCAGAGAAGCAATGCAGCTCTGGTTCTGGGCAATACGAGAAGGAATCTCTCTGTCAGCAATTCACCTAGCCGGAGAGAAGAACACGGCGGCAGATGCTCTGAGCAGGCAGAGCACGGTCTCTCACGAGTGGGAGCTGGCTCAGAAGTCCTTCTGGAGATCTTCGCCCTTTGGGGAACCCCTCAAGTGGATCTGTTTGCCACCGCGATCAACCGGAAGTGCGATCAGTACTGCTCAAGGGAATTCCTCAAAGAGGAGCTCTGGGAGACGCATTCGTAGTGGAGTGGAAGTTTCCACTGCTGTACGCGTTTCCCCCAGTCCCTGTGATTCCTCAAGTAATCAGGAGGTTGAGAAAGTTCAGGAAAACCATGATCCTAATTGCCTCGGATTGGGCCAGGAGAACGTGGTACCCGGACCTTCTAGACATGTCCATCTGCCCTCCAATACGTCTTCCGCAAAGAGAGGATCTTTTCTCGTAAGAGGAAGGTCGGGTTCTCCATCCAGAGGTCAAGACACTCAACCTTCACGCATGGTTTCTGAGAGGTTGAGATACAAGGATTGGGATCTTCCGAATGACGTAATGGAAATCTTGCTTTCGGCCAGAAGACCAGCAACAAAGTCTTTGTACCGATGTCGCTGGAATAGGTTTAGTAACTGGTGCAAAGACGAGGACTTGGACCCTTTTCAGTGTGGCACCCCAATGGTGCTTTCTTTCCTATTACATCTAGCCAATCTGGGGCTCCAGATAGGAACAATCAAAGGATACCTTGCTGCGCTGTCCATTTTCAAGCGCTCTTCGGAAGAGGTTTCATATTTCAAAATACCGTTAATAATTCAATTCTTAAAGGGCTTCCTCCAATACCTTTTCATGTACCAACTTGGGACTTAAATTTAGTATTAAAATTCTTGGCTTGCCATACCCTTTGAGCCTCTGCACTCATGTCCATTGAGGCTTCTGACTCTAAAAACTGTCCTCCTTGTGGCCCTATCATCAGCCGGCAGGGTTAGCAAACTTCAGGCTCTCTCATGCAAACCACCATATACTATTTTTTATAAGGATACCTTAAAGTTAAACCTTCGTTCTTGCCAAAAGTAGACTTGGACTTCCATTTGTCACAAAAAATAGTACTACCAACTTTTTATCCTCCTCCTCATCTGGGCAAGGAAGAGGAGAGATTACACAGACTAGATCCCAAGAGGGCTCTTAGTTTTTACATCTCAAGGATGGCTAAATTGAGACAAGATGACCAACTATTTGTGGGTTATACTGGTCATAAATTAGGCTTATCTGTAACAAAACAGACCATTTCCAGCTGGATCATATTAGCCATAGTTGAATGCTACAGATTAGCAGGAAAAGAACCCCCAGATGGGCTTCGTGCCCATTCTACAAGGGGAATGGCTACTTCTGCGGCTCTACACAGGGGAGTTCCGGCAGCAGATATTTTTGCAGCTGCAACCTGGAAAACCATGCATACTTTTGTTAAACATTATTGTTTGGACACTGCCTCCTCTAACGAGGGTTTATTTGCAAAGGCAGTTCTGCATTCTGTCCACAAAAACTGAAATTAGTATTCCCACCTCCAAAAATTGATACTGCTATGGGAGCCTATCACAAGATGAGGAATACGTGGGGGGACACAATCCATTCGAAGAACAAGTTACTTACCAACTGTAACGCTCTTTCGACCGGATGTTCCTCCCACGTATTCCTCATCAACCCTCCCATCCTACCCCACAGTACAATTTACGTTTTCTTACACTTTACTCTCACGAAGAATGTATCGGTCATGGGACACGCCTGGGTGTTCTACATACTGCTTTGGGAGGGAGGAATACATGGGAGGACATAATCCGGTCAAAGAACACATTTCTTACCCCCTGGTAATGTTCTTTTGACTGGATGTTCCTCTGTGGGCTTGCAGAAAAGTTAAATGGTGCAGTCTGCACTGACACTTCTCCAGCCCCCCTTGACTGAACGCAACAAAAAAGGAAACGAGGCTCACACTAGCCTTTCTCAAAGGCCCTTCCTAATGCAGTAGGTCTCTCTAATATGCTCTCCGTGTGGGGAAGAAGGTGTGGTCTCCATCTGCTCAGCCCTTCCATCCTGCATGCATCTCTATGGTCAGAAGGGGGCCATGCTGGAATCACAATTGTACCCCCGCGCTCAACTCACTTCCTCCATGTATCTGCTATATCCAGGTCTTTGCTACACCCAGAGGGTCTGCTGCCATAAACTAACTTCCTCTCAATAGGACCCACAGCAAGGATCTCCTTAAATACCTGGGGCAAAGCAGTGACATCCAGAATGGGGGAAGGATATAAGCCTACAAAGCATGGTATGCAGGCCTCCACCTCAAAAATGAGCGCTAAACAAATCTAAAACCATGGAATCTACTTGCAATGCAGGATGCTACATAAAAGCCCTGTTTGATAACAATACATCCTAAGATGTGCTTGTGCCTTTGTGCTACATGTGTACCTCATATCTGTGCAGGGTACAAAACATTGAATATGTCACACATACCCAAGTTGTCATGACGGCTCCCAAGTTAAGTGTTCTCCACTCACATGAGGCCAGCGTGCACTTCGTTTGAGTCGCCAGGAGGGCCAACTAAGCCTTTCATCCTTCCGAGTGTGATAAATTGAGCAGTATTAAGTAGAGTAATATGTCATTACATTATGAGCAGTGAAAATGTCATGAAGTGCTGTTTACAATGCATTGTTATTAAGGGTAAACTATGCAATGTGTTTATGCAACCGGCGCAACAGGCACTTTGCTTTTACCGGTTGGGAGTCTTTGCCTGTGCTCAATATCTGTGTATTTCGCATAGATCATGTTTCATTCATTGTTTTGCAAAGTTTGAATGCAGTATCCTCTGGGAACACTACAAGCAGCTAGGAATACAGGTATAGCAACCCAACCTTTGGTATAAGCTTGTACTACACAATTTTGGTAGCATGTTGAGCAGCCAGGCTGATCTCAAGAGGGGAAATGTGAACAGTAGTGGAGTTACACAAAGATTCAGTTACAGGTATTCAAATAAACTCTTACACTCAAGGTTTCTTGCATAAACAATTCATAATTTATCAGTCAGTTGTAAAGCCTTTTTTAGAAGGGAGCAATATACTAGCAACACACAGATACACTTCAATACTATATACTCTGAGTTTCTGGATCAGACAAGGCCCTTTTGGGATGGCCCACAGACACAACCTTCACCCACAGGTGACTTCAATGACAAGGCTGCTGGGGACATTAATACCTTACTGTTGACTTATAGAATACTCTTTAAAGGTAAGTAAAAGGCAAAGGTTATTAGAACACATGAATTTACAAATATTCATAAGCAGGGCAAATACTCTCAGATAGCAAGAGAAGAGTAATTCAATTCAATAGGCTAAGCCAAAGTCAATAGGCTAAAGACTGTATAGGATGCAACACTTCAGGTAGGTAAATGGAAAAGTCTTTGCACACGTTCTTAGGAGTCTTTGAGAAAAAGAAGAACCAAATGTAGGGCCACAAGCTGATTAAACTTGTGAGTTGCAGAAATTACAAGCACTTCCACAGTAAGAGGTAAGTTCTCCAAGGCTAGTTTAAAATACCTTAGTAAAGAAGAAAAAGATGCAGCTGAAGACTTCTGTTCCTGTACGGCTCTGCAGATCTCACTGTTCCTGGGCCTCAGTCGTGGGGACAAGAGGGAGGAGGTCGGGGGGGACTCCTGCACTGTAGTGGCACCGTCAAAGCTGGCAACTGGCAAACTTTACTTTCAGTAGCTGTTTCGCGTTTCAGCTCCTTGCGGTACAGCAAATAGCAATAAGCGTGGTTCCTGGCTGTCAAGGTGGACTTTCCTCGCTTCTGAGGTCCCACACTCAATTGAAGTCAGTCCTGCGTCTTGGGAGTAGTGAGGATCTTCCAAAGGCTTTAGGCCAGCTTACAAGCAACGCACACAATCTGGTGTTCCTCTCACTGGCTCTACGGTTTCCTGCAGCAACTCTGAGGAAATTCAACCAGCTTCAAGATGGGTGTCCAGGTGGCTTACTTGGGAGTTGATTGGTCCTACCAACTCAAAGGGAGAAGTCGTCCTTTGCAGGGCTTCTCTGTCAATGCGAACTCGGCGATTCGGACCTGCATCAGGGCATCACTGGGCAAACCAACAGCCCAGGAGTTGCAGCAGCCGTCCTCTTCAAGCTCTTCTTCGGTTCCTTCGTCCAGTGGTCGACTCTGCCTTCCAAGCCAAAGGACTCGCCTTTTATTCAGTTCTCTCCCATTCATTCCAGCCTAGCTGTCACTCACCCAGCAGGGTGGCTGTCCTTGCCGGACAGTCAGCCAGCCAATCACCACAGAGTGCATTTGGGTCTCCTAGGAGACTAAGCACAGGGAGTTTAGGGCACCTCCCTCATTTCCTGCCCACCCCAGACATTCGGGCGCCAGAGGCGGGTTTCACTCCTGAAGCCCACCAAAGGCGAATGAACAAAGAGACCAAACCTGGTTTGGCGCGCAGAGAAAGACTCGAAGGACCTTTCCACAAAGACATGGCAAAAAATGACTGGGAACCGTTTTTTTTTTTTACACTTTGTATTTATTGAAAATGTTTCAAAAAGAAACTGAACAACCACAACCAAGTTGACAGACAAAAAAAAAAACCTCGCCCCAACCAACCCTCCCACTATTCCGCCCGCCCCCCAACCGATGAGCTACAGAGGAATCAACAGGATACAAAAAATTCAAAAGTGCACAAGAGGAAGAGCCAGAGCACAATACCAGATAAGGCTTAACAACAACCCCTTTCTATCGGCGAAGTCCCCCAAAAACACTAGAAACATGCAGTACATCCACAGATCGACTCCCCCCTCCCGTCAATACACTCTGGTTAGAGCCCAAGAAAAGTTAGAGCGTTAAGGCTTTACAGTCCTCACTTAATAATACAATTGTCCGGGGGGGCGTGGCCAGCCGAGGACACCGAAGGATGTCTCTTTGGTGAGCTCTGGGACTCCTTCCCCATCCTAATGCCCTAAAACCCCCTAAAATGCGCTAAATACCCAGGAAGGCGGCTCTTCTGGTTCCTGTGAGTGTCCGGAGTGCCTGGCACAGCAGGTGGCCCAGGGAAACTGCTTATCGAGGAGAAAACTGCCGATGACTCAAGGGCCCTGTAGCTGTCAAGATGGCGGGTGCAATGTGCGGAGAAGCCCGGGGGTTCGTCAGCCCGCACCCGGAAAAATGAGAGCTGACTTGTGCTCTAACTGTGGAGCCCTTGTAAGCAGAAGACGAGGTTTCCCTCTGAGGGGCATTGTGATTCGGAGACTGGTGTCGGTGAGTGGGGTGTCTCTGCCCCTCCCCCGTCGCCCAACTTGGCGGTGGCCGCCGCGTTGGAGGAGTGAAGCGGACGGGAGCCCATCAAGCGGAGTTCCCTGAGGAGGCGAGCGTGTGTGCCGGAGGAGGCGGTGGGGGGTGCAGCGCTCCTGTGATCATCCGCCGGAGGAAGAGGCGAGCTGTCTGCCGGGCCCACGCACGGCGTGTGGGCTGATCCGGCCGGGGACCTGGGACGGATCTGTGGTGCTGGGCCGCCTGTCCCCCCTGCCTGGCTGGGAGTCCATATGTGAGGATGAGGCGCGGAGACCCGCTGACCGAAGTGCCCTGAAGTGGCAGGCGGCACGGCCCGGAGTGCGTACACCGGAGGAAAGGCGAGGTGTGCAGCGCTCTGGTGTTTGCCCTTCCATTCCGGTTGGCGCCTTAGCAGCCGGAGGAGTGAAGCGGCGAGGAAGGCAAGAGGTGAGGAGGCGTGCTACAGCGGAGAGAGCCCTGGATTTGTACCCTGTGAGGCAGGGAAGCAGTGGCACCTGTGCTAACTGTGCTGTGTTGGGGCTGGAGTGAGGGGAGCCCCGATGCATACAGAGGTTTTCCTCCTGGACTAGTGCTGCTGGAGCCGGGGGGTCGGGGTGGAGACAACCTGAAGAGAGAGCCTAGGTTGCCCTAAATATCCTGAAAGGGACGCCTTGTGCGGGTGGTGCCCCCTTCCCCTCCCTGCAACGACACCCGGCAGCCCACAAGGGGGACACGACTGGAGGTCCCCAGGGTGAGGTGGACCTAATTCCGGGGAACAGCGTTCAGCTACACCGGAGTGTAGAAGTGGAGCTTGAGGATCCCATATAGCTCCGATAACGGGCATTATGATGGGGCTAGAACCAGCAATGTAGTGGTGGAGCACCTCCCTTATATATAAGGACAGCACGGACCCTGGGCGACCCACCCTATTTACCACTGGTGGCAGAATGTCTAAGCAGGTGGGAAAGCCCAAAGGTTCGGGATCCGGAGATATTAAATCCATGATGCAGTCTGCGGAGGCACAGAAGCGCAATCAACTACAGGCGCAGGCTCAGATCCACTCACCCTCTTCTGGGGTCTTGGAGGATCGCGAAGATCCACCGATTCGCAGATTGGACTTATTAGCAATGTTACAGGAGCTGAAGAAGGACATAAAGGATAGCGCCACTGACTTCGCCAAGTCTATTGCTGATCTTAATAAGGGAATAGTGGCGGTTGAAAGGAGGGTTGACGAGATGGAGACAACAGTAGCTGAACACAGCCATGAGCATGAAGAGCTAGCACAAAGGGTCTGGACCCTTGAACAGCAAATGGAGCGGGTCCAGGACAGACAGGAGGATGCAGAAAATAGATCCCGGCGGAATAACATACGTATCCGGGGGATTCCGAAATCTGTCCCCGATGGAGACCTGCACCAATATGTGACAGAGTTGTTCCGTCACGTCCTGGGCCCAGATACTGAGAGGGACATTTTCCTGGATCGAACTCATAGGGTCTATTCATCGCTCCAGCTAAAGAAAAACTTGATCCCGGATGTTTTAACCCGAGTGCATATGTTTCAGCTGAAAGAGCTAATCATGCGAGCCGCACGGGAGAGAGAGAGAACCTATAAATTTCCACTCTACGCCTATTCTTCTGTTTCAAGATCTTTCCCAAGCCACCTTGAACAAGTGGAAACGGCTGCGGGTCGTCACAGACTGGCTACGGACAAGGAAGGTTCACTATCATTGGGTGTTTCCGACTGGTTTGCGCTTCGAGTAGAAGGGACAAAGCCATACGATCACAAAAGAGGAGGAGATGGACGAGCTCATGGGAGAGCCGGAAGGCAGCGAGGGCAAGGACCAAGCAAGTTCCCCGCAGAGGAGTGAGGGAAGAGAAGATCCTTCAGCAAAGGAACAATGGAAATCGGTGCGTTCCTGCCAAAGAGGTCACAGGAGGGATCCTAGGGCCGGGGACCTGGTCTGAGCGGGGAGGGTGATGCTGCCCCACAAGCTGGTTGGATCATTTTATATTGAGCTCTGGAAGAGCCGTGTTTTGATTCTATACGCCTTGAGGATATTGGAGATCTGAGCAGTGGTTGTATAAGCTTGTAAAGGGGGGGCAGGACGGGGGAGGAGACTAGACCCTACATTTCCTGGGTGGTGATACACCCAGTGATATTCCGAGGTACAGTTATGGGGATTGGGCTTGTTGAAGTTCAAGGTGTTAAATTATGTTGGGGTCTTGAGGGGGGGGGGTGGTTGAATATTCTTTTGTGGTGGAATTTCTATATGGGAGGATTAAGATGCCTAGGAGAATGACCCAGTTGGAGAATATCATATTGGGCATGTTATGGTATATGAATGGCTGAACTAACCTTCGTCACATTAAATGTCCAGGAGCTTAATTCCCCAGTTAAAAGAAAATCGATTCTGACTAGACTCAGGGACATGCAGGCCTCGGTTGTTTGGCTACAGGAGACACATCTGCTCCCGGAGGATGAAGATAGATTGCGGAGCAGGGCCTTCCCGGTGCAATTTTTTGCCTCTAGTGGTACAAAAAGAAGGGGTGTGTGCATCCTCTTGGCTAAAGGGATCCAATTTGAGAAACAGTTTGTAAAGAGGCATCCAGAGGGCCGCTATTTGATGCTAGGGGGATTATTGATGGGCCAACAGGTCACGCTGGTGGCGGTTAATGCCCCAAATGAGAGGCAAGATCGCTTTCTGTTAGAGATGTTACCCAAAATTGCAAAGGCGGGAGTGGGACAGATCATGATTGGGGGCGATTTTAACGGGGTGATGGACGCGACACTGGACAAAACTCTTCCTGCCACCTCCAGTGATTCAGTGTTTAGACAGGCCTTAGCAAAATTCCTTAGGGACCTGCATTTAATAGAACCGTGGTGATTCTTTCACCCCCTGGAGAGAGCGTACACCCACAACTCGGCAGTACACAGGGGGCATTCTAGAATTGATATGGTCTTGATTTCAGATTCCCTGGATCCGCAGGTCACGGGCTTGGATATTGGGGTGCAGTGCCTCTCAGATCATGCCCCGGTTTCCCTAAGGATGGAGCCTCTTACCCCACAGCCGCCAACTCGTAGGCCTTGGCACCTAAATGAGGTGATTTTAAAAGATCTAGCCCTGAGAGAAGACATAGAGCGAGTCCTGAGGGACTATTTTCAAGACAATGTCACACGGGAGGTGGACTGGGCCACAATTTGGGATGCAAGTAAAGCGGTGGTACGGGGCGAGTTTATAGCGAATACAGTGGGATATGTTAAAAGAAAAGAGGGTGTGAGGCGGGAGTTGGAAGCCAAGATCAGGGAAGCAGAGGTGGAGTATAAGAACAAAGGCTCACAAAGAACCTGGAGGGACTTGAAAAAGGCCAGAGCCGCGCTAGAAACTTTACTTGCTGACGAATCTGCACAACTCCTTTTACGGAGTAAGCAATCTTATTATATACATGGGGACAAAGCCAATCGCTTTCTAGCGGCTAAATTGAGGCAGCAGAAAGCCTGGAATCATATTGTACAGCTCAGAGACCGGGATGTGAACCTGGTGAGGGGAGAGAAGGAACTGGAAGGGGTTATGTTTTCCTACTACACCAACATCCTAAAGGGGGTGAACCTAGAAAAGGAAGCACAGGCGGCCTTCTTGGACCAGGTAACTCTGCCACAACTTAGTGAGGCAGACAGATTGATGCTGGAAGAACCCATATCAGTGGAAGAAGTGGGGGAGGCAATAAAGGCATTAAAGGGTCATAAATCTCCAGGTCCGGACGGGTTAAGTAACGCGTACTATAAAACGTTCAGTCCGATCTTGGTAGGCCCTCTAACAAACGTATTCAATTTTATCAGGGACTCGGGGCGAATCTCGGGGGATATGGGCCCAGCCACCACGGTCCTCCTGCTAAAGCCGGATAGGGACCCCTTAGATTGCGCCAGTTATCGCCCCATCTCACTATTGAATGGGGATGCAAAAATCTACTCCACTGTATTGGCCCGTAGATTAGCAAGAATCCTCCCAAAAATAATACACCCAGACCAGGCAGGCTTTGTAAAAGGGCGGCATACATATGACAATATACGCAGGGCCATGGATACGATGGAGTGGGGGCGGAGGACTGGGCAGAGGTTATCTGTGTTAGCATTAGATGCCTCCAAGACTTTTGATAGCTTGCACTGGGGATACCTGCAACTCGCCCTTGAGAGGTTTGGGTGCGGACCAGCATTTATACGCATGGTGATGGCCAACTTTGTGAACCCGTCAACACGGCTGTTGATCAACGGATGGCTCACAGACAGCATTCTTATCCGCAGGGGCACGAGGCAGGGCTGCCCATTGTCCCCGTTGATCTTTGCCATGGCCATGGAGCCGCTGGCACAACAAATCCAGGCTGACCACGGTATCCGAGGGGTGGAGGTTGGGATGGATGGTCCTCAGAAGGGGGAAAAGATGAGAAAGGGGTGTCATGACTATCGGCTGATGGGGCGGAGCGGACCCGCAGGAGATCCTTCCATATATGCAAAAATGGGCTGAGGACGTGGGTGGACCTATTTCGGGGGAGTCATGGGGCCGCATATGGCATCGCACTACCAAGGGTTCTAAATGTACATCAATTAAAGAGGGGGCGTACAAGCTCTGCCTTCGTTGGTACATGACACCACAACGAATGCATTCCATCAACTCAGACTATTCCATCCTCTGTTGGAGGGGCTGTGGACAACCCGGGGATTTAATTCATATGTGGTGGAGGTGCCCAGTGGTGGAGACCTATTGGAAGGAGGTCCTAAGTCATATAAAGGATATAACCGAGACCCAATTGCCATTTGACCCGGTGGTCGTCTTGTTGGGCGATGCAGTAGAGGGGAGCTACGCCAACTCTGGAAGCAGGGCTGGCCTCATTACTCACATGCTGAGCACAGCAAGAATTACCATAGCGCAGGCATGGAAGAATAAACAAGGGCCTCTGGTGGCCGCATGGTGGGTAAGACTCTGGGGGGTGATGGCCATGGAGAAAGTGACAGAAATTGCCGATGGCTCCTACTCGAAATATATTAATACCTGGGCACCACTACATGAATTCATGGACGACAGGGATCAAATGTACTTTAAACCTAGGTTGCTTCGCAATGTCTCTATTCTATAACTGGGGACACCTGAGTGGCGAGAAGTTTTGGGGTTGGAGGGTTCTCCCGGGTGATTGATTGTAGACGCTATATTCCACACAAATGTTAAAGTACTATTGAAGCGTAGGGGAATGTTTGGGGGAGGGGGGTGAGGAAGTTGTATTGTTGTATTAGTTAAATTTCAGCAGCAAATTGCACCCCAGATGGGGGTAGTTGGTGGGAAGGATGCTGGCGACATTATCGTTTGATACTCTTTTTGATATATGATCATTTGTAATCCATTCTGCTGTAAAATAAACAGTTGATAAAAAAAATACAATTGTTCAATCCTGTAAAAAAGAGGACATATCATTGGCAATAGCAGATAATTTCTCGTATGTAAAAATAGTCAAGAGCTTATTAAACCATTCCGCTTTCTTAGGGGCCTGAGGGCACTTCCATTTCTGAGCTAAGGCCATTCTCCCATCACTCCACTCTGGAGAAAGGCGAATCATTACTCTCTGGTATGGGGGTACCCAAAAGGATCTCCAGAGGGTGGAGGGAGGGACCCTTTCCCCGGATGTCCTTAATCCAGCTGAGTAACTCTGCCCAATAGACCTGAATGACCAGGCACTCCCACCACATGTGGAACCATGTTCCTCTACCAGCACAAGCTCTAGGACACATAGGAGACACACCCTAGACAGTGTGACAGGAGACCGATGCCAAGAGTGGAGAATTTTAAAATTCTGTTCAATAGCTGCTGTGTAGAGCTTCCCCTTAAAGATAGATCCAAAAACAGAACCCCATGTAGACTCGTCAGTGGACATCCCCATTCTCTCCTCCCACACATGTTTGAATGCTCGTCTGCCCTCTAGGTTCGCTGCAACCAGCACACGGTACATTTTGGAAAGAGACCTTCTCCTAGATCCGGCTTCCACAAAAACTGTTTCAAACTGAGTCAGTGGACGGAAAAGGGAAGCCCCCCCCCCCCCCCAGTCAGCCCTATTAAGTATGCCCTTAATCCGCAGATAATCAAAAATGAATGGGGGATTCTTCCTCAGTACTCCCGATAGTTGAGCAAAGTCAATAAAATTCCCCTGGGAGAACAATTGGGCAGCCCTCTCGATCCTTTGGTCCGACCATGACTGTGTTCCTTGAAAGCCTTTGGTCCCCAAGTTGAGTGGAGGGCCCCACAAGGAGGACAGGGGGGGGGGAGGCCAAGACGAGAGCAGGTTGTTGTCCCTATTTAGCTTCCATAATGCCCAGAGTACCGATAGAATCGGGTGGGTCCTAACAGCTGCTGGACGGGAACGCAGAGGGGACCAGAGCAAGTCCCTGACCTTATAAGGTTGAACCTGCACATCCTCTACACAAGTCCAGTATGTCCTAAGGTCATCTCGTAAATGCTCCAACATCACCCGCAACTGAGCTGCCTTATAATATAACTTAAAGTCTGGAAGGCCGAACCCTCTGAGCGCCTTAGGAAGGGTTAGAGTGTCAAACTTCTAGCTTTCTTACCACCCCACACAAAGCGAATAATTTGCGATCGAAGAGACTCAAAGGAGTCCGGGATGAGACAAGGGAGCGAGGCGAAAAGATAGAGAAGTCTGGGGAGGACATTCATCTTTAGTGAGACCATACGTCCAAACCATGAAAGAGTGAGGGGAGCCCATCTAGCCAAGTCGTCAAAAAGCTTAGTCTGCAGGGGAAAAATATTCTACTTGAAAATCTTAACCCAGATCCCATGGTAGGTTAGTGCCCAGATACCTAGTACTGACACTCTCAATCCGCATGCCGAGTACTTCCGTCTTACCCTTAATATCCTGGTCCTGCTTGCCCATGGGCATAATGCAAGACTTGGAGATATTACTTTTTAGCCCAGAGAACGCCCCGAAGCACCGAATCAATTCAAACAGCCGCGGAAGGGAGACGTAGATGTTAGACAAATAGACCCGAATGTCGTCCGCAAAGAGGGATAATTTAAACTCCTAGTCCCCACACCGCACCCCTGTCACTCCCTCGTCGGCTCTGACTGCTGTGGCAAATGGTTCCATAGCCAAGGCATACAACAGGGGGAAAGAGGACATCCCTGGCGCGTTCCTCTGGAAAGCAAAAAACTTGGACGTACAGCCATTTACTAACCCGCGCGGAGGGACCGCTATATAGGGCCGAGACCCATCCACAGAATTTGTAGCCGAAACCCATTTTACGGAGCACTTTCCCCATATACAGCCACTCAACGCGGTCAAAAGCTTTTTCGGAGTCCAGCGAGAGGAGGTAAGCCTCCGACTCTCGTCTGGACACCTCGTGCATCAGGCCCAGCGTTTTCCTGATATTGTCAGATCCCTGGCGTCCGGGGACAAAACCTACCTGATCCCCATGAACCAAAGTGGGGAGAAACCTAGACAATCTGTTCGCCAGAACTTTAGCCAAAATTTTCACATCAATATTTAAAAGAGATAGGGCTATAGGATTGACAGAGCGAGGGGTCTTTCCCTTCCTTAGGAATGACCACAATGAGAGCTGACATCATGGAGGGGGGGAGGGAGCCCGAATCCAACACACCATTATACAACCTAGCTAGAAACGGGGCCAAAGTGGATCGATAAGTCTTAAAAAAACCGACAGTAAACCCATCATCCCCTGGAGCGGTACCATTCTTCAAGGAAGCAATAGCCTCAACCACCTCCTTGGGGGAAATGGGGAGCTCTAGAGAGGCAGCGTTCTCTCGTGAAAGACCAGGAAGTGGGAGCGAATCACAAAACTGGTCCACATCGGATCCTTCTCCCGAATACTCGGTAGCATAGAGCTTTTCATAGTACATTTTAAACTGCTCCGCAATTTGGGCATCTTCCAACCATTTTTCACCCAACTGATCAATAATGCAATTGACTCGCCAACTTTTGCGAAGTTCTTTCAACCTCCAGGCCAGAATCTTGTCTGCCTTTTCCCCCTTTTCCATGTAGCGCTATTTCAGAAACACCCGTTTTTTTCTCTGTCCGAGAAGTGCGGACAGTTTCGCTCTAAGTTTTTGGAGGCGTTCGCGCTGAACAGGACTCGTCTGCGATTTTAACTTACCCCCCGGCTGGATAGCAAAAATGTGTTCCCTCAATTTGAGTTCCTCACTAGACCGGACCTTCTTTCTCCTTGCCCCCATTTCTGTTAGAACACCTCTGATGGCCTTAAACGCATCCCACACACCTCTAATATCAACATCACCAGTATCATTTAACGTGAAATAGTCACTGATAGAGGCTAGGAGAGACTGACGCAGCTCTTTATCCATTAACAGGGTGTTATTGCATATCCATTGCAATGCTCTATGAGCAGTCAGGGGAACTCCCAAGTTGACTCTAACAAGCTCATGGTCTGACCATAGGACCGTCTCTACCCTAAAATCTGTAATGTAGACCCGAACTGAGTGTAGAGAGGGTCTAGATTACTTCCAGTAGGATGAGCATCGATCAGGCCCGATTCCTCGTTCACCCGGCAAAACGTATCCGCTAACTTCTGTTGAGATCTAAGATCTGGCCGATTTCCTGTCCCTATCTGGGGATAATACCATGTTAAAGTCTCCCCCAACTATTATCGTTCCCTCTGCGAAATCTCTAATCTTCCGCCCCAACCCCTGCCAAAAAACGTCTTGGGCCTCGTTAGGGGCGTATACTCCCACAAAAGTGAACAAACGACCCTTCACCTCTCCCTTAACCATAATAAAACGCCCCTCTGGATCCGCCTTATGTGTCCTGGGAGAGAAATGTGCATCGGGAGAAACCAAAAGAATAACCCCTCTCTCTTCTTTGTTTCATAGGATGCTCGGAACAGATACTGGATAGCCCTGGATTTGAAGACAGGTTCCCTCCCCTCAATCCAGTGAGACTCCTGAACAAAGAAAAAATGCAGTTTAAGCCTAATAAACTCCACAAAGTCAATGACTTCTTTGTTGGAGAGTTCAAACCTCGCCCATTTAGGGACCCCACCAACAAAGGATGGATAGAATCACCCATGAGAACAGCCAAATGCTTCAATCACCTCCTGCATGAGGCCGACGTATATGCCTAGCTCGAAAACCCCTGTGCACAACCTCCTAACGAAGAGAACATGTTGAACAACACCACCTCAGTAGCTCGACCACCTCCCCTTCCCTCCCAACCCACCACCCCATCCCCCACACCCCAACCTTTGAGCGCCTGAAAGGGCTGCGACATCTCCTTGTCGAGCCTTCAGGCCACCATGGATCGCCTCCACCAGGGCGAAAAAAACCTCAAAAGAAACTCATTTTATTCGGAGCTCCCCGGCTTCAAGTAAAAAAAAAAAAATGTAGCCAAATCCAATTTACCACATCAGATTCCGTGTTTCAACTCGGGACCCATGTCAAGACCCTCGTTCAAGGAACGGGAAAACACAAAAACAGCAAGAATTCCCCAGTTAGGTCCCCGATAGTCCTGGAGAGGGGGGGGGCGTCATTTTCCTGTACTTCCTGTGTCCCCGGACACGCTGCCGCCCCAAGAACCCTGAGGATTCTTTACGAGGACCTTCGCTGGGTCCCTCACCAACTGCTTCCTGCTCCATATGAGGGTCGCTCAGCAATTCACTCATCGCCTTCAGGATGTCAGCTTCTGATATAAGAGCATACTTCTCACCGTTGAACTCAAAGAAAGCAAAAAGGGATGCCCCCACCTATATCGCACTCCTTTAACCTGCAACCACTTTGTCAGGGGGCCACAAAGTCTCTGGCATGCCAGCGTAAACGCTGACAGGTCTTGGTATATGGATATCTTGGCACCTTTCCAGTCAATCGGACCTCCCCTGCGGGCCAGCTCCAGGATTTTAGATTTCTCAAAGTAGTGAAACTTCACTAGGATAGAGCGAGTATCACCCCTGCGGCCTCCAGCGCTGTGCGCTATATCGATGGTAGGGACATCGGTATTTTCATCCCCAAAAAAAGTTTATTTCTTCCTTGACCTTTTGCCTAATGTCTGCTTGCGTCTCCCCCTCCTGCTCCGGAACCCCAAGGAATCTAAGATTGGAGCGCCGCTCTCAATTTTCTAAATCGTCCAGTTTGAGCAAAATCTTTTCCTCTCTCCTCTCCAGATCTACGAGACGCAGGTCAAAATTTTGTCTCGGAGGTCGGCGGAGGATTGGTTAGCCTCTAGAGCCTGGACGCGGTCTTCCACATCATCCACTTTCTTATCAAGGGAATCCAGCTTCTTGCTTATATCCACGCAAAAGCCACGAATCTCCTCCAGCAAAGCCACCATATTACGACTCATATCTGAAGTTTCCATTGTCTCAGGCTGGTTTGCATCATTCATGTTGAGAATTTTCTCCTGAGGGGGAGATCGCCGGAATCTCTGCAACGCCTGCACCCCAAGCTTCCAATTCCAGGGCAACCACCAATCTGATAGGCACTAGCTCCTCGGGCTCCCAATGGAGGTGACGCAGGGTTCAGTCACTCACCCTCTCCACTCCAGGTTTCATTGCACACCTCGGGCCGTTAGCCCTCTAGCGCTACACATGCAGTACCAAGCAGGGTCCCCCTTCGCTCGCAATAAAGTATGTGAAGAGCCAGTTAAAGCGAATGGAGGCGGATGGCAAGGGGACCAATGAAGAGTGCCGGATTCCTCCTCCAACAAGCAGGGTACAGGGAGCAGTCAAAGTGGAGCACTCACAGCCAAGAAGGAAACCGGCTCAGCTGGACCATTCAATCCCCCCAAAGTTGTAGCATTCCAGTGAAGGGGGGGTGACGTGGGAATAAGCACAAATATAAACACCACTCCAAGTAGAATAGGTGTCCCGTGGCACCCCTCAGACCCAGATGGCAAACTTCCAAAATTGACGGACCCGGACCGCTCCTCTAGACCGGAACCCCACAGTTCAGTGCTCAGTCACTCCGTAGAATATAGGCGGAAATCGCCACATGAGCCGAGTCTGGGCAGTAACCAACTGCAAACAACCTTTGGGGCCGCGCGTCTCCAGCAGCCACTTTCGCCGCCGAGTGCAGGCTCCGCCTCCGCCGGTGCTGGGTCCAAGGGCACCTACCCGGAGACCCCCGTCCCAAGCCCAGCAGATCAAAAGCACTAAAGCGCACAGTCCGCCGCTGGCAGCCCAGAGGTCCCCTTGCCGATGCCTGCCTGTGTGCAACGTAGGGCGGGGGTCTTCCAGAGGGTTGTGACAAATGATGGCCTACTGCGGGCCTCCGCCCCTCCCCCTCTGCCCGGCAGCCCGGGCCCGCGCAGTCCTCACAATGGAGAACTCGCCAGGCTCCGAGCGTCTCCCAGCATGTGGCAGCAATCTTCACGGTCTCGGCGTCAAGGGGCGAGAACATTCCGGCACACTCCTCACATTTAAAGTCTACACAGATGGGGGGAGGAGGGGCGCCACAGGTACCTAGCCCGGGCACTGTCCCACTTCAATCAAGCCTCTGGGGCGGTTCTCCTCAGCGGCCCCTGGACCCACACTTCCTCAGCAGCTCCAGAAGCATCACCCCCCTCTCCCCCTCCCCCGAGTCCAGGTCTCGCCCACGCCGCTGCCAAGTCCCAGGGGGCGAGCCCGGGGACCCGCGTCCCAAGCACGGACGTCCAACAACACCGAGTGATAGTCCAGGAATTCTGCGTGCCGACTTCCCCCAGGGGCTTCCCGCGCCTGGCCGCCTGGTAATCTCCAGCCGCAGAGTCCGCCTCCTGCAGCCGGGAAGACCTCTTGCAACAGCCCGTCACAGCGCTGGGTGGTGGTCTCCAATAAAGCCGCAAAACATCACGGCAAACCGCAGGCCTCTGCCCCTCCCCCACCGCACGGCAGGCCAAGCCCGCGCGGTTCTCACAATGGAGACGCTCACCAGGCGCTGAGCGTCTCCCCTGCAATCTTCATGATTCTGGCACCGATCGACACCGGATTTTCGTTCCGGCGACTCCTGCCACCGTCAGACGCCTCCAGGGGGGGTTAGGGCCAGGCTGCAAGAAGGCTGGGGGGCTCTTAACTCAAAAATGCAGCGCCCTGGGGAGATCATCGGCTGAGAAGCGTCATCACATCTCAACGCCCCATGGTGGCTCCGACTGGGAACCGTTTTAACAAAGGAGGCTCAGGTGCCATCTTGAAAAACATGGCTCCCACGATTTAACGTTACCGGAGCTGCGAACAGTTTGCGGTAGGGGTCAATCATGATAGTTAATTGTAAAACCACTGACACCAGCCATTCTGAGGGCAAAGGGTGACATTTGACTGTTACATGAGTAACTAGACATAGGGGATACCACTCCAGCACTCTATTGTAAGATAGGGTGTGCTGGGTCTAGAATTTTACAGGGCGAAGTGAAGTCAATTTCACTCCACCGCTCTGGGAAACAGTATTAGATCCCAGAGAAGGTATTTAAACCTTGGGAAGCCTGGAAGACTTCCCTGTGCCACTGCACTGAAGGCGGTGTGTGACGCAAATGAAAAAGATACCCATGAGTTGGTTAGACTCCATAACCAAAAAGAAACAAACAAGAAAACACATTGAATGGAAAAGTTTAAAGTCCCAAGGTTTAGCAAAAGAGCTGGAGGGCTCTAAGGTGGGAGGAATTGCCACATTTTTGAGAATTCTCTCTAACATGCATTGCCATGTTTTTTCATTAAAAAATAAAATGTGCTTGCCAATATGTCCTGACTAGTTTTGATATTAAAAAAAAAAAAGCTGAGCTTCATTAGTTCTGTTTGTGAACATTTACATAGACAGTACTAGTAATGTTTGTTCAGGTGAACTGAATGCTTTTACCATCCAGTTTGGTAGAGTAGATGAACTAAGTTACTCGACCTGCAAGCCTAGCATGTTTTTTAAGATTTCTTGAGGCCTGCCTCTGTGTTCCTGCTGATCCCGATCATGTCACTGGTACTTGGGATCCTGAACCTGTATGGGTCAACTTTGGTTTTGATCACCCTTGTCTGGGCCTGGAGGAACTGGTACCCAAAGCTTATGATATGTCCATCTACCTCTCTGACTAACATGAATCTGCCCTACCAGTCGGAAGGGTGGGTCCTTCACCCGAACCTCAGCAGCTTGAAACTTCATGCTTGGCTGCCGAAAGGCTGAGATACAAGGAGCTAGCTCGTCCTTTTTGGAATTATGTTTTGTGCGATCCCTGCACATGAGATGCCCCCCATCCATTTGGGGTGGGGGGAGAGGCCACCAGAAATAGTGGCACAGGCCCCCCAAGCCTGGACAGTACGTTTTGCTGCCCCTAGGGAAGGGGCAAAACTTAACATTTTTAGCCTTTTCCCTTTTGCCCCCAGGTAGGTGCACCCACACATGTGAGATACCGAGATTCGTCGGGACACCTGTGGGAACGTGGGAAGGTAGGGCATGTGGTGTTGGAGTGTTTCTGTGGGTGGGCAGAGTGAAATGTCTGGAAAAAGAAAATGTTCCTCCAACTTTCAGACTTTGCCGAGGATTGTGGGTAATACATTCTGCGCTGATTTGTGCAAGTCAGACCTCTGTGCTTTCCCACAGGTGACCTCTTTTTGGAAATGCATGCGCTACCCTGTTTTTCTTGGTGGCTGCGATACCCTAGGCCCAAATCTGTAGGTTGTCCATTAGAGCAAAATTCCTCAATCTGCTCTGCCGAAAGACTTGGGGTTACCGGTGGTTTAACCTTTTCCCTTTGCACCCAGGTAGGTGCACCCACACATGTGAGGTACCGTTTTTGTTGGGACACCTGTGGGAATGCAGGAAAGTAGGGCATTTGCTGTTAGCTTGCTTTTCATACCGTTTCAACACATTTGCTGCTGCACTTTTTCAATCCACCCTTTCATTTCCCAAATGTGACCTACATTTAGTCGCTTATTTAGGCACTATACACTTTTGTTACCTGCACAAGTCGCCTACCCTTCAAAAGGTCTGCCTGTGCTCTTTCAGAAAAATGTATGCTTGCCCTTCCTCTTTTGTTTTCCTTATTTACACATGCGAAGTATGTCTGTTTAGGCCGTAAGCATAAAAATCCTGTGTACCATGGCACAGTTTTTGGCTTGTGGAATTGCTTGTTTTGTGAAACATTATGAAAAATCTGTGATTTCCTAACTGGAAGAGTCGGGGGAATGTAGCAGAGCATTGCTTTTCTCAAAATTCACAGACGTCATTGCCGTACCGGGCCAACCACATACCTTTTTTGTTCTGTCAGTTTCCCGATTTTGGAATTTTGCCTACTTTTCAGAAATGTATGCCTTTCTGGTTTCCCATTCAGCTTTCCTACACTTCTCTTCCATTCCGTCCACGTATGTCCTATTGGACAAAAAAGGCCAAAATTGCCTACCTCTCACAAACAGCTCGTTACCGTATCAAAATGTTTTTTTTGGTTTCCACTCAACCTGTTCTTGAGAGCCTGGAAAAGGGCAAATTCAGCACAGCAAACCATTTGTTCCTAACTCTTACAAGGAAAGAAACCACAGGCTTCTTTGTACATCATTTTATTGGCATTTTCTGAAAAAACCTAACATTTTCTCTATTTTTGATTATTTTCCCTCACCCCCCTACAGCAAACTAGGATTCCTTATTGGCGTTACGACCATCTATATGTACGGAAAGAAAAGGGCAAAATCTGGCCGAGATATCTCTTGTAATAAAAGTTACAAGGGCTTGAATGGTGACATACCGAAATCACGCGGAGTTGGCTCGCCAGAGTTGCGAGTAGTCTACGGCAGTCCGCACTGCCTTTCCAGTCTTTCTACGCTTGCCGTCTTTTTCCAGGGACGAGCAGTCAAAACCCCTGACCCTACGCGAAGCGGCACGCGGAATTGGCTCGCCAGAGTTGTGAGCAGTCTACGGCAGTCCGCGGCCGTCTCGGCCGAAATGGCCTCTTCAGCCAACTCGGACTTACTTAATCCACTACCAGTGCCGACAACCCCGTTGGGACGTGTCCTACGCAGTCAGTACACACGTCTGGAACGAATCGACCGACGCAACAAAAAAGACAGAGGAAACCTACGATCCCGTCCAAATGTAAGGAAGGGAAAGGGGGAGGCTAAATCTATCTCAACCTCCTCCTCCTCTCCACCGTCTAGGTCAAGCTCGCCAGACAGCCTGCTGCTGCGTGAAGCAAGCTCCCGGGCCGACAAAGAGGAAGGAACTGCCGTGCAAACTGAGGCGGACCTACTGAGGGACAAAGTCTTCGACCAGCACCTCGCTGCTACTGGAAGTCTTTCGCAGTCTAACCCTGATGTGATCTCACCCGGAGGCTCCACAGAAAATGGCGAAACGACGACGATAATTCTGTCTGACTATACGCCGTCCTCTGCATCGCGAAATCAGTTTTCAGCTTCAGGAGACCAGCCTGCCTCCGCTGAAGGGCGTCGTCGGTTTGACCCCAGCGGCACGGTCTTACCGAGCCGACAAAAACCCCCGGACCGTTTCGCTTCCGCTATGGCTTTTGCCATGGCGAGTGGGATCGCACCGGGCGACGCCGGAGGGCGGCGCCGGTCTGACCCTAGCGCTCCGGTCCGGGATGAATCAGAGTCTTGAACTTCCAACCGATTCAACCTCGCAACAAATTTTCGAAAAGCGCAACATCCATACACACGCTTTACAAGCTGGAAACCAGGAAGACAACCTAGTGGCATGTGCCAATTTTGGAAGTATCATTCAGGTCGAATGGCATGCAAACTCTGGCTATACGAAAACACTTGATGAAGGAGACGATATCGAAACGCCTACCACTTTACCATCACACCCACCGTTAACTTCACCGACAATAGAGAGGTCGGTAGGTTCCTCGACTCCTCCTTTAACGGTGGCCCCCTCCACCTTCCCCGTGGTAGCGGACCCAAATTCAGCCTCTGTGAACGCGCCGGCCACAGAGCGTTATGCCTTACAAAGGCAAACTGCTATAGCTTTACTAAAACGAAAATCACTTCATCAGAAGAAACCCGTGAATCCGGGACTTCACTAAGCTCCAATCACTACCAAAGGAAACAGCGTCCAACAGCAAAGAAAATCGAGATCGGGTAAACGCTACTTTCCAAACCCTCAACATGCCATGTACTAAAAGACTTCTTCGCCAGACAGACAAAGAGAAAACTGGTGAGGGAAGCCGAGCTCTCGGATGCAGAACTATTGGACGCAATTGCTGAAATTCCCCCGGCTTCTAAACAAATGAAAACGGGGGAGGTCGATTCACCAAATTCACCGTTAATCGACTTATGCCTCTCTCCAGTAAGGGCTTCATACTTCCCGCATAACCTGGACCACCCACAGCTAATCCCACCTACTGGACCCACACAACCAGCTCTCAACTTGTTTGTTGAGTCATCCGAAGACCGAGTGTTGGGACCTAGCGTCCTGGCCCCAGATAAACATAATCTACCAGCAAATGCCAGAAACGAAGCCTCGCCTCAAAGAACTATTGAGAACCAACTCGCCCCATGCACACGCCCTTTAGACCATCAGAGAAACTCCTCCACTCCGGGAAAAGACAAATCCCGTGAGATTCCTCCACCAAAATTAAACCATGAGTCAAAAAATCAGTCTACAGACATGTTCGCAGTGATGTCAGCCATCACGGTGGCCTTGTCCCCGTTTGGAAAACTGTATGAATCGCTTAACGATTCAATGAAAGATCTGGTGGCAATAGCGGCCACTACAAACTCAAAAGTGATCTTCTTGGAAGGCTTCAGTACGGCTCTCGACCAAAAAAACATGGAGCGAGAACATCAGTGGGAGCAAAGAATGACACACCTAGAAGCCCAATTAAGACTAAGATCTCCACATACACTCTGTGCATCAACAAATATAGACAGACACACAACCATTCAGGAAAAATCGAATAAAGCAAACAAGGGTCAACCCATTAGGGAAACCCAAACTACTCTTGTAACTAAAGTATCAAAAGAAGGCTGTCAACAAATAGCCAAGGATCTGAAAAGAGGTGTGGACGAATCTAGTAAAAAAACAAAACTGCCCATTGTTAAAGCAAAAACCAGCTCTACGAAACCGGAACCTAAAGCCGTAGAAAGCCTTAGCTGGAGTAAACAAGGGGAGGAGCTGCAACCAAAAAGAACATTACTCTAAGCCAAGGTACAGAATTCATCGAAAGAAGCAGCACTTCTGGAATTTCAACCGACAATCGAGGTGGACGACTCATATCCTTCTATCCCAGACTCCTCCTTGATGAACCTCACACAACACTTAGAACCGGAATTTACTTCAAATTTACACTTCGCTTTGCCAAAGCCTTCATCAACAGGAATAACAAACGCTTCTACTGCCTTAACTACACTGGGCTTCACAAAAGTGTCCCCGACTTCATCGAACTCAGCTGCTTTGTTCGCACCCAATGCGACAAAAGAACTACCGTCTGAGGCACGGTCGGGAAATACACACCCCACAGCTGTCGTCAAAACGACACCGTATGACAACAAGCCGCAGGACAACAACAAAGAGTGCATCGATACAGCACCCCAGTCAAGGCCGGAATCAACCAAAACAATAAAAGACCCCCAATACACGTCCAAACCACGAGTCAAACCCGCCTCTTTAAAATGGAACAACTAATGTCAGGAAAGAATTTTCTAGTTCTGAACAGAAAAACAGTTCTTACAATAGTGGCTAAAGTGCCTAGTCTGACTCTTAATTGAACCTTACCTCAGGCAGAAAAAGGCCAAAGCATATCTACACGTAAAAACCATTCCTCAACATGAGCCAACTAAAGACACGCTCGATGCACTGAATCGACTAGGCTTTGGTCTGTCAGAAATGCAACTATCTCAACCTGCTTTTCAAGTAGGATCAATACATCACAAGACAAATTCTCCAACCACAAACCACAAAAAATCTGCTCAAGCAAAACAAAATACCGACTATCGAAGTCACTATGCAGAAACACGAGAACATCAACGTGAAAGACCTAAAACATACGCCACGGACCTGGACAAGCAGAGCCCACCACCTTAGACCTGAAGGGGGTCAAAGTTGGAAAAAAACCTGTCTCAGGTCAGACAGAACCTCCGTGAAAGATTTCCCCTCGGACCATAAAGAACCACTGAACCAACTGCAATCACGGGCTCCATCGGGTCCCTGGTCTTGGTTAAGAAAAGTGCTAAAGCCAAATCCTCAAAATTAGCAATTACCTAACAAAGAACCGCAAACCTCAGACAAATCTTTGTATCAAACCACTGAAGATCTTCCCCAAACCATCTCCATGTGTTCCTGGAACACAAGAGGCCATGACCATCTGCTAAACCCAGAAACACAAGACCTAGCAAAATTTGACATAATCTGCCTCCAAGAGACTTGGCTGAGGGAAAAACCAATTTTAGATGGATATGATACCGAAATATCACCGACATTAAAAGGCATCCTTGGAAGACCATCATCAGGCCTTCTGACTTCAATCAAAATTGGATCCGTAATTGATGTCAAGGCAAAGATAGCTGAAACCTATGGAATCCTCGCTCTTCAGACAGAATGGTGCCATCCGAATACAAACGCTAAGGGAAACCTGAAGTCAAAGCTGGCTATCATTAACACTTATTGGAATCCGCAAAGATCTACAAACAAGGAATTTTGTGAAGAAATGACCACCCTGTTAGACAAGATCACTGCCGAACTTTGTATCGACTACATCATAATTTGCGGTGACCTGAACGCAAAGTGTGATCATTTTAGTCATGCAGCACTATCGACAGCCGCAAAAGTAAGAGGAGACTTGTGGTTAGACCTGATGGATGCCAGAAACTTCCATAACGTGGCAATGGTGAGGGGCCAACTTCCTGCTTTTCCAACATGGGAACATGATTCTTCAACAGCTACACTTGACTATATCTTCACATCCCTTGCTCTACTACCTTACGCGTCCACCTTCGAGATCTACAAAACGAAAGAAAGCGATCACAACCTTTTAACCATGACGTTGGAATCTATAATTCCACTGAGATCGACCTATACACCTAAGCTGGAATTGGGAGCGAACCAAAGGCAGCTTCAGCTCACACCATCAAACATCAAAGAAATAACGAAAAACTACGATGAAGCCCAAAAAAATGCCACGGGTGCTCTGACAAGGCCAAACTACCTGCCCCTTCTTCTACCTCATACGCAAAAGCAAAAAAACTGCAAGCCCACAGTAACAACTGGTCACCACGAATGACGAAGTACTAGTGCAAAAACGAAGAGAACTGAGAAAATTACAACGCGACTACAAAAGAAACACCAATGAAAAGGTTAAACAATTGCTGGCTGCGGCGACCAGATCTTACAGAACATGGGTAAGACACCGGAGGGTGGAACTTTATCAGAAGGACGCAGAACAGATGTTAAAAACATTAACGTCGAAAAGTGTTGGAGATTTCTGGGCTCTAATAAAGAACATGGGCATCCGAAGTGATGACAAACTCTTCAACTTGATACCGGAATCATCGTGGACAGCTTTCTATTCTGCCCAATTCGCCCCTACCTCTATATCCGCTACAGAGGTGGGAAATCAAAAGGAAACACCATGGATAAATCTAGCAGTCCAAGATGAAATAAAGTCAGTAATCTCAAAACTGAAAGCGTCCAGAGCACCTGGGCCTGATGGATTGACCAACATAGACCTAAAGAAAAACCAAACGGAATGGTCCCTTTTGATAACAAAAATTTTCGATCACTGCAAAATATCTAGACAAGTCCCGAAAACATGGACAGAGGCAGTTATTGTACCCATTTTTAAAAAAGGAAGTAGAGACAATCCGGCAAACTATCGATCTATAGCCCTAGTGGACATCATGGGCAAAATATTCGCGACCCTACCCCTATCAAAATTTCAAAACTGGCCAAGAACCTCTCCTTCAACCGATCATTTCCAAATGGGATTTCTCCAGACGGCCTCGACGAGCATAAACATCTTGATCTTGAACATCATCAAGGACAACGTAAAAAACAGGGCTCTGAAAGTTTTCCTTGCATTTATCGACTTATCTAAAGCGTTTGATAAAGTAAGCCGTCAAAGATTATGGTCGAAATTGTCCAACTGGAATTGTCCACAGGAAATATTGGACCCAATAATCGTATTACACACAGAGACAACTATGCGAGTCCGATTAAACCGACAAGGCATTTTATCGGAAGCAGTAAAGGTTGAAAGAGGGGTCAAACAAGGATGTCCCTTAGCCCCTGCATTATTCATCGCATTTCTGGGTGACTTTCAATACACGCAAACTTTATTGAGAGCATTCCCTCCAAAAGTTGGAAACAGCGCAGTGTCAGGTTGCTCTACGCCGACGACTTAATTCTGATGGATCAAACTCAAGTCGGTCTTCAGCGCCAGTTGACAAACCTGGCCAGATTCATCACCAAAAACGACCTAGAAATAAACGTAGAGAAATCGAAAATCTTGATCTTGGGGAACAAGCGCTCAAAATCTAAACCAGGTGGCACCTGGTTCTTAGACAACGTAAAGATCGAGATAGTTACAAACATCAGATACTTGGGTGTCATGATTGACAAATTAAGAACTGAGAACTCAACCATCGTGGCTCTGTGGGCTAAAGTCAAAACACTTACCACTCAAATAAGACTGATCGACAACAAATATGGTAAATTTTCCCTAATACCGGCGATCCAGTTTTACAGACAAAAGGTGGTACCGGCTTTAATCTATGGAATGGACGTAGCGCTCAACATACACGACTCCATCTGGTCAAAACTGGAAGGATACCTGTGGAAAGCTGTTTTGGGCTTGCCAAAATCGACATCTATCGCAGCCATACGACGCGAACTTGGCTTATTATCTCTGTCAGCATCCATAGAACAAAGCCAAATGAGAGCATTGAGGAAAATCATTGACCCGGACTCACTGCCAATATACAAAACGATTCGAGAAGAATTTAAGATGGGGCGCTGCAAAGCATTGACCCTTTGGGAAAAAAAACTAACGTCAAAACTAAAAGATCTTGCCTGCACCCACGAGGATTTAATCCAAAAACCGGAAAAAAGCAAAGTAGCACAAGAGAACTGGATCACTACATGCAATCTGGCAACGGCAAATAAACTTCTTGGTCACCTTCCACCCACCACCAATAAACTGAATCTTCCATTGAACTATTGCACCAAATTTCCAAACAAGAATCTTCGGAAAATGTTCATGCGAACAAGAATAAACCTGATGCCAACGCAAGAAATTTGGGCTATTCGCACTCAATCAATAAATAAAACCTGCAGACTGTCTAAACCCGGACATTGCAGAAACAGTAAGACATCTGATTTTGAATTGTCCTAAAACTGCCCACCTCCGAGCGGCATTCTTGCTGCCGCTACTCCAGGATTCCACTCTTATAGAAGAACACACTTGGTGGTGTAGATTGATTGCCGGGGAAAAAACAAAATGGGTTATAGTGGCAGTCAAGATCCTTGAAGCTGCCTTAAAAAAGGCTACTGAACTCTGACTTTAATAACGAACTTGGTCAAGAATGAAATCGGTGAAACTACACCAACGGACCTCAAAAATCGGTGCGCAAGCAAAGAAACAGCCACGCTGAATTTTTTTTTATACCTTGTAAAAATCAATTCTTTTTGGTTAAAATCAAGTAAATAAAAAAAAAATTAAAAAAATACCGAAATCACCAAAAAAGGCCTTGGCACTGGGGTTGGGGGAGGGGGGAACCATGGCAATTAAGGGGTTAAAAGGACCCCTGAGCAAGCTCTTTATACACACATTTCTGGGAACCCCTCTAACGAGAACGAACACTGTCAAATAACCTGTCCTATGGGAAGTTGCCCACTCCGGAGGGTCTACAACCATGTTTTAACTTCCTGTACTTTTCACAGAGGAGAAATATCCATGTTATATCAGTCTGATCCCACCCACTTGGGCAGTCCAGCACCGAAATGTTAGGCAATTCTCTTCTCAACAAGAGTACCAACAGCAACCCCAGACGTGTGTTTCAGCCTTGTCAGGCCTAATCAATGAGGTAAAGCTGTTCCTCTCTAAGCACAGTGCGCAAGGGGTCCAAGTCTGGATTGCCCTGGGTTTCGGTGCTGGATTGCCCAAGTGGGTGGGAGCAGACTAAAATGCAAATTGATATTTCTTCTCTGTGAAGGGTACAGTGAACTAAAATGTGGTTGTAGACCCTCTGAGTGGGAACTTACCTAGAGAACAGGTTATTTGGACATGTTTGTTCTCGGTAGAGGGGCTTTCAGAATGTTTGCACATCTTTATAGGATCTGTGTGATTACTGCGTGATAAAAATATTGACTACAAAAATGCCTATTTTTTTTCTTCGATTCAAGCAATTGTTTATTTATAAAGCATGATTCTTGGCACTGCTCACCAGGACGAATAGACCAAGAATTTGAACGGGTGAGTTTTGAAGGCTCGCCAGAAGGAAAGCTGATTAAACAAGCTAGATAATTCACAGTGCAGAGAGTTCCAAAGGGATGAGGCTGCTACAGAGAAAGCATGACCCCGATCAACAGAGCCTGCACCTAAGGATTAACAGCAGGCAGGCATCAGAGGAGCACAGTGCACAGCCAGGCACATATGGGTGGAATGTTTGCTGAAGATCTTCTGCCCCCCCCCCCCCCCGACCATAGACTGCACAATGCATGAGGCAGACTGTTTTGAATTGGATACGCTGGGCAATTGGCAGCCAGTGAAGTTGCCGTAAAACTGCCGAGATATGGGCATGGTGGGAAGTGGAAGTGGCTAGGCGTGCTGATGAGTTCTGGAGAACTTGTAGGCACCGGTTGGGCCAAGAATAGCGTGTTGCAATAATCAACGGAAGAGATAACCAAGGCTGATGCAACCGGGGCCTGAAGCTCAACCGGAATGAAGGGGAGAACCTTCGAAGGAGCTTCAGGTAGAAATAGCCCTGCTGACATACGGCACTGATTTGGTGTTCCATTGAGAGAGATGCTGATAGTTTCACACGCAAGTCTTTTACAGTGGTCGGGGGGGGGGGGGCAGGTAAGGTACCCAAAAAAGCACGGCAGAAAGCAGAGGTCCCGAGGGACTATGCAGACGGAGGGCCCACCACCGCCTCACTTTTCTCACTGTTCAACTTGAGCCAGTTGTTAAACATCCATACCCTCCACGGTCTTAAGGCAGGCCCTGAACCTGGCCGCTAACTCAGGTTTGCTGAGATCAAGGCAGACCAGGATCTGGGTATGATCTGCAAAAGAATAACAAACAAAGCCGTGGGAGAGGGTGAGCTTGGTCAGAGGTTGAACATAGATGTTAAACATGGGTGAGATGTGGACCCTTGAGATACCACAGGTGACCACCTTACCCTGGGACCGGAAAGGAGGGAGAGATGACGTCTGTTAACATTCGAAAAGGAAAGAAGAGTACCAGGCCAGGGCAGTCAGAGTGATGCCGGCTCCGGACAGGCGATCCAGCTAGATTGCATTATTGATATCAAACCTGACTGAGAGATCAAGTAGAACCAGAGCTCCCACACTTCCCTGGTCATTCATCATTGCTAGATCGTCCACTACCAAAACCAGCACGCTCTGTCTTTCGACCTGGATGGAAACCAGACTGTGAGTTAAGAAAGAAAGAAGATTCTTTAAGAAAAGAACTGAGAAGAGGACAGACCAAAGATTCCAGAAGCTTCATCAGAAATTGTAAGAGAGATGGAATGGAATAGATGAGTCGAGAGGGTTTTTTCAAGAAGGAAGGTGTGGGGGGTGGGTGTAAGATTACCGAGGCATGCGTAAGACAGGTATTTGACCAGTTCGAAAGGAATTATTTATGGCTAACTGCAATAAAGAGGCAATGTGGGGAAGAATGTTGTTACGGATTGGGAGTGGGATGGGATCCCTGTGAGATGTCGATTTAAGCTGGAGGATAGCGACTAATATTTTCAACCGTAAAAACTGAATTCCGACCATAGTGCAGCATTGGGCTGGGACACAGCTGGGGCTGATGCATCTGTCGATTGAAGACCGGATTATTTAATACAGATGCAGATATTTGCAATCTTATCTGCAAAAAATGGGATAACAGCTGCAAAGGTCCTGTGAGGCAGCCACAGATTATGGTGAGTGGACGCCCTTAAATAGGTCTTTGAACCCATAAATGGACGCTGCAATATGATTGGTAAAACAGAACTGTTTTGCGACAAAGATAGCTCTATGGTACACCAAGGAGGCTTGCCGGAAGACTGCTTGAGCAGCAGCACTATAATTGAGGCACCATTTGTGCTCAGTTTGCCTGCGTACCAGACGCAGGGCATGCAGTTCGTCGGTATAGCAGCACTCAGTATGCCAGGCTTGCGGGTTGGCACATTTATGAGGGGCGAATGAGTCAGTCACAGAGGTAAGCGTGGAGGACAGTTTTGAGGTCCAACGAGGGTGAATCAATCAGGAGGGTTCCAATTTGGCCAATAATCATATCTTTAGGTACTGACCTTCAGCCACGCCTCAGGATGGGTTGGGGCGGGGGATGGGGGTTTTGATTGATATAGGGAATCACAAGAAAGAAACGATGGCGTGGTCTGACCAAATGACAGGAAGAGCAGAAAACACTGAGGCCTCAGATGCAGGGCCAAATAGAAGGTCCAGAGTATTACCTAGCTGGGTCATGGCTGGATCCTACATGGCCGTCAAAAGTTGCATTTTTGTGTCCATGAGGTGGTTGGCTTTACAAATTATTGCCCGAGATCAGGAGGTAAGGGGCCGAAGATGCAGGTCGGCCACCAGCTCAAGAAAACGGTCACTGAAGGAGGCATTAACCCCAGGGGAGCAATAAATGTCCAAAAAATCAATAGTGCAGTTACGGGAAAGTGTAAAGCGGGCAAGGAGTGCTTCTATCTGAATGTGACAATGTGCCAGCTAAACTAGAGTTAAAGACGATTGCTATGTTTCGGCCACATTACAGATGGATGTTGTAGTGAAGAATGTTATCATTTGTCGGAAACAGTTCAATTAGAGTAGGGCCGGAGGCATCATCTAAACAGGTTTTGGTGACGTACAAAAAGTCTGCCTTATAGTCAGAATGTCATGACCCAACAAGAGGCATTTCAAAGAAGAATCAGGATGCGTAGGCAGCAGATTCATGCACTCCGGTTTGGAGCACCGACCTGGCAAAACAGTCATCGGAGGGGCGAGAGTAAGAAGCAGTTTGCGAGAGTAGCAAATAATGCTAATACTCTCTTGTACAGCCCACGGAAAACCTCCGGCCGACCTATGGAGGGGCACAGACTGGCTGCACTTTGGCGCGACGCCAGCACCCATCCGCTGCACTTTCCTGTTGAAGGAGATCAGCTGGCTTAAGAGCCAGACAAGGGCCCCTGCCAAGCCAACGTGGAATAGAGACTTCTTTGAGTGTAGGGAAGAAATTGACGGCTACCGGGAACGAGACTCCGTGGGCACAGGAGGCAGGGCACCCTCCCACCACAACCCCCAATATCACCCATACTTAATTACCCTTACCCACTCCCCCACCCCCCACATATAATTGTTTTGAAAATCACTTGCATTAAACAAGCGATACCTCTAGACTGTTTTTGTGGGATTGCGTAAGCAATTAATTTATTTCCACCCCATCAACCACGCACTAGTTTATTCTTGCACTGGGCTTGAATTTAGTGGTGGATTTCTTGGTGGCCACTCTGTTTCAGCCCCTGCATTTGTGTTCGTTAAGATGCCTCACCCGAAGTGTGGTTTTCCTGGTAGCCATCCCTTCCACAAAACTGGTGGGTAAGCTCCAGGCATTATCCGTTAAACCTCCCAACTTGCGTTTTTCCCCAAAAAGAGGGAGGCTGTCCTTACTTCTGAAAGTGGTCTCTGATTTCCATCTACCTGAAAAGATCCATCTTCCTGTTTTTTTTTTTTCTTTTTTTGTTTTTTTTCGCCACATCATCCCTCCAAGGCGCGTTTTCTGTGGCTTTTTCGGGTGCCTGTAGCAACTAAACAGACCCTATTCTGGGTTTGTTCAGTCAGTGGCGTGGCTACTGCGTCTGCCCTGTATTGGGTGAGGGTAGTGGGGAGCGGTTGAAGGGGGCAGGTTGGTGTCCCTTTCTTGGACATTTGCCAAGCAGCTACTTGGGCCTCGCTGCACACATTTGCCAAACATTGTTTCTTGGATTCCCTTTCAGGAGAGGGCGTTTGCTTCAATCGAGTGAGCCTCCTGAGTTTATTGGTGAACGTGGCATTCTCTCTCTCCTCCCACCTCCGGATCCTCTCAATTCTTTAGGAGACTATCATAGATGAGGAATCGGCAGGAGGAAGGAATGTGTTAGAAAAACAAATGAATTTCCTCCTGGTGATCTCATTTCTAATGGATGTTCCTTCCAAGGATTACTCCTTGCCCTCTCAACCTGCCTCTCTGGTGCATAACTATTGGGGAGCTTTAAAGTTGTCCACCTTAGGTAGGGCTTTAGAGGACTCACACTTGGGACACAGGGCTCCAACTCTTAGTATAGGCCTGAACCGCACAGGTTTTGTTGGTAGCTATGGCCGCGCAGCACAGCAAGGCTTATTTTAGGAGGGAGGAAGCCCTGTAGGAGGTACACAGACCTTAGAGTATACAGATGGGCCCAAAGAAGAAACACTGACGTAAGGTAATGTACAGATTGTGGTTTGTTTTATATATACACTAAGGTAAGTAATTCTTCAGAAATGTAAGCACTATAATACACAATAACTTGGAAAAACCAATGATTTATTCACAGCAAGTAAACTATGTTTGTACTTAAAATGGCAGTACGCAAATCAAAAGGTAAGTAAAATACTTTTGTAATTACTTGCAGAACATCTATTTCAGTTAACATTGGATGAAACAAAAGCAGCATAAAGCAGGTAAATACTTGTAATTTCCCAGAGGCCTAACACTTTAAAAGTCCATCCCTATCCAGGTATGAATGTCTGATTCAGATTGGAGGGCAAAACAGGTAAGGCACGAGCTGTAGAAAGTTCAAAAGTTCCAGAGGAAGTCTTCAGTAGCAAGAAACACTTTTTGTTGGAAAAAATGTTCAGGGACTTCAGGAAGGCTCCCTCTAGGTACACAGGCTTTGTACCTCGGCAAACTCCCAAGCCCACAAATCAGCACTCAGCAACACAGGAGCAGCAATGTAACTCTGGGTAAGTTCTACCAAGAGCCTCAGAGTACCTTGGACATGAAGACGAGGATGCAGCACGATGCAGCAGCAGACCTGGTCACTGGATTCTTGGCTAGGCAGACAAGCAAAGGGACACTAAGAATGGATCTTGCAGGAGTAGTCGAGTGAAGAGGCTTCCAGCAAAAGATTCTTTCTGGTTCTTTGTTTTTGGTGCCTTTTGAGAAGCTCCAGTGAATGATTACTGCCCGGAGATTCGTCTCCTTGTCTAGATCCAGCACTCAGATGAGGTGTTGGCTAAGGTTTTCATAGAAATTATAAATCTTCCTGACCTGTCAACCCCAGAACATTTTGCTTTACTGGTGGAATATTTTTCCTTAATACCTCCAGGAGTGGAAACCTTTTTCCACACCCACATAATCTTTTACTCTTTTTTATGGCTGTCAGTTTTTAAACTTGCCATTGTCTTTTTAAAGTTATCCCCTTTTTTTTTTTTATTTGTAAATCAACACACAGGAGAAATTATACAAACGCATTACATGTAGCTTCTCCGATCGTGCAAACCCAGAGTCCCCTTCTCCCATTCCATGCGTTCCCCCGGCGAGCATAGTTCTCAGGCCTTAGTCAGACTGCTTTGGTGGCGGTAGCGGGTCGTCCATAGCGTGAAGGGCTCTTGAAATCAGGCGTGGTTTGTGGGTCAGGCCCCGGTAGTTCAGGTCATAGTCCAATACTGGCGCCCAGATGTCTTGAAATCGGTGAAGCAGTCCCGCTTTGGCTGCCGTGACCTTCTCGGCTATCAAAATATCCCAGTTTGACCCAGCAAAGGGCCATCAAGGGCCCGTCCGCAGACTTCCAGGTGTGGGCCACCATGATTTTAGCTGCTAACAAGAACTGGGACACTAAGGCAGCTCTTCTCCCCGACCGCGGGTATGAGCCTGGCAGTGGAATCCCTAGGAGGACCTGTTCGGGCGTGAGCGGAATGGTCACCTGGGTGACATCCTTTATGGTAGCTAAGCAGAGAGTCCAGAACTCCTTCACTCGGGGGCAGGTCCACCACATGTGGAAGTAGGATCCTGGAAGGCTGCAAAGTCGCCAACAGTGGGGGTCTAGTGCCGGTTGGAAGTGGTGAAGGCATAGAGGGGGTAATACCAGCGTAGTAGTTGTTTATGGGCACACTCCCGGTTGGTAATACAGCGGGATGTCGTCTGCGTTCTTGTCCAGATGTCCACCCACGTGTGATCCTCAATGTTGTGCCCGAGGTCCATTTCCCATTGAGACATATAGTAAGGCCTGAACTGGAGGGGGTCTTCCTGCAGCAGTCTGTATAGGGCAGAAATCTTTCCCCGGGCTGGTAGGTCGTTCACCGTCAGTTCTAGTGAGGTAAGGGGTCTTGTGGCCGCCGTACGGGTCTGTGGGTGGGAGCACCAGTGCCTAAATTGGGCGTAGGAATACCTATCTGTTTCTGCTAACTGGAAGGTCTTGCAGCGTTCAAAGGTTAGGGGGGGAGTCCCCCTCAAAGAGTTGCCCTAGAGTGGTGAGGCCCCCCTGTGACCCAGTTTCTAATGTTTTCGGGATGGGCCCCGGGGGAGAAGGCTGGGTTGAGGAAGATTGGGGAGAGCGCACTCGGGTCTCCTGGGATGCCCCGGTGTCTGCGAGCCCACTCCCAAGCCTTTATCGTTTGTTTTGTGGCTGTTAGAGTGCCCGGCCAATTTCTTTGTGAGACTGTGGGAAGGAACGGGAGGAAGTGAAGGGGGAGAGAGAGGCAGGATTGTTCGATTTCCACTGATTCAGGCCGACCTGTAGCAAGCCCCCATGCTTGGAGGTGGGTTAGTTGCGCCGCCATTTGGTATTTACGGAGGTCGGGTACCCCCAGGCCTCCCAGTCTCGTGCTGGCCATCATTGTTCTCCGCGGGATGCGTGCTTTCTTCCCCCTCCAGATGAAGTCCACCTTCTTCCTTTGGAGCTGCTGTAGAGGGCGGGGGGGGGGGAAATGAGCGGAATGGTGATCGGGAGGGTGGCACAGGCATAGAGGAAGCAAGGAAGTAAGTTAATTTTGCATGCTGTGATGCGGTCTAGGAGGGAGATCTCTTGCAATTGCCAGCGGGTCAGATGCTTTTCTAGTTCATCGAAGAGTGACGGAAAGTTAGCCCGATAAACTTTCGTTGGATGTGCGGTGATCTGGACCCCAAGGTAAGGGATCGATTTGATGCTCCACTGGAAAGGACCTATCTCCTCCAAGGACTCTCGTTCAGCCGGAGTCAAGCCCACTCCCAGCGCCGCTGACTTTTGGAAGTTAATCGCGAATCCCGAGACCATCCCAAAGTTGTTGATTTCAGTTAAGGCCTCCCTCATGGATCCCTCAATGTTTGTAATGGTGAGCAGAACGTCATCCGCATAGAGGGCCACTTTATGTTGCGCAGAGCCGGTGCTCAGGCCACTGATTCGGGGTTTTTTCGGACTCGTTGAGCCAACGGCTCCATGGCCAAAGCAAAGGGGACAGAGGACATCCCTGTCTCGTTCCGCACGTGAGGGAGATAGAGTCCGATAAGCGGCCGTTGATTCTCAGCCTAGTCCTAGGGGCCTGGTAGTTAGCAAGGATCATTTTCTGGAAGGTCGGGCCGAAGCTAAAGGCCTCTAGAGTGAGGTGCAGATATAGGACCAGTCCACCTTGTCGAACGCTTTGGTAGCGTCCAGCGCCAATAAAGCTAGTTGTTGGGAGTCCCGAGTGGCGATCTCAATTAGGTCCAGAGCCCTGCGGATGTTGTCTTTTGTCGACCTGTGGTTTATAAAGCCCGTTTGATCCCAGTCTATGATGTTTCGGAGGATAGGTGCTAGACGATTGACTAGGATCTTGGAATATATATTGGCATCCAGATTCAGAAAGGCGATGGGTCTATACGAGCTAATGTTGTGGGGGTCCTTCCCAGGCTTGGGGATAAGGACTGTGATAGATTCTTGCATTGTTGGGGTGACCGTTCCAGTGGCCACGAAGGAGTTGAAGAGACGGGCCAGGGGGGCCACTAATTGGGGCCGGAAGATTTTGTAGAAGCGTGTGGAGAATCCATCCGGGCCCGGGGCTCTAGATTTTAGGCTCTTAATGGCTGCCTCTGCGGTCGTAATCGGCGCTTCAAGCTCTTCCCTGGCCGCCAGGGTCAGGTGCGGGAGGTCTGCCTCTCGAATCTATGAACACTGCTTTGTCGGTCTTTCGGGGCCACCGTCATTATTTCCAGGTGGTGGGCGGTTGCCAGGCGTAATTTCTCATGGTCCGCGTATTGGATCACCCCCTACAGATCACAGAGGCCCAGGATAGCATTCCTACTCTTCACCTTTGTCAGTTTGTTAACCAGGAGTTTGTTGGCCTTATTGTTGTGGGCGTAGTACCATTGCTTAGTTCTGGTTAGCAGATTTGCAGTAGCCTCAGCGTAGTGAGCTTCCAGCTTTTTCCTGAGCATTAGTAGGGTCCTGTAAAATTTGGGGGCCCAGCCCTTCCTTTTGTGAGTAGCCTCAGCTTCGCAGACTTCAGCTTCCAGGACGGCACAAGTCCCCTGCTTTCTTTTGTGGAATGCAGCACCCTGGGCAATCATCTCTCCTCTGAGGACCGCTTTCATGGCATCCCAGGTGTTGGCCGGGGAAGTGTCCTCGTCCCGGTTTTCAGCGAAAACATTCTTGATGGAGCTGGCGATTGAGTCTCTCACTGCCATGTCCCCCAGAATAGGGTCATATAGGCACCAACGGGGGCGTGGAGGGGGCTCCGGGTTGTGGGACCGCAAGGTCAATGTAACTGGGGCATGATCCAAGAGGATCCAAAGTTATCCTCTTTTAACAACTTATTGGCAATAAGTGCCTGTTGTTGCTGGGTTGCCCTAGGGGCTCCCCTTTTAACTGTCTCTGGTTAACCTTGAGAGAACTACAGTTCCCAAGAGTAGAAAGGATCTTTGGATCCCTTTTACATTTTATTTGGTGAAACCAGCACACGCCCCACCTTATGTGGAGTGCTGGGGAGATAGTGTATTTCCTTTCACACTAAAACTGTAACAATTCTGTTACAGGGACAAGCGTACCTTCAATGGCTGGTGGTATTGATACCTTGTATTAATTTGGTGCACCTTTAACGCAGGCTGTGGTCACAGCTGCAGTAAAGGCACCTAAGGGTGTTCATTTTACCAAAATGGCCCCTGTCTTTTTTTCACCATTTGTGTTTCTTGTCCTTTCTTCCTTTCCCTGACATCCAGGGCAGGACATTCCTTTGTGTGATTTTTATCTTCAGTGGGAGTCCCCGCCCACGCTCCAGTCTTCCTGTGAAGGCAGGAACCGAGGGAGGAGTCCAAACCTCCACAGCCCTTTGTCTTCCTCCTTGCCTCAATGGGGACAAATCCCACTTGGGGGCTGGCTGTCCTGATTCGACCACCAGACCACCCCTTGGTTTTAAAAATGCTGGGTGAGAGGTTGTGTAGTAGTTCCCGTTAAATTCTGCACTGCTGAAGACAAGTCGACCACTGGAACCAAAACTGAAGAGGATGATGAAGGAAAAGCAGCTGAGACAATTTCCAGCGACCAGAGAGCCTGCTTTGTAACCAAACCCTGCTGTAGCCCTTCCTTCCAATCGACCCGGGGACTCGGAAAACGACGACCCAGACCCTGGTGAAACCCGCTAGACTAAAGAAGACATGCATTTTGGACTTTTTGACTGCCGATTCATCCAAAGCACAAAGTACCTGAGGTTGCGTCTGGTGATTCGCACTTTCAGTTTTGTGTCCTGCCATTCGTATTGACCTCCGCCCCGAGGGTCTTCACCAAGCTAATGGTGGTGGTGGCAGTGTATCTTAGCCGAGGGGGGGATTCACATCTACCCCTACCTGTACAACTGGCTGATCTGTGCGTGTTCTCCCGAGCAAGTATTGGATCACCTTGCTCTCACCTGCCGCTCCCTCCACAGGCTGGGCTTTCCCCTCAATTTCAAGAAGTCGCATCTGACACCTTCCCAACAGCTCCAGTACATCCGGGCTGTGTTGGACACGTCCTTGGAAGTGCTCGCCTCCCAAGGTAAGGGCTCATCACATTGTGCCAATGGTGGACAAATTTCAACATGCCCAGTGTCTCCCGGCTTTTGAATTCTTAAGGTTGCTCGGACTCATGACATCCTGCATTTTTCTGATGCCATAGGCCAGTCTGCGGATGAGATCCCTGCAATGGGTTCTCAAGATACAGTGGTTGCAGTTCTCAGGCGAGATGCCGGATCCCGTTCAGATTCCACTCTCGGTCTCCCAGGATCTTTTGTGGTGGCCCAACGAGGGGAACCTGATGAAGGGGAAGCCGTTTCGGCAACCATGGCCGGAGGTGACTGTAGTGACGGACTCTTCCCTCACAGGATGGGGAACTCATGCCGAAGACTTGACCACCAGCGGTCGTTGTCTCCGTCAGTGTCCAAACACCACATCAACCTGTTAGAGATTAGTGCCATCAGGCTGGCCCTGAAGGCTTTTCTGCTATCTGTGCGGAGAGGACTGTCCTGATCATGACGGACAACACAGTGGCCATGCATTACCTTAACAAAAAATGGGGTGTATGGTCACTCCCGTTGTGCAGAGAGGCAATGGATCTCCTGGTTCTGTGCAATGCAGCAGGGAATTTCACTCTCGGCAGTTCATCTGGCCGGAGAGGACAATGCAGTGGCGGATGCTCTGAGCAGGCCGAGCACGAACTCCCACGAGTGGGAGTTGACTCAGGAAGTCATTCTGGAGATCTTCACCCTTTGGGGAACCCCACAAGTGGATCTCTTGGCCACCAGTGCCAACCGGAATTGCGAGAGATTCTGCTCAAGGGAATTTCCTCCGAGAAGAGCCTTAGTAGACACATTCATAGTGGATTGATCATTCCCACTGCTGTACGCGTTTCCTCCAGTCTCTGTCATTCCTCAAGTGTTAAGGAGGGTACCGAGGTCCGGATCCGACATGATCTTCATTGTTCCGGATTGGGCCAGGAGAGCGTGGTACCCAGACCTTCTAGAAATGTCCATCTGCCCTCCACGCCGTCTTCCCTACCGAGAGCATTCCTCATGGGTGCTCCGTTTGAAACTTTGCACTCTTGTCCTTTGAGATTGTCTTTCAAGGCGGTGTTCTTGATTGCGGTTACCTCTGCTTGCAGAGTGAGTGAATTGCAGGCACTTTCATCTAAGCCGCCCTTCACTGTGTTTCACAAGGATAGGGTTGTACTGAGGGTAAATCCATCCTTTCTTCCTAAGGTAGTGTCTGAATTTCATTTGAGCCAGAAAGTGGTTCTTCCTCCTTTCTATCCTCCTCCTCCTGGTAAGGAAGAGGAGTGACTCCATTGGTTGGATCCTAGGAGAGCTCTGAGCTTTTACATTTCTAGGATGTCCAGGGTCTGAGTGGACTATCAACTCTTTGTGGGGTATGCTCTTCACCGATTGGGCCAGGCTGTTACAAAACAGACCTTGTCCAGGTGGATTATCCTCACCATTACTGAGTGTTACCGTTTGGCGGGCAAGGACCCTCCTGAAGGGTTGCAAGCTCATTCCACTAGGGGCGTAGCTACTTCCACAGCCCTGCAGAGGGGGGGTTCCTATTCGGAATATTTGTGATGCAGCCACATGGGCTTCTATCCACACCTTTGTTAAACATTACTCCCTTGATACACTACATGGTCAAGATTTGGCCTTTGATAAGGTGGTTCTTTATTTTGCCATCTGATTGGGTATTCTAAATTCTTCTCTCTCCCTCCATTTTCTGGTACTGCTTTGGGAGTCTGTCAAAGCTGTGGAATACGTTGGAAGACACAATCCATTCGAAGAACAAGTTATTTACCAACTGGTAACGTTCTTTCAATTGGATGTTCCTCCAACGTATTCCACATCACCCTCCCAGCCTGCCCCTCTGGAGAATTTCCTATGCATTTGCAGCTTATGTTTCCGCAAGGCTATGGGCAGTCAAGCAGTCATTGGATATGTGCATGTCACACGTTATGGGGGCAAAACATAAACTGAGGCTACGGGTGCCGTGCGTCCCATTTATAACATCCGGTGACGTCGCCCTCGGTGGAGGCCTTCGAGGGATATCTACCCAACGCCATTGACGCAGGACGCCCTTTGCCGAAAAAGTTTCCGAACTACACAGCTCTGGACATTACATGTCAAGATGTGGAATACGTTGGAGGAACATTCAATCGAAAGAACATTACTGGTTGGTAAGTAACTTGTTCATCTCTCCTAGAGATTGGCACAAACCACCTTATGAGGGGTGCCAAACAAATACGTAGTATCCTCCTTCTCTCTGCTCCTGTGACTTTTTAGTCACATAGACAACATTCTGGTGATGGCTGTTGGCAGTGGACGTGTTCTACTGACTCTCTTGCTATTTTTACTGCAGACTACTCACTGTCCCGGTTATGGACAATAGGGTCACCTAAGTACTAACTTGGTGGCTTCTTTCTTTTCTTGCCATTTCTAGCTTGGTTGTTCTTTGCTAGCTCTCCTTCTACCATTCTGGGAGTGGGATGTCTGTGTTTGGCCTTTGCTGGTAACCCTCAGGTGTACCGACTAGACTCCAGTTTGTCTGGGCAGGCAGGAAGTGGGGGAGGAGTTTTTCACTCCCCTGCTCTGTCTGCCTGAGTGCCTGAATGGAACCAGTGCCCACTGGGGGACGGGGGGGATCTGGCTGTCCTGATTGGACACCCGCCCCTTTCTGTAAACTGCTGAGATTGCAGAAGAGAGTGCTGAAACTGAATAAAAGGTGAGGTTCCTGAGATGAAAGGCATGTCGACCATCGGAACCTGAAGTAACCGAAGACAACAACCAGAGACGCCTGCAGGCCCTTTCCAACACCGTGAATTGACGACTGCTGTCCTGACCCAGTTTTCTATTCGACAGAGGAGCTTCGAAGAGGACCCCTCCTTTGCTTTGGCTGGTGGGACCAACCAGTCCTGAGGCAAACTACAATCTGAGCTATATCCCGAGGTGCAGTAGCATTACAGAGCTGCAATCCGCAAATACCTGGAGGCCTGCGACCCAATCGTAGTGCATCGTCTTGCCAAGGCTGAACCCTTCAAAGTTTTTGAGCTCCATGTGAACCTCCAGAGACGCAATCAGACTCATCCAAGTCCCCTAATCAGAGTGCAGGACTCCAGAAATCTAAGATTGACCAGGCGAATCGTGTCCTTTGTTGGTGCTGCCGAAAAGACACCAAAACCACAGACAAATGAAGGCACGCCCCTGCACGCTCACACCAGAAAAAATACAGCCCACTAGCGAATAAGGCTAGACACACTTGCAAGGATAAAAGTATTTATTTCTACAAAATAGAAGTGCATCAGCAAAGAACTCTGCTGTAGCTGAACGTTCGGAGCATGTGCAGCACATTATAAGCACAAACATCACTAATGATGCCATTACATATAGAACATTTCTACAATACGGATTGGTGGAGCCCCATACATGTAGGGCCTACTCTAAATGGGATGCCAGGCCATTGGTCCGTCTTCATCTGGCCATCTTCATCCACGTGGGACTGCTGGGCTCATCCGCGATGAGGCTGACCTAACCATTAATTAGCTACTGTGCAAAAACAATGTCATTTATAACGTGCCTGTACACAAGGGTTTCCAGGCGAGACAAGACAACAATCTTACTAGGTTTTGTGTCATTTAGATCGCACAAGTGCGGGGACAGGGCAGGGGAGAGTGCAAGTAACTTGTAAGTGCTGCCGGGAGGTTGCTCATAAGTGCAGAGTGTCTGGGCACTGTAGGGTTGCAGATACAGTCCCTTAAGTGGTTGGGAGGCCAGGGGGCAGTACAAGGGCAACTGGTCGTGCTGGAGCCTGCCCCCGTAGGTTCAGTGGGTGGCCAGGTAACCAGTATGTGCAGTAGACTGGAACGTCAGCAAGGGGGAGGGAGAGAGAAAACTGAAGCAAAAATGAAGGTCTTGAGTTGCTTCCGGAACCTTAGGTGGTCCTGCTCAAGTTTGCTAGAGGCAGGGGAGGCTGTTCTAGTTGGAGGCACCAGCCGATAGAATGTTATTCGATTGTCTTAATAATGCACCTGGCAGATACAGGGATGGGCTTGGGCGAAAGCCGATATCACACTTACTCGCATGCTTCACCCGCTCCCAGACAGATCAGCAACTCCAAAGGTCCTCCACCTTAGTTTTAAGCTATAATTTTGATACTAACCTGCACCTTGCTGCACAAATCACATGACCCATTTCTGAAGGCATGATAGCCTTGCCTTCTGATCTTAGTGATCAGTTGAGGGCCGTAAAAGCTTTATGGTTGGTGGTCTGAGTTTGGATGGTGCTGTGGCATGCAGGGCTCATGGCATGAAAGCATGGCAAAGCTGTATTTCTCATGTGGGGATCATTGGTGGTAGGAGGGCCTTGCTATCTGTTCCTTGGAATGGTACTGCTAAGAGGCACTCTGCTCCCTTCTCATGACATTGCAGGGTGCATTCTTCCCAGGGCATGAGGGGCTGTAACTTTCAGAACAATGGAGAATGTTGTGGACCTCTGAAACCGGGCCATGGTGTGGGTGGTGTTCACGCTCATGCAAGGTGTCTAATAATAACACACAAGAGACTTTTCGCCGTGATCTGGCCTACATTCTAAGATAGCTGCCGCTTGCCAAGATGGCGTTTACACCCGCATCTACCATGTATCTTGCAATGCATTCACTCAGATAATCACGCACCACCCTCTATGTGCACCCCCTGCTCCCTGGATGTGCTCTTAGCTTTGATTTCTCATAATGCATTGTCATGGTGGGGGGTGGGAAGACATGCTCTACTTCCCAACAGTGACCAGAGAAGCTGATGAAATCTGTGCCAGAGGTCCTCCCTTGTGACTGCTGCAGAGTGATCCCGTCCATTGTCCTTCCTTTTAGTCACCAGACCAAGAATCCAGAGGTTGCGTCCAGTGCTGCCACATTGGGGTGAATCCAGCCACAAACATCTCTTCTAACCAAAGGTACTGTGCGGGAGAAAAGGTTTTGCTTACTGTTAAGCAAGATTGTATGCAGTACCCTGTGGCAGACTGTACCAGCCTTGTCCTCTTGGCAATAGTTAACCCAACCTTTGGTATAAGCATGTACTACACAAGTTGGTAGAGAGACTGAGAAGCCTGGCTTATCTCAAGAGGGGTCAATGTGAGCTGTCGGGTTGCAACATAGTTTCACAGTGAGCAGTATCCAAATAAAACTTATACTCAAGTTTTCTTGATTAAACAATTATTTATTTGTCATTTTGAATAAGCCTGCTTCAGGTGGAAGCAAATATGTAACACTTAAAATATACTTAAAAAATAACACACTCCGTTTCAATAAATCAGTAGATACCCATTTGGGATGGCACACAGACACTTCCTACACCCTGAGGTGACTTAAATAACTAGGACACTGTGGACATTGATTAACCCTTTCCCAGCTAGACAAGTAAAGAATGTGTGACTTTTTGGAGGGACCGATAAAAACACAGTCAGAGGTTATAAGAGTCTATTAGGGAGCCAGGACAGTCAATGTCAATTCAGCAAAGTCTAGGGGAGCTGAAGTTCTTCTTGAAGGTAAGTAAAAAGTCTTGCACAATGTTATGGAGAGTTTTTGTTGAAAAAGAAATCACTGTTGGGCCATAAACGTTGAGGCCTGTGATGGGCAAAGCTGCAAGAAACTCTGCAAAAGGTAACAAAAGCAAGTCTCAACTGAGAGCTAGCAGGTTACACAGCAAGAGGTAAGTACCTCTTAGGTTATAGTACCTTAGGTCTGAAGAAATTGGTTCCAGCTGGCTTCTCTTCCTGTTGTAGTATGGCAAATCCTTGTGTTCCTGGACTTCAGTCGTGGGGACAAGAGGGGGGGACGTCTGTGGACTCCGACACTACGATTTGAAAGTCGGCGGCAGCAATGGGCAAACTTAAGATCAGCGGCACTTTTCGGTTTCAGCTTCTCGCCAGTAGCACCACTGTGGTTCTCAGACACTTGGTGGACTTTCCTTGCTTCTGGGGTCCAGCACTCTGGAGGTGGCTCAGGCTTGGTTAATCCTGCTTCATGGGAGTCCAGCGGATCCTACTGGAGCTTGGGTCAGACTTCAAGACGATTTACTCGATTCTGGTGTTCCTCTCACTGGCAATCGGTTCCTGCAGCAGCAATGGAAGTACAGCCAACTCTGAGAGGATTTCCAGATGAGTTTGTCTTGGGGTTGATTGGTACCACCAACCCAAGGGGAGAAGTAGTCCTTTGCAGGGCTTCTCTAGTCAATGCGAATTTGGCACTTCAGCACTGCAGCAGGGCTTCACCGGGCAAACCAATGGTCCAGGAGTTGCAGCAGACGTCTCTTCCAAGTTCTTCTTCAGATCCCTTCGTCCAGTGGTCGACTCGGCCTTCCAAGCAAAAGACCTTGCCTTTTATGCAGGTTTCTCCCATTCATCCGCAGCCTAGCTGTCAATCACACAGCAGGGTGGCTGTCCTCCAAGGACAGCCAGCCAATCATCTTTGGGTGCATTCCTGTGACCAAGAGACTAAGCACAGGGAGTTTCGGGATCCTCCCTTGCTTCCTGCCCTGCCAGACATGCTGGAGCCAGAGGCGGGCTTAACCAGTGAATCCCACCAAAGTCAAAACGAACAAAGGGACCAAACCTGGTTTGGCATGCAGAGTAAATCTCAAGAAGGACTTTTCCAACAAGAAATGTTGAAAAAAGAAGACTGGGGCCATTTTGACAAAATGGTTATCCATGGGTGCTTTACTGCAGCTGCAATTGAAGCCTGCAGTAGACACACTCTATGGTACTAAAAAGTACACAGTCGACCACTGCCACCAACCATTAATTGTAGAAAGGGTAATATAAAAATGTTACATGAGCAACTAGATAAAGGGGATACTAAGTTACCCCCACCCCCCATTGCCCTATTTTAAGATTTTTTTTGTAATTTGGTTTAATATGATGTAATACTCACCACAAGAACAGTACTAACGCACCTATGATTTAGACATTGGGTGATATGTATAGTATTGTACCCTTCTTTATGTTGGTTGCATTTTTCACCCAATGAGTGTGAAGTAAAATACTAAAAAGATGTTTGCCTAGCAATTGGGCTTTACCTGCTAACATAATAAAGCAGCTACAGGAGCCAACATTGTTGCTCTATGAAATATGCATGGATTAATTCCACAGAAAAAAAACATTCCACTAAGGGATACTTAGCTTACTTGTTAAGCATTACTACACAATTAAACTAACAGCACTTAGCAGACATACAAATAGGAATGTAGTGTCTACAAATTGATATGTGGTTGGAGCCCCCACTTTGTTCTCTACTTTAGTACAGCTCTATATCCTTCCACATTAGGGGCTATCCCTCCTGTTGCATATGAAACTTAGAGGAAAGCATTTCTCCAAGTAAAAGGTATTAAAAAAAAAAGAAATACAAAAGTATCCCAAAGGAAAGGGTAAAAGAATGTGAGTATGGAAAAAGGTTCCCACTCACTCAGGAGAACGGAGACAAAATTCACAAGTCCAGCAAAAAGTGCTTGGGAACTCGCGTGTCAAGGGGATTTCAGATAAAAATAAAAATCTACCTAACATTCACTTGTAACCTTGTGTTCTGGGGCTGTGTGCTGAGGTCATGGGGGTGCTGTGGCCCAATGTCAGTCATACACAGTGCATGTGGAGTCACGGAGCAGAGCCGCACTGCGACATCTGCGAACCATTGATTAACATTTTACAAAGACAGCTACACTGGAGATAGAATGCTTTATAGATGAGGATGGAATCTGTGGGAAGAACAGTCACTGGAAGAATATTACTTGGAGGTAAGTAATTTGTTCTTGTGTGCAAACACTTTGAAATATCACAATCACATGCTTAGAAACTGAACTTCAAAAGTGTCATGCGCATTTAAACTATATTTTGTTTACATTTTTGTGCTTGCAGTACAACTGAACATTTAAACAGTGTTCTGCCACAGAGGACCGGGAGCTACAGCTACCAGAGGCAGAACATTACACCAGCCTCCAAAGACGACAGCAAGGACTACAAGAAGGTATAAGCTTGAATTCTACTTCCTGGCTGCTTGAGTTTAACTGTGATGAGCTACCAGTTGGTTGATGCGTGTTACAAGAGTTAAGGGGAGTACTGGTGTCAACATATCGAAGTTCCCTGTGTAGCTTGGACAGATGTGCTCCGAACTCCCACAAATATTATATCACAATTATATTATCACAGATATGCAGATTGTCAAATCAATTAATAGGTTTTTCAAATGTAATGTACATTAACAGCCAACGTGTGTTTCAACCCCATCAAGGTCTTCCTCAGGACAATTACGCTTCCTCTATCCAGTATCCACTTTGCATTCACAATATAAGTTCTCCAACATGGGGTCTGGCATGGATACACATGCTTATGAATATTCCCCGTCATCAGACTGGGAATTCTCAGTAAAAGAAAAATCCATTTCAGTTTCATTTCTGAACTGTCCTTCTCCCATAAACCAATCGCTGAGCTCTGGGTCATACTGCCCCCAGCCAATGACTGCCCTCCACGTAAGCCCCTCCTCTGGAAGCCATCTTCACATTTTTACAGCACGTTCAAGTGTTAGGATTCCTTGTGTTTCGCTCTTCAAGCTTTTCTGCATTTTTTCCACTTTTGATAGGTCAATCGAGCATGTGTGCTTCATCTACTATCCTACCAATTAAAGGGGACCCGTTTTTCGGTGTTCTTCAGTGCCCCTAAAGGGTGGATTTCGTCGAGTGTTCTCTTTGGAAGCTTCCAGAAGTTCTTCAGGCCTACACCGCATGGATCATGTCTGATGAGGATGATGGCGCTTCCCTCTTCAAGCTCTGCTCCGGCTGCAGTTTGCGGCTTGTGTTCTCAGACGACAAGCATTCCCAGTGTCTGTATTGTGTCCACCCCGCGCACAAGGAAGAAGATTGCGTGATTTGCTGTGGCTTCACTAAACGCATGATGATGGATCGGTACCGACGGTTGGAGACATGGCTGAAGGCCAAGCCCTCTACTCCCCAGGGGAAGGCCTCTCCCGGATTGTAACGCTCACCTGGCTCCCACGGAGGCGCTGATCTGGTCTAGGTTGCTGTGGCCTCTTCAAGCGTGATGCGCAGAATTCGGACCACCGATTGAACAGGACCCCCAAATCTTGCTTGTCTGGCCCGTAGGAATATCCTTCTGCAGATGAGAAAGGGGATTAACTGTCTGCTGAATAATGTGCTTGCTCCCCCCTTTACCCCTTCGTTCTCCTCTGACTTCCTCCAAAACCCCCGGTTTAAGCTCACCTTATGGTTTGGAAGGATGAACTCTCCATCCTGCTTCTTGTGCAGGGGCATGCGTTCGTACAGTTACTTCACTGGTTTTCAGAATGGTGCTGGCAAATCCACTTGACTTTACTGAACGATACGCCGTAAGTATGAAGATGCAAAAGTTCAAGTGTGAGCCTCCTTTTATGTTGTCTTTTTCTATCCTTTATTTCAGGTGCAGAACAAAGGTGATGCGTTGAGGGGTTAAATCGCCGGGGTAAAATCAGGTGAGTCAGTGATGAGGGCGACCCCTCTGAATGTCTTTATAATTCCCCAGTAATGTCTTTTGTCCTTTCCCCATAGGGGGCCGGGGTGCGGTACCTGCCAGAGATGTGGCGCCGACCCGAGATGTGGAATGGCTCACCAAGAATAGCCGGTAAGTAATATGACTGAAAATCCGGCTTTCCTCTTGTGTTCCCTTGCTTACCTTTTGTCTCTTCTTCTCTCCCTTAGGTGCGGTGCAGAGATGTGGCGACCGGCACTGAGAGCCGCGATGGAGCCGGGCGCCGTCTCGGGAACAGGTGAGTGAAGCGCGGCGCTGCAGCGAGCAACGCGGTGCTTTTAAATGGAAGTCTTCCTTCAGGAATGCTGGCGTGAAGATTCCAGATGCAGGTAAGAAGGTTGAAATAGTTATTGGTTTTCACCTTTCTCTTCTCTTATTCCCTTACAGGTGTTCCAGGTTCGAGATGGGCGTGGCTGGAGTCCAGGTGCAGGAGCAGACACGGTGAGCGTTCAGCTGCTGGGATGCAGAACAACGCGAAGCACTTGTGGCTGTCCGGGTGTGGCTTAAATAGCCTTGGAAAAAGTTCCAGGTGAGTATTCTTCCACAGCCCCACCCAAGTAACAAAATAGTTCCTTCAGAAAAATAGTCCCTCCTAAGCCTCATTTGGCTTGGTTCTTCATGCAGCATGGTCTGCTTCAGGTAAGTGCACCAAACACTTCCCTTTATGAGCCTGGCGCCTATGGGGCCAGGACTGATGTCCAACATGAGCCTGGCGCCAACAGCGCCAGGACAGAGTCCAAAGAGCCCCTATAAAGGGCCGCTGGGCTTTTACGTGATGCCTGCTCCCGGAGGTGCTGGGCCTGGCCTGGTGCTCCGGGGGTAGGCATCATGACAGCACTCCCCACCAAGGCCCCTCCCAAGGCCTTTTCCCCAGGAGGTTTCGGTTTGTTCGGGAAATTCCGATGGAACCTTTTTACTAGCCGAGGTGCATGTACGTGGTCGCTGGGTTCCCAAGATCTTTCCTGAGGCCCGTACCCCTTCCAGTCAATTAGATAGAAAAGTTTTGATTTTGAGATCTTAGAGTCCAAAATGTTCTTCACCTCGAATTCAGGCTCCCCATCTATCTGGATTGGTTCTGGTGGCTTTATTAATCTGGTTCCTGGTTGCACTGGTTTCAAAAGCGACACATGAAAGACGGGATGAATCCGCATGTTAGCTGGTAGATCTAGCTTGACTGCAACTGGGTTAATTATAGCTTTGATCGAGTAAGGGCCTAAATACCTTGGATTAAAAGTCCGAGGTCCCTTGAGTGATAAGTGTTTGGTAGCCAACCATACTTGATCCCCTATTTGGTATGGAGGCGCCTCCTTGCGATGCAGATCCGCATTCTTTTTGTATTTCTCTTTCGCATGTTGTAAGTGTGCAGTAGCATCCTTGAAGGCTTGAGTAATCGTAGAATGCAAATGGTCGACTGTGGGCATTTCGAGGCTCAAAGGTGAGACCAGGTCTGAAGTACGAGGGTGATGTCCATATAAGGTATATAAGGGGCTCTGACCAGTTCCAGAGTGTATCGAGTTATTGTATGCATATTCAGCCACCCATAAAATGTCCTTCCAATTACCCTCCGATTGGTGCAACATACATCGTAGATATTGTTCAAGGGTCTGGTTCGTTCTCTCCGTCTGACCATCGGTCTGTGGGTGGTGACTGGTTGAGAGTCTTATGTCGATTTGTGCCAGTTGACAACACTTTTTCCAAAAACGAGAAATGAACTTGCTTCCCCGATCGGAGATTAGTATGAATGGGAATCCATGCAGACGGATGACATTTTCGAGGAATTCCTTGGCAAGACCAAAAGCTGAAGGTAATCCTTTCAACGGAATAAAATGGGCCATCTTGGAAAATACAAGAGGGCAGGTCCGTGATAAAATCTAGTGACAAGGTGTGCCAAGGTGCTGGTGGAATGTCTAAGGGTTGAAGAAGACCAGCGGATTTTGTTTTTTGACCTTGTTTTGGGCGCAAACTCCACAAGACATCACGAAAGATTTAATATCCTTTCGCCAGGACGGCCACCAGAATTGTCGTTTAATTTTTTCCTCTGTTTTGGCAATGCCAGGATGTCCTTCCATCAGAGTATCGTGATGACGGGAAATAACCAGTTCTTGCAATTCCTTTTCTGGCAAAAATAAACGTCCTTGGAAGTAAGGTAAGCCATCGTTGATATAAAAGGCAGACCCCCTTTTGATCCAATCCTGCAAGGCTGAAGAGTCCAGGAATAGTTTTAGCCGTGCTTGAATGTCTTCAAGGGTTTGTAAAGTGGTTATCCCCAAGATTCTTTGTTCGGGAATTATCGGCACAGGTTCTGAGTTTGCGTCCATTTCTCCCATTCCAATTCGAGATAGCGCGTCCGCTTTGCCATTCTTACAGCCAGGACGGTAGGTGATTACAAAATCGAACTCAGCAAAGAATAAAGCCCATCGGAGCTGTCGTGAAGACTGAGCCTTGGCAGTTTTTAAATATTGTAAATTTCGGTGATCAGTGATCACGGTGATGGTATGCCTGGCGCCAAGAAGATAATGCCGCCAAGCCTTAAAGGCGGACTTAATGGCTAATAATTCCTTATCAGTGATTGCATAATTTATCTCCGGCGGCGAGAACTTTCTGGACCAAAATGCTACAGGGTGCAGTTGGTTGGTTTCGGGGTCTCTCTGAGACAGGACAGCTCCCATGGCTAAGCTGGATGCATCGGTTTCGACTATATATGGGAGATCAGGACGCGGATGTTTCAAAATAGGTGCAGACTTAAATTTAGTTTTTAATTCCTGAAAGGCCTGTTCAGCTTCCTTGGTCCATTCAAAACGTTTATTCTTCCGCAAGAGTGCAGTGATGGGTTGCACCACCCGTGAAAATTCTGGGATAAACCTGCGATAAAAATTGGCAAAACCAAGCATGCTTTGGACACCTTTCACCGAACTAGGTGATGGCCATTTGAGGATGGCATCCACTTTCCGTGGGTCCATTCGGACCCCTTTAGGTGTCAGGATGAATCCAAGAAATTCAACTTCGATGGTATGGAAAACGCATTTTTCCAGCTTTGCTAACAGTTTGTGCTGGCGCAATTTCTCAAGGACGGCCCTGACATGTTTTCTGTGATCAGATTCCGAAGAGGAGTACACCAGAATGTCATCGATTTACACGACAACACAGACGTCGATGAGTTCCCGAAGGACATCGTTCATGAAGAATTGGTAGGCAGCAGGCGCGTTGCACAACCCGAAAGGCATCACCTGGTATTCGAATAGTCCATATTTTGTACGGAAGGCCGTTTTCTATTCGTCGCCTTCTTTAACTCGTACCAGATAAGCCCCCCGGAGATCTAACTTGGTGTATATGCAAGTGTCCTTCACCTGGTCAAGGAGTTCAGGGATCAAAGGCAGAGGGTAACGATTTTTAACAGTTATCTGGTTCAATGCGCGGTAATCGATACAAGTTCTAAGGTCGCCTTCTTTTTTTGGCACGAAGAACAAAGCCGAGGATGCCGGAGACTTTGATGGGCGAATGAAACCATTGGCTAGGTATTGATCTAAATATTGTCTCAAATGCAGATTCTCCGGCTCAGTAAGGGCATAAATCCTGCTACAAGGGGGGTGTGCACCGGGCACCAGATCGATTTGGCAATCGTACTATCTGTGAGGAGGTAACGTGTTGGCCTGTTCCTTTTGGAAGACGTCCAGGAAGTCTTGGTATTCCGGAGGTAGTTGCATGGAGACAGAGGTTACTGATGCTAGACTGACCTTCAGATTTTCTGGGTAGCAGGTTCGTGCACACTCTGGAAAGGTTATTCTCTTCGCTCGCCAATCAATTCGAGGATTGTGTCTCCAACCAAGGGATTCCGAATATAACCTGAAACTGTGGAGCCTTGATTACATCAAACATAACTGCCTCCCGATGACCGTCCGGACCTACAAGTGTTACCTCAGCTGTGGAATGTGTTACCGGTCCAGAGGCAATTTCGGTTCCATCGACTGTGGTGATGACATCTTTGCTGGTTTTAGGACGCAGGGGGAAGGTTAATCCTGGAGACCAATTCACGATCCACGTAGTTTCCTATAGCCCCACTATCGATGTATGCCTTTATTGCATGCAACCACTTAGGCTGTTCCGGATCTACGAGGACCATTGGCACAGTGAAATGCGAGGTCTGAGAGTTCGTTTTCAAGCTCGGCAAGCGGACCCCTACGCTTGTCGGGCGGGGTCGTTTCCCGATAGAGGTTTCATGGATTTTTTCAGCGGCTCCTACCACCTTCCTGGGCGGCCTTGCCGGGCAATCTCGTAGAAAGTGTCCAGAGGATCCACAATAAAGACATAAGTGCATCTGCCGTCTTCTTTCACGTTCCTTTTGCGTTAAAGGTCCTTTAACTCCTCCGATTTGCATTGGCTCTGAGGCTTCAGCCCCCTTGAGGTTAGCGTGGGTCTTGACTAACACCCGGGTCTCATACTTGGACCGATCTGCTTTTCTGTTTTGCAGTCTGTGATCCAATTGGACCACTAAGTCTATATATTCAGAGCACTCTTGGGGCGGATTTACAACTTGGGCCAGGACATCTTTAAGTTCTCCGCGTAGACCTCGAAAAAATAACGTGAGTCTTTTATCCTCTGGCCACCCAGTTTCCACAATTAGTCTATTAAAGGTTGCAATGTAGGAAAGGAGGTCTTGATTGCCCTGTCGCAGAGATAGAAGTTCGTCATCTAGAGCCTGCCCCTGGGAGTGACGAGCAAATAACCTTTCCATGCTTGCTTGAAATCTTTGAAAATCACGAAGAATCGGGTCATCTTGAGTTACCAGTGGAACTGACCAATCGGCAGCACTGCCGCTGAGATATGACAATACAAAGGCTACCTTGGTCTGGTCATTAGGGAAGGCCCCAGGTCTGCACAGGAAATGCAAACGACACTGATTCATGAATACGGCGAATCGTTTGGGGTCCCCAGCAAAGCGTTCGGGTGGGGCCAGCGGCATGTTTCCAGGTAGATTCATCTGCACCGGGTTACTGGAAAGCACAGGAGCGGGGTTCCCTCCGGAACCGGGTAAAGGAGTTTGTCCAGTTTGACCTTGCAAAAGCTGTCTAGCCAGGTCATCAGCTCTTTCCTTTGTTACAATCACTTCCCTCCTGAGAGCATTAGTCTCTTGACGAGCGGCGTGTACTTCGGCCCGTAAGTCCCCCAGTAGTTGGGCCAACTGGTCAGTCTCGGAAGTTTCCATAGCGCCTGGGTGGGAATTTGTAGGAAGGCTTCGCGTTCTGTAACGCTCACCTGGCTCCCATGGAGGCGCTGATCTGGTCTGGGTTGCTGTGGCCTCTTCAAGCGTGATGCGCAGAATTCGGACCACCGATTGAACAGGACCCCCAAATCTTGCTTGTCTGGCCCGTAGGAATATCCTTCTGCAGATGAGAAAGGGGATTAACTGTCTGCTGAATAATGTGCTTGCTCCCCCCTTTCCCCCTTCGTTCTCCTCTGACTTCCTCCAAAACCCCCGGTTTAAGCTCACCTTATGGTTTGGAAGGATGAACTCTCCATCCTGCTTCTGGTGCAGGGGCGCGCGTTCGTCCAGTTACTTCACTGGTTTTCAGAATGGCGCTGGCAAATCCACTTGACTTTACTGAGCGATACGCCGTAAGTATGAAGATGCAAAAGTTCAAGTGTGAGCCTCCTTTTTATGTTGTCTTTTTCTATCCTTTATTTCAGGTGCAGAACAAAGGCGATGCGTTGAGGGGTTAAATCGCCGGGGTAAAATCAGGTGAGTCAGTGATGAGGGCGACCCCTCTAAATGTCTTTATAATTCCCCAGTAATGTCTTTTGTCCTTTCCCCATAGGGGCCGGGGTGCGGTACCTGCCAGAGATGTGGCGCCGACCCGAGATGTGGAATGGCTCACCAAGAATAGCCGGTAAGTAATATGGCTGAAAATCCGGCTTTCCTCTTGTGTTCCCTTGCTCACCTTTTGTCTCTTCTTCTCTCCCTTAGGTGCGGTGCAGAGATGTGGCGACCGGCACCGAGAGCCGCGATGGAGCCGGGCGACTAATCGGGAACGGGTGAGTGAAGCACGGCACTGCAGCGAGCAACGCGGTGCTTTTAAATGGAAGTCTTCCTTCGGGAATGCTGGCGTGAAGATTCCGGATGCAGGTAAGAAGGTTGAAATAGTTCTTGGTTTTCACCTTTCTCTTCTCTTATTCCCTTACAGGTGTTCCAGGTTCGAAGCGGGCGTGGCTGGAGTCCAGGTGCAGGAGCAGAGACGGTGAGCGTTCAGCTGCTGGGATGCAGAACAAAGCGAAGCACGTGTGGCTGTCCGGGTGTGGCTTAAATAGCCTTGGAAGAAGTTCCAGGTGAGTATTCTTCTACAGCCCCACCCAAGTAACAAAATAGTTCCTTCAGAAAAATAGTCCCTCCTAAGCCTCATTTGGTTTGGTTCTTCATGCAGCATGGTCTGCTTCAGGTAAGTGCACCAAACACTTCCCTTTATGAGCATGGCGCCAGGACTGATATCCAACATGAGCCTGGCGCCAACGGCACCAGGACAGAGTCCAAAGAGCCCCTATAAAGGGCCGCTGGGCTTTTACCCGGGGGCGTGATGCCTTGTCCCGGGGGTGCTGGGCCTGGCCTGGTGCTCCGGTGGTAGGCATCATGACACGGATCTGGCAAACCTGAGCGGGCTTAAAAGTCCTTTGAGGGCACCCCACCCGTGGGGGCCCAACACAAGGCCAAGCACCACGGGTCCGCTTCCTTTGGGGGTTGCCACTGGTGCGGGTCCGGCGACGATCAGGGTGCGAACATCATCTCCGTCTGCATCGGTCTCCAGCCACCCCTCTGGCTCTTCATCGGAAGTCAGCTACTCCGAGGAAACAGACTCCGGAGAAGGCCAAGCAGGGTACGGTGTCCGACCTACCCGCGAAGGAGAAGACCAAGCCAGACAAGGGGTCTGACCAGGCCTCAAAGGAGAAGGCCAAGCAGGACAAGGGAGCTGGCCTCTCTGTAAAGGCCCAGGTACACCAGGCCAAATCATTGTCCTCCATAGGGTTGGTGGCGTCACTCTCGAAGGCCGTAGGGTCGGACCCGGCCCATGGTACCCCAACAATGGCCAGGGTAGCTCTTCCTCCCAGGAAGGGAGGCTTCGAGCAAGCCAGTTGAGAAGACTCTGGAAAAGAGGATGCCGGCCCTCAGCCCGATACTGACCCCTCTGGACCTGAAGAAAAGGGATGGGTGTAGTCTCCTAGAAACTAACATTTCTTCGTCCGAGGATGAGATCACTTCCGTCCATGGTGACGAGGCCGACTAAGGGAACATCAGGGAATTGCCCTCCGGAGGCGACGACTATGATACTGTCCATGGGTACAACGAAGACCCCATCCAGCTGTCCCTATTCCACATGACAATCCAGCCATCCCTATTCCACAAGACGGAGCCTCTGGGCCCAATGTGCCTGCACCCCAGGTGCCATTGAAGGATCTTTCACTGGACATCCTTTCGACCCTCCACATGCTGGTGTCGGAGCTACAGAGCAGGATGCCGACGGGCCCTCTGCCCGCTCTACCGGCTCTGGCCACCCCGTTGACACCAGGGGAACCACTGACCAACAAGAGGGAGGAGGCATCCCCCACCTCCATAACACCCATGGCCACCCTCTCCACTGAGGGAGACGGAAACGGCGACGATGGGCATGGATGACAACGGTGGGATGGGAGACCCTTCGCCTCAGCCCAGAACTTCTGCGCCGGACGAATTTGGATCCTTCCATTCATTGATCGCCTGAGCATCTGAGCTTTTCCAGCTCTCACCAGAGGAAAAGGAAGGAAGGCTGCTTAAATCCGTGCCGGGTGGCGAAGAGGAAGACCATCCTCTTCGGTCCCGCTCCTAGATGATATTTGGGATGAATGGCTGGCTCTGCCGAGGAACCCCTCAACAGCCCCAGTGAAGAGAGACCGGTTGGAGAAGTAGTACAGGGTTCCGGACTCTGCACCCAAGCGCCTTCGGTCTCTAAACCGTCGCCGGACTCGTGGTCTCGGCGGACGCAAGAAAGAAGTCGTCGGGTTTGGCATCTTCTTCTTCCCCTCCAGACAACGAGGGGAAGAAATTTGATTCCATGGGTAGAAAGGTTATCTACTCGGTGGTGACGACGGTCAAGGCTGCCAACGCCCTCACAATCGTGAACCCACACCCTCACGGTGGCCTTGGACATCGCGGACACCCATTTCTGCCAGATGGGGAAGGGAGTAGTCTGCCTTCGCCAGCGTGGCTGGCTCAAAACCACCAACTTTAGACAGGAGGTCCAGGCGAGGGTCATGGGCATGCCCTTTAACGGGGGTAACCTGTTTGGAAAAGCGGTGGATGAATCACTCCAGGCCATAGAGACTGACACGGAGACTGCACATGCCCTGGGTACCCTGCAGCAACGTTGACAGTACTTTCTTTCCTCAGGAGGAAAGTCTTTGAGGTCTTCGAAGGATTTCGATGGGGGCTCATCCTCTTACCGCCAGCCCTCCTGCTCCTCGACCCAGGAAGCCAATAGGGTTCGCTCCAAGGCTTTCGGGGGCGGACGCCATCATCAAAGTCCGCAAGGCGGGCCTTCGACCTCCAAGCAAGACTGAACCCGGCCAAGACGTCGGGTGGGGGGGCCCCACCCATGCACCCCAGTGGGAGACTATCTCCACTGACCGTTGGGTGCTGGACGCTCTTGCCCACAGACGCACTCTGGAATTTCAACGAAAGTGTCCTCGTATACCAACGGTGGCCCGGCATTAGCTAAACATCCGTCAACTGCTGTTGGAGGTCCAGGCCATGTTACCGAAAGGGGTGATCGAGCTGGTCCCACAGCAATTCCGGGGCTCCGGAGTCTACTCCAGATAATTTCGCATAAGAAAGGAGACCTAGGGCTGGAGGCCCATTCTCGACCTTCGGCGACTAAACTACATCAAGTCCCAGAAGTTCCGGATGGTCACTCTATAGCACATGCTCAGGCCAACTGGAGGAGGGAGACTTTCTGTCGTTGGATCTGGAGGACGCTTACTTCCACGTCCATATACACGCAAAGCATCGCAAGTTCCTGTACTTCGTTGTCCAGGGGCAGCATTACCAGTTCAAGGCGCTCCCTTTCGGACTGAAGTCAGCGGCCAGTCTTCGCCAAAAGCCTGGCTCCGTTGACGACCCATCGGTGACTACAGGGGATCTACGTGTACCCATATCTGGACGACTGGCTCGTCCGGGCCAAGTCAAAGGAAATAATTGTCAATCGCACGGCACAGACTGTCCAGCTGCTGCAAACCTGGGGTTCATAGTGAATTATGCAAAGACCAGGTTGACTCCATTGCAGGAAGCTCTATTCCTGGGATCCAGATTCGACACAGAGGAGAGGATATCAGCCATCCTACGCAAAGTGCAACAGCTTTTGGCACTGAAGATCGCCATGGTGCGGACCATCAAGTTGCTGCTTGTCATGATGTCATCGTGCATATACTTGATTCGGCTCTGCAGACTGCGGATGCATCCGCTCCAGGAGTTACTAGACGATCGTTGGGTCCAGGTATCCGGATGTTTCCAGGACAGAATTGCGCTCAATGAGTTCCGTCGAGCGATAAGGTGGTGGGGCGTGCGCTCTAACATCGCCAGAGGCACAGATTTCCAGAGCCCCCCGTACCAGGAAACCATAACGATGGACACTTCTCTGAAAGGCTGGGGAGCCCACACCGGGCGTCTTCACGACAGAGGCCTCTGGCGGCCGGAAGAGTAGATGCTACATATCAAAGTTCTGGAACTAAGAGCAGTGTTTTGAGCCCTCTGGTCGTTTCTACCGTCCCTCTAGGGCAACGTGGTGAGGGACTTCACAGACAATACTACTGCAATGTTTTACATCAGGAAGCAGGGGGGCACCAGATCCCCAGCGCTCTCCAAGGACGCACAGGACTTGTGGCACGGGAGTAAAGAACACTGTCGCAGACACTCTCAGCAGGGAGCTACGCTCTTGCCATGAGTGGGAGCTGCGGCAGGATCATGTTCAGACTGCTCCTCAAGTGGGGCAATTCCCAGAGGGAGCTATTTGTGACGGCGACAAATACCAAGTGCCAGAGGTTCGCCAGCAGTCTCCCCCAGCCGGTGAGCATGGACGCATTCTCCTTCCCTTGGGACAGCCTGTTCTTGTACGCGTTCCCTCCGTTGCTGCTGTTACAAGTCATCAGTCAACTCCGACAGTACCTTTGCAGGATAATCCTCGTCACACAAGCGTGGCCGAGGCAGATCTGGTACCCAGACTTTCTCAGCCTGTCTGCAACGCTGCCAATCAAGCTGTTATTGGTAGCAGATCTTCTTGCCAGAGAAGGTGGTGCGGTTCTGCTCCATGACCCTGGATCGCTGAACCTGAAGGCCTGGCTCCGGCTGTCCTGATAACTTGGCAGGCTTAGTTCCCTCTCCTGTCAAGTACTGCCACGAGAAAGAGAAAGTTGGACTTCTGATTTCCCACTATTTCGTCTTGAGTCCTCGACCCTGTTTTCCCATCTTTGTGGGATAAACCTGGTAAGTACTGTGACAAAGAGGCAGTTATTTTAAATCCTTATCCCCATACAGGGTTTCTGCCTCCTGCGTTCCTCTGCCTCTACCGGTCCCAGCGCGTCGCCTGTTGCATTCTGGACTTGTAGGCCCTCTGGCTGGTTCTTTTTGGGCTCTGGCTTCTCTTTGGTCCGTGGCGCGGTGTTCTAAGCATCTAGGTGCCTGTCTCCCCTCGGTGTCTGGCTCTGCCATCTTCCAGACAATGTAGGCGCTACCCTTGCTTGGTGCACCTCTATCCTTCAGCCCGGCTTCTCCTGGACTCGGTCTGCGCCACTGGGTATAGCAGCTCCAGTATCCTTTTGATGTTCGGAGCAGAGTGCCAAGATGGCGTCCCCTTTGCAGTTCCTGGGCTTCACGACTGCCGTCTTGGTTGGCTGCTGCTCCCAGTCTTGTGACCCTTCTTTAGTTTTCGTGACTGTTAGGAAGCCACACCTCTGCAGAAGGCTATACTGCTCTGGTTCTCTCTGGGCCTCATTCGATATGCTTCTGATGTTCTTCCTTGTCTCAGTACTGGTGTTATTGGGGTCTTTCCCTTCTTCGTCCCAGTAGATAGAAGATTAACGTCCACTGCCTTACAGCAGTACATGGCTTTGGTCACAAAGTTATTCTATGGAAAAGAGGCTAGGGTATGCAACCTTTCTATTGGGGCCATACCCTAGATGGTCGTCTTTGTCCCCAGAGGGCGAGTCTCTCGCCATGAGACCCACCCGCTGAGTGCGACCTCCAGGGGGACTGTCGGGGAGAAGCCTCACTTCCCTGGCCACATGGGAAGGGGCTCCCTCTTGGGAAGAAGTGACATCTAAGGATTAGTCACACCACCCATTGACTGCCCCAGGCCATGCTACTTCCTATGGCAGTTCCCACCCGGTGTGTGCCACTCCCAAAACACAACCTTATGTGAATTCTTTGAGCTTGCTTTACTCAAGCCTTACCATCAAACTTTACACTTAAAGTGCCTCCCATTGTTTTTCAAAGCAGTCTTCTGAGAGTTCATGACTTAATTGGGGCTAAAGCGCTATTGGTGTAATGAAAATGTCTTAACCAGACTATCAATACAGGGAAACTGTTTTCTTTTTGTCTTTTACGTTGTAGCTGTGCAATGGGGATACCTTTTGTATCACCCTAGCTGTTTACACATGAGATTTCCGTTGATTTAATATGTGCCTAAAGACAAGCCGGTGGCAGCTGATCCATTTGACTTTTTTTGCATTATTTTAAGTATGCTCATTTGGTGGTGTGTGGTGGCCAGGAAGGAGGTGGGGGACTGTCTAGTCCCACTCCACATCTGTGGAGTCTGTCTGGGGCAAATGTGAAAGCAGTAGTGTCCCTAATTGGACACCAACGGGCTGTTTGAATGGTGCAGATCCTTACCACTGGTGGGCTTGCTTCCAGCTCGGATTTTGGATAAGAGGACGACTTCTACAGCCATTTCTTCAGATCATCGTTGGATCAAAGAATCACTTGAAGAGCAGTCTGCTGAAGCTCTGAAGACTCCTCCAGGAGCTCAGCATCCCGTCTAGCAAAAGCCCTGCTCCTTTGCCTGATCTCCAAAGACCTGGAGCAGTGCGTCAACCCTTGGTCTAGTGGGACCAACTAGTCTAGATCTCTTCTCAAGGATCCTTCCCTTCTGAGCTTTCGGAAGTGTCACTGGACTGCCCAGGCTACTTGTGGACTACTTTGCCAGAAGTGTCGCTGTTCCACGTTCAAGCCAGAAACTTTGGTGTTTGCCAGTTTGTGACACAAGTAACCTTCTCACCGAATGTTGGCATCCCAGCATCAAGGGATCCTGTCCTGGAGCAGCTTCTGTGAACACGACTAGGATGCCGCCTACGTCACCTGGAACATGCATTTCTCCAACCTGTGAAGTGTCCTGCAGAGGTCTGCATGAGTTTCTTGCATTTCTTCATCGACCAAGGTTGCATCTTGCAACTGCACCCGTCCAGAAAAATCCTCGAACCCTCATCTTCTGGGCATATCTGACCAGAACCAACGGCAGGAAAACGAGCCCCCAGACGATCCACAGTAATCTGGGAAAATCTGAGCAAGCAGGGTAAGTAAACGCAGAATAACTGTCACCCCAACCCCCCTGGACTCCGTAGGACATTGGGATAAAGTCCCTTTGTCTTCTGCTTCCATTCCTTTTTTGATAGTCTATCCTGGGTAGAGTATCCTGAAATATAAGAAAAACATTTACATTGGTAAAATGGTTGAACTTTTTGAACTATCGCCAACACAAGTAAACTAGAACATACCTGCAGAGGCACCCTTCTGGTGAGAAACTTTGTGGCTCTTGTGACTTTTGGGCACAAGGCCCTATTCTTCTTAGGGTTTGGACTTCTTAAGTTAGGTTATTGACTTGTGATTTGGTCCCACCAGTCATTGCATCTTTCTTCTTAACTGCTTTGCTGATGTATTTATGAACCTATGGTTAATGTATATTTCGAATGGATTATGTCCTCCTACGTATTCCACATCTTTGACATGTAATGTCCACAGCTGTGCACTTCGGAAACTTTTTTAGCAGAGGGTGTCCTGCGTCGATGACGTCGGGTCGATGTCCCTCGAAGGCATCCGCCGAGGGCGACGTCACTGGATGTTATAAATAGGACGCATGGCGCCCTGCAGCCTCAGTTCTGTTTTTTTCCGCGAATGTGTTGCTTCGTGAAACTCGGTGTGCCTCGTGTGTTCATCATTGAGATGTCTTTTTCTTCAACCCCTCCGACTCTGCGGTCTGGCTTCAAGACCTGCCAGGACTGCAAGTTGAAAATGCCGATCACCGACCCACATCGCATTTGTGTTGCTTGGGCGAGTCGCACGACACCGGCGACTGTTCGAAATGCCAGTCGCTGACTGCCAAGGCCTTGCAGAAGGGGAAACTCCAGGTAGGTAGGGGTTCTAAGCCCAGCAAGTCCCGAAAATCCAAGTCAAAGTCCAAAAGGGTGTCCACCGACGACTCGAAGGGCGACTCTTTGTCGGATGGAGGCCCGGGGTTCTCGGTCCCGGAGTGGTTCCCCCATTCTTCTCCTTTGTTGCGGCATTCGCGGAAGCGCCATCACTGGTCTCCTTCCCAGTCCTCCTTGGAGGTGGGAGCCGCAAGCAAAAGGGGCATGCCCGACGAAGTCTTCGACTCCGGAGGAATGGGCTGCCCGACGGCTGGACCCAGAAGAGCATGGCCTTGAAATCGACCAACTCCACTTGTGCCTTGTCAAGGTTCTCACACACTCTGTGGAACTGTTTCTTTAGCGGCTGAGCATATTCCCGAGGGGGAAGAAAGGGATGGGTTCCTTGCTCTCGGGCAAGACTGCAAGGATGCCATGTGTGAATCCCTTCAGTCGGGTTGGATATGGCCGACAGTGTTAGCCAATCCATGGCTGCGAGCACCGTGATACGCAGATTTGCTTGGTTGCGGAAGTCTGGTTTTGCTCCAGATGTGTAGGCCCGTATTCTCAACATGCCCTTTAATGGCACGCATTTGTTTGGCAGCAAGGCTGACTAGAGCCTTGAGAGGTTGCAGACCTCATAGCTGCGGCTAAATCTTTAAGCGCAGCTGTGCGTCAACCTCCGCCTTTTCGTCCTATGGGACAGCAGTGGAGGCAGGAGTTTCTTTTCGTTACTACTCCTCCTCTGGTAGAACGAGAGGGGCTGCCAGTCAAAAGGGACAGCGAAAAAGTACCAGTTATGGTCGGGGAAATCGTGGTGCAAAAGCTGCTCAGGCAGCTGCCTCTTTGCCTTCAGGCACTGCCGCAGCTGCTTCCAAACAGTCATGAGTCCATGTCCCATGGTTCGCCGTTTGGGGGCAGACTGTCTCAGCATATCGAAGAAGAGCGAGCCATTATTTCAGATGCGTGGGTTCTGGATACCATAGCCCATGGCTACTGCCTTCCCTTCCTTCAGCGGCCTCACGACAATCCACCGGGGAAACCTTTTGAAGCTTCCGGATCCGCTCCTTGCGCAGGAAATCCTAACCCTGCTGGAGAAAGGCGCTATTGAACTTGTACCTGTAGCGGAGAGGAACAAGGGATGGTATTCCCTTTATTTTTTGATCCCGAAGAAACAAGGGGGATTTAGACCCATCGTGGACTTGCGTTGGTTGAACAAACTTCTCAGGAAGGACATGTTCAAGATGATTACTCTTTCTCAAGTCCTACAGGCCCTTGAACTTCAGGATTGGTTGGTGTCACTGGACCTACAGGATGCTTACTTTCATATGCCGATTCATCCCAAGCACAGAAAGTACCCGAGGTTTGCGGCTGGCGACCCACACTTTGTCTCGGGTCCTGCCATTCGGATTGGCCTCCGCCTGAGGGTCTTCAACACGCTAATGGTGGCGGTGGCAGCGTACCTCGGGTGAGTAGGGTGGGGGCGGGGGTTTCGCATCTACCCATACCTGGACGACTGGCTGATCCTGAATTTCAAGAAGTCGAATCGGACACCTTCCCAACAGCCCCAGTACATCGGGGCTGTGTTGGACACGTCCTTGGGGAAGTGCTCACCTCCTAAGGTAAGGGCTCATCACATTGTGCAGATGGTGGACAAGTTCCAACATGTCCAGAGTCTCCCGGCTTTCAAATTCTTAAGGTTGCTCGGCCTCGTGCCATCCTGCATTTTTCTGGTGCCAGAGGGCCAGGCTGTGGATGAGATCCCTGCAATGGGTTCTCAAGATGCAGTGGTCACAGTTCTCAGGCAAGATGTCGGATCTCGTTCAGATTCCACTCTCGGTCTCCCAGGATCTTCTGTGGTGTGCCAACGAAGGGAACCTGATGAGGGGGGGGGAACTGTTTTGGCAAACATGTCCGGTGGTGATCATGCCAACGATTTGACATCCAGCGGTCGTTGGTCTCCGTCAGAGTTCAAACTCCACATCAATCTGTTAGAGGCGAGGGCCATCAGGCTAGTCCTGAAGGCTATTCTGCCTTCTGTATGGGGGAAGAGTGTCCTGATCATGACGGACAACACAGTGGCCATGCATAACCTCAACAAAAAAGTGGGGGTAGGGTCACTCCCGTTGTGCAGAGAGGCAATGCAGCTCTGGTTCTGGGCCATCCAGCAGGGAATTTCGATCTCAGCAGTTCATCTGGCCGGAGACGAACATGCAGCGGTGGACGCTCTGAGCAGGCAGAGCACGATCTCTCACGAGTGGGAGTTGGCTTGGAACGTCCTTCAGGAGATCTTCGCCCTTTGGGGAACCCTGCAAGTGGATCTCTTCGCCACCAGTGTCAACCGGAATTGCGAGAGATTCTGCTGAAGGGAATTTCCTCCAAAAGGAGCCTTAGGAGACGCATTTGTGGTGGATTGGTCTTTCCTCCAGTCCCCGTCATTCCTCAAGTGTTGCAGAGGTTACGGAGTTTCGGTTCCCACATGATCCTCATTGCTCCGGATTGGGCCAGGAGAGCGTGGTACCCAGACCTTCTAGAAATGTCCATCTGCCCTCCACAGTCTTCCCTACCGAGAGGACCTGCTCTCACGCGAGGATTTGGGACGGACGGACGGACGCTCCATCCAGAGGTCAAGAGACTCCACCTTCACGCTTGGTATCTGAAAGGTTGAGGTATCAGGATTGGGACCTCCCGGATGACATGGAGGTGTTGCTTTCGGCCAGGTGGCCTGCAACAAAATCTCTGTACCGTTAGCGTAATTTCTCCGACTGGTACAGAGGTCACAATGTTGATCCTTTTCAGTGCTCCATTCCTGTGGTTTTGTCTTTCTTACTTTCTTTGGCCTACAGGGGCCTTCAAGTGGGTACCATTAAGGGTTACCAGGCGGCACTGTCTATCTTTAAGCGCTCGTCTGAAGAATGTTCTTACTTTAAGATTCATGTGATTTCTCAGTTTCTTAAAGGACTGACTAATGTATTCCTGCCGTCCCCTTTCCAGGTGCCGGTTTGGGACTTGAATTTGGTTTTGAAATTTCTCATGGGTGCTCTGTTGGAACCTTTGCACTCCTGACCTTTTGAGATTACTTTCCTTCAAGATTGTGTTCTTGGTTGCGGTTACTTCCGCTCGCAGAGTGAGTGAATTGCAAACACTTTCATCTAAGCCAACCTTTACTGTGTTTCACAAGGACAGGGTTGTACTGCGGGTACGTCCCTCTTTTCTACCTAAGGTAGTATCTGAATATCATTTGAGTCAAAAGGTGGTTCTTCCATCTTTCTACCCTCCTTCTCATCCTAAGGAAGAGGAGCGACTCCATCGGTTGGATCCTAGGAGAGCTCTGAGCTTTACATTTCTAGATTGTCCAGGGTCACAGTGGATGATCAACTCTTTGTAGGATATGCTGGACACCGATTGGGCCAGGCTGTTACCAATCAGACCTTGTCCAGGGAGATTATCCTCACCATTACGGAGTATTACCTATTGGCGTTTAAGGACCCTCCTGAAGGGTTGTGAGCTCATTCCACTAGGGGTGTGGCTACTTCCACAGCCCTCCAGCGTGGGGTTCCTATTAGGAATATTTGTGATGCAGCTACATGGGCTTCAATCCACACCTTTGTTAAACATTACTCCATGGATACAATCCATGGTCAGGATATGGCCTTTGGAAAGACAGTTCTTTATTCTGCAATCTGATTGGGTACTCAATTCCTTTCCCTCCTCCATTTACTGGTACTGCTTTGGGAGTCTGTCAAAGATGTGGAATATGTTGGAGGACACAATCCATTCGAAAAACAAGTTACCAACTGGTAACGTTCTTTCGATTGGATGTTCCTCCAACGTATTCCACATCGCCCTCCCAGCCTGCCCTCTGGAGAATTTCCTGTGTGATAGCAGCTTATGTTTCCGCAAGGCTATGTGCAGTCAAGCAGGCATGAGACTGGTGCCACACGTTCTGAGGGAAAAAACTTAAACTGCGGCTGCACGCCCTGTGCATCCTATTTATAACATTCGGTGACATCGCCCTCGACGGAGGACTTCGAGGGCCATCGACCCAACGTCATTGACGCAGGACGCCCTCTGCTGAAAAAGTTTCCGAAGTGCAGAGCTGTGGACATTACATGTCAAAGATGTGGAATATGTTGGAGGAACATCCAGTCGAAAAAACGTTACCAGTTGGTAAGTAACTTGTTGATTTGTATCGTAGAGTATTGTGCAATAATACTACCTGTTGGATTAATTTTTCATTGTGTTCAGAAGGCCGACAATGGATGACTGTTTTATATTTAGTCTAAATTGAATTATTGTCCCATACTGTGTGGACCAGGGGACCCCTGCCCCACACAATTTCCTGAGAAAAAGCCTGGATTGCTCATCCATGTACCTTGATTGAGTTTTGGTAAATCTGAGTTGCCTGTTCACTATAACTAGGTTGGCCACCTAAAATCTGTACACCAGGCCATATTCTAGAAATCCATCTTGACCTTGTCACACAATCTCATAAAATATTTCTGAGGCTTGTGGATCTGCTTAGAATCACATGCTTTGCATAGGTCGTCATCTAATGGTATGCGCAGAGTATTGCATGACTTGTTTTTCTAAAGCCGGAAAGGGACATCACCTGGGCTTGTTTGCAATACTATCCTTAGTATGACGTCTAAAGTACCCATGGTCCTTCACGCATCGAAGTCCCTCAGATTGTTTTTTTCCACCATAGTGGGCGGTCGCGATTTGCGGAGGACGTTGCTTGTAACCTTTATTTCTTATCACTTATTATTATCACATTCGATGACTAGCGCAGTTCTTTCTTCTCGACATTGTTTCAATGAGCGAAGATTACCACTGAGAGACTCCTTGACGACTGCTGTTGCGGCTTTGGCCTACCTCATGCCTTGGCCTTACAGTAGGGAGTGAGGGCGGGTCGTCGCATTCCACGTGTCCTTTGGGAGAATGCCTACTTTTTCACTTCCCCTCTTTTCTACTTACACTTTACAATTTTCCATTATCATGGATAACACTCCTTTTAAATTCTGCTGCTTTCTAGCTTTATCGACAAAAGGCTCTTAAAGACCAGTGTACTAAACGTTTGGTGGACCATGCCATGCATGCCGAAGCTGCTGTAGAGGTGCCAGCAGGCTCTGAAGAGTCGGAGGAGGAGGCATTTAGCGCACAGTGATTCCTAAAATGAAACTGATGCAGCAGCTTCCCCAGTGCTGGTCCACTTTTCCCCCCCTACCCCAGTCCGAACGGTATGCTGGTGGCATCGCTATGGAGACCACACCTGTCGACAGTAACACATAGACATTAAAACATGGGGAATCTCACTCTTTATCGAGAGATAAACACACAACCCCAAGCCTTTCGACAAACATTAATTGAAGCATGACCACGCGGACCAGAAACGCTCCTCCAGCGGTTCTGCCTAGACGCAATCCTCTGCGCCCACACCTTGTGCACGCCATGACAGCACGTTGAGCGAAAAAACATCTGTACATATAAAACAGGGTGCAAGTTTCTATTGCCCACTCCTCAAAAATGTATGCCGAAACAGATCCCTGTTGACATTACTACTACTCAAACCAGCGAGCATGCATCGACGGACAAACAACTGTTGAAGCGCACACATTCCCAAATTTTGCCGAAAACCCATAGGTCACTGAACAAATCAAATTACCCAGAAGCCTAGTCTCCTTTGTCTCGGGCTTTAGTTTACAGCCCACATCATGGAGAAAGGTAGGGCACTAGAGCTAGTGCAGGTACTGGGGGGGCGAGGTTTGGACCCATGTAGTCCAGGAATGTCTAGCTCCAGCCTCAATCCTAAAATTGATCCTAAAACTGCACTTTGAGACGTCCTTACCCTGAGTCAGATGGCAAAATCGGTGTGGGACACCTGTGGCAGCAAGCAGGCAATAACTCAGAGAAAAACAATGCCTGCACGACCTACACTGCAGAGTGCCAGCTCGGGAGAAGGAGGCAAGATGGTGGAGAGCCCAAGCGCTGGCAGGTTGCAGGCTCGCTAGCTTGCTAGCTGCGCAAAGCGACATGACTTGTGAGGGGGGTGCAGGTGGAGCGGCCAGGCCAAAACATACTCGGGTGACGATCAAGAGAGGAAGCTCGCCATTGATATGCTGCCTTGCAGCACGCATATGAGGGATGCAGCCAGCGGATAACGAACGGAGGCGGAGGAGCAGCTGCAGGCGGAATCCACACCTGAGACAGCATCGAGGCTTGCCACTCCAGATAGAAGCAAATGATGACTGACTGCGGTTTGTTGGCTCGAAACACACTGGGCCGGAGCAGTAAGTGAAGGGAGGAACACAGGGGCCATGGCGGTCAGACTCACCAAGACACGAACACTAAATGGCAGAGGGAGAGCACTTGGGGAAACATTAGCAGGAGGGTGGAGCGGAGACCTGAATTGAGACAGATCGTAGCGTTGTCATACGCTGTGGTGCATAATATTGCAAGCATCGCGGCGACGGGCATATAAAAACTAGATAAGTGATCCTACATCTACTCTGCCGGTGACACCCTACAGAGTCTTTAGAAGCCACAAGTAGATAGGAGAAATTACACCTGGCGGGGGAAGACCATCACTTTCTCCAGACAGTGCGCATGGGCCAGCCCACCTGTATGGACCAGCCCACCTGTATGGACCAGCCCACCTGTATGGACCAGCCCACCTGTATGGACCTGCAAATTAAAGAAGTCAAAATACTCACCATTAAGCGCAGGCGAAAGCAGGAGCACGGAATAGCCTAGGAGACCATCCCTGAGCGTTGCAAGAGGGATCACGGGGTGAGAGCAACTTGAAGGAGACCTAGGTGAAGGACTAGGCGAGTGAAATTGCGACATAGAGGGGCAAACACCTACGACCTTTGGAACTCTGGCAGGGATGCCCTCCCAAATAAAACCAGAAGGGGGCAATTATGGACGACTCCTCTGCGCAAATGAAAGCAAAGGAGTTGGTGCCCAAAATGAAACGGCACAGCAGATGGCTGGGGAGCCCCAAGAGGATCCACAGGAATCTAGGATATTGGCGGCAATCCTAGACCTTAAATACATAATTGCAGGGTACAATTGATGCAGTGGGCATAGATCTGCAGCGCCTATGCCAAGACGCTCGCTCGTTGGCGGGAAGAGTGACCACCATGGAGTCTACCTTTAAAGAATTGGTCCCAACTGTGGCGGACCCTACAGTGCAGCTGCAGAAATTGGAGGCCAGCATTGCTGCACTGGAAGCCAGGATAGAGGATGCCGAAGGAAGGTCCCATAGGAACAATGTTTGGTTACTTGGACTGCTGGAGGGAATTGAAGGCCGTGACCCGGCAAACTATGTTGAAACCCTTCTGCTGCAAGAAAGTGGGCCACAGAAGCTATCACAAGGTTTCGTAGTGGAGAGGAACCACAGATCCCTACAGCAAATGCCCCTAACAGGCTCTTACCCTAGACCAGTCATCACAAGAATATTAAACTTTAGAGACAGGGTGGTGGTTCTTCGCTTTTCTAGAGATGGTGGGACCATTGCAAGAGAAGCTGCAATTGCCATTTACCCAGATTATACCCCATTGGTCCAACAAAGACAGAAAGGCGAGCAAAGACGCCACTAGATGGTGTTTGGACGACCCCTTACCAGGCGTTTTCATTGGCCAGCTTGTTGCTGGCTCATGACCTGATACCAAATGGCTGGGCACTGCCCAGGAGGTACGCGTGCACCTGAACAGATTTACACTGTTGGGCGCTGTTTACCCTCAAGGTTTGAGGAGGAGTTTTGTTTTGTTTGTTGGTTGCTTTGAGCTCAAACAGGATATGCAGCAAGGTGCGAAGGGTAAAGTCAGCTTTGTGAGGCAACTGGGATATGATCAATGCAGGTGGCATGGCTGGGTAGGGGTGGGTAGTTCCCAATGGAAAATGGCTGGTCAGGCAATTGTGAACTCCAAACTAGCCGAAGGGAGGAGGGAACTGAATGGAGAGAGAGAGGTGACTATTAAAAACCAACGTGTCTCGGTTAAACATTTTGTCCTGGAATATTAGGGGGCTGGAATCTTATATAAAAAGAAATCAGCTGAGGTCTCACCTCAGGAGCAAATGGATATCCATGGCCTTATTGCAGTGTCTGTGGGAGGGGTGGGATATGGCTCCACATGTTCCCAGTTTGCAAGAGGGGTCCTAATATGGGTAGATAAAACGGTCCCGTTATGAGTACCAAAGGTTGTGACGGATGCTGAGGGCAGATGTCATTTTTTTTGGGTATTTAGGCCAAAGGGCAGTCTGTATAGCAAACTCATACTTTCTTAATACTGGCATCCCGGTATATTTGCAGACTTTTAGCAGTAAGCTTGTTATGAGGAGTGATTCAGTGCTTTTATGGGGCTGGGATTTCAATTGTGTGCACAATGCTCTTTTTAGATAAGCGGTGCCTCCTTGCGGAGGCCCCCCTAGCGCTGTGGCAGCATTGGGTGCAGTTTTGTCAGAATTAGCCCTTGTGGATGTCTGGCGGCAACTTCACGCAGGTGTTAAGGTATATTCATTCTACTCGCCCCAGCATGATTTACATACAAGGATTGACTATATATTTGTGGACTCAGAAAGTTTTGGGGAATATATTAGTGTGAAGTATGCGTGCCGCAGTGTCGGATCACTCTCCTCTGACAGTTACGTGAGAAACTGGATGTCTTAGGCCCCCGGTTGCACCTTAGCATCTCCCTGCAACTGCATTGAATAAGGTGTTTGCAGATTTACTACACAACTATCGACCAGTACTTGGATATAAATGTTGGGAGCGTGAACAGCTGGGGTACTGTGCGGGAAGCACTGAAGGTGGTAATACGGGGAGAGACCATCTCTAAGGTGGGTGGGATCCGTATACAACTGAGGAGGAACCTTGAGGCATTGGAAGATGAGGCCACAAGACTAGAATCCCAGTCGCCAGGGGCAGACTATTCTGAACACACACTTGCACCTATCTACTAGACCCATCAGATCTACCTACCTACATTGCCTAAAAATACCCAAGTATAAACTGAAAATGGCAGGGGGGGTCAAGCTTTCCTGTATTAGCAGCCAAATGCTGGAACTCCTTGCCCACCGCCATTAGAGCCAAACCCTCTTTCTGGACTTTTAGATCCAAGGTGAAAGACTGCTCCTTTTCTAGCCTCTCCCGCTCATTGACCACTATGTAACATGGTCCAACTGACTTGTCAATACTATGTAATTGCAATTGTAACATTTTTTTTCTTGCTTTGTTTTCTCTATGTAACTGTAACGGTATAATTTTCTTTGTAACTGTAACATTTTTCTTATGTTTAAGCATTCAGATGCCTCAGGTGCGCTCTACAAGTAATAAACCAAACCAAGTGCGTGTGCAATGTGCCCATGCCTGGGGTAGGTTATCGAAATTTGACTAGGAGGCAAAATTGGAGCAAGCGCATAAAGATGGGGATAAACCTGGGAGGCTGTTGGCTTGGCTGTGCAGACAGGAGGACCCCAGGGTAATAACACTGCTGCTTAAAGATGAGTGGGGCCCCATGGTGGTCCCAGGTGGCAACAAATGACATTTTTAAGTAATTCTACACTCTGCTGTATATCCATGATCCACCAGTACCCGAGGGAGAGATTGATAGCGCCCTTGAGCAGATTTGCCAACTGCACCTAACAGAAATACAGGCCCTGGAACTAGATCAACCTGTTAAAGTAGCAGCGGTGCAAGATGCGATTGTTCCGGTAAAGCCCCAGGCGGTGATGGCCCGCCATCTTGAGTTCTACAAGGCATACAACTTTGTTGTCAACGCCATTATTGAGAGTATATGAAGAGGCGTCTGAAAGTGGCATTCTCCCGCTGGGAATGAGGGAGACATTGGTGACGCTGATGTTTAAGCCCGGGAAACGGGCAGAATGTTATGATTCTCATTGCCCATTGGCATTGCTGAATTATGATGCTAAAATACTGACTGTACTGGCTCGCTGGCAGCGCAGGATAATAGCTACTGTAATACACCCAGATCAGACCGGGTTTGTCCTGGGCTGTAGTACATCCCTAAACCTACCTAGGTTGCAGTATGGGATACATCGCACCAACGGGCGCAAAGAACATCTACTAGTGGCTGCACTAGATGCTATATAAGCCTTTGACTTAGTGTTTTGGTAATGGATATATGTGGTGCTAAAGGGATTTGGGGAATCTTTTTTACGCTGGGTCAAGCTACTCTACACCAACCCAGTGGCGAGGTTGAAATCTGGGAAGTGCATTTCAGGATTGTGGGATATACAAAGGGGTACTCAACAGTGATGCCCTCAGTCGCTCCTGCTTTAGAGACTGGCTTTGGAGCCGATTGCGATATATCTGAGGCAGGAATATTTGGGTCGGGCATAATGATTGATGACAGACGCCTTATCTCATTGTATGCAGACGATGTATTGCTATACCTGTGTGAACCAACACACAATCTTCCCATCATGTCTTAGCAAGGCTGACGGGATAAGGTTTAGCATGCAAACATCCTGCATATTTCCACTGGCGGGACTTAGAGGAGGAGTTAGATCGCCCTGACCTGGGGCTGAAGTGGGAAGGGAATACCTTTTAAGTATCTGGGTATACAAATGGCGCATATCCCGAAGGACACTCTCTCGCTTACAACACAGTGAGAGTATTGGGTGGAGAACGGCGTTCCATTTGGGCACGCTTGCCCTTCTCTCAAGAGAAGAGTTTCCATAATGAGGATGCTGTATGCATTCTGTTTGCCACTATATAGAACTGGGTTTCTTTCGACAGTTGGAGGGGATCCTTGGGGATTTCTTGTGAGGGAATGGTCGTCGGAGGATTGCATTAAGAACATCATACTTACCATACCAGGAAGAGGGTGGGGGGGTCTAGCTTCCACAATTTGAATGGTACTATCTGGCTGCACAGTTATGATTGGTGCTGAAGTGGTTATCTGATGAGGCTACTGTGGAAACTGACTTGCTACAACAGGTGGTGAAGCCGAGCAGGCTTAAAGAATGCTTGTGGGTTCCAGCGCATGTATGGACTCCCAATGTTTGCTGCTACAGCTGGGCAGGATGGTATGGGCAGGACCTTAAAGACGATACGCTCATTGCACCCATATGCAAGGAATACACTCAGGGTGGCATATGCCTGCTCTTCCCGAGAGGACCTTAAGGAGGCCAGAACTTGGGAAAGACATGGGGTCTGTACATGGGGAGACATGTTTGGAAATGGGCAATTTAAAGAATTAGACAGGAAGGAAGGTTTGCCTGGAGGGCAATTCCTGCGATATATGAAGGTGTGCAAGGTAGCTAAGCAAAAGTGGAGAGGTCCGCATGAGGAGCCGGCAGAAGATGAGTTGTTGTCATTACTATACCAATTGGAAGATGGCATTAAGCCAACCACCCAAATAGGAGTGCTTTAGAGGGACGAACAAAACTATGTATGACAAATTGAGGGGAAAGTGGGAGACAGACACAGGTGCAAATTACTGGGCTACAATGGGAACAGGTGCTGTCTTTTGTGAAGTATGTGTCACGAAACGTGAGGTTTTGCTTAATACAACCTAATGTCCTACACTGGACGTATATGGACCCCAGCAGAGTAGCCAAGTTTGGGAATGGGACGGCCGCCGTTTGCCTGAGGTGCAACTCTGAAGCAGCAGACCTGATGCACATGCTTTGGCGCTGCACTAAGGTATGATTATTCTGGAGCCAAATTGAGCAAGCTTGCAGTCTGTGGGCATCGTTAGGTTTGAGTGGACCCCACTTGAATGCCTCCTCAGGATATATTCCAGGCCTACTAAATACAAATATGTGCTGAAGTTAATGGACTCGGCTTGTATACTGGCAAAGAGATGGGTGGCTATGTCCTGGATATGTAAGCAAGGCCCTATATATATATATATATATATATAAACAGTGGTTTGGGGAGTTTGAGCGCTGGAGCCTGGCAGATACGAGGGCATGGGCAGCTGCCAGGAGAGGATGAACAATCCGATCAATTGGTTGCATGGGAGAGCCTATTAATAGCGATATGCCCACCGTGAGGTGACAGGCCGCCCTGAACATAATGCATGGTGAAATGAAAGTTGTTTTAACTGGGATATATGTGAGTAGTAACAGGAAATGCTCCACCCTTGACACCAGCAGAAGACCTTCCTTTATTGGCTTCTATATAAATGCACGTCATAGAACCTAATTACAGATGATGAAACCTAGATCACAGCGCTCTTGTGTGTAGTTTAGTTCTGTAGTTTACACCTAGTTGGGATAGATGCGTACATGAAGATTGCGCTTCCGACAATGAAACTAAAATTGTAACTGTTGAGATTGTATTTGCGGAATGGATACTATTATGTTATGTGATTATTATTTTGTACCATTAACATATTGATAAACCAATTTACAAAAAAAGAGCTATTGCACACCATTCTGCCTGTAACGGGGTTCAGGAGAGACAGTGCTCTTCTGACCCCAATTGGGAAAAGTAAAAAACAAGGGTAGAACCCTGTTCACATCAGCGCTGGGTTGTTGAGTGGTTCATAAAATAATTTCATATATTGTCAAAGAATTGACCCAGAGTAATAATTGTATTTGTTACATCACCCAAATAGTGAATCGCAATAGGATTGTTTGTGTGTGTATACGCATGGTGTGGAGTACCATACACTGGATTTGTTAGGACAGGTTGAATTTAGTGTGTTCCAACAAGCGGTAAAGACACGTGGATTATCAATGAAGTGATAGACACAATGACATTAGAATGTTGACATACATGGAAATAAATTGTATACAGAACCCGTGGTTAGGGTTGACATAATGATGGGCGAGAGAGCGAATGACCACGGAGAGAAGAGCAGAAAATAATTAGCATCATATTCGTCAATTTCGGAATGGCCCAATATGTGATGTGCAAGTGGCACCCAGAAGCATGGAGGAAGGGGCTCGCTGTATGATATGATGATATGATGATATGATGTGGCATTTATAACGCGCCTATCACAAGTGTTTCAAAGCGCGACGAGGCAAAGGAGAGGGAACAGAGGGAAGATAGACAACGATCTTACTAGGCCAAGTGTCATTCAGATCGTGCAAGTGCAAAGGAAGGGGGAGGGGATGAAAGTGCAGTGCATGGGATAATAGAATAACCAGATAAATAAACGGCCAGCAGGTGGCAAGTGCAGGGCGAGTGCAGAACATAAGTGCTAGTGGGGGGACTATCAGGATACAGAAAACAGTCCACAGGTGCAAGGGTTGCCAGGGAGGTAGTGCAGGCGTTCAACTGGCAAGGCTAGAGCCCGAGATAAGATGGGTGGCCAGGTAACCAGTGCAGTTTCAGTAACAGCCAGGACTTTAGCAGGGGAGAGGGGGAAAGAAAGCAGAAGCAAAGAGGGGGGTTTTCAGGTGCTTCCGGAACCGCAGGTGGTTCTCCTCAAGTTTCAGGGAGGCTCTTCCAGAGGGAGGCCCCAGCCGAAGAGAGAGATCTGCCACCAACTCGTTGCTTGGAGAAGCGACTGACCCTGAGGGAGTTGGAGGCAGATGAGCAAAGAGCTCGGGAGGGAAGGTATCTAGGAGGAGAGAGTTGACAGCATTGAGGCCCCAGACCCCCAGAAGGCCTTGTGGACGATGCAGAGGGTTTTGAACTTAATCCTCACAGCCACCGGGAGCCAGTGCAGAGATTTCAGTCCTGGGCTTGAGGCCAAGAAGAAGTCTCGCAGTCCTGTTCTGGATGAGTTGCAGAGGGCGTAGAGTGGAAGCAGGCAGATTTAGAAAGAGGCTGTTGCAATAGTCCAGCTTAGAGATAACCAGAGCTCTAGAGACAGTGACCTTCTGGGGAAGGAGAGGAAAGGAAGAATACCTCTGAGGAGGTGCAGCTGGTAGTAGGACTTCTTAGAGACGTCAGAGATGTGAGGCGAGAAAGAGTGTGTGGAGTCGAAGATGACCCCAAGGTTTTTAGCCTTGCAGGTGGGAGCGGGGAGTGGGCCAAGAGAGGCTGGCCAGAGAGCTACAGGGAAGGAGGGAGTGGGTGTGCTGATGAGGAGAATCTGTCTTACTGGCATTAAGGCAGAGGTCATTGGCGGCACACCACTGGATAGAAGATAGACCGTCAGAGATGAGGGATGGAGAAGAGGTGGCCAAAGGTAGCCTGAAAATGAGCCGAGTGTCATCCGCATAGCACTGAAAGTTGGGGCAGAGAGCGGCAATGCGGTGGGCAAGGAGTGCCAGGTATTGGTTGAAAAGCCAGGGAGAGAGGTTAGGCCCAAGGGGGACACCACAGGTAGAGAAGATAGCGGAGAGGAAGGATCCAAGTTGGACCTGGGAGGGTCGGTCAGAGAGGAAGGAGGTCAGCGACTCCCGGGCCTGACCTTTGATCCCTAGGTTAACACAGAGACAATTAAGCAGGATGGCATGGTTGACGGTGTCAAAGGCAGAAGAGAGATCAAGCAAGATGAGGACACAGGGGGTGTTAGTCAAGGTTGGAGAGCAGGTCTTCACAGATTTTCAGGAGAGCAGTTTCCATGCTTCTGGCAGCTCTGAAGGCAGACTGATGGTCATGAAGAAAACCAACAGATTCAGTGTGGAGATTTAGCTGGGAGATGGCCAGTTTCTCCAGGATCTTGCCCAGGAAGGGAGTGATGGAGATTGGGCGATAGTTAGCCGGGCAAGAGGGATTGGCAGAGGGTTTCTTAAGAGGGTGCACAAGGGAGTGCTTCAGGGGGGAAGGGAAGACTCCAGTGGCGAAGGAGTGGTTGCAGAATTCAGCCAGGGCAAGGGCAAGGGTGTCAATGTGGTCCTTGATGGTTTTGGAGGAACAGGGGTGCACCTGTTTTGACAAGACTTTCATAGATCGGACTTGTCTAGAAACTTCGTCAGCGGAGAACAGGGCAAAGGTGGAGAAGGAGGGAGGAGAGGTGGCTGCAGACGGGCCAGAGGAAGAACAGGGAGTGTAAGGAGGGACGGGAGAGGAGGCGAGTGTGGTCTTTAATGGGACATGTGTGTTCAAAGCAGTAGATGCATTGATTTTAGAAACTGTTACATCTCTTGTGACGTACAAGAATGTTAAAAGAAAGTTTTGTGAGCCTAGTTATTATGGCATGCACTAGACTAGCAGTGGTGTTGTAATTGATCCAAGTAGCACTTGCCTGATTGCACATGAAACAGATATATGTGCTGTGAATAGGCCAGAGTATTTGTGTCCCTATCAGATATTGTGAATCATTGGTGGGTCCTTGTAGGGATGTCTGAACACTTGTTCTGTAAAGGAATTTGCAAAATGTGGACCTCATGGCACCGATCTGGGGACCCAACAGATTCTACATGACATATTCTACACAAGCCAGGGGAGTCTTGACATTCACAAATCTAATAAATTTTCATTACAAAAAGAGCTATATAGACTCTGTGGGCAGATATATCCTCCTACATTGTACAGTAGCATACGTGGAGTACCTGGTCGTGAATACATATGGTCCGAATGTAGATGCCCCTGAATTCTTTGACACTGCGGTCTCCTTACTTATGTGGTACATTGGGGTTCCAATCATTTGGTGTGGGGACATGTATTTGATACTAGAAAACGACCTAGATAAGACGGGAGCTGCCCCTAGATCTGTCGCGCGTGGATTGGAAGTTGCATGTGCACATGACATCACTTTGCATAAGGGACACCTGGAGGGTCCTTCACCCCCGGGAGCGAGAATACACTTATTACTCATTGGTGCACGATAGCTCGTCCAGGATTGACCTGTTCCTGACATCGGGCAAATTGGTTGGCAAGGTTGAGGACACTGAGATACTCATACGCACATTATCGGATCATGCCCCAGTGACATTGTCGGTAGTGTTGGGATCATCTCCACCTGCCCGCACCTCCTGGAGCTTCAAGTCGGAAGCCCTGCTGGGCATAGTGTTTAGAGCGGAGATACTTTCGGACATCGAGAACTTATTTGAATGTAATACACAACGGGACACAACATTTGGGGTCTTTTGGGAGGCCTTCAAGGTGTACGTAAGGGGCATGTCTATCTCAAGGGAAGCATGAATACTAAAAGGAATGACTTGCGTCGCTCCGAGTCCAAACTTAAAGATTTGGAATGAGAATGTGCGACAGCAGCTACCCCCATTATACTGGCACAGATCAGGGAGGAACTCAAAGCTTTCGAGTCATATGCCCTGCAACAGATGCAATATTTTGCCCGTCCATGTATGGCGAGAAAATACGGGAAGGTGATAGGCCGGGGAGAAGACTGGCCAGGTTGGTCCGTGTGGAGGGTGGTCGGGCCCAGATCGAATGTATCCGGGATACACAGGGTGTCCAGCAATGGGCAGACCAGCAGATACTTGACATTTTCTCTAAATTCTACTCCGACCTGTACACACCACACCATGAGCACAGCACAGAAGATCTATGTGAACTCCTTGACCAGATTCCTATGACATGCATTGCCCAATCCACCAGGGAACAGCTTGATGCCCCGATTACGCTGGACGAGATGGTCAAGGCCATCACGACCTTCCGAAGGGTAAGACCCCCGGGCCGGATGGACTTACCTTGGAGTTCTATCAGGAGCATGTGGCGATCCTTACACCAAAGCTGCTCGAGGTCTGGTCCGAATCGCTCCGTGAATCCATCCTCCCCATCCCCCCCCCTCCTCTCTAAGGGAAGCGATCATAACTGTTCTTCTCAAGCCGGGCAAACCTAGTGACGAATGTGGATCCTATAGGCCCCTTTTGCTTATGAATATAGACGCAAACATATTTGCCAAAACAATAGCAAACAGATTCCTCCCGATCATGTCATACCTGGTTCATGAGGATCAAGGTGGGTTTGTCCCGGGGAGGTCAACAGCACTAAACATCAGACGGCTCTTTAATGTGATGTCCAGGGTTGATCAGAATGCAGTGGCAGTCACGCTAGTTAGTTGCCCAAAAGGCCTTTGACATGTTCTTGTGGCAGTACATATGGGAAGTCCTTGAGAAAATGGGGATGGGACCGAATATGATTCAGTACATCAAATTGCTATACACATGCCCCTCTGCTAGAGTCCTGGTCAACTCCTTAACTTCACCATCTTTCGCATTATTCAGGGGCAATCAACAGGGCTGCCCGTTCTCCCCCATCCTTTTTGCGCTGGTTATCAATCCAATGGCGGATTATATTTGAGTGCGACATGCCCCTAAGGGAATACACTTAAAAGATACTCCCGAAATAATATTATACGCAGACGATGTACTATGTCAGGAACCCAGCTACTCATCTTGACTCCATCCTACGGGACATAACAAGAATAGGCACCTTCTCTGGCTTCACAATTTTATTTATTTATTTATTTATTTGTATATGGTTTATATAAACCTTTACAAAATAGAAATCACATAGAAAAATTGAAAATCACATAATAGATATTACATAAACAACCAGTTTAAAATAACCAATGTTAAATTATCATCTGAATTTTCCTAAAATCTTAGTTTCATAAAATTCAAGTTTTACCTATCAAAGTTAGTTTAACATTTCATGAAAGTGCACAGAAGTTCTTTAAAAAAGCTATGATTATAAGTTTCAATACCGTTGAGTTGTTATGTCAAATCTGAAACCATAACAAGTCCCTGTCTACACAGTGCAGGTGTCTAATGAATTGCTGAAAATATCGTATTCGTTCCTTCAGTAATGCAGGGCATAACAGAATCGGGTGCAACAGGGTTTCTTCAACCCCTTCTTTTTTGCAATATTTACACCAGCTCCACTCATCTTTTAACATATTCCATCTTTTTAAAACATAGTTAGTTTTAAGAACATCAAAACGGAATCTCATAAAAGTATTTCTAAAATTTCTTGACGGATATTTTTCCAAATAAAATTCCAATCGTGGTTTGAGTTTCCAGCATGAATATACTTTGTTGTTTTGGATTGTGCTGCTGCATCAGGCGTCAGTTGCCATTCATTACATTTCAAAATGTTTTTTTACTTTCAGCGGATTATTTACTAGCAGCTCAAACGATATACCTGCATTCCACAGTATTTCCTCTGTCTTCTTTCAATTTTGTACAAAAGACATTTGTTGCATCCTTCCCCGCTAATGTATATAGAGAATTGATATTTGTGAGTGAACATTTTCTCCATAATAGTATTTTTTTCCAAGCAATAATGGATCTGAGACTGTAAACCAAATTCATATCTGATTACTTTGATTGAAATATTCTTGGGTATGAAGTATAAAACCCCTTTCTAGATGACACTTTCCAGTTTTTTTTATCAAATTAGTATTTTCCAGCTCATAAAATTCTAGACCATATACCAATTTAGGGATACATGACATAAAATTGTTTTAACGGTATAGCTGTAAATCTCCCATATTTCGCATCAAATTTACGCATTTGTCTTAAAATCTTGTCAGCTTTAGTTCTTAACAGCCTTTTCACCATCACCGTAGAGCTATTACCTACAAAATGATATCCTAGATATTTGAAAGACTTTTGGCAGGTGATTTTTTTTCCTTGACAAGACCAAGATAACTGCAAATGATTTTTACAAGTCTTACCCGGGCACATAATAGTTGTTTTATCTGCATTGATCTTTAACCGAATACTGGAGATAAACAGCACAAAAGCATCTGAGTCTCTGCAGACCAACCTTGGTGCAATCCAAAAGTAAAAAATCATCGGCGTAGGCTAACCATTCTATGGAGGTATCACCTAATTTGGGTGCTATCAAGCCCTTGCCTTGCATTTCTTTGCCAGCTCTACAAACGTAAAGGTTGAATAAAGTGGCAGCCAGTTTACAGTCCTGTCTCAATCCGTTCGGAATTAGCTGTTCGGAGGATAACTTCCCTTCAGAGTTGAGTCTGATTTTGATTTTTGTGTGAGAGTATAACTCTATAATCATTTCAAGAAGATGAGGAGGAATATATAGATCTCTTAATGTTTCCCATAGTATGTGTTGATCCACCAGGTCAAACGTTTTAGAGATCCATCGCCACCACAAAAATTGAGGCACCTTGTTTTCTGAGAGTTTTTGATTGCAAACTTTTCAAGACCAAACCACCACAGTCTTCACAATTAATTATTCTAAATCCGAGATATTCCCGCTCACAAGCATAACCCAGCACGTGTGAATACCCTCTCCGCTGGTCCCCTGGCGGCATCAAGTACCTAGGGGTCCAAGTATCACTGTCCAAAGAAACCCTGTTAACTGATAACTATGCTACAGTTGCACAATATTCCGAATCTAAAATTACTAGGTGGCGCTCCCTCCCACTCTCTTGGCCGGGAAGCTCTCTCATTAAGATGATCTTGGTCCCTAAACTTCTCTACATCTTTGCGAACGTGCCGGTTAGGCCAGGGAACCAATACTTCGACAGATTACACAAAATGGGAGCTCAATTCCTGTGCCACGCTGGTGTGGTCCACAAAAAATGGGCGCACATGACCCTACCATATGAAAGGGGGGGGGCTTTACTGCCTTAGATATGACACTTTACTGGGTCACAGTACAAGCCCAATATGCCACGTACTGGTACAAGTATCCAACTGCTCCACCCCACGTCAAATTAGAAAGACTTGCATTGGCCGAGGTAAACATGTCATTAATCCTACATCGGGAGTACGAAGCAGACGCTCAAGCCGACCCCATTGCAACCACACTGTTGGCATGGAATCGGCTACTACCTCCAATGTCGGAATTGCGCCCATATTACAAATGGCCCCCTAACTGAGTGTTTCCTGGCCTCTAACCCACACATGACAAACTTCTGTCACAGAGCTGGCTCGTATTGGGCTATCAAGTACTGTCCGACTTATTCCCAGAGTCGAAATTTATCCCGCTGCAGATGTGGCGTCCGGGTCACCCCAGGTCGGCACTGGAGATGCTGCAATACTTCAGACTCTGGGCCTGGGGGGTGGTCTCCTCTCTTTATAAAATACAATTAGCGAAATCCTCAGAACTGCCCCCTAAAGCATGCAATGAATGGGCTGGCGAGATCGGCCTCGAGATCCCTGATGGTATATGGAAGAAAATGTGCTCCCACACGTGCAGAGTTTCCCTTAACGCTAGGCTCTGCTGCATGCAATACAAACTGCTGAACAGACTCTACTACACTCCCCATAAACTTGCAAAGCTTGCCCGGAGCCAAATACATGTCTGCCCTAGATGCCGCTCTGAAAGCGCCGACCACATGCATATGTTTTGGTCATGCAATGTACTCAATGTATTTTGGGGTGAGGTCCTTGCACTCTCTTATATTGTGGGGACCACGGTTGACCCAGAACCGATCGGGGTGCTGTGTGGAGAAGCAACGATGCCAAGAAGGTATCCACTTTTTTTAACGTAAGCAGTATGGTGGCCAAGAAATGCATATTGCAGCGTTGCAAGTGCTCCTCTCCCCCTACTTTTAGAATGTGGCTGGAAGCATTCACCTGGACTCAGACCTGCGAAGAAGAATACATAAACTCTCTTCCCATGCACTCTCGCCTTAAAAATGTATGGCCTGCATTCTGTAGTTACCTTAATAGGCAAGCCGAGGGGGTTTCGGGGGCCTTCAACACCCGGGGCCTTGCTGGGTTGAAATAATCAGAGTGATCCTGCAAGCCTATGATGTGTAAATGCACCTGAATGTACTATCCATTGATGTGATGGCGAACTGTGTCTATGTAATTGAATGGTAATGCTTAGCTGTCTGTTTGCTGTAAACCTTTGCCAATAAATAAGTAAAAAAAAAAAAAAAATGTTGACCTCATTGTCGTAAGGTGGATGCTCGCTTTGTGGTTAGATGGAAATTATTGCACATGTTTGTTGCTTAGCAGCTGCCCAGTGGTGCATGTGGGATGTGCTATAGTTAAGGGTGTCGTTGCTCTCCGTAGTGATTCCAGATTTTTAAAGAAAGTTTCTATATAACGGAGAAATAAGGTGAGAAGTCAAGTCCCTGCAAGATTGACTAGCGTTTAAATTGCCGTTTGGGGTGGTCTGATCGTCATTTGTTAGAATGCTTGCAATCCGTGTAAAATGTACAAAAGGATCCATGCTTACCACAGGATGTATGTGCATACTGATTCAAGGTTGCTTAAAAGGATAACGATCCCTGGTGGGCCGGTCGGGAAGAGACAGAGCTGCGCATTCTATCGCAGAATTAAGAAAATGGATGTTAGGGTTTGAAAGAGTGCCGTAAATGTCAGTGCATGGTATTCTGGTGATGAGAGCTGGTGGTGCCATGCAGTGCCAGTTGAGATGTGCATGTCATGCTGCCCGTTTCCGGTGGAAGTATGACATTAGGAGCACCGTAATGTTGGGGATCTACACAGCATGATTCGATTATGGTCATGCCTATACAATCTAGTTGGAGCAAATCTCAAGCTATTGCACGGTTAACAAGATTAGAAGGGATATGTTTCTTACCGCCAGGGCCATGTCAGACCTGAAATGAGGTGCCTCCCAGTAATCTTTCGATTGTGCTCACCATGTTAGGTGTTGGGTGTGCTGACCCACGTTTGAGCTATCATGCTGCAACATTTGGTGCTGTGGGCTTAGAAAATCCAAGATGGCCAAAAAGCCCACATGTGTGCCAGAATCTAGGAGAACCACGCAGTTTGTGCACACTAAAATGGTTGCCTAACTTGCCACCCACCAGTGCGAGCAGGATGGGCCGGGGTGCCATGAGTGAAATGTGTGCCAAAGGAAAAACCGCACTTTAAAATCACCTTTTGTTTCTCTGAATGCCAGCTCAATATGCCTATTTTCAAACATTGCAACACATCCAAAAATCTCACTGAACACCAGCGGACATCTGGCAGAATGAAGTATGTGTGCATACTAAATATGGGAAGTTGAAGAACCCCAAAACAATGTTCATAACAAGACTGGCTGAGCTCTGCAGGTCTGCAGCAGCCCAACTGAAACTGGATTTAAAACTACCAAAAATCGAAAATGTTTAAATTAACTGAGTGACCTACTTTGAGTGTCACATAGTTTGTCACTGTTGAAATGTCATAGTTTTGAACTTAGAATCAGCATTCTAGCTGCATATGTAAAAATTGTCTTAACTTAAACTGGGGAACAAAAAGTGACATTTTATCTGAAACCTGGCTTAATGAAACTGAATTCTGCCTGACATCTACCCCCACAGGAGTTGAAATCTGCTCAGCCACTCTTCCCCTTGCCAAAAGGAGTTGTCACCTCTCTGATTAGATTAGGGGTGGAGCAGCTACAGGGAGTTGAACAAAGGCCTGTCCTGGGCCCAGGCAGATGGTTTATTAGGGTGGCCGTAAAATAGCTTCCTCTTGGCAGAAGCTGGGAGGGGCAGGGTCTCTGAGCTTGGCAGAAACTGGATAAACTGGTTTCTACACCATGTGACCTGAAAAGACACACCCCTGTTGGCCAGAATATGATTCTAAGAAAGATGTATAACTCATGGTGCGGACTTGTCAAAATTATTTACATGATACCATAATTCTTGTGATTTTTCTGTGCACATTTTAAGACGCGTTGGGAATTTGTGTGATGTTCTGGGGCAAAACCCCGCTATTTATGGATACTACAGACTGTGTTTAAGCTAGACACATGGGAATTTACTGGAGTATGTATGGACAGGCCCTGTATATGTGTATATTTTTTAATGAAGAACCAAGGTTGCATAACCCACTAAAATCGAAAATGTTGCCGTTTCTGAATGCAAGCCCTCAGGAAGAGCAGATTTGGGACAGAGACTACCTCATGTGATAGGTAATATGTACATGCAATGACAAACCACTATGTATTTGAGAAATGTGTATTTTGATCAAATATAGATTTGTGGGCAAACTGACCAGGGGAGGATCCTCTGACCCATAAAACCTACAGCATCACTCTGACTCACAGTTCCTTCCCCAATCATGGGAGAGGGGAGAATTGGGCCAATGACAAGTTGAAAGAGGGGCTGGCTAGTGATGCTGCGCACACACCCACTTTCAAAAGACATAAAAAGAGCCACTGGAAGCTAGAGAGGACATTCAAATCCATTTGCTGCAACGCGCTCTGCCGGACCACACAACATCCAGAAGATACTATATCCAACACTTGGACTTTAAAACTCCAAAGAACTTGATTCAGAACTCAAAGCAAGGGCCTAAGCCCACAAACTGAGAACTGTTCTCAGTAGGCCTCAGCATCCAGCAAACCTAACAGCGGTAGCAGCATCCAGGAGCCGTGCAGATCAGCGCTGGGTCCAGAGAAAGCTGTGCAGAAAGATCCAGAAGCAGTGCTGTACCCAGAGAAAGCAGAGCAGTATCCAGAACCAGAGGCCAGAGATCCAGAGTGAGCCAGACCGCTGTTAGCAGAACCAGAGAGCTGACCCAGATCACTGTGAAGTGCCGAGACCAGAACCGGAGTCCAGTCCAAAACCTGACCAGATCCGTGGGGAGGCTTATTTCAAAATTATATTGTGAGTACCTAGCAGAACTGCAGAACCAATCTCTTAGTTAAAATAATATAATTCAATCTATTTTAATCTAACCAGAACTGCCTCCTAACTGTCACCTTTCATTTGCAAAGCTGTCACCTGTCATTTTCTAGCTGCAAGCTGTAACCTATCGCTTTGAACTTTTTAAAATTTCAAATCCGAAAAAACTACCTTTATTTAATCGTCCGTATCTCTGGAACCGTTTGGGCTAGGAACAAGGTTTAACTTTCCTCTGAAAGCTTAGAATCTCAGCTTTTCAACGAGCCTAGAACCTACTCCTTATACTTTCTCCGTAATCACGATTCTCGCACCCACGAATTTTGCCGCGATTTGCGATTTGGCCCGATTTCTTTACTTGTAAAAAGATAGCGGCTTTTTCCTGAACTACTAAATTTCGTTTGCCTCTTAAGAACCATCCCTGAATCATTGCTAGAGTGAGCCTGGACTAATATTGACTAGATACCACTCACCCTGAACCTCCTGAAGGGAATTAAAAGCATTTTCAGCATATTTCTCACTGCATTGTCACCATATTCAAAGCACTTGGGTCTGTGTTTCAAAACTCCTATCTGTTGTATAAGCTGCTGGGGGGGAATTGAACTGAAATCTATTTGATTGCATTCCTAAGAACTGAGTCCCATTCTATTCATCTCCTTACAATGCATTAAGGGGGGGTGAATTGTCCAAGAAAGTGATTAGATTGTCTTTTGCTGAAATCCTATCAAGTTATTTTCTGTACTGCATTGTCATTCCACCTTACATCTATTTGAAACTGAAAAGTATTGTTGCTATCTTATCCATCCTATAACCACTCATCATTGATTATAAAGAAGTGTGCTAGTGCCAGATTATCCATTATTGATTACTGCTCAGACTAAGTGTGAGATTCAATTATTAATTTATTATAAAGTGTGATATATATATATTGTTTAAATTCTCAAATAAACCGTTTAAACTTGCAAAACAGAACTACTTCTTGGCTCAGTGGGGTCAGGGGGATTCCAAGAGAGGGGTGTTATATAGGGGTAGTCATCCAGAACTCATGAACTGGACGTAAAGATATCAATAAGGGTTTCCATTCAGTTTCCCAGACTAGGCATTGACTTAGCTGTAGTGTTGAATTGAATCCTCTTACATAGGACTGCAATAAGTAAAGTAATGTCAACGTGATGATGTATACATTAAGTATTATGCTGAGTGGTTGCTGGGGACAGACTGACATAATTACAGGCCTGCTGAACAATCGTTGTCAATTAGATTAAGCAATAAAGGAAAGAAAGCATGCTTGATTCTAGAAAAAGGTGGGTTAATATTAGTGGAAGTTTCCTAAAGTCTTACTGGCGGTAAAACTTTAGAAAGCTATCCTATTAGTTTGCAGATCCCCAACTCTTAGTATCAGTCTGTACTAGCTCAGGACCTTGGTAGTGTGGCAGAGCAGTCAGGCGCATCTTAAGGGGAAGATGTGCACATTGGGTAAGTACTCTGACAGGCACAACAAAGAAGCACTTAAACATAGTTATATAAAACATATATATGTATTATATTTACACCAGAATCACTTTAAATACTTCAGATGGTTACAGTAGAACACTTAGGAATACTAGATATTACACTTCAAAGGGCACTTTCACTTTTGTGTTTGTTCGCTGTTACATTTGTAGCAACGTTTGAAAGGGAAAAGGCAAGGTTATTGTATTATCGGTAACTGCGCCCTCATGCGGTTTTCAACAGGTTATACAGTAATGTGTTTTCTCTGCAAACACATATAGAAGGTCACTTAAAGGGACGAAAATAAGTGGTTAGTGCAACATGAGCTTAGGTCAAGGTTCTGGAGAGGGTTCTTTGCCTGGCAAGTGTTTTATGTCCAAAAATGTAACCCTGGCTAAAGGCAGTTCTGAGAGTGCTTTAAGATTTGACAAATGGCGAATAATGAAGAGTTCCTGCAGAGTTCTTCCAGTGTCAAAAGTTATTGAAGCAGCAAGTTGGCACCTAACAAAGGAGACCCAAAAACGAACTTGAAGAGGGGGACCCAAGCAGCAGCTTGGGTCAGAGGGAAGAGAGGGTTACCCTGGTCACCTCTACATGCACTCCCAAAGCTCTGGAGCAACTTCTTGGAATCAGGTAAGCAATACCTTTTCCCCACAATACCTTTGGTTTGAAGAAAGTGTTCATGTTGGCTTCTCCTTTATGTGGCAGCTCTGGACCCGACCCCTGGATTCCTTGGTCTGGTGACGAAAGGCAGGACAATGGACGGTGTCTCTCAGCAGCATTGTCGAGGGAGCACCTGTAGCATGACTTTCAGCAACTTCTTGGTTCACTCTGCGTTTTGGTGCCTTTTCAGCAGCACCACCGAAGGACACTGATCGCCCGGTCAACCTTCTTCGCTTCCTGCAGTCCCACACTCTGGTGAGGGGGTCTGGGTAAGTTGGATCAGATCTCTGGAGTGTCCTTAAGGGCTCAGCACAGATTTGGACAGATTCGGCCTTTCCACAATGAGGCACTTGTAATGGGGAGCGGGTTTCCTGGTATTGGGGTTCTGCAGGTCTGGAAGCGCCTAGGACCTCGGGAGATGGCCCATTTCAAAGTTTTTCTTGGGACTCAATCCAAAGGGAAGGAGTCATCCTCTTCTGAGCTCCACTGTCACATAGAAAACGAGGTCAGGACAGCAGTTGTCACTTCACGGTCTTCCAAAGAGTCTGCAGGTGTCTCCAGTCATTGTCTTCTTCGGTTACTTCTGTTTCCTGTGGTAGACTTGCTTTTCACCCCAGAAGCCTCACCTTTTATACAGTTCTAGCACACATTCCTTTGCAGTCTCTCTCAGCATTTTACAGAAAGGGGCGTTTGGCTGTCCAATCAGGACAGCCAGACCCCATGTGAGAGCTGGACCCATTCAAGCATTCTGGCAGAAAAAGGACAGGGGAGGTGGAAGACTCGACCCCCCACTCCCTGCCTGCCCAGACACTCTGGAGCCTAGTCGGGGGGGATACCTAGTGGTTCCTGCCAAAGGCAAACACACACACACACACACACACACAGACCCCCCCCTTCCGTACACCCCCCAGAATGGTAGAAGGGCCAACCAAGAACAACCACGCTAGTAATGGTGAAAAAAGGAAGGGAGGCCCCAAGTTGGTATTTGGGTGCCCCTATTGTAACTACTGGGGCTATGGACATAGCCTGCGATATAGAAAATACACAATAGTTGGTAGGACGCATCCACTACCACCAGCCATAATTAGGTGATTGTCTATGTGACTAAAATTCACAGGAGTAGAGAGAAGGGCGTTACTAAGCATTATCCCTTTGGAACTCCACTGAAGCTGGTGTGTACCAATCTCTTAGACTACAGAGTTTTGAGTGAGACACTAAGTAACCCTCTATTCTTAAAAACTGTAGTTTCGAGGGGATTGGGTCCTCTGATGTATTCCATATCTTCGAAAGGTAATCACCACAGCTGTGCTGCTTCGGAAAATTTCCTGCGTCAACGTCGATACGCTGTCCGGATGTTCTAAGTAGGATGCACAACGTCCGTAGCCTCAGTTCCGTTATTTCAGCGAACGTGTTCACTTCGGAGATCTCTGCGCGCCTCAGTTCTTCTGGGTTTTTTATCGGTTCTTCGAACTTGGTTTGTGAAGATTGTATCATGTCTTCCTCTTCTTCTGTCCTGCGGTTGGGTTTCAAGAAGTGTCGGGACTGCGGTTCCAAGATGTCGCTGACGGACCTGCACGACGCCTGCCTCTGGTGCCTCGGGGAGGACCACGCTACGGACGATTGTGACGAATGCCAGTCGCTCACGTCTAAGGCCTTGCGGGAGCGGAAGAAGCTTTCGGTAGGTAGGGTTTCCAAACCCTGTATTCCGAGGTCCACTGGACTTTCCACCGACGATTCGAGGGGCGACGCTCCTCGGCGTAGGTCCAGGGGGGGGTTGCGGTCCCGGAGTGGTTCCCGCCATTCCTCTGGCTCGTCGAGGCACTTGCGGAAGCACAGTCACCAGTCACCGTCCTCATCCGAGGACTCTGCCCGACGACGGATTGCTTGTCCCGGCAAGCATTCCACTCCTGCAGAATGGGAGGCATTTAGCAAGAAAATGTTGGTGATTTTTGAATCACAGGGCTCTGGTCCCTCTGCGCCTTTGAGAGAAGCCGACCATGCTAGAGCCACCACTCGCACGCCTTCAGGCTCGGGTGGTCGGCGCGATCGAGAACCTTTGAGGTCTCGATCGGACAAGGAGGATCGCTCTAGCCATGTCCACTCCAGGTCCCGGTCCTCGATGCGCTCGAGACAGTTGGAGCCTGTGAGGTCGTCTTCGAAAACGTCGACGCCATCAGCGCCATGTCCGTCGAGAGTTACCTCGAGGCTCCGAGGAAGCCCTCGACACCATCGGCGCCGAGGTTGGCGAAGGACACGCTCGGGCACTGCCCTCGAGGCCTGTGTCAAAGTCGTTGACGCAGATTCCATCAACGCCCTCGACGCCTTTCGAGGATGCTTTGTCGGAGGTACCCCAGATACCAGTGGAGACCCAGGAAAAGGCTCTGGCCAAGTCCAAAAATGTTTTTGTCCCTTTTTCTGTGCCCCCATTCCAACCTCTGGATTATATTTGAGGTGGAAGAAGGGTCTGAGGAAGGTTTGGTGCCTGATGAGGTACCTGACGAAATATTGTCTGGTCATAGCCAGATTGAAGACCTGCGTCAGTCATTGCACGATGCCAGTGGCCTGGACACCTCCCCAGAGGGGGAGTTTGGTAGGCCTGAGCCTGGTACGCACGCAGAGTCTTCATACCGGCGGCTTATGTCAAGGGTGTCGGAGTACTTGGGGTGGTCTGCGCCCCATGTGGATTTTCTGCAGGATGACCCGACGGATATCCTGGACCTAGGTCCACCAATTGACCCGGTTCTGCCATTCCATATGGCCTTGCAAAGAAGTGTGGCGGCGGCTTGGACTGCTCCGGAGAGTCTCCCGGCAGTAGGAAAGTCGTTGCCGAAAGAAACCGCCCAGCCAGTGGCGACCCCGGCTACTTGTCCGTGCACCCTACTCCCGAGAGTTTGGTGGTGCAGACCGCCACGGCCCCGGCTAAAAAGGCCTCGTACCCACCCATCCCTCCAAATATGGACAAGTGTTTTGACGGTTGGGCGAAGAAATTGTTTTCTTCAGGGGGTATGGCTTTCAAGGCAGTCAACTCTGTGTGTGCCTTAGCACGTTTCACTCATACACTGTCGAATTGTGTTTCCTTAGCGGCTGAACATATTCCTGAAGGGGAGGAATGGGATGGCTTTCTTGCTCTTGTACAGGATGGCAAGGATGCCATGTGTGAATCCATTCAGTCCGGTCTGGACGTGGCAGACTGAGTTAGCCGGTCCATGGCGGCGAGCACCGTGATGCGCAGATTTGCATGATTGCGGAAGTCAGGGTTTGCTCCGTATGTACAAGCCTGACTTCTCAACATGCCCTTTGATGGTGACCATTTTTTGGCAGCTTGGCTGCCGAGAGCCTGCAGACCTCGAAGGCTGCAGCGAAGTCGTTCAGCGCTGCAGTTCGCCAACCTCCGCCTTTTTGTCCTAGGGGACAGCAATGGAGGGGAGTTTCCTTTCAATATTACTCAACCTTTGGTAAGTCGAGGGGAGCTGCAAATCAAAGAGGCCAATTTAGGAGTACCAGAGGTGGAAAACGGGGTACTCGAGCAGTTGCCTCGTTGCCCTCACACTGCCGCAGCTGCTTCAGGTCCGTCTTGAGGCCATGTCCCATGGTTCGCCAGTTGGGGGAAGGCTGGCGCAGCATCTTGTAGAATGGCGTGTCATTACTTCAGATGTGTGGGTTCTGGAGATCATAGCCCACGGCTACTGTCTTCCTTTCCGGCAGAGGCCTCATGACAATCCACCAGGGAATCTCTTTGAAGAGTCCAGATCCGCTCCTTGCGCAGGAAATCCAGTCCCTGCAGAAGAAAGGCTCCATAGAACTGGTGCCTGTAGCGGAGAGGAACAGGGATGGTATTCCCCTTATTTTTTGATTCCGAAGAAAGACGGGAGATTGAGACCCATCATGGACTTGCGTGGCTTGAACAAGCTCCTCGGGAAGGACAAGTTCAAGATGGTTACTCTCTCTCTCAGGTCGTCCAGGCCCTTCAACGTCAGGACTGGTTGGTGTCTCTCGACCTCAAGGACGCTTATTTTCATGTGCCGATCCATCCCAAGCACAAGAAGTACCAGAGGTTCGCGGTTGCCGACTCGCACTTTCAGTTTCGGGTCCTGCCGTTCGGATTGACCTCTGCCCTGAGGGTTTTCACCAAGCTCGTGGGGGTAGCAGTGTATCTCAGGAAAGGGGGGATTCACGTCTACCCCTACCTGGACGATTGGCTGATCAGGGCGCGCTCTGTGGAGCAAGTCCTGGATCATCTGTCCCTCACCTGCCACTCCCTTCACAAGCTGGGCTTCTCCCTCAACTTAAAGAAGTCCCACTTGACGCCAACACAGCGGCTCCAGTACATCAGAGAAGTGCTCGACACGTCCCTGGGGCAGTGTTTCCCTCCCCAGGTGAGGGCCCATCACAGATGGTGCACAAGTTTCAACATGCCCAGAGTCTCCCTGTGTTAGAGTTCTTGAGATTCCTCGGCCTCATGGCATCCTGCATTCTTCTGGTGCCAGAGGCGCAGCTGTGGATGAGATCTCTGCAGTGGGCTCTCAAGATGCAGTGGTCACAGTCCTCCGGCAGGATGCCGGACCTCGTTCAGGTGCCGCCCTCGGTCACCCAGGACCTTCTGTGGTGGGCCGTCAAAGGCAATCTGTTGTAGGAGGCTCCATTTTGGCTACCCTGGCTGGAGGTGACGATCATGACGGATGCATCCCTCACGGGATGGGGAGCTCATGCCAACGAGTTGACAGTCAGCGGTCGTTGGTCTCAGTCGGAGTCCAGACTCCATATCAATCTGTTGGAGCTGGGGGCCGTCAGGCTTGCCCTGAAGGCTTTTCTGCCGACTGTGCGAGGGAAGACTGTCCTGATTCTGACGGACAACGCAGTGGCCATGCACTACCTCAACAAAAGGGAGGAGGGGGCAGGGTCACTTAATCTGTGCAGAGGCGCGAGGCAGCTCTGGTTCTGGGCCATCCAGCAGGAAATTTCGATCTCAGCAGTTCTTCTGGCCGGAGACGAAAACGAGACAGCGGACGCTCTGAGCAGGCAGAGCACGATCTCTCACGAGTGGGAGCTGGCTCAGGAGATTCTCCTGGAGATCTTCGCCCTTTGGGGAACCCCACAAGTGGATCTCTCCGCCACCAGTGTCAACCGGAAGTGCGAAAGGTTCTGCTCGAAGGAATTTCCTCCACCAGGAGCCTTAGGGGACACGTTCGTGGTGGAGTGGTCCTTCCCACTGCTGTAAGCGTTTCCTCCAGTCCCTGTCATTCAGCAAGTGCTGCGGAGGTTAAAGGTTCGGTTCCCGGATGATCCTCATTGCTCCAGCATGGACCCGGAGAACCTGGTACCCGGACCTTCTAGACTTGTCCATCTGCCCTCCACGTCGTTTTCCCTACTGAGACGATCTGCTCTCACAGGAGGGGGGGTCAGGTTCTCCATCCAGAGGTCAGATCCCTCAACCTTCACGCTTGGCTTCTGAAAGGTTGAGGTATAAGGATTGGGGCATCCCTGAAGACGTGATGGAGGTGTTGCTTTCGGCCAGACGGCCTGCAACAAAGTCCGTTTGCCGTTGGAGAAAGTTCTGCGACTCGTGCAGGGTTCAGAATGTGGATCCTTTTTCATGTGACACTCCTGTGGTTCTGTTTTTTTGATTTCCTTAGCCCAAAAGGGCCTGCAAGTGGGTACCATAAAAGATTACCTGGCGGCGCTGTCCTTATTTAGCGCTCATCTGAGGAGTGTTCTTATTTTAAAATTCCTTTAATTTCTCAGTTTCTGAAAGGGCTCACTGTGTTTCCACAGTTGCCTTTCCAGGTGCCCGTTGGGATTTGAACCTGGTTCTAAAATTCCTAAAGGGTGCTCCATTTGAGCCTTTACATTATTGTCCTTTGAGGCTGTTAACCCTTAAAACTGTATTTTTAGTTGCTGTTACTTCCGCTCGCAGAGTGAGTTGCAGGCACTTTCTGTTAAGCCACCCTTCAGTGTTTCATAAGGACAGGGTTGTCCTTAAGGTTCGTCCTTCCTTTCTTCCGAAAGTTGTCTCGGAATTTCATTTAAACCAGAAGGTCATTCTTCCGGCATTCTATCCTCCTGCGCATACTGGTAAGGAAGAGGAGAGGCTCAATAGGTTGGATCCTGTAAGGAAGAGGAGAGGCTCCATAGGTTGGATCTTAGGAGAGTTTTAAGTTTCTACATCTCACGCATGTCCCGGGTCAGAGTGGACGATCAGCTCTTTATAGGATACTCTGGAAGGCGTTTGGGACAAGCTGTTACTAAGCAGACTTTGTCTAGATGGATTATCTTGGCAATTTCTGAATGTTACCGCTTGGCGGTAAGGTCCCTCCGGTAGGCTTGCGGGCCCATTCTACTAGGGGTGTGGCTGCCTCTACTGCCCTGCAGAAGGGCGTTCCTATTCGTAACATCTGTGAAGCAGCTACATGGGCTTCGGTCCATACTTTTGTAAGACACTACTCCCTAGATTCTATCCATGGGCAGGATCTGGCCTTTGGCAAGGCGGTCCTCTATTCTGCAATTTGATTGGGCATTCTAAATTTCTAAATTCTTTTCCCCCCTCCATACGTTGGTACTGCTTTGGGAGTATGTCCTAGATATGGAATACATCGGAGGACCCAATCCCCTCGAAGAACATGTTACTTTCTTACCTGGTAACGTTCTTTCGAAGGGATGGTCCGACGACGTATTCCATATCGTACCCTCCCAGCCTGCCCCGCTACAGAATTTCTTATGCTATTGCAGCTTTCGTTTCCGCAAGGCTTTCTGTGGTCATACTGGCAGAAGATTAGTGCCACACGTTCTGGGAAAAAACTACAACTGAGGCTACGGGCGTCGTACGTCCTACTTATAACATCCGGTGACGTCGGCTCGCCGGAGGCCCTCGAGGACAGCGTATCGACGTCATCGACGCAGGACGCTGAAAATTTTCTGAAGCAGCACAGCTGTGGTGATTACCTGTCATAGATATGGAATATGTCGTCAGACCATCCCATCAAAAGAACGTTACCAGGTAAGAAAGTAACTTGTTCTACTTAAATATATAGAAAGACTCTTGAAGAGGACCCTAGGGATCCCCAGCAACACTGCCCAAACGGAGCTGTGTGCTGCAGTAGTAAATCAGATGCCTTTTAAGAGCTGTGGAGCAGACATGTGGTTTACAAAGAATAGAGTTCCGAAAGAGCCTATAAGAATAAATGATTGGAAAAAGGCTCCACTCATTCAGGATTAAAAGAAAGATGTCCAGCAAAAAGTGCTGTTGGCGTCTCACTGGTAGAGGGGGTGAAGCACAATGATAAATCTCCCTAACAGTTAACTCTTCCATACTAGGAATAGGTTTCTCAAAGCGGAGTACTCTTGTGGGAGTCCTTATTAGAGGTTACGAACTTAGTATACAGGGATTGATGATTATGGTGGCGCTTAAGTGGGAGAGTGTAGAGAGAGCTAAATAGTGCAGGGGAGTTTACAGGGAGATTGGCAGTATGGCTTGTTGGGTTCCGCAAGTCGGATGTGGAAGGTGTGTTTGGGGTAGAGGGTTGAGGAACATTTGATTGAAAAGCTGCTTGTGGGTGTGCCCATTGGCCAAAACGGTTGTGTAGTGGTGATTGGAAGCCAGAATGCATTTAGAGGAAGAGGTGACCGAGGGTCCGCGTGGCAGTTAGCCCAATATCAGTCATGTGGTTAGTGCTTTTCCTGCATGCCCAGGGCAGCCACTGGTGGTGTCAGCCACCTTAAATCATTTTAGGATTTCTGAGTTGGACAGTTTTGAGTCGTGGTAGCAAAGAAGAAATGTTGTTGCAACTTTTGTAACTATATTACAAGAAAACATTTAGTTTGTTTTCAGTATTAAAGCCCAAGATTAATTTGGCTTCCCTTTGATGTAGGTGAATTTCGCGATCCCCTGCTCTGGAGTCTCGGGGGCCTATTTCTAGTCTTACGAATCTAACGTCTTTTTTTGTTTTCCATTGGTGTTCTTCTTGCCAGGGGGTATCTTGTGTCCTATGAGCTCGGCATATTCAGATGTTCTCGGGATGCAAGATTGACTGCAGTCGATAGATAAAAGGGTACAACCCTCTCTAGTTACACCATCACTTACCAGAGCTATTCACCCCAGAATAGAAAAACCTTTCCGGCCTGCCCCTTCTGACACTTTGTACATGAAGAGCCATCTCAAACCTGACTCCTTAGTGGTTACCACCCCCCGCAAAAGGGCAGGTACACCATTCGCTTCTGCTGAGGCACCCCTAGAGAGGCAGGTGACCTGAGACGTGATCCGCAGCAGGAGGAAGCAGAACATCTCGTATGCTACACGAGATGCCGACTTGCGAGTAAAGGTTCCAAACCGCCGGTGCCGGATTTCATGACGTGAACAACAGCGGCGACCCTTATACGGAGACGAGTGTATACCGAAGGGTGCAGATGGAAGAAAAACCGCTGTGAAAAGGATCGTTGTTTTGTCTACAAAGAAGACAATCCTACCAATCCGCTTGAAGAATTAATGCTGAATGCAAATGCGGGTATATGAGGTACACCATGAAGAAGCAAGCACGCCAGTGTAGCGTTGAAATTGTTATGACCAATTGTTAGATAAATTGCTCTTAATTTTGCCCCTGAACAAATTGTTACATCTTTGACTATGCTATAGAACGAAACATTTTGGGTTAAGAAGATGTTGTACAAATTAGCCAACATCTAGTCAAAAGGTACTAGGTTGTTTTGAACCTCATGTGTGTCTACATGAGGACTAATTGAATTAGGGCATTAGGTGTCACAAGAGGGTACCCTCGAAATAGGGACAGTCTCTTTTTTGCAATTTGAGTGTCTTATCACAACACTGTTTTTTTTATGTAAGGCAGAAGTCATTAATTTCTGTATTATATGTGGGTGCAGTATAGGATTTTATTCATGTTTTTTAGAGGCGAAAGATTAATAAGTATTGATTGATCTGCACTTTAAACTTATTAAAATGGTAAATGAAATATATTGTGTTTTTATTAGATCGATGCTATGCACTGAGTTTTATGAAATGTTGATTTAATAAAATATTAAGTTTATGAATTAAATGTTTGTGTATTAGTCTGGCTTGTAGAGTGGTGACCATCATTCCTGGGGAGAAACAACATAGTTAGAGATTCTGGAGTTTTGAAATTGTCGTGATTCGTGCTAAGGGAGTGAATCTCGGGGCTAGTTAACTTTTCCCCTGTGTCTTTTCTATGTTATTTGGGGAACCCCTAGAGAATGAGCATGAAACCTTTTGCTAATTGCTAACAACACTACCCTGTTCTCCAGCTGCAAAAGGTCCCTTTGGGCTAAGGTACAAACGCCACTAGATTCTCTCCCAGACAATGTTCATACAAGACATTTTAAAAACGGTCAATGAAGGTAGAAACGTGGCAAATAACATTAAAGTTAACCTCGATGCTGCAGATAAAGCAGGCAGAATTGCAGCAGAGGGAACCATGCTAAAACCCCATGCCTGTCTGCTCCAGTCAGGGTTTAAATTGGAAACACATGTAACGCTGTTAAATATGCCAATTGAAAGCAATGTACTCTTCAGGAAGGCAGTAGATGATGCCCTTGAGACAGCCAAAAAAGAACATGAGACTTTAAAGACTCTAGGACAACTCTCAAACCATACGTACAAAGAGGCGTATTTAATAAACACAGGTTTTTTTTAGGCTAAAGTTACCCAAGAGCCTTTCAATCTACATTCAGCCAAAATAAATATCATCAAAGTACAGCACACCCCTTTCAGCTAAGTTCTCGAGGGTTTAAGCGGGGTAGAGGTAGATCTCAGGCTGCAGCGTCTAAAAGCGCCACTGCCCAAAAACGACGCCCCAGTTCAGGTCCTCTCCCATGTTGCCCCAGTAGGGGGTTGAATCTCATTACACCCACGCATGGGAGGCAATCGCATTGGACAAGTGGATGCTTTCCACCATAACAAAAGGATACTCCATAGTTTCTATCAAAACCTTATCCTCCAAAACAGCATAAGATGTTGCAGGAACATCAACAAATTCTTCAGGAAGAAATCCAAGCACTTCTTCAAAAAGAAGTGGCAGAACTGGTCCCTCCCCACGAGGGTATTTATTCAACCCAAGAAGGATTTAACTATGCACCCTGTGTTAGTCCTTCGACCCTCAAACACGTATGTCAAACCACAAACATTTCAAATGACAAACCTTCAGGAAGTAATCCCGCTCTTAAAATGGGGGGGATTACATGGCAACATTACATGTGAAAGATGCACACTTTCTGTTAGGGAGATTTATCATTGTTAGGCTTTATCCCTCTCCTAGTGAGACCCCACAGCACGTTTTGCTGCACTTCTGGACCTTTTTTTTCGTTCTATCCTGAATGAGTGGAGCCTTTTTCCCCTCATTCATTCTTATTTGCTCTGACCTTTGCAACCCTGTTTTGTGTTTTACCTTTACTTTGGAGTCTGCTTTCCTCCATATCTCTTTAAAGGCATCTGTGTTTAACTTTTGCTTCACACAGCACCTTATGTCACTGTTGCTGGGAACCCTTTGAGTTCTCCTTTGAGATTCTTTCCTTATCCTTACTAACTACTGTTCATAAGGCTAGAGGGATACTTTGTATCCTTCCTAAAATGTTATACTATGAGAGATTAGCACACATCACCTTATGTGGGTGCTAAGGGGATACTTAGAAAAGCAGTTCATGTGGTAACTGTATCTCTGTACTGGAATAAGTTGCAAAGTGTCCCAAACTTTATACAGGACCTTAAGTTTCTGGTTGCTCATTTTAAAAAATATGAGGAGTTTTTACTTACTCTGAAATAGTGTCTTAAAAGTAATATTGTTGGTACTGTGGTATTATTCTTAACTGAATTAATGTGAAAGTTTACCAATAGGGCTTACCTACCTTAAATAACTGTGTTCTTCTTAAAGTTGTACCATTGGGTTTTGCTTTCCCTGATCTGCTTTAGTGCATTTCTAAAACCGTCTTGGATTTAATGTGTCTTTGGTTTGCTTGCAGCCTCTATGAAGGTCCTTACTTGAATGGTATTCTACACTTCTGAAAAGTATCCTCGTTTAAACTGTCGATTCCCGGATTAGAAATAGTGTAATAGTTTAAATACCAATAGGTAATACTTATCTTGAATATCTGCTGCTCTTCTTAAACTGTAATGCTGGGTTGTGCTTTCCCTGAATTTTTTTAGCACGCTTCTAAAATAGTTCACTGTGTTCATACTGATCCCTGAAGGCACTTCTAGAAAAGTTAAGTTACTCCCTCTGAACTGTGTTCTTAAAACTAGCATTGGTGTTGCAACTATATCCATTCATAATAGAAGAAAGTAACATATGTTGCAAGAGATACTTGTAACGGTTTTTGTCTAATTAACTGATTCTATAACTGAATAACTGTTATGACCAATACGGTCTTCTGCCCTTGAATTACTGATGGTGTTATAAAAGTCCAACTACAGTTCTTATACTCCCCAAGAATAGCGTTCTGCCATTCTGAATGTTTCTTTAGGTTTGACTCACATTGAACTGCTAATTGATTTTTTTAACAAGGTTATACTTTGGTTTGTAGACCATAAGTATTAAGTTGGTTTTTATAATTGTGTTTTATATATGTGATAGTACTTACCTTTCCCAAGATTTATCTTAGCCTACATGTATTTATAATCATTAATTTTGCAAATACATAGTTTCTTTGGACCATATGTAAGCTACAATTTCTTTGTACCAAGCTTGTTAGGGAGAATTCTCAGAGATGTGCTAATTCCCTTCTACCTTAGAGACCCCCAGCTCTTTTGCTGGACTTGAGGACTTTACATTTTTATCCTGGAGAGAGCAAGACCTTTTTCCCACTCTCGTATTTTCTTTTTGATTTGGACACTTTCTCTTTGGTTTTGGAGTCTGACAAACTCCATAGGCATCATGTTTTTACATTGTGACACACTGCAACTTCAGTGCAGTGGCACAGGGAAGTAATTTAGATTTCCCAAAGGTTTAAATACCTTCTCTCGGATAACTACTGCTTCCAAGAGCAGTCAAGTGAAATTGACTTTACTTACATTTTGTAAGTTTTAGACACAGCATACACTATCTTAGAATAGTGTACTGGAGGGGTTACTTAGTATCCCCTTTGTCTAGTTTCACATGTAACATTTCTACGTTACCCTTTCTACAATTAATTGTTGGTGGCAGTGGTTTACTTTTTCCTACCATTATGTGTTTTTACCGTGGGCTGCGTTCGCAGCTGCAGTATTGTACCCATGGGTGCCCATTTTGTCAAAATGACCCCGTTGGTCTTTTTTCACCATTTCTTCTTGGAAAGGTCCTGCCTGAAATTTACTCTGCGCGCCAAACCAGGTTTGGTCCCTTTGTTCGTTTAGTCTTTGGCGGAATTCACTGGTGAAGCCCGCCTCTGGCTCCAGCATGTCTGGCAGAGCAGGAAGCAAGGAAGGTTGCCAAAACTCCCTGTGCTTAGTCTCCTTGGTTACAGGATTGCACCCAAATGTGATTGGCCGGCTGGCTTCCTTGGAGGACAGCCTCCCTGCTGTGAGGATGACAGCTAGGCTGCGAATGAATGGGAGAGACTTGCATAAATGGTGAGGTCTTTTGCAAGGAAGGCAAAATAAACCCTGGACAAAGGAATCCAAAGAAGAACTTGGAAGAGAAGTGTGCTGCAACTCCTGCACAGTTGGTTTGCCCGGTGAAGCCCTGCTGCAGTGCTGAAGCTCCGAATTCACCTCGACTAGAGAAACCCTGCAAAGGACGACTTCTCCCCTTGGGTTGGTCGGACCAATCGACCCCAAGACGAACTTGACTGGAAATCCTCTGCTGGCTGTACTTGAATTGCTGCTGCAGGAACCGAGTGCCAGGAGGCAGAAACACCAGAATCGAGTGCATAGTTTTTAAGTGGGACTCGAGCTCCAGGAAGATCTTCCAGACTCCCTCGAAGCAGGACTAACCAAGCCTGAGCCACCTCAACAGAGTGCTGGCCCCCAGAAGCAAGGAAAGTCCACCAAGTGTCCAAGAACTGTAGTGGCGCCATTTGTGAGAAGCTGAAACCGCGAAGTACCGCCGATATGAACTTTGCCCATTGCTGCTGCCGCCGACCTTCAAACCATATCGCAGGAGTCCCCAGACGTCCCCACGACTGAGGCCCAGGAACTAAAGGATCTGCCGGACTACAACAGGAAAGCCAGCTGGAACCTATTTCCTCAGACCTAAGGTACTGTAAAACTTAGCTTGCTATCTCTCAGTTGAGACTTGCATTGACTGCCCTCGTGCAGGGTTGCTTGCAGCTTTGCCCATCATAAGCCTCCCAGCTTGTAGCCCAACAGGGATTTCGTTTTCTACAAAACTCTCTAAAATTGTGCAAGACTTTTTACTTAACTTCAAGAAGTGCCTCAGCTCCCCTAGACTCTGGTCAAGTGACATTGGCTGTCCTGGTTCCCTGAAGACACTTCTAACCTCAGACTTTGTGCTTTAACTATCCCTCCAAAAAGTCATACTTTATTTACTTGTATCGCTGGGAAAAGGGTTAATGTACATTGCATTGGTGGGGGGGTTCAAAAGTACTTACCTGTTTGAGAAACTTGTTAACCATTGTTTCCTTCCTCACCTTTTCCTTTTCACACCAAACTCAGTATTGCTCTAAATGTACCAGTGATATATCAATGTCCACTGTGTCCTGGCTATTGAAGTCACCTCAGGAAGTGTCTGTGTGCCATCCCAAATGGGTATCAACCAATTTATTGAAACTGAGTGTGTATTTTTGAAGTATATTTAAGTGTTACATATTTAAAACTGACTGTTAAATTAATAAATTGTTTAATCAAGAAACCTTGAGTGTAATTGTTGTTTGGATACTTGTCAATGTGAAACTCCATCTTGCAATCTACAGGTCACATTGGCCCCTCTTGAGATAGGCCTGACTGCTCAGTCATTCTACCAACTTGTGTAGTACCGCCTGATACCAAAGGTTGGTTTACCTATTGCCAAAAGGACACGGCTGGTGCAGTCTCCCACAGGGTACTACATACAATCTTGCCTAACAAAGCTACAGCCCTCTCTCCCTGAGATGGGACTGGCTGCTCTGTCCATGCTACTATATGCTCAGGTTGTACAGCATTATACTAAGAGTGGAGTTTTTGTGCTGCCTCAGATATGGTTTTCATGAAGTCTTGGTAGGACTCTAGAAAAACGGGTCAACCATGATACGCCGACAGTGTCCCTTTGCTCACCAGTAAAATGTCTGCACCCATTCAACATACTGTCCCAACATCAGGGGACAGTATATCCATGCCCTCAAACTGAACCTGGCAGCTTGACTCCTGAGGTCAGAGTTTGGTCATCTAAACATAGCACAAAGATATATGGAGATCCTTAAGGAGGCACGCAAACCTTATGCTAGACATTGATACTATAGTAAATGGAAACGGGTGCGTTATCTGGAGCAAAAATAGAAACATCAATCCACTTGATTGTTGTCCCTCTCACATTGTTCAATACTTGTTTTATCTTTTGGACACATTTAGTTTTCAACTCTCTTAAAGTCCACTTACCTGCACTATCTGCATACACCACCTCTCGCACATGTTTCTTGGTGGAAAGTGCCAGTGGTTAAAGTATTTATGGAAGGGGTTAAAAGATTACACCCACCTATTTGAAACCCAACTACTGGATGGGATTTAAATGTTGTACTGTCAAAGCTCATGGGTCCCCCTTTTGAGCCAATGCATAAACTCTTAAACAACTCACTTACAAGACTGCATTTCTTGTTGCCATTGCCGCCATCAGAAGGGTCTGTGAATTACAAGCACTCTCAGTTCAAGATCCCTTTATTTTCATCCATAAAGACAGTGGTGCTAAGAACACACCCATGTTTTTCACCTAAATGTATTTCAAGGGGATTGGGGTCCTCTGACATATTCCATATCTATGATGTATTCCATATCGCTGTCGGCGATATGGAATACGTCACAGATATGGAATACGTTGTCGGACCATCCCATCGAAAGAATGTTACCAGGTAAGAGAGTAACTTGTTCTTCTAAGTTCCATGTTAACCAGTACATAGAACTTCCAACTTTCTTAAAAAAAAAACGCAACCAATTCTCCAGAAAGAAGCCTCCATTCGTTTCATGTTCGGATGGCTGTTAAGTATTACCTTAACAAAACAAAGCCAATCAGAAAAACTGATCAATTCTTTGTGTCCATAGCAACTGGAATACAAAGGGATACTGCCTTTAAATCAGCTATTTCAAAGTGGATAGTCAAATGCACTTATATTTGCTACTCCCTTTCTAACAACACTTTGCCTTTCACACCCAGAGCACACTATGCACATGGCACAAGGGGCTACCTTAGCTTTTATTGCAAATGTTCCTTTAAATTTCGTTTGCAAAGTAGCTACTTGGAGTTCCATACATGCCTTTACACAGCATTTTTGTCTGGATACTCATTCCAAACCATATTCACAGGTGGGGCAAGCAGTATTAAAACATCTATTTGCTGCTGTACCTTTATTAAGGGAAGTTTTCCTAAAGTCCACTTGAATTAAGACTCTATAATAACCCTTGGTATACAGGTCCCCAACCCTTAGTATTTACTACTGTGAAGGAATCATGAAGTCAGACACACACAACTGATTCCATTTTCTAAATAAATGGTTTCTTTTTCTTAAAGGTCATGATGGAGTAAGGCCTAACTTGCCTTATGCGAAAGTGGGATTTCCTTACCTAAAGAAAACTAAGGATAGTCTTTGTCAGTAAGTTCAACTTAAGTCTCTGTCCAAAACCTATACTTGACCTCACAACTAAATATGTACAATGCGTAGGGAGGTCAGCAACTAAAGAAGCAGTGTTCCAAATAAGGTGCCTAACTTCTTCCAGCTCCTTGCTTAGTTTCAGCTTCCCCTAGTTCAAACAGTTCCTTAAAGGCCTCAGGGTTCCCTTTCCCCAAGAGTTCACCACAGTTCCCAAAGTCTTGGGGTTCCCTTCTCCAAGAAAATTGCTCTTCCAGCTGCAAAATCAGTTTTAAGTCTCCTGACTTTCAAAAACAGTTTCAGTTCAACTGCTTAATCATGCAAGCTTTTCAATAGTTCCTATACATTGCTCTTTCTCATTCACTTCAGCAACGCTTATAAAATACAGCTTCTTTATCTTTACTTTCCTTGGTTCTTTTCAGTGTCACTCGTTCTAGGCGCAGTTGTCGAACCACGCGGTCCTCCCATTGCAGATCACGCAAACAATAAACTTTGGTACTTTGCTCTGCTTCTGTATTCTTCAAGCTTTTCACCAACAGAGTGTGTGTGTGTCTCTCTCTCGCTCATATATATATTTCTGAGGCTTGTGTAATCTGCTTAGATCACATGCTGTGCTTAGGCCGACATCTAGTGGAAGCTGCGGAGTATAACAGTTTGTTTTTCGAAACTCAAAAAGGGACGTCGAACAGGCCGTGCCAGTAATACTATCCCTAGTGTGACGTACCCTGTACCCATGATCCCTCACGCATGTAGGACCCTCGGATATTTTTTTCCCGCCATACTAGTCAGATGCATGTTGCGGAGTTCCTTCGGCGCTTAGCCGTTTATAGTTAAGAATTACCGTTAATACTTCCCCTTTCACTTCCACCGTATGCCGAAGATCGATGCCGGTAGCCGTTGAGGACTGCCACGACGGACTCCGGGCCTTGGAAGGCCTCTGCCCTGTACAGTAGAGAGAGTGGGGGGTGGTCATACAAGCTTCTTCTTTCCCATCTTTTCTTACATATACCCGCCTGCTGCCATTTTCCAACATATGAAGAGTACTCCATTCAAATTCTGCCCTAAGTGTAATAGGAAGTTTCCCTGGGTGGATAAACACAATACGTGCAATCTGTGTCTCCCACCATCCTGAGGCTACCTGTTGAGCTTGCAAGCTCTTCAAGCCGAAAACCCTTAAGGACCGCTCAACTAAAGGCTGGGCCCACTACGCCAGGCAACCAGAGGCCATGGACATGGAGGGGACTTTCAACGAGGGCAAAGGGGTGACTTCAGACACCCGCACAGGCCCCTGACCCCGAAGGACTGGCCGGCGGCCACCTTGTGGGGACAACACCCGGCAGCAAAAGCGCTACACATTCTACCTCCACTAAGCACATCAATCCCGACCATGACTCGACATGTGTGTCGAGCGATTGGCACCGGACGACACCAAGAGAGAAATCCAACTAATCTTTGTCCCTTGGGCCTTCCTGTTCGCCTCATGACAAAGCCCAACCGTCTTCGGTTAATAAAGGTGTTGCACGATAGTCCCAAAGGACCGATCGTCAGATGACGATTCCACCCTCTACCCTCCACAGGCTAGACGCATCCTCCTTCGAATACCACCTCCCACCTCCGAAATTCAACGCTTGGCGTCAAACCCCTCAGCGGCTCCTAAAAACACTGGGAAACACTCCTCTAGTCATGGGAAAGGGGATAAACAACATATAGACTTCTTCAGAACCCCATGTTCATAAAGAGAAGCATAAAGTCCCTAAATCAACAGGGAAGTCCAAGGTCTCAGATCCTACCACTAAAAGTAAACTCATTCCTCCCACTGCTGAGGATATGGGCACTGATGAGGAACCAGAACCTCCTGTTATTCCTAGGTCTAAACAATGGAGCTCAGTAAACATTGATAGGGTCATGAAACGGATGTTATTCATGGCTGACTTTTTTATGAAAAGGACCCAAATTACTTTTAGTTGCTCCTACACCCCTCCTACCTTTGCCCCTTCGGGGTCCAAGGCAACACCGGAGTCCTCTCAGCCCCCTTCTAAGAAACTCTGCTCTGACGCCCCGTTTCAGGGATTGGTCACAGACCCCTTTGTGGTTGAACCTTACCACCCTGATTCATATTGTGATGAAACAGAACCTCACTTGGTTGATGACTAAGCAGGTGTCTCGTATTATGGGGATGATGAAGAGGAGCAGGAGGAGGAGGATGCGGCTGAAGCCTACAACATTGACTCCCCGGTTCCTAAAGACAATTGAGCGGTTAATCCACGAGTCGTGAAATTGTTCCGTGCCCCACCCTCAGATCCCCTGTACATTAGGGGCCAATTAAAGCCTGATTCCCTGGTCGTAACAACCACCAGTAAGAGGGCAGGTACACAGCTTGCTTCTTCGGAAGCACCTCCTGATAAAGAAAGTAAACGACTATATACTCTGGGTAGAAAGGTTGCCTCCACTTCAGCCTATCGGGCATGAATTGCCAACAGCGCCACCCTTTTGGCATGCTGCAATTGCCATCAGTGGGAAGAGGTATCCGCTTTGGTATCCTCTGCACCCGAGCCCTTAAAGAGCCCGTTGGCTCGACTGGCAGCAGATGGTAAATCTGTATCAGGCTGCATGCTAAAAACAAACTTTGATGCAGCAGATGATGCTGGGAGGTTAATCGCTGAAGGCACTGTCATACAGCGTCATGCTTGGCTAGGGCAGTCCGGGTTCAAACCTGAAACCCAAGCAACCCTGATAGATATGCCTGTGGAGCCGAATGTACTATTCGGCAAGGCAGTGGAGGAAGCTTTAAAGACAGCAAAGGATGAGTATGAGACCTTAATCTCTTGGCCAACTCGCCAATAAACCCTCTGGACAGAGGCGTAACAACAATTTTCGGGGCCAAAGTTCCCAAAGGGGTTCAAACTATTACCAAAATCGGGGAACCTCATGGGGTAACAATCAATCCCAATCCTCTCCGGACTACCCCAGAGGGCAACGCAGGGGTCGCGCTAGGGGTAGAGGCAGCCCCGCCAGATGTGGTACGCCACCCAACAAGCAGTGACATTCCGCTTCAGGTCCCCTCCCTTGCATCCCCAGGAGGGGGGCCGCATTTCCACCTTCACCCACGCATGGGAGAGATGTCTGGAGGATGCTACAAAGAGTTTCTAGGGCGCTCCCACAACCATCCTCCGCGACAGAGAGTAAACCCGCTGGAACATCAGAAGATCCTCCTCCTGCCTTTCTACTAGCAAAAGACGCCATAGAAGTTGTCCCGGTCAACCAGGTAAACAGGGGTATTTATTCAACCCTCTTCCTTGTGCCGAAAAAAGATCTGACAATGCACCCAGTATTAGATTTGCGCCCTGCAGACAAGTATGTCAAGCCACAAAAATTCTGCATGACTTCCCTACAAGAGGTAATCCCTCTACTAAAAAAGGGGGATTGCATGGCAACATTGGATATGAAAGATGCTTATTTTCATATTTCAATGTTCCCAGCGCACAGAAGTCTCTTGCGTTTCAAGATAAACAACCAGCACTACCAATTCAAGGTGCTGCCCTTCGGAATAGCCTCAGCCCCAAGGGTATTCACCAAAGTGCTAGCGGTGTCCCTTCGCAGGGAGGCAATTCCAGTGTACCCTTACCTGGACAACTGGCTCATTACAGAGGAGTCACCCCGAATTTGCAGTTTAAACTTCCAAAGAACAATCGCCCTCCTCTTCCAATTGGGCTTCTCAATCAACAAGAAAGTCAACCCTGGTGCCAAGCACCTCAGAACAGTTCTTAGGAGCTGTCCTAAATACCCAAGAGGGGTTAGCCTTACCATCAGAGGCAAGAATTTGAAATGTGTTGCTAGGCATGATGGCATCTTGCATTTACCTGATTCCCCACGTGCGCCTGCGACCCATGCAGGAATGGTTGGCGAAACAGTGGTCTCAAGCAAGTGGTCAGTGGGACGATCTAGTGGTCGTTTCGCCAACACTAGTACAGAGACTTCGCTGGTGGACAAGAGAGAATCTTACGAAGGGGAAACCCTTCTACGATCCAGAGATACAGGCCGTTGTGTTAACAGACGTCTTCCTGGCAGGGTGGGGAGCTCACTACCTTCACCATACAGCTCAGGGTCTCTGGTCTCACACACTGGCTCAGATCCACATCAATCTGCTAGAACTTCTGGCAGTCTTCAGAGCGCTTTGGACATTCAAACCCCTCCTATCCAACCAGTCAGTGCAGATCCTAACAGACAGCACAACTGCAATGTTTTACTTAAACAAGGGGGCACTCGTTCTCCCAATCTGTCCAAGCTTGCCCAGAAAATTTGGAAATGGGCACTCAAACTGAAGATTTACCTGTCATTCCAACATGTTCTGGGGGAACTTAACTCGCTAGCAGATGCTCTGCGCAGAGATCCCCTCTGAGAGGAACACGAGTGGCGACTACACAAAGAGGTCATAGGAGACCTCTTCTCTCAGTGGGGTTTTCCCACTATAGACCTATTCGCCACAAGCAAAAACAGGCAGTGCCCAAACTTTGCATCCAGGTTCCCCCAGCCAGGCTCCAAGGGGAACGCCCTATAGATGAATTGGTGAGGGATATTTGCCTACGCTTTTCCACCAACCACTCTGATGAGGAAAGTGGTGAACAAGGTCCACAGGGAACCGATGACGATCATCCTGGTTGCTCCTATGTGGGCGAGGCAACCATGGTGTCCACACCTACGCAAACTCGCGATGTACGACCCCATGAAACTGCCGTGCCGGTACAACCTACTCTGCCAGCACAAGGGGCTAACAGTGCATCCTCGGCCCAAATCGATGAACTTGGCAGCATGGCTCCTGAACTCAGAGTTCGGACATCCCAATTTACCTCAAGAGATGTATGGATATCTTGAAAGAGTCAAGAAAACCGAACACGAGGCACTGTTACTATGATGAATGGAAATGATTCGTAATTTGGTACCAGAATAAGCAAATCGGCCCTGTTGATTGTACTCCTTCTAATGTGGTCACCTATATGCTCCACCTACTGGATGCAGGGTTGGTGTTTAACTCACTAAAAGTACACCTGGCAGCTTTATCAGCCTACACCACTTCCCATAACAAGGTGTCATGTTGGAAGGTGCCAGTCATCAAAGCATTTATGGAAGGGGTAAAGAGACTCCACCCTCCAATTTCTAACCCACCACCAGGTTGGGACCTTAATGTGGTACTTGCTAAGCTCATGGGGCATCCCTTTGAGCCCATGCACAAATCTAGTCTCATACACCTGACTTATAAAACCGCCTTCTTAGTAGCCATCACCTCCATAAGAAGGATCAGTGAAATTCAAGCTCTGTCAGTGCAGGATCCTTTCTTTACTATACATAAGGACAAACTGGTTTTACGCATTCACCCTAGGTTCTCACCTAAGTTTATTTCCAAATTCCATGTTAACCAGTCTATTGAGCTACCGGCTTTCTTCCAAGAACCCAAAAGATTTGCTGAGGTGAAACTCCACACACTAGATGTGAAGAGAGCGGTCCTCTACTACGTAGACAAGACCAGACCGTTAAGGAAAACAGATCAACTGTGCATCTCCATAGCGCCTAGAAGGGAAGGAGATTGCATCTCTAAAAATGCCATCTCTAGGTGAATAGTCCGATGTATCCAACTGTGCTATTCCCTTTCAGATAAAACACTGCCTTTTACACCAAGGGCCCTCTCTACAAGAGGTACTGGAGCCACTCTGGCTTTCATTGCAAATGTACCCCTGGACAGTATTTGCAAAGCAGCTACATGGAGCTCTATTCACAACTTTACTCAGCAATACTGCATTGACACTCATTCCAAGACAGATACGCAAGTGGAACAAGCGGTTCTAAGATATTTGTTCGCTCATGACCCTTCTCGCATACCACCTCCTTCTTCTAACACTGCTCGCTAATGTATGCACAGCATGTGATCTAAGCAGATTTCACAAGCCTCAGAAGGGATGCATTACTCACCATAATCGTATTTTTGATGCTTGTATCTGCTTAGATTCGCATGCGCCCGCCCTTCCTCCCCTCTGAGAGAAGGCGCATGGATGCTTGTAGTCTTATCTATCTTATCTGCTTGGATACTCTTTACTCACGCCACTACTCATGCTACCTCATGTCAGAAAAAATACAATCTGAGGGTCCTACACGAGTGAGCGATCATAGGTACAGGGGATGTCACACTAGGGATAGTATTACTGGCACGCCCTGTTTGTCCCTTTTCGAGTTTCGAAAAACAAAATGTTATACTCCGCAGCTTCCACTAGATGTCTGCCTATGCACAGCATGTGAATCTAAGCAGATACAAGAATCAGAAATATGATTACGGTGAGTAATATATCACATATTCTACTTGGCAGTCTGCCTTTGCACGTGTATCTTTGGCCCATACTTATTTCAGATTCTTCTGGACAGTCTTTTGGCTGTGCCACAAAATGTATCTCCTACAACAAGATTCTCCTGGGCAGTGGTTTGGCCTTTTTCCACCACCTTGCTTTCACATTATTCGTAACCACTCATCACTTGATTTTTGTCTCGTGCTGTATTCAAATATGTTCATCATATCTTTCCTTTAGTTCAGTATTCCAAATTGCTTGCTGTACCTTCAAAAGTACGTGTATTACTCAGTAGCTTGTTCTCAGTATTTATTCCTCACTTGTTGCACTCTCAAAAGTACTTAACACTTTGCAGCTTGGCCGGCATTCAAAACCCATAACTTGGTCTTCCGTAGTAAGTTCGGCATTTATGCATCCCTGCTTCCAGCCATGGAGCACCCTGGAATGAGTGTTCCCTTTTTTAATTTATTGTTTTTTTATTAATGTGTCACTTTTTACACGCTTAATACAGAAACCAGTCTCTAAGCACGGGACCAGGTTTCGAATGTGTGTTGCTCTGCGCTGTCCTGCTTCCAAGAGCAGCACGTTGCCCCTGAGCTATCCTCCCAGCCCCTCACCGGAATGCTGCTGCTCCTCTGTGCATCAAGTTTCTCATTTTTTGGCTTCCTTTCACTCCGATTGTGCTTCACGGAAGCCCCAGTGAGCAGCGCTTGCTTTCCTCAACTCTTGATGCACGTAGCTCCACTCTTCCTTAGGGGAAGCTACCTGCGGCATTCGGGAGACTTCAGTGTCCCACAGCACCTGCTGTGGACGCAGGGTAATGCGGACTGCAGGTTTCTCGACCCTCACAGCCCACTCAGGCCCCGCTGTCTTTCACCCTCCTGCTCAGTACGGCATCCTTCCTGCTGGTCCCCCTCCAGCTCCCTCCGGAAAACCGCATCCTTCTCTCCAGGCCAGTTTCTCTTCAATTCTGGGCGTTACCTCATTTTACTAAACCTGAGGCTTGTTAAATGGCTGAAGGTGTAAGTACTGGACATGCCTGGCTGGTACAATGGAACTCCTCCACTGTCCTCTTCCTCGTCTCAGTACCAAAGTTGTGTGAATGAATGAAAGTGTGCATACCTCCCAGTTGTTTCTTCCTTGGTTTGGTTTTGCTCTGATACTTTTCTGTATTAAAAAAGAAGCTGAAGAGTGTTTATCTTGCCTTAATGAGGAGGTGTCCTCTTAGTTTCTCTTCCCTGTCTCAGTATAACAATGGCCTTTCTGAGGTTCATTTTGCAAGGAAGGAAATGAGAAGGATTGACGGTAACCTACAAAGGCTGCTGGGACTATTGTTTTAAAGGGAATGGGGAATACCATGTCTCACCCAAAGACGTTCTTTCCCCACTCCCAGGTCTCCTCCACCCAGGTGTTCCTACCTTGAATATCCACCCCAGGGTCAGGATCCAAGAACGATGGCCTTTCCCAGGCCACTGTAGCAGAAGATATTGTGGGATCCGGTGGGAATAAGTGAGGACACCCTCCGGTTCCTCGCACTAAACAAAGGATTTGGTAGAGTGGCAGAGCAACCAGGCTTTTCTTTTGAGGCGGATGTGAGCTGTAGGTAAGTACACTGAACCAGTCAATACAGTAGTCCAAGAAACCTATACACTGAAAGTTATATGAAATTATACATTCATTCTTATGTACACATGGCAAGGTAGGTAAATACTTATTTAGACTAACCAACACACACAGGAATTATTCACAATACTTGACATAGGTAACTGCTTCAATGGTAGTTTCTTGTGCTTACAATTGTTACAGCAAATAATACCACTGACAATTCTACTGTATTGCTTGTAGTGTTGCGCACTCGCATTTGTTAGAGAAATGATAGGTTAATTCATATAGTAAAGTCATATCGGACAGTCTGTAGGAAGGAAAAGGAGGGTTATTCAACACTTTAGCAATATTTACTTGTTGGCAACAGTTTTCACAGCTTCTAATGCTTTGGCACTCCAATCTCTAACTATACAAGAGTTCATAAAGGTCAGTGTAGGAGTGTAGCAAAAGTCATCTGTAGCAGCAGGAAAGGCAAAGTTCCTCAGGATACTTTTGTCACTTAAATAAAAATGCTTTAGTAGATGACATAGGTTCTAGGGACCCTGCAAAGGACGCAGTTGTTAAGCCTGGCTCAGAGGCATGGGTGGACACCCAAACAACTTGCAGTGCACTCCAGTCCCACTAGGGCCACTATTCGGCTTAAGGTAAGTTCTACCTTTAGCCCCACAGTACCTTGGGTTAGAAGAAGCAAACGCAGCTGGATGTACAGCAGCGACGAACCCGGTCTCCTGATTTCTCGACATGGTGATGAAAAGAACAACTCTGAATTGGATGTCACAGCAGAAGTCACGAGTGAGGACCCTCTGCAAAGATTTCTTCCGTCTCCCGCATCGATCTGCGGTTTTGAACTTTTCTTTGTGCTGTGACCAAGCACGAAAGCATGGTCATCGGTCCATCATCCTTGATTCGGCAGTCCTGCCCTCTGGTGAGGGGATGTTGAGTGGGATTTTGCCTCTGGAGGTCCAACTGGAGCACACCAAAGTTCTGGGTGCATTTGTCCTCGCAAAGACGTTGCACTTCAAATGGATGGGAAGTCCCCTGGAAGGTCACAGCACCTCAGGGGATGGCTCGATCTGCAGTTTATCTTGTGACTGGTTAGTCCCACCAGCCAAAGCGAAGGAGTCATCCTCTTCAGAGCTCCTCTGATTACATAACTGGTTCAGAGCAGCATTGGCCGCTTCACGGTGATTGGAAGGGCCTACATGCCTCTCTGGTCGTCTTCAGCTTCTGTTCCAGTGGTTGACTTGCATTTCACCTCAGGAACCTGTCCTTTTATTCAGTTTCCCACACTCTCCTCTGCAAACTCTCAGCATTTTACAGAAAGAGGCAAGTCGGTGGCTATCCAATACGGACAGCCAGCCTCACAGTGGGAACTGGTTCCATTCAGGCACTCTGGCAGACAAAAGGGTAGGGGAGTGAATAACTCCTCCCCCACTTCCTGCCTGCCTAGACACACTGGAGCCTAGGCGGGGACACCCAAGGGTTCCCGCCAAAGGCAAAACACACACAGACCTTGCCCTCCCAGAATGGTAGAAGGGCTTACAAACAACAACCATGATAGAAATAGTGAAAAAAGAAAGGAGCCACCATGTTGGAACATAGGTGACCCTATTGTGCACAACCGAGACTGTGAATATAGTCCGGGGTAACAAATAGCACAATAGTTGGTAGAACATGTCCACTGCCACTAGCCATAACTATAGGGTTGTCTGTTATGTTACGTTACTTAGCATTTATATAGCGCCTTATGTATTATTGGTATGATCTCAAAGAGCTGGTAGGTTGAACACCCTCGGGAACCGCAGTCAAGTCAGTAGAGAGAGTCGTATGGTGCGTGGGCGCACTGGATATGTGTGCAGCTGGTGTGGTTGTTGCATGATAGCTGCTTATTAGCAGTAGGTGTTGTGCTGAGGAAATCAGTTGGATGTGTTCAGTCTGGAGGGTGGACACCCAGACTGAGTTATGGCTGCGTTAGGCTTGAGGAGACGCCTAAGCTAGCCGATGTGTGCTCAGCTAGCTGTGTTTTATTAGGATGTGTTTGTGGGGTCATGTTAGTATGAGAACAGCTTGGCCAGATGTGTCATAGCATAGCTGTGTTCTAGTTGAATGATGGTGTATAGGAGAGAGTAAGCGTAGTAGTGTGATATGGTGGTTATCAGTAAAGCGCCTGCGACCAAGCACGAGAGCAGGACGGGGCGTACATAGCGGCATATGTATATAAAGCGACAGGATGGATAGGGTAAACATGTGATACATAGAACATGGGGATACAGGTACATAGCATAAATAGGAGATACAGAGATATGTCCACTCCATCCTCTAAACTTTAGCACAGTGATGCTATTAGGCACACTTTCTAAATTCAACTATACCACAGTTACGCTATTAGGCACACTTTCTAAATTCAACTATACCCCAGTGATATTAGACACACTTTCTAAATTCAATTATATCACAGTGACACGATTAGGTACACTTTCTAGATTCAACTATACCACAGTGACACTATTTGGCACACTTTCTAAATTCAATTACATCACAGTGACGCTATTGGGCATACTTTCTAAATTCACCTATACCACAGTGATGCTATTAGGCACACTTTCTAAATTCAACTATACCACAGTGATATTGGGCACACTCAATGATGTTGGGAGCGCAGTCTACGTGCAGGATTCAGTATAGTGATGCTATTGGGGTACGTTTTTCCTTAATATGTGGCTGTACAATGTAAACAGTAATACTTTAGGGAAGTGAGTGGTAGAGCTTTCTGGGATGAAGTGGTTGCTTCAGTCCCCACCCTTGCCACACTTACTTTTTGGTTGGTGCTGGTTGACCCCAGGCTACTGGCTTCATGCTTCTCCTGCGGATATCTGCAGATACCGTCTGGAGCCGCCTCTCTAGGAGCCGTCCTTTGCCTTGAGGTCCTTAGCCGTGGGGGTTTCCCGGGCAGAGGGCTGCCCTGGGTGGGTCAGTTAAGACCAGTCAGATCAATCAGGAAGGGGGTGGACGGGAGGGGAATCAGGAAAAGGTTGCCGGGTGGGAAGCAGGGACACAGACTACAATAAGGCCTGGGATCAGGAAACACGCGCAAATCACAGTATTTGGGCACACTGAACATAATTGGGCTCTCTGGCCTGAGAGCGGGCTATGTACTCACAGGAGCTCAGCAGTGGAACCAATCTGGGACGGTGGGAGGCGGGAGAAAGGACGAACAGGGAAGTGGAAGGGGGGCTGGGAGAAGGGAGTCCAGAGGGGCGTGCCGAGGCTGGGGGGCGTGAGGGGGCACAATTTACAAAATATGACTGTGGAGAGACCCGGGAGGGTCAAGATGGCAAAGACACTCACCTGGGGCAGATTGGCAATGGAGGTGGTTTCGAGCTGCGCGGCTCAAAGGATAAGATTAGCACAAGATGGTTGCGCCCAACCCGTTGTTTTCGCATGTGGAAAAGTGTAGAAAACCAAGGTAAGACGCATAGGAAAAAATGTTAATATAGATTAATGTTAACAATATTGAATAATATCTATTACAATATGCTTATATACATGCCCAAACGATGGGACAATAACATTTTTGAGCGCACGTCCCCTTTAATATCTTGATATCAAGTGTGCCGTTGGTTGTATTTGAAAGCTTCAGTGGCACTGGAGCTGAGTGAAAAGTGATAGTTTGTCAGAATACTGAAGGTTGGGGGATAAAGTTAAACATATTTTAGACCATGAGACTAGAGAAATTTGAATAAGCCTTGAAGAGGCTGTAAAGTCCATGGGGCACACTGTGTCCCTACGTAGCCCTGCACTCAATCTGAATAAGCTTTGACGAGGACGCACAGTTCATTGGCCCTCAAGGGGCACACAGACAGGTCTCCCTACAAATGCCTGCAGTAAATTCACTTTTCCTTCTTATTCGAGTACTTGGTGCATATAATAACATATCATTAAATCCATGTGCCTCTACAACGTTACAGTAATTATTGAAGGCGGTCTGCCTGACTTCCAACAGAACACAGAGATTCCTATATATTTCAGGGCACAGAATGTTGGCATGCATTGGAGTGTGCGGACGCTGTTGATGTGGGGTGTGAATTGCTGAGCAGCTTCCCGGGACCCGCAACGCAATAACCGCGCTGGCTAATCCCCACTCATTATGTTTGGCGAATGTGGTTATATGACATTATGGGTTAGCTGTCGGTCGGCGTTAGGGCTGTTACCCTCTGTCCCCCGGACCCAGGTACCTGCTCAACCTGCCACCCTTCTGTACTGCCTCCCGGCCACCCCTCGCACTGGGGACTGTATCTGTAACCCCTACAGTACCCAACACCCCATTTTCTTCTTTTATGCACTTATCAGACTTACCCAGTTCTGCTGCCGTAAACACAGCTCTTGCCACTTGCTGACTGCACTACCCCAGTTTATTGCTTCATTATCTATTTATTTGTATTTACTATCTGTTCTCCTCTGCTCTGCACTTTCCACTCTCCCCCTTCCATGCACTTTCCCCTTTCCCTGTCCCATGCACTTGCACGTTCTCAATGTCATTGGGCCTAGTAAGATCGTTGTTTTATTCTCCACGGTGTCCCCTCCCTTGCCTTGACGCACTCTGGAAAACTTGTGTATGAGCGCGATACAAATAAAATATATCATATCTAAAGTAAAGTACTTACCTGTTTTCCCAGTTTTCCTAAGGAACTGACTTTTGCTAATAAAGAACCTATTATGACACTGCCGGTTGGTCACTAGTCCTAGTGACCCCCCCTTCCCCTTTCTGCCACTGAGAACACTCATGCTCCAAGAATAAGGGAAATACTTTCAAGGGATTGGGACTTCTGCCTAGAAAAGAAAATAAGTGTTTAAAAGTTACTTACTTGTAAAGCGTTGGTTGGTAACTGTAATTCTAAGAGTGAACAGTTACAAAAGTTCTTACTGATCTTGAATGTGTGATGCACTATTCTTAAAAGTATGTTTAACATCTTTTCTTCCTTAGCCACTGTTTTGCCAGTCTAATAGAAAGTAGATGTGAAGGTATTTTACTCTCCTGTGATTAGGTTGTGTCTCTTCCCAAAAGTAAAGTGTGGGTATCCCCAGATTAGTCCTTTGAGGATAATTGTAGGAGTGTCCCCCAACTGGGTCTTGCTTCCCCTGACTTGCTGCTAGCCTGTCCTTAAGTCTGTATTGGGTTGTTGTCTACCTAGAATAACAGAGTCATTCAGTAAAGTGTGACATTGGGTTTTACTTTCCCCTTCATTGTGAGGTTAAACAAAGTATGTGGGTTTTACTTACCTTGTGTTGGCTGTGTGCCAGACAAGATAAGTTAAGAGTTACTGCTTACCTCAATCTGGGGTTCCCGGATTTCAAAAGCACCCGTAATTGTATATTACATACGTAGGTTTTACTCACCTAGTATAACTGTGTTATCACAAAAGTAGTTATAGGTTTTTACTGATTTGTACTGAGAATCATTATACAACTGGAAGGGTCTACTGCCCTCGCATTACTGAATGTAATTGTAAAAAGTAACCTTTTTTTTTTTTACTCCCCCAAGAATAGGCTTGACCTTTACTGAATGTGTGTGAAAAAGGTTTTGACTTCCCTAGAACTACTGTTAGGTACTTCAAATAAGGTCTATACTTGGGTCGGTGTACTTTCAAGTATAGTGTTGTGTTTTTATACTGTAATTTAATATAGGTTTTAGTGCTTACTTAGCCTAGATTTATCTGGGCCTACCTGTATTTAATTGAATCCTTTATTTTTACAATACAAAGTATTTAGTTTCTTTGGATCATTTGTATTACAATTTCACTTGTACTGATTGCACAGCCCTCTCGCCCTCCTAAAATAAGCCTGGCTGCTCCATCTACGCTACCATGAACTCAGGTGGTACAGCCTTCTACTAAGAGTGGAGTCTTGTACTGCATCAGTTGAATGGTTTTACTAAGCCCTTAGTTGAACTTGAGAAAAACTGTCCTAAAATCCAGGTTGAGAGATTTATCAGGAACTGCAGCACAACTTCGGCAATCTCTCCCCGCAGTTTACAGAAAGGGGCAGTCTGGCTGCCCAATCGGGACAGCCTGCCTCCCTCTGGGAGTTGGTTCTTTTCAGGGAGGTGAAATACAATGGGCTACAAAGTGTTGGACTCCTCCCTCGCTTACTGCCTTCTCAGACACTCTGGAGCCTTGGAGGGAATACAAAGGATTCTCGCCGTAGAATGGCAGGGGAAAACCTCAAACAACAATGATACTTAAAAATGGCAAAAAAGAAGGAACCCACCTTTGTAGCAGAATGGTGGCCCTTCTGTGCATTACTGAGGCTGAATTAGCATCCTGTGAGTAATGAGACTAAAATGTCACGAAGGTAAAATCACTGCCACCAGCCATTCAAGTAAACTTGCAATTGAAACACAAATGTTCTCCAACATGGGGTCTGGCATGGATTCACATGCTCATGAATATTCCCTGTCGTCAGGCTGGGAATCCTCTGTAAAGAAAAATCAGTTTCGTTTCTCAACTGTCTTTCTACTAATAACCAAACACTGGTCTCTGGGTCATACTGCCCCCAGCCAATGACTGCCCTCTACCAGAGCCCCTCCTCTGGCAGCCATCTTTAGATTTTTACTGCACGTTCAAGTGTTGGGAGTCCTCGTGCTATAGCTCTCGAGCTTTTACTACGTTTTGCCTTTTTCCTAAGAGTTTTCTCTTATTTTTCGGTCTATTCGAGCCTCAAGCTCCACTGATTCTTCTTCCGATCAACGGGGGCCCATTTCGGAATTTTTCTACGCCCCTCAAGGGCGAATTTTCGTCGAGTTTCTCTTCTTGGCGGATTCCGGAAGATCTTTGAGGCCTACCCCTCGTGGACATGGCCCAGGACAAAGGAGACACGACACCTACTGGATCCAAGCTGTTTAGGAACATGCTGGAGAAGGAACAAGTTACTTACCTGCGACTCGCTGGCTGGCTGGAGGCGAAGAGCCCTGCAGCAGTTGAGAAGAAGTCTGAGCGGTCTTCTAAGACTTTTGAGGGCGCTCCAGCGACGGGGGCCCAACAAAAGGCAAAGCACCGCAAGGCTGTGGGCACCAGGAGCGCCGTTGGTTCAGGCTCCTCGGCTGCCATGCAGGGCGCGATGTCCCCTACGCCATCAACCGCGAGCCAATGCTCTGGCTCGGAGAAAAGGAAGTCTGAGAACCCGGGTAAGCTTCGGGAGAAGCCCCGGTCGATCCCAACGGAGAAAGCCAAGGGGGGGGGCGAGGCGGTGACCCTCCCCCTAAGGTGAAGGCCCCAGACACGGCCAAGGTTGTGAAGGCCCTGATTCACCCAGCGAAGGCCTCGATTGAAGGAGTCGTGGAGACCCTGGCGAAGCCTGTGGAGGCTAGCCCAGTAGAATCGACTCCTGGGCCTAGAGATTCCCTGCCACCCCGGAGGGAATCATCTTTTCAACCTATCGAGAAGACCCCTGTGAAACCCTAGGACGAGAAAGAGGGGGGGCATGGTAGCCGTAACGAACACAGATACCACCTCTGAAGATGAGCTGGCTGGCGTCAAAAAGATCCTGGACAAGAAGTTTGAGGAAGTCCGGTCCTACGGGAGGGATCCCAACGAGGCGGACGTAGAGAGCAACGGTGGAGCCGACGAGGAGCCGCGGGCCGTGGTGGAGACTGAGGATCCCATGCCCCAGCCGTCGCACCTGAGGCCTATGCCACAGGACAACACAGGAGCGATCTTGATGGCTATCCAGACCCTGTGTATGGAGATAAGGACCAGGTTGCCCTTACCCCCAGCGGACAATCCAGCGGCGCCTGGACCATCGGGGAGCCCACCGAATAAGTGAGGTGAATCCATCCACCCCCTCCTTTCCTGCCTTCACCTCTTTATCTCCGCTGAGGGATGAGACGGGAACGGAGACGATGGGGAAGGACGACGAGGACGGTGGTGACGATGGGACGGATCTCCCATCACCCCCTGCCCGGACCTCCCCTCCTGACGAAATTGGCTCCTTTCACGCCATGATCGCCAGGGCATCAGAGCTTTTCCAGCTTTGTCCGGAAGAGCAGAAGGAGGGTTTCCTCTTCCAACAACGGGAGGCCAGGAGGAAGACAGTCCTCTCAGTCCCGTTACTAGACGACATCTGGGACGAAGGTCTACCGCTGCTCAAGAACCAGTCCACAGCTCCTGCGAAGAGGGACCAGTATGAGAAGTAGTACCGGGTCCCAGATTCCGCCCGGTGTGCCTCAGAGCTCAGCCGTCCCCAGATTCAGTGGTCTCTGCGGCAGCCAAGAAGAAATAGGCAGGGGCGACGGCATCAACTTCCACTTCCCCCACCGGACGGCGAGGGGAAGAAGCTGGATGCCATGGGACGACAAGTCATCTCGTCGGCAGCGACTACCTTGAAGGCGGCCAACGCTCTCGCGATCGTGGCACACTATGACAGGGAGCTGTGGTTCAAGATCGCTTTCCTCCTGGATTTCCTGCCAGATGACAAGAGGGCGGAGGCTCTTGAAATCCTACAGGAAGGCAACGTGGTGTCGGACCATGCCATCACGGTGGCCACGGACATCGCCGACACTGGTTTTCGCCAGATGGGGAAACCGCATCTGCCTCCGCCGGTGCGGGTGGCTCAAAGCCACCGACTTCCGTCAGGATGTTCAGACCAGGGTACTAGACATGCCCTTTGACGGGAACAACCTGTTCGGCAAGGCAGGCGAGTCACTGCATGCCATCAAGGCAGACACCGAGACGGCCCAGGCCTTGGGTTCTCTCCATCAACGACGGCCGTCCTTTCGGACCCCCTGAGGCAAGGCTCAAGGTGCCTCCAAAGGATTTGATGGCAGTTCCGTGTTGTACCCCCAAGCGGCCCGCTCGTCGCTGGAGGTCTACAGAGGCCGCAGGACATTGACGTCGTCACCAAGGAGGCCAAGGCGGGAAGGCCTCGGCGAAGCAAGATTGAACCGGCTGTGACGTCAGGCCCCCACCCAAGCACCCCAGTGGGAGGCTGGCTGGCGAATTTGGTCAGCGCGTGGGAGTCCATCTCCACCGACCATTGGGTGCTGGATGCTCTGGCCAATGGGCACACTCTGGAATTCCAAAGAAAGTGTCCCCGTCTACCACCCGTGGCCAGGAAGGAAAACCATGTGCCACAGCTACTTCTGGAGATACGAACAATGCTAAAAAAGGGTGCGATAGAATTCGTCCCGAAGAGGCCCCGGGGCTCCGCGGTACTTCCTCGTCCGAAAGAAGACCGGCAGTTGGCGACCCATCCTGGAACTTCGACACCTCAACAAATGTCCCAAAAAGTTCAGGATGGTTCACCCTTCAGCACGTGCTGGGACAGCTGGAGGAGGGCAGCTTCCTGTTGTTGGACTTGGAGGATGCCTACTTCCACATCCCTATACACAAAGGGCACCGAAAGTTCCTACGATTCGTAGTCCAAGGGCGCCACTACCAGTTCAAGGCCCTACCCTTCAGATTGAAGTCGGCGCCAAGGGTCTTCACCAAGTGCCTGCCACCGGTGGCGGCGCGCCTGCAGGAGATCCGCGTATACCCCTACCTGGACGATTGGCTCATCCGAGCAAAGTCAAGAGAACTCGCCGTCAATCACACAGCGAAGACCGTCCGACTGCTCACGGATCTGGGATTCTCGATCAACTTCACGAAATCTCACTTGGTAACGTCACAAGACGCTCTGTTCCTGGGAGCCAGACTTGACACAGTGGCGAGATTCCATTCACCGTCAGAGGAATGGACGAAGGCCATCCTGGGCAAGGTACAACGGCTGTTAACCATGGACATGGCCAGGGTGAGGTCCATCAAGTCCCTACTTGGCATCATGTCGTCGTGCATCTACTTTGTGCGCCTATGCAGGTTGCGGATGTGGCCACTGCAGGAGTTCCTCGACAGCCGTTGGATGCAAGCAGCGGGCAGTTTCGACGACAAGATCTCCCTCAACGAGACGTTCCACCAAGCGATCCGGTGGTGGGGCAACCGCATGCATCTAGCGGCAGGTATGAACTTCCAGACCCCGGCACATCAGGAAACGGTGATGACACACGCCTCCCTGGAAGGATGGGGCCTTTGGCTCCCAGAGGAGAGGTCACTACACATCAATGTCCTGGAGCTCAGAGCCGTGTTCTGGGCCCTCAGGTCGTTCCTCCCATCTCTCAAAGGCCAGGTGGTGAGGGTCTTCACTGACAACAACACCACCACAATGTTCTACATCCGGAAGCAAGGGGGCACCAGATCCCCAGCCCTAGCCAAGGAAGCGCAGGATCTGTGGCACTAGGCAGTTACCCACGGGATGTTCCTGGTTACCCTTCCACCTGGCAGGAGTAAAGAACACTGTCGCCGACTCAGCAGGGAGCTGCGCTCATGCCACGAGTGGGAACTCCGGCAGGATCAAGTGGATCTGCTATTCCGACGATGGGGCAATCCCCAGATAGATCTCTTCGCGACAGCGATGAACCACTAAGTGCCGGAGGTTCGCCAGCAGGTTTCCCCAGCCGGGGAGCATGGGTGATGCATTCTCCTTCCCCTGAGACGGCCTGCTCCTGTATGCGTTCCCACCGTTGCTTCTGCGACTCATCAGTCAACTCAGACACTCCCAGTGCAGGATGATCCTCGTTGCGCCAGCGTGGCCGAGGCAGATATGGTTCCCGGACCTTCTGGACTTGTCAGCGCCCCCAACCCCCTGCCCCCCCTGGATCTTCTCGCCAGGGAAGGAGGTGCCATCCTACAATACACGCTCCCTAACCAAACATGCCATCAACATTAAAGACATGATATCCTGCCATAATTTCGATATACTCTGCATAACAGAAACCTGGCTCAAAGACCCTGTAGGGCCCACATGTGAGCAGGCCGTTCCAGCAGATTACACTATTTACTACGACAATAGAGTACGGGGTAGGGGAGGTGGAGTAGCAATTATTTCCAAGAACAGTCTCAAACTCTTCAAGGTATCTATAGGCTTTAGCGGGTGCGAAGTATTACACCTCAAACTGATCTTCTCCCCCAACAATTGTCTCAACCTAATAGCTATCTATAGACCACCATCATTAGTCTCAGATTTTTCATCGGAACTTTGTTCCCACCTAAACACCTTGAGATCGGTTAACGCGTCCACGGTCGTCATGGGAGACTGGAACCTCTGGCGTGGTAATAAGAGAGACAAAGGGGCCATAGCACTGGAGAAAGCTTTGAATAATCTCGACTTTAAAGTCCTTAATAAAGATCCCACCACCCCCCAGGGAAACCAGCTGGACTGGCTGTGTGGTCACAACATCCTCTTACAAAACTGCAGCACCACTCCCTGCATATGGAGTGATCATCACTTGATATTAGCCAATCTAAAGTTGCCATGCTATACACACAAGCAAAATCCTCATATTAAGGCAGAAATCAGAAACTTCAAAAACTTAAACGAATTTCAGCTCAAGCCTTGCTTGGAGAAAATTTGGCGCTCTTTTCAGGATCAGGACGCTTGCACCGAACTATTAGATAAATATAACAAACACTTAGTCGAGTTAGTAGAAACTGAGGCGCCACTCACCACCAAACTAACCAGGGGGAACAGCAACAACCAAAAATGGTACACACCTGAGCTTCTTCTACTGAAGAAGGAAAAACGGATTCTGGAAAGAAAATGGATCTCAGATAAATCGGTGGATAGTAAAGCAAGCTGGAAAAGGAAGGATAGGGAATATAAAGAGAAAATCAAGACAGTCAAGGCTAATTTCTTTAATACCGAAATTGAGCATGCCGATAACAACACAAGCAAACTCTTCAACATTTTGAAAAGCATAGAAAAACCTGTATCTCTTACTCCCCCATTCACCCCATCCAAGGAGGACTGCAACATGGTGCTTAGTGCACTCCAAGCCAAAACAGAAAAGGCGAGGCAAAACATTATTAAGGCCAGATCCGCCCCTAACCAGGAGATCCGCCCCACTGAAGGGAATGCACCGGTCAGGGAACAACTCTTTAAATTTGACCCCATCTCAGAAGCAGATATGCTAGAGGTATTGAACAACATGAAACCTACGACCTGTGCAGAAAATGTCCTGCCCCCCAGCATTATTCTTCAACACAAGGATTTATTTGCCCCCATCCTCCGGAGAATAGTGAACGCGTCTTTTCAGGAGGGTATGGTGCCTAAAGATCTGAAGAGAGTTACCATCACTCCTCTCGTCAAAAAAGCGGGACTAGATCCCAAGGATCCCGCAAATCTTCGCCCCATTACCAATTCGAATTTTGTTCTCAAACTGTTGGACAAGGTAGCCACACAACAGCTCCAACACTACGTTGAAGAACAGGAGATTCTGCACCAACAACAATCCGGCTTTAGAGCATCTCACAGCACCGAAACAGCTATGCTAGATTTGCAGAATCAGATGTTGACGATGTTAGACGACAACAAACTGGGGATGCTGATGCTTTTAGACCTCAGTGCAGCATTCGATCTAGTGGATCACAGTCTTCTTATTAAGGCGCTTAGGGAGAGCGTTGGCTGCTCGGAGGGAGCTATTGACTGGCTCTTATCCTTTCTTTCTAACCGCCAAGCGAGAGTTCACTGGGGTAATAGTTTCTCCGACTCTTGCGACATCCTATTCGGAGTGCCCCAGGGTGCTAGCCTATCCCCAATGCTCTTTAACATTTACATGCGCACTCTGTGCACCCTTCTGGTGAATGCCGGAGTGTCATTTACTAACTACGCAGATGACACCCAACTCATATTGGAGTTGGGGGGTAGGAACCACGCCACAGATAGTGAAACGCTCACCAAGGTTTATAAGCTAATTGACGACTGGATGCAGGCAAACTGGATGTGCCTGAACGACTCCAAAACAGAATTGATGTTGTTTGGCTCCAGTCGTCGGTTGGAAAAACTGGGAGCAGAGTACAGCTCTTTTCAAATTAAAAATGCCACTATCCAAGTGGTTCCCAAGGTAAAGACCCTAGGCATGATGGTCGATTCAGTTGTCGACTCTCACGCCCAAACCAACTTCCTTCAAAAAAATTCAGCTTATTATCTTAGGCTCATGAAAGCAATCAAACCATTGCTTAATGAAGCAAACAGGGCAACGATAGCCAGAGCCATCATTCTCTCACGGCTCGACTATGGGAATGCCCTGTTGTTGGGGGCCGCTTCCAAGGATCTATCCAGTTGTCAGGTGATCCAGAACAACGCGGTCAGAATAGTAAAAAACCTGAAAAGGAAAGACCATGTTACTGAAGAGAGGCTAGCGCTGCATTGGCTCAGGGTAGAGGAGCGCATTAAGTTCAAAGCCCTCTGCTTGGTTCACAAATGCCTGTATGGCTCAGCGCCTCCCTATTTGAAAACACACTTAAGGCCCTACAATCCCACCAAAAACCTTCGCTCGGGTGGAAAATGTCTTCTGCTCGTGCCCAAGTTTAAGCTAAAAACAGGGCTGGGCAGATCCTTTCTTGTGCTGGCTCCCAAACTGTGGAACAGCGTCCCTGAATCACTTAGGTCCGAAGTCAGTCACTCAGTTTTTAGGAAGAGGCTGAAAACATACCTCTTTAGATAAGAACCCGTGGGCACAGGTCCTTAGTTAGAGATCGCGTCGCTCATTAGCTAGCTGTACCGTTTGTCCGTCCCATACGTGTTGTCTGTCTTCGGTCTCGCAGTATCGGTGTTCTATGTACAAGCGCCCTGATGCCTGCGGGCTATCGGCGCTATATAAAAACTAAATACATACATACATACATACATCACGACCCGGGATCACTGAACCTGCAGGCCTGGCTCTTGCAGCACCAGAGTTCGGAGGCTACAATATCCCGGCGGACTTCAAGGAGGTCCTTGCAAAGGCCAGGGCGTCCTCCTTAAGTGCTATGGACACAAATGGAAGAGGTTCTGTCTGGTGCCGTGCACAGATCAACCCTCTGCGGATTACGGCCCCTCAAGTGCTGCCGTAGTTGCTGTCGCTGGCCAAGGCGGGGCTGGCGCACGCCTCCTTCAAAATCCATCTGGCTGCGATCTCCCGCTACACCAGAACTCCGGGGCGGTCATCCTTGTGGTCTCCTTGCCTGGTGAAGGAGTTCATGAAAGGACTGTTCACCGTCGGGAACGAGAGGAAGACTCCGGCCCTGGCGTGGGAGCTCAATGTGGTGCTGACCAGGCTCATGGGCCCGCCATTCGAGCCTCTGCATTTGGCACTGTTGAGCTTCCTATCGTGGAAGACAGCATTTCTTGTGGCCATCACCTCCGCACGACGAGTGGGAGAGATCCAGGCCCTCTCCTGTAAACCTCCATATCTGACATTCCACGAGACAAGGGTGGTGCTGAGGACGCACCCCTCCTTAATGCCCAAGGTGCCGTCAGACTTCCATCTCAACAAGCTCTTGGTGTTACCTGTTTTCTTCCCGTCGCCTTCGTCGCTGGCTGAGAGGACTTTGCACTCGCTGGATGTGGCTAGAGCGCTGATGTTCTACGTGTACCGCACAAAGAGTTTTGGGAAGACATCACAGCTGTTTGTGAACTTTGGCCCTGTAAACCAAGGGAAGGTCCTCTCGAAGGCTTCCATTTCCAGATGGCTCTCCGGCTGCATCATGCACTGTCACTGGTTGGCAAACCCACCGTTGCCCGGCCATCCGAGAGCCCATTCAACCAGAGCGATCGCTGCTACTACGGCATTCATGTCTGGTGTGCCCCTGCTGGACATCTGCAGGGCTGCGACGTGGAGGTCGACGCACACCTTCACGAGATTCTACTGCGTCGACCGGGATTCCAGGGAGGAGTCCAGAGTCGGCCAGGCAGTGCTGCGCAACCTGTTTGCTTGAAGGTGAGCCTGGTGAGGTAAGAGATGCTTAATGATGAGTTGCTGAAATGCTTAATGTTGAGCCTTGCCACCTCCCGTGGTTGTGCATGTGTGTACTGCGATGTATTCTTGTATTCATGAGCATGTGAATCCATGCCAGACCCCATGCTGGAGAAGGAACATGTTACTTGCCTGTAAGTGTTGTTCTCCAGCATGGTTCTGGCATGGATTCACATGCAAACCCTCCCTCCAACCCCTGTGCGGCTCTTCTCTTGGGCTTACTGCCACTTTACGTGCTACCAAATTTGAAGATGGCTGCCAGAGGAGGGGCTTAGATAGAGGGCAGTCATTGGCTTGGTGCAGTATGACCCAGAGACCAGTGATAAAGACAGTTCAGAAACTAAACTGAAACAGATTTTTTCTTTACCGAGGCCTGACTGGGAATATTCATGAGCATGTGAATCCATGCCAGACCCATGCTGGAGAACAACAGTTACAGGTAAGTAACGTGTTCCTTACAGGTAAGTAAGCAAAGGGATACATTGTATCCCCCAGCACAGCCATAAGGTGGGGTGTGCCCTCACTAAGTAAAATGTAATGGGGATTAAAATCCCTCTTTACCGCTTGGGAAAAGTAGTTCACCCAAGTACATTAAAGAGAATTGAACAGGGAAGCACAAAGGGGTAACTCGGCCTAAGCACAAATGTTATAGGAAACTAGAACTCCAACCATACCCTATGGAGAGACATCAAAAGATCACCAATAAAAAGAGTAAAAGACAAGGTCAGAGGGGAAAAAGATGCCCACTCACCTAGGGACAAGGAGAAATCATCCCCAAGTCCAAGCAAAATGTTCTGGGGTTGACACAGGTCCGGAAGATGTATCAATTCTGAAAATCTTACTGAACCGTGCCTACAAGTTGCGGGTGCAAGGATTCTTCCAGACCGGTCCAGATGCAAGATGCAACCCTAGGCAATGAAGAAATTAAATGAAGAAATGTGATTCACCGATGCAGCCCCGCTTAACAGGACGGGGAAAGGCGAGTTCCAGTGACAGTCTGCGCACATAGGCGATTGCAAGCGTCCTTCCAGTTGAGGTAAAAGAAGCTTCTCAAGGACAGGATCCCTTGATGCTCGGACACCAAGATTCAAAGGAAATCATACAATTTTAATGGGGCAGCAATCCCCAAAGGGGTGATAATTACAATTAAAATGGAAGCAATGCACTTGATTAACCTTCTCCTAAAACATATACAAAGCACAAGTGAATAGGAACACTTTTTGAATTAGGATAGCACCGAAGGTAAGGTTTCCCCCTGCAGCGTTCCCTCAACCCCCAATTAATCAGATTCTGTGGATAGAAAGAAGCAGCAGGTAGTCGGGAATAAGGGGCAGTAAACCGAATCAAAATCCGACATTCCCTCACAGAATGAGAGGCAAAACAGATTTTAAACCCTTTGCAAAGGTATTAAATGACACTCGGAAATGGACAAATAATGTGGGGTAAATGTGTGAGGCAAATAAGATTTCTCCCAACAACAGGAAGGCCGAAACACTAGCAATCACAATGCAATGGATCAACAAGAAGCATACAATTATAAAATGAGTGGAAAGTTAGAACACGCTACAGCCGAATGACACGTTGGAAAGTTGCAATTTTCTCAATTCCTGTTTAAAATGACCCAAATGGTTTTTTTATAAAAAATGGTGAAATACTGAAAATCGCAATGCGGTTTTCCGTCTGGGGGACAGATATATATCACAGGGACAATATCAAAGTGAAAGAATGGTGGTAGCTGAAGATTTGGATAAGATTTTCGGGGTGGAATGGGGTTCAGTTTTTGGAACAATAGCAGTTAAAATGAAAACTTCGGTTTTGAAAGAAAGGCAAATGCTAGTTAAACTAAATTATCTATACTATATTGTTAAAGAGGAACAAATTAATCTCCAAGGTTGATTTGCAAGGTCAACATTAACACCCCAGTGCGCGCAACTTTTAACTGGAAATTAGTTTGATTTCTCAAAATATAACTAAGGGCTTAGGATTTACACCAGACAGAAATGAAAAGAGAGATGGCGCTAGCACTTAGAAATCAAGGACAGGGTGCACAGAGAATTCTTAAGTTTTAACAAGTTACCAAGGTATTAATAGGATTGCTTATAGAGTGTAATACAGACAAATGGGTCAAGATGGGGAAACTGTTTCTCTGTGATGGGGATATACTCACATTCCACGCTTAGGTTTGGAATTATGGAACAGCCAACTGGGTCTGGTCACCACATGGCGGGCGCGCCTTACAGCAAACAGCTGGGCTATTCTGATCACCAAATGGCAAGGGCAGCTGGATGGCAGGGTTGCAGCGGGCATGCAGGTAGTGGGCAGCAAGCTGGTCTGATTTCAGGATGCAAAAGGTACCACAGCTTTTCCCTTTTTGTAATGGGATTTTAGTGGGTTTTTTTCTGGATCAATGGCCTTGCGGGGACAGGATCAGCAATGCTTTGGCCTTGTAGTGAAATATGGAATCCGCAAGATGAATGGAGCAGATCCAGAACGCAGCCGCAGGAAATTCAGGAGGAACTGTGTGTCTGGAGCTCTGTCAACCACTCTTATTCATAGGGAATGGTGACATCATAGAATTATATGGTAGGGCAGGTTTAGCTAAGCATGCCTCTAAACCACTGGATTGGTCAGGGGTGATGGTCCCCGCCTCGCTCTCAGCTGGTTGGGTTTCAAGAGCCTGATGTCAGATTTATGATGTGAGTTTTACAATGTTCAAAACCTCCCACAGTTAATTTTGCCACAACCCAGTTTAGCCATAAATGGCACCTTTGTATAGTAGCAGCATTTTAACAAATTACATGAGCAGATTACATGTGTGCAGCTCATGATAGTCCAAATCTACAGTTTGTGAGACTCTGTTTCTTCCGTTTGACAGTTTTTGTCATTTTTAGTGAGAAATCTTCGGCCTAAAATTCATTAACTTTATACAAGGGTGTGGATTATCATTAGGCATGTAAGTATTAAAATTCACAATGGCACCATGGATACTTTCCTTATAATACCCAATGCTATGCCCTTTCTATTCCCCATGTGTCAGTGAAGTCTATGGCATCTTAAATGAAAGCCCATTTAAACTGTAAACTTTTCACATTTTTGCAAAGTCCTGTGGCAAAGATGAAAGTCTTACACGTTTTATTTATAAAAAAAAGTCTTTGGAAACAAATGTTCAGTATTGTTCCCCATATATGGGCACAGCTTCCACGCCATCCCCTTGTCCCAGAATGTCTATTGTAAGAGGCCCCTGCCCAATCCAAAGTCTGAGTATGTGAACTTTCTTTGTCTTGGTCAGTCAAAGTTTTCCAACCTAGTAATTATCTGGCTTGTGTCCTGGAAGTCTATGGTGTTTCCTTTTGGGGGAAGCCTTAGCCTAGCTAGCAGGGAAAAACCTGCTCTGGAGCTTGCACAATTCTGCCAATGCAGTTTAATTTCTTTTTACTTTCTTTTCTTTTGTCCTGGATCAAAACAAACCTGTTGTATAAAACATCCCTTATGTTTCCCCAGCAGCAAACCCCTTTACGTTGCTAGGCACAGACACGTTTTTGTTCAACATGGTACTTTTTAAAACAGGCAGTTTGTTTTTCTGGTTTGCACAAGCCCATTTTGAAGCATGTTAAATGTTGCTGGAATTTTGTTTCCATCTACTTCCCAATGTTGTTCTGCAGCTGTAGCCAGCTTATTTTACACCACAGTCTGTACAAGGCAAAGGTCTCCTGAAATTGGCAGGGGCACAGAAAGCTATAATTTATTTTCAAGCAATGATTTTTGACATTTTTTAGCAAAAGTTTAAGCGTTTTTCCTTGTAGCTGAAGTAAAGCTTTTGATTTTCTCAGATTTGGCTGGCACCGCCTGCCATTCAGGAATAAGGTTCTTTTCTGATAGAGCACAATGTGAATATAGCTGGGCATGACGGGGTCTTTTTGATAAAAGTGGTGTGATGAAGAACAGGGCAAAATAGCATCAGAGTGGCATCATTTTAAAGGTGAAATATTCCCTTTTTCAATGGGAATTTTGGGCTTGCAGCAAAACAGTGCTGCTTTTTCCCTCCATTTCCTTAAGAAAAACATTAACACACCCTATTAACCTTTCTCGGGGTGCTGCCTGTGCCATCTTGCCCAATGGCGCTTTGGCAAAACAGTGCAGCCATCCTTTTGTCGCGGCCAACGCAGTGCAATGGTTGATCACAGGAGCCAGTGCAGCCATTTTGCTGGTTCTGCTGAAGTGCAGCTTGGTGATGTGGGGCAGTACTGCTGAGTGAGTAAATATATCCCACACTGGGCTGGGGAAGGGTAGGGATGATTTATGAAGAGCTCCTTGACAGGTACTGAGACAATGAGTTGCGGAACAATGAAGAGGCCTCCTAAGAACTTGAATGAGCATTCTAGCTGTCATAGTTTACTCAACATGTAGAGCGAGAACTTACGTTTTTGTCAGATCCTCGTAGGAGGATCTGTGAGCCTGCATGACGTCCAGCGTGGAAGAGAAGCTGCTCCTGACTGGGATGCGTGCGAAGGTGCCGAGGCATATCTATCCAGCCTGCCATGCCTAAGCAGACCAAGGAACTGGAAGAGCTGAGGTCTGGGTGGAAGCAGTAACCGGACCACGCAGTTGTGGCAAGATGCGCAACCCGCCGGGAGAAGAGCTCTGCAGATGTTAGTTTATTTCTAAACTCTGGCCTGGTGGACACATGTTTAGGAGGCCACCCTTGTTTAGAGAACAGGGATTACTTCTGGGATCGTAAGCCACACCAATCAAGGCAATGTAGAGAGTGGTCCAGCATTTAGAGTACATGCAGAGGAAGAAGGTAAGTCATTTAGTTGGCACCAGCATGGTTAGGGAGAATTCTCAGAAATGTGCTCATTCTCTGCTACCTTAGAGACCTCCAGCACTTTTGCTGGACTTTAGGACTTTTCATTTCTACCCTGGAGAGAGTGAGACCTTTTTCCTACTCTCGTATTTTTCTGTGATTTGGACCATTTCTTTTGGTTTTGGAGTCTGACAAACTCCATAGGCATCAGCTTTTTACATTGTGGCACACAGCACCTTCAGTGCAGTGGCACAGGGAAGTATTTTAGATTTAAATACCTTCTCTTGGCTAACAACTGTTTCCTCATTTGTTAGGACTAATTTTCCATACACTGGCTTGGTACGCAGATGTATAGAAGGCCAACTTAGTTTAGTGGCAGTGACAACTGAGAGCTGTAGCCAAACCGGTTATAGATCGCAAAGCGAGTGGTCAAGGCTAAGTCTCAGGCGGGGCGAGCCTGGTAAGAGGTCCTCGATGAGCGCATACAGTGAAACGTCAAGGAACACACTTAAACGAAGAGTTATAAAAATACGTGTTTATTTATGGACATATAACACTATGAAAAATGACTACTAGCATGTAATGTTGCACAATACTAAATAGATGTGTATAAACAATCACTGGATTAAGGCAAAATACATTACAAATCCCTGAAAAGGAAAGTATTAGTATGCAGCACTACAGGTCCACAAGGATCCAACACTAACATGTCCACCCCTAAGATGTATGGGGCTTTGTGCCCAAAATTTCACCAAAGTTCCACACAGTTTTGTGAGACGGGGAAAACGTTAGGGGGAGGGCTTCTGTGGTCCAATGAAGAGTTCCAAAGGGTAGAGGACAAGTCATTCTAACTAATAAGTGTCCCCCACTTTCGGTATACTTGTGCGAGCAAGCAGTGGCAAAGCCAAATTGTTGGAAAGCTTTTCAAAACTTGCCAAGCTTTTAAAAGGAAGTTAGGGGTTCAGGTAAGTACTGGTAAAACCCATCCCCCATACTCCGATTCTTCCTAGGACTTTGCAGTTCAGAAGAGGTCCATGGTTGCTTTTCCCACCTTCAGCTATAGTTCTTGATGCCCAGGGGCTTAAGGTTCGAGCACTTCCCCGGTCGGCGACAAATGCTGGTGTAAGCTCTTCTGGATGGAGAATGCAGAAGAACTCTATACAGGGCCCCTCTCAGCAGAGGACTGGATGCAGGAAAGCTGTTTTGGACGGACGCAGATGCACAGCGATGCAGGGGGACACACTTGTTGCTGTCAGACTTCGATGCTCATCTCGGCTCCCCTTGATGCTGGAACCCTGAAATGTTGCTGGGAGGAGTCCTGTAGCACAAGCTGTCAATCCCCAAAGTTCCATTGCTCAACGCAGAACAGCAACATCTGCAGCACGGTAGCCCAAGCTTTGAGGTGGGCACCCACTGGGTGATCCGGGGGCACTTCCAAGGTCTCTTCTTCTCAGGACTCAGAGCTGACATCAAGAATGGATGTTCCCTCTACTCGAAGCTTCTTTGCAGGACTTCTGGAGATCACCTACAAGACCAGGCTCTTCCGGGACAGCAGCAGAGGTTGGCTGCCCGGCCTCCTTCAAATGGGTCCACGGTCTCGTTTCACATCTTCCAGCTGGACGGGATACTTGGCTCCTTCAGGTTTCTTCCATATCTCTGGAATGGATTTAGGGGTCCCCTTCCTATCCAAAAGGCAGGTAAGAGGTGAAACTCCCACTAGCCAATCTACCATCTGGCTCACGCACGCACCCCAGCAGCGGTCCAATCAGGACCACTGGTGGCACAGCCCATGCATACCATTCAGACACACAAACCAGTTTGTGGATTAGGACCAGACAGTCCCAACACACTTCTTGGCTGCATACACACATGGCCCTCCAGCAGCCTGCAAAAAGCCTCAGCTTTCCCCGGCACTAGAAGCACATGGAAGGATTTTCCTGTCCTCACAGGTTGGGGAAGAAGGTTTAGTGAAAAGATGGTCAAGGGACAAAAGAAAAACCTTGTGGCACGGCCATGTTTGGACACTAGCCACAGTAGGTAGACAAATGGGTAAACGCGGTAAGGCTAAAACAAAATACACCAAACATATAGCACAAAGTAAATCCTGCCACTAGCTTGTCCCTTAGGCACACCCTTGAGTGTTAGTCTAGGGAAAAACAAAGTGTACCCCTTTGTACTGCATTGTAAAATGCATTGTACAAGATAAAGTTACCAAAAGTTAGAATGTGTCCCAGTACTGACAGCCCAAAGGACATGTCTGCTGAAGGCTCCACTGTACTGTAAAATGGTCAGGTCAGATTCAAAAATAAAAAAACAAAACCAAACATTTGAGGGTCCATAAAAATTGAAGGAATCATGCTGTAAAGAGAAATCTTTCCTAACCTCACTATTCACAGCCCTTACTTTGATTTTGGTCCAGACTTGGCAGGGCCGGAGGTGGTCACCAGAGTTAAGTTTTCCAGCCTTCCTTTTGGTTCCCAGATGCCCAGACGCTACAGGTGCAGAGACGGGGCCAGCTGGTCAACAGAGCTGTTGCACGTCCCCAGACACAGGAATTGATGTGAGAAATTAATCTTTGACCGTCTCCTTTGCACAACAATGCAAAGGGATTCCGCTTAACACGATCTGATGCAGCCCTCTAGTTAGCAACTCAAAGGTGCTGGGAAGGTGAAGTTCGTCAGAAGGACGTCTTGTTGGATAAACTGGCGATCCCCAAAGCCACAGGTCAAAACACAGGACGATGGCGCTCCTATCACAGTAGACCAAATTTGAGCTGGACAGCCCACTGGCTGGCCCAGGGACTCTTCCGTACAGGCTCACTTGCAGGGTTCCCAGGAGACATCTGGAATGGTTGGTCCCACGGTAGAGTCTTGGGTCACACACACATGAAAACATTGCACTGCATTGGGAGATGCATTGTACAAAGTTAGTTGCCCAAGTGTGCAACTAAGTAAAAAGACTAAGGGAAATCTAGTTTGCCAGCACTGACAGCCTGAAGGACTAGTGAGTTTCTCCATAACATGTAGCAAAAGGCCAGTGTAGTCAACTCAGGACAGTGTGTAAAACAAAAGCAAAATGTTTAGGGGTCCATAGAATATGGAGGAAATGTTGCTACTTGAGAAAATGTTCCTAACACTTGCCCCTCCCAGACTAAGGACAGGAGGATCTAATCCACAACTGGATGAGTCTCATTTTTAGGTTGGTTAAACTTTCTGGACAACACATCAGCATCGCCATGTTGAGCACCTCGCCTATGCTCAATGGTGAAGTCAAATCCTTGAATGCTAATGGACCACCTTGGGATTCTCTCCCTTGATGTTCATCAGCTTCTTTAAGGGCCTGTGGTGGGTCTGCACAGTGAAATGGATCCACAGAGGTTGGACCTCATCTTCCAAAGGCTCCATAATCGAAGAAACATTAATTTGCAACAGTAGACTATCGGAGCTCTCTGGCCTTAAGCTGGCGACTGATGAAACAGGATGTTCATGCCTTTCTCATCTAGCTGTGACAGAACTGCTCATATCCCATATCGCATCCGTCTGCACAATAAGTCTCTGATAGTCGGGTGCCCCGAGAACAGGTGCCTGGCACAGGGAGTAATTTAGACCCTGGGTGGCCTTCTCACACTCCTCACTCAGTTATCTTCTTGGCCGCCTTTTGAGTTGAGAGCAGTCAGAGGGGCAGCTGTGTTTCTATAGTTTGCCATGAAATGTCGGTAATACCCAGTGTGAGAAACCTCAAAGTGTCTCACCTGGTAGTCCCCGGGGATCTGTCATCAGGTGGCCAGGACACGGCCATTGCTTTTGGATCCAGTTCCTGGGGGTGGGCCAGTGCGGGAGGATCACCTGGGTGAGGGGTCTTCAGGGAGTGGGACACTGGATGGCGAGGCACAGTAACCCCTTCCCTGCAGGGTGTTGCTAGGTATGGGAAAGATCTGGGGCTACACTAATGTTGGGACTGTCAAGACTCGGGGCTAGCTAGCCTTTTGGTATTAGACCCTGAGATGCTATCTGGGGCTACAACCAAAAGACCAGGGGTTATAGCCCCCTAAGCTGCCCCCCCCCCTAGCAACACCTCTGCTTCCCTGTAACACCTTTATCCCATCCTACCAGCTTGGATATTTAGGAATTGAGCCCTCCCCCCCCCCTTCACAACATGAACACTTGGACACCTCGCTATGAGACATGTCCCAATGAGATACTCAGGCAGGGTCAGGCAATTACTGACCATCACACACACACACCCCCTTCCATTTCCCCACACGGATAAAAGGCGGAGCACGAGAGCACACTCTAAACGAGGCAAAGCACACAAGGAAGTAGCAGTTCCAAGAGAGCAGTTTAAAACCAGGCAAAATGGAAGGGGATCGCAAGGAGGGAAGTGCCCTTGACCTTTTCGCAAAGGAGCCGTTACTTTCACGAAACCTCTAATAGAAAGCGTAAAACCAGGAAACCATGATAAAGAATCCTGCATTGTATATTGGAGGTACCCAGGGCTCTACCGCGTCGATAATCGAGGCGAGGAGAATCACCTGCTGCTGTGGTACTGTCCTTGGCTCCTAAAACAAAGCAGCGCCAGTGAAATCAACACAGATGGTGAGTTGGGGAGGCTGATACCAGACCAGTCTGTGTTGAAGCCAAGGTTATAAGCAGCAACATTGTATGGTGAATGCTGAAGTGAACAGTGTGTGAAGCGGATGTGACAACCAGTTCAAGTAAAATTGGACAACAGGTGAGTGATTGGACTTTGAAACCAACATACGATAACTTAGATAGTGGTCCGGCACCGTGTGCATGCTCATTCGAAGGTCTATGTAAGGTATCCAACTGAGAGGTGGCAAAAAAGTGACAAAGGATTGTGAATTGAAATGGTCCTGCAACGGGTCAAGCAAAATTCTGTGCATAATCGAAAGACTTGGATGTTAATAGAGTACTGAAAGTTGATGACAAAGTGGATAAAGTTGGTCCCAGCCCAACTGAGGGGCTTTACTTTTACTTTATTTTATTTATAAAGCGCAGTCGTGGACCCTTTGGCATTAGGGCGCATACAAAACAAATAACATAAAAACACAAACGGATGGAGAAAGCATATCCGAGCAAAAAAGCTAATCTGAAAAAAAGGGGCAGAGCGGCATCAGGACAGGTCAGAACATTGTGTTGAAACGGATCTGAGCCCGACACAGGGGCATCCGGGTGAATAGTGAATCACCTGAGAAATCGAGCGCATGTGAAACCCTGAGAGAAAAAGTAATTGTTGTTTTTTGTCGCATCAGACCCTCTGAAAGAAGAAACTTGGAAAGGAAAAGCGACTTGGCACGGAAGGCTCTGATGCTAAAGTTTGACCTGCACCCTCATGCTAGAGAAACCAGAGACTGCTAAGCTCGATTGTGCCACCTTGTCCTGTGCTGAAAACGTGGGAAGGGAGGCCAACGGCCTGTATATCCTGACTTAACATTTTTTGGACATTTGCTTCTTTTACATAACTGTTTCCCACACTATTTGTGTTCAGAGATAAGGATTGGTAGTAGGTTTATTAGTATAGCCCCTTTTATTTTCACAAGACACCACTAGGACTGCGTTATTATTCGATGGTCGTAGCTTGATTCCATCTTTAGATTTATGATTAGATGGGCGTTTTTCAAACCCTTTTTGAAGTTCAATAAACACCTTGAACTGTGGTCACTTGTCTGTCTTACTGTCGATACCATACCTTCCTGAGACCAGTGAGGCCCAAAAGGCTTCTCGCCTGGCTTTGGGTAGTGGGGGTGACCCAGCTTTGTACAGCTTGCGCCTTACTAGGAAGATGTTGAATCTTCAACCCTCCCCACCTACCTTATGCCTGAGGTAGACCACTGAGCCCTGAACAATTAGAAACTTTGTTGCCTTTATGTACATGTGGGCCTTATGAAAGGCCTGCAACACTTTTCTCATGTGTACCACATGTTCCTCCCAGGTGTGGCTGAAGATGGCTATATTATCCAGATATGCTATGCAGAATTCACCCAGCCCATTCAGAACATGAATTAACTAACTTTTAAAATGTGGCAAGAGCATTCTTCAATCCAAATGGCACTACCCTGAACTGGTAAAGCACTTGTGGCATTGAAAATGCGGTCTTCTCCTTGGCACTTTCTGTCAGGGATAATTGCCAATACTCTGCAGTGAGATCAAAGGTGCTCAGGTACTCAGAAGCACCCAGCTTGTCTACCAACTCGTCAGTTCCTGGTAGATGGTGAGCATCTGTCTTGGTGACAGCATTCAAAGCACTATAGTCCATGCAGAATCTCAAGTCTGATGTTCCTGTTATTGGCATCCGAACCACAGGACTGGACCAAGGACGGCTAGAGGGCTCAATCACCCATAGATCCAACATCTTGTTGACCTCTGACTTGATTTGGGATGCGACTTTGTGTGACATTCTATAACTCCTACTTTTGGTAGGCACACTTTCTGCAGTGGCAATGTCATGTTTGCACCAAGGGGTCAAACCTGGAGTCAGTGAGAGCAAGGGGGGGAAATTGTGTCAGCAATGTTTTCACCTCACCTTGCTGCTTGGAAGTCAGCTGAGGGTCCAATTTGTCACAATGTAAAAAGGTGATGCTTATGGAGTTTGTCAGACTCCAAAACCAAAAGAAAGAGTCCAAATCAAAGAGAAATACATGAGAGAGTGGGAAAAGGGTCTTCTTAGGGAGAATTCATAGAAATGTGCTAATTCATCTCTACCTTGGAGACCCCAAGCACTTTTGCTGGACTCTAGGACTTTTCAATTTTGAACCTGGAAAGAGTGAGACCTTTTTCCCACTCGCGTGTATTTTTTCTGTGATTTGAACTGTTTTGAATTCTGACAAACTCCATAGGCATTTTTTTGCAGTGTCACACAGCACCTTCAGTACAGTGACACAGGGAATTATTTCAAATTTCCCATGGTTTAAGTACCTTACTCTTGGATTAACTACTGTTTCCAAGAGCAGTAAAGTGAAACTGACTTTACTTTGCATTGTAACTTCCTAGACCCAGCACACACCATCTTACCATAGGGTGCTGGAGGGGTTACTGTTATCCTTTACACAATTAATGGCTGGTGGCAGTGGTTACTTTTTTTTACTGTGTTGTGTTTTTACTGAGGACTGTGTTCGCAGCCACAGTGAAGCACCCATGGCTGCCATTTTTCTCAAAATGGCCCCGGTCTTCTTTTTTCGACATTTCTTGTTGTTTTGGTCCTTCTTTAGATTTACTCTGCGCGCCAATCTAGGTTTGGTCCCTTTGTTCGTTTTGTCTTTGGCAGGCTGCACAAGTGAAACCCGCATCTGGCTTCAGAGTGTCTGGGGGGGCAGGAAGTTGGGGAGGTGCCCGAAACTCCCTGTGCTTAGTCTCCTAGGAGACAGGAATGCACGCCTAGGTGATTGGGCAGCTGGCTGTCCGGCAAGGACAGCCACCCTGCTGGGTGACTGACAGCTAGGCTGGAATGAATGGGAGCGAGCTGCATAAATGGCAAGGCTTTTTGGCTTGGAAGGCAGAGTCGACTACTGGATAAGGGAATCTGAAGAAGAACTTGGAAGAGGACGCCTGCTGCAACTCCTGGACCGTTGGTTTGCCCGGTGAAGCCCTGCTGCTGTGCTGAAGTTCCAAATTTGTATCTACAGAGAAGCCATGCGAAGACTACTAATCCCCTTGAGTTGGTGGGACCAATCAACTCGTAAGCCACCTGAACATCCTTCTCGGAGCTGGTTGAATTTCCATTTCAGTTGCTGCTGGTACCGAATAACCAGGGAGAGGAACACCAGTTTGTGTGCGTTGCTTTTAAGTTGGCCAAGAGCTCCAGGAAGATCCTCCGAACTCCCAGGGAGCAGGACTGACCGAGCCTGAGCCACCTCAACAAGATTGCTGGACCCCAGAAGCGAGGAAAGCTCATCTTGACAGCCAGGAACCACGGTGTTGCCGTTTGCGGTAGTCGCGAGAAGCTGAAACACCAAAGTGCCACTTGTTTGAAAGTTTGCCGGTTGCAGTCGATGACCGTCCTGTTGTGGTGCAGGAGTTCCCAGAAGTCCTCCCTCTTGTCCCCACGACTGAGGCCCAGGAACAACAGAATCTGCAGAGCTACACACTAACAGAGGTCATCCGCTGCATCTTTTCTTCAACCTAAAAGGTACTGTAAAGTCTGAGAGAACTTACCTCTCACTGTAGATTTGCTTGCTCTTTTACTTCACAAGTCTCCCGGCTTGTGGCCCTACGTTTGATTGTTCTTTTTACCAAAGACTTCTAAAAAAACATTGTGCAAAAACCTTTTACTCACCTGCAAGAAGTGCTTCAGTCCATATAGACTTTTGCCCATTGACATTGGCTCAGCCTGGTTCCCTGAATGACTCTTCTCGCCTCTGTTGTGTTGCATCCATCCTTCCAGGAAGGGCATAACTTACTCTGAATTGGGGGGGTCTGAAAGTATTTGCCTGCTTAAAGAATATTTGTGATCTCTGGTTTATTCTAATAACCCTTTTCTTTGACACACTCAATTCTTACTCTGAATGTACCGTAATATATCAGTGTCCACAGTGCCTAGCCATTTAAGTCGCCTGAGGGCGTAGGCACTGTCTGTGTGCCATCCCCAATGGGTCTTTACTGATTCTGAGAAACCTAAGAGTATGCATTTCTGAAGTGTATTTGAGTGTTGCTTCTATATTGCTCCTTCTGAAGAAGGCTTGTTTAAATGATGGGTAAATAAATTTTTATCAAGAAATCTTGAGTATCAGTGTTTGTTTGAATACTTGTCACTGTGAATCTCTGTAACTCCACTACTGCTCTCATTGACCCCTCTTGAGATAAGCCTAGCTGCTCAGCCACACTACCAACCGGTGTAGTTCAGACTTCTACCAAAGGTTGGGTCCCTATTGCCAGCAGGCTGAGGTTGTTATAGTGCACCCAAAGGGTACTACTCAAAATCTTTATCTAACGTTTCTCATCCCTTCAGGATAAAAATGAAAGTCCTAAAGTTCAGCAAAAGAGCTGGGGGTCTATAAGGTAGAAGGGAATTGGCACATTTCTGAGAATTCTCCCTAACGCACTAGGTTAAGGAATCACATAATCAACCAACCCTGTTACCAGCATATCTTTCTGAATAGTGGAACACTCATTCAAGGAACAGTATATACCTATAACTACATTTGATAACAAACAGTTATACTAGGTGAGTAAAACCTTTTTGTGTAATATACAATTATAGTTAATAAGCAAGAACTCTTAGAATAATTTTGGATGCACCAGGCAGACCAAGGTCGGCTACACCTACAGAACATTTCTCAAGAATGGCACACAGCTATTGTAGGCCGCTAAAACCTAATGTTGTAATATACTATTACAGTTGCTTTTCAGATCAGTGGAACACAGACTGAGGAGAGCAATAACTCTTTAACTTTTTTTAGGATGGCACACAGCTAACTCAAGGTAAATACAATCTATATACTTTTAAATGGAGATATCAGCAACTTAAAGGTATGTATAGACCCAAGACTGTTTAGCAGCTGTTTAAAACAGACCAGGGAATTCAAAGTCCAATGTTACACTCTATGAATGACTCAATTGTATTCTAGGTAGGTAAAACCTAAGGAAAACGTATTCTAAACTGGTATACAGAAAGTTAGGGTAAGCAAGACCAAGTTGGGGAACTTGGACACTTTTTTCTCTGAAAGGAATAGTTGGTGAAGCCAACAGCATTACTTTAGAGAAAGAGGCACACCCAATTTACAGGTGAGTAAATTAACCTTGTTTATACTTTTCAGAATGGCACAACACACATTCAAGGTAAGTAAGAATGTTTGTAACTGTTCACTGTCAGAGTTGCTTACTCCTACGTCCCGTCCCCTTTGCTCCATACTGCATGGGCGTCCCTTGCTAGGGACGGGAGATGGAAATGTATTCACCAGAAAAAAAAACCTTCTTCCCCTTTAAATTTAGAGGCATGCGGGGGCCCGGCCCTGGGAGCATGCGCTCCCATGACTCCGCCCCCTGGCGCCACGCCACAGTCCCCTTTTCCTTGTCGATGGGAACAGGACACTTTCACCAGGGCTCCTGGGTTTGAGGCTGGATACTTTCTTCTATCTTTTGTCTTCTGTTTTTTTGTTTAATCAGGTTCAGTCCTCTGGCGCCATTCTCCTGTAGAGGTGGAGCCAGCACCCCCACCCAAAGCTCTGCCGCCATGCTGCTCCCAACATATAGGCAGCCCATGCTGCCTATATGTTGGGAGCCAGTGTTTGACACGTGCAATGCCAGTACAAATACCAATACCAAAGAGAATCATGGCAGTATGGTTCCCATTGAGAAAGCTATACATGACAATATGAGGGCCACTTGAATGAAATCCCGGAGAAAATGGAGAAGACGAGCACAATTGCAGATTGGTGACGTCGCATAGCTAACAATCTTGTAAGCAGAGATATAAGATATAAGCGTTCTTTAGAAACTGAAGTAGCAGGCGTTTAAGATGAACAACATTTCAAGGATGGAGATAAAGATGTTCATACTACAGAAGCTGATGAAGATATTAAGTCATTTTATAATTGTACAGTCGCAGCAACACAAGCAGAAAAGTATTCTTTATTGCTGGCTATGTAATGATTAGATTGCGGCGATGCGCCAATTTATACGTATAGGAAGAAATGGACTAAAGATATTCCATGATGTATTTTAGCAGAGCTAAACACTGCGTAGAAGGGATTTTCCAGTGTCGCAGTTAGAAATTGGAATCTTCACCGCAGAAGTGAATCCTGGATTGGTTTGGTTTGCCCAACATCAGAAAGTCAAGGCCCTGGTGAGCCAAAATGTTCTTACAGTAGATGCAATTAACGTGCGAAAGGAACACATTCCTTCTGAGGTGAGGTGGAGAAACATTGAAGACATCAGAGATTCTTCATTTAATAGGGTTTAATACAGCAAAATGCTCTGTAAACCTGGTCTGCAGTCACGTGGGTGGATGAAAATTGACACGGGCTGAGCAGAAGCAAAACTGGGAGGCAACATCTGGGTGCCAGCCTTCGTGCTGCTTACGCTGGTGGAATATTACAGGGAGCGGGGGGTGCAAGGGTGCCAACCAGTTATAAAGTGCCATGTAACAGAGAGCCCTATAGTTTGTATAGCCAATGGGACGTTGTGTATTTGATGACGTTCATAGTGACTTGCACTTGGGATGAGCTTAGTTGCCTACCTGATACTGGATACCTAATCACTTTTCCTGAACAGTATGGAACGTATACCTAGAGGTTCCTTGTAAGCTTCACTCTTCCAAGTAGTTTTTTGTAGTGCAACGCAGGTAGATGTCAATGATGACACATTTTTACTATATATGTTTTTTTTCATGTCCGTTGTGCTCCCTGTTTTAGATAATTGTTAATAAAACAGTCATACTTTGCCAACTTCCTGAGTCAGTTATTATTTATGTTTGAGTATATTCTGCATCACCATCCATCTCCAAGTACTGCTGCCTCGCCTTAAAGAGCTGAGCCGGCTGTCCCAGTTCACTCCTACCCGGCACATGTTGACGACATCAGCGGGCTTCAGCAGGTGTCAGCCTGCAAAGGGCTCTTCCCAACATCCGACCCCGACGCTTTTTGCCTCTGCTGCCTTGGCCCCCGATCACGGCTGGGAGGGTTGTACCGCGTGTGACGCACTTTAACCGTGCGCTCTGAAGAACAGGTTAGCATGGTGGAGGGAGCTCTTCGAGAAGTCTCCTCTAGAGGACTTGAAGGACACAAGTCAAGGTCCAAGTTAGGGCCGCTATTTTTCCATCACACCCCACAAGGCTGATTCCTTTCCAAAGAAACGTCCAAGCGGGAGGGACCAGTCAGGTTCTCGCACCAGCACAAGTACAGAGGCTGCAGCAGCTACCGGCCGCCAGGCTGAAGGGTCGTTAGATCCTTTCAGGCACAGTGCTGGGGGACTGCTACACCCTAGTTCCAGACAGATGTCTGAGCGGGCGCCTGTACGTAGCACTATCGGTGACTCAGCTGAGGGCAATATGCCTACCAGGCCCCATCCTGAGGTGCGGGGTAGGTCTCACGCTCCACCGCCAAGAGTCCTGGAGGAGGATGGGCCCAACGAGGCAAGCACCACGATGTTGGCATGTGGCATGCAGCACGACAAGATGGCCGCTCGTGTGGTACTGCCTCCTGGTGCGGAGCAGGTGGGAGAAAGAGTTTCAAGGTGGGACTGTTCGCAACCAGGTACATGGCCTACAACTTATCCATCAGCATCGCAGGGCAAATTTACCCTACATCCGGCAGGACAGAGTATGCACCGGCCCCAGCAGCGGTCGGCTACCCCGTCAATACCACCTGCCACTCTACCGGCCTGTGAGGACAGGTTTTTTTTTTAAAGTTCCTCACACTCATGTGGTCTCCTCAGATGGGGGCCATCCTTCGGGATGTGATCAGGTTGAGATAGGTTTCAGTTGCAGGAAAGTCAAAGTTCTAAAGGATATCTTCTTAAACAAGTAGAGTTAGTGTTTCGCGACTTCTGAGAAGTCTCCCTATATGCGTTCCAGCATTAGGCCAGGCCAAGTCCAAGTAGTATGGGAAAACTCCCAACCACATGAATAACCCACTCAGTCTCACAGGATGCACACCAGACTGAAGATTATTATTACCCAACCCCACACAGTACATTAGGAGAAAAGAGCTTCGGAGTGGATGCCTTCAGGATGCAGCAGCACAGGACCTGGTCCCTGGATTCTTGTCTGGAGACGAAAGAACTGTACACCGGATGGAAACGTGCAGCAGCAGTCGTCAGAGGAGGCTTCCAACAAAGGTTTCTTCAGATTCTCGTGGCTCTGTGGATTTGGCGCCTTTTTACAGAGCCAGATGAACGAATATCATTGGTCGGATTTTCTTCACTCTCTCGGTCCTACACTCTGGTGAGAGGACTTCAGGGATTCCAATTGTCTCTGGATGTCCAGGATGAGGCCACCAAAATTTCAGCTGGATTCAGACTTCTGAAGACCATGCACTGCACTCAGGCTCGAGGTCCCAGGGTATTGGCGTTTTGCCACCCAGCAAGTCGCAGCACGTCGAGGGATGGCTCAAAATGCAGTCCTTGTTGAGATTAGTGGATCTCACCAACCTCTGGGTAGGAGCCGTCGCTTTCGGGTCCCTCATGTCGATTGGAAGAAAGGGTTGCCTCAGGCTCTTGTTACAGAGCAGGCTCACCAATCGCTGGAAATCGCTAGACTTTTTTTCTTCATCTTCCTCTTTGCTTTTAGCTCCAGTGGTCGACTTGTCAGCAGCTTCCAAATTCGGAGTATTTATTGGGTACTACAGCACAATTTCTGCAATCTCTCCCTGCCGTTTACAGAATGGGGCGGTCTGGCTATCCGATCAGGACAGCCAGCCCCCCAGTGGGAGTTGATTCCTTTCAGGCAAGGAGAAAGACAAAGTGCTGCAGAGCTTTGGACTCCTCCCTTGCTTCCTGCCTTATCAGACATTCTGGAGCATGGCGGGGAACTGAGTTCGTTCTCGCCTAGAATGGTAGTGGAAGACCTCAAACAACAAGGATACTTCAAAATGGCGAAAAAGAAACAACCCACCATTCTAGCATAATGGCTGCCGCTCTGTGCATTACCAAGGCTGATTTAACAACCTGCGAGTAATAAGAATAAAAAGGGTAAAACCACTGCACCAGCCATTCAAGTAAATTTGCATTTGTAAGAAAAATGCTTCAGGTAAGTAAGAGGATACATTGTATGCCCCCAGCACGCCACATAAGCTGGGATGTGCTGGCTCATTTTATAAAATGTAAAGGGGGGGTGATAATCCCTCTTTACCCCCTGGGAACGGTAGTTCACCAAAAAGCATTAAAGAGAAATTAACATGGAAGCCCAAAGGAGCAACTCAGCCCAAGCCCAAAAGTTATAGGAAGCTATAACTTCAATCATGCACTATGGAGAGACATATAAAGGTCACCCTTAAAAATAGTAAAATACTAGGTGGGGGGGGAAAAGATGCCCACTCATCTAGGGACAAGGAGAAATAATCCCCAAGTCCAAGCGGAAAGTTCTGGGGTTGACACAGGTCAGGAAGATGTATCGCATATATGAAAATCTTAACCAACAGTCGTCCTCTGGTAGTCTGTAGTATGATCTTTGTAGAAGTCTTTGCTCCAACGATGATCCGCCAAATAGCTGCAGGAGCCCTCCCTTAATCCAGGGATCAGGCTGGGAGCTAGTCCAAGCCCACAAAGGGTAAGGATCTGCAACATTCAAACATCCCAGGATTATCCAGTCCTGGACAACCACTGGTCATCACATGCATCCAGCAACATACTTTCTGGTGCCAGGTGATGTTGCCTGGGACTAGACAGTCCTAGCCCTCTCTTCTGGCTCACACACAAAAAGCCCTCTTGCACGCTAAAGCAGCAGCTTTCACCAGGAAATGGGTTAAGCTATATGGCATTTCCTCGCCAGAGGAGGCAGGAAGAAGGCCTAAGAACAAGCAAAAATCTCATGGCGCGTTAGGGTGGTAGCCACCTTTTTAGTAGCTACTTGTGGTAAAAGCAAAAGTGCACAAGACAAATAGTCATAAATGATAGGTAGATTTTTCTTTGATATGCACAATCTCCTCCAACTGTGAGGCCCCCAGCACGTTTTGCTGGACTACTGGATTTTTTGATCTGTTCTCCAGAGTGGGGTCCATTTTCCACACTCCTCATTCCTTTACCCTATCTATGGGAACCTTTTATATTTTTTTTATACTTTTTTCTTGAAGTCATGCTTTCCTCCATGTTTTGTGGCATCTGTCATTGACTTTTGCAGCACACTGCACTCTCTGCAGTGTTGCTGGAGGCCTTTTTTTGTATTATGTATCCTTCCTATCTTTTCTATTGTGCAATCAGCACACCTTACCCTTTTGTGGAGTGCTGCCGGGGTTATATTGTATCCTCTTTCTCAATGCTTGTGACAATTTAATCTGAATGGATGGTGGCAGTGGTTATATCCTACCTAATTTTTTGTTATTTTTACTCTCAGGCTGTAGCCACAGCTCCAGTAGTGCACCGAAGGGTAACCATTGACCCAAAATGGTGACAGTGTACTTTTTGTCGCTGTATTCAAGATGGCTTGTCCTTTCTTGGTCCCCCTTCTGCCGTGCAGAATGGGGGTGGCCTTTGTTGGACTTTTGTCCTCTGTCCATTTCCATGGGAAAGCCCACCCAGGTGCCAGTGGGTCTGTGAAGACAGGAAACTGGAGAGGACTCAAACTCTGCTGGTCTTTATCTTCTTCTTCTGCTGTGCCTGCCTAGAGCCAGTTCCGACTAGGCATCCAGCATTGTACGTCCATGGCTGTGCGTCTCTCCTTCTCTTTTGCTCCCTCCTCCTACTTTCCTCTTCGCACCCTCGATGGTGCTTTCCGTTTCTCCCATCTCTAACTGCTACTCTATTGCATATCCTATACCCTCTCACTAAATCTGTATGGAAGAAGTTCAAGAGGGACATCCTTGGCCCACAAACTAAGCCTCCCTTTCTGACGCCTACGTCAGTGCTTCCTCCAGGCAGACTCTCACTGACATCCTCTGTCATTCCCTCACCAGACCTATGGAACACTCGTATGGTCTCTGCTCTCTGCCATAAATCTGCCTCTCCCATTAATGGTGGCACTTGAAGGGGGGGGGTCCTTAATGTCTATCTGAATGGCACAGTCTTCGTACAGGGTCCTCAGACCAATCTCCTCCTTTTCGATAAGTGTCTCCCGCGCCTTATCAACTTCCTTCTCCCGCCACTCCTACTAACACGTCTGGCTCCTCTGCCACCTCCTTCCGCCGCCTCTCCAGCACCTTCTTCCTCCTCTCTGGTGACTGCTTCAATAGTAGTTGCTTGCGCTTACAATTGTTACAGAAAATGACACTAATGACAGTTCTAACGTTTTACTAGTAGTGCCGCGCACTCGCAGTTGTTCAGAGAAATGACAGTTTCATTAATTTACTAAAGTCACTTCAGACAAAGTCTGTAGGAAGGAAAAGGACCGTTAATCCACACTTTAGCAGTACTTTACCTTCTAGTGACACTTTGCAAGGCTTGTAAAGCTTTGGCAGTCCAATCCCTAACGATCCAAAAGATAATCACAAAGTTTGTGTAGGAGTGAAAGAAAAGTCTTATGCAGCAGTAGAAAAGGCAAGGTTACTCAGGATACTTTAGTCACTTAAACAAAATGCTTTAGCAAGAGAACACAATTTCTAGGGACCCTGCAAAAGTACGCCTTAAGAGAGCACAAGCTGTTAAGCCTTGGCCAGAGGTATGGGTGAACACCCAAACACCTTATAATGCACTCCATTCACACTGGAGCAACTTCGGTTTGAGGTAAGCTCTACCTTGAGTCCCGCTGTACCTTAGGTTGCTTGATGAAAACGTAGCTGGATTCTTTCCTGTGCAGCGGTGATGGACCTGGTCTCCTGTTTCCTGGGTCTGGTGACGGAAGTAAGGACTCTGAATGAGATGTCGCAGCAGCAGTCATGGGAGAGGACCCTCAGCAAGAATTTCTTCGGTCTCCCATATCGGTCTGCGGTTTTGGCGCCTTTTTATCAGCCCCATGAATGAACGGTTATTGTCCCTTTGATCTTCCTCGAGTCTGCAAGCCTTCACTCTGGTGAAGGGACTTGGATGAGTGGGATCGTGCCCCTGGATGTTCAACTGAAGCTCACCAAAGTTCTGGGTTGGTTTGTCCGTGCAAAGACCTTGCACTGCAAATGGGTCGAAGGTCCCCTGGTATTCAGGGTATGCAGCCCTGGAAGGTCACAGCACCTCTGGGGATGGCTCGATGTACAGTTAACCTTGGGACTGTTTGGTCCCACCAGCCAAAGGGAGCCTCTTCGGAGCTTCTCTGTCGATAAGAAAACAGGGTCAGGACAGCAGAGGTCGATTTACGGTTACTGGAAGGGTCTGCAAGCGTCTATGGTAGTCTTCAGCTTAGGATCTTTTGTTCCAGTGGTCAACTTGCCTTCTGCCTCAGGAACCTAACCTTTCATTCGGATTTCCCATTCACTCCTCTGCAAACTCTCCCAGCAGTTTACAGAAGGGGGTGGGTGGCTGTCCAATCGGGACAGCCAGCCCCCGAGGGTAGAACTGGTTCCATTCAGGCACTCTGGCAGACAAAGGACAGGAGGGTTAAACTCTTCCCCTGCTTCCTTCCTTTACAGACATACTAGAGCCTAGGCGTGGACACCAAAGTGTTCCCGCCAAATGTAACACTTGCATTCAGGCCTCCCCCTCCCAGAATGGTATTAGAAGGGCTAACCAAGGACAACCAGGCAATAAATGGCGAAAAAAAGTAGCCGTCATGTTCGAACATAGTTGAAGCTTTTGTGCATAACCGAGTCTGTGAATACAGTCTGCTGTAAAAAATAGCACAGAAGTTGATGCAACACATCCACTGCCACCAGCCATAACTATAGGGTTGTCACTGTGACAAAAACATCACAGGAGCAGAGAGGAGGGGGATATTAGCTATCCCTTTAGCACCCCACTTAAGGTGGTGTGTGCTAATCTCTCATAGGTAAACGTTTTAGGAAGGTCTGCTGCAAAAGTGTAACATAGATGCCTTTTGAGAGATATGGAGGAAAGCAATACTCCATAGAATCAGGTAATACAAAAAGAACAGTTCCCAAAAGTCAGAGCAAATGAGAATAAATAAGGGGGGGGGGCTTCCCTCATTCAGGAGAGAAAGAAAAAGGTCCAGAAGTCCAGCAAAAAATGCTGGGGGTCTCACTAGGAGTGGGAATTAAGTATACAACTGATAAATCTCCCTAACAAGACTAGGTCACATCACTGCTATAAAGAGATCTTGTTCCAACATTTCTGTTTATTTTGGTTGTTCCTAATCCCCCATAAAATGATCAAGCAATTGCAAAAGGAAGTTATGTCCATTTGGAACAGGAAAGCTCCTAGGGGAGCCAGGAAGATTGTGTATTTTGTTTTTATTTGAGCTACAGTTTTTGGTGCCCTGATAAAACAAGGTGTGAGGGCTGGAAGGTTTCGGACTGATATTATATTCAGGCAATTGCTCCGGGAAACCCTCTAGACCACGGGTGCACAACATAAGGCACGCGGGCCACGTGCGGCTCGGCATCTTGGTTTTTCTGGCCCATGGTGGTCAAACACTTTCGTAATGTATGGTGGCAACAAGCAGCAACGGCCGCCCTCCATTAGGAAAGTCTGTGTTTGCCTTGCTGGGTCGGGGGTGTTTGTGCTACACCAATGGAGGGCCAGCACTGTGGCCGGCATGGCTAAAGGCTTGTTGCCTGAAGGCATTTCAACCTTGGCACTCCAGCCGCAGTACAAGTTCAGAATAGGCTTGCCTGCATGCCACCTCGCCAGCTAGTCTGCCTTCAAGCTCACTCCTCCCTCCAGCTTGCCCACCTGCTCTCCAGCTAAGTGCATTATAGTTGAGGTTTAGGGGGTCCTGGGGATGGTATTGTGTTGAGGTGGGGGGTGAGTGGTCCTGGGGATGGCGTTTTGTTGGGTCAGTGGTTAGGGTTATGGGGATGGCCTTTTGTTGGGGGGGATTTGGGTCCTGGCAAGGCGTTTTGTTGGGGGTTGGGGAGGGGGGTCCTGGGGATGGCGCTTTGTTGGGGGATGAGAAGGTGTTGGATAAAGATTTGGGGTAGTACTCTTAGGGTGCACTACAACAACCCTAGCCTCCTGGTAATAGGGACCCAACCTTTGGTATAGGTCTGAACTACACAGGTTGTGGTAGTGTGGCCTAGCAGCCAGTGGTATCTCAAGAGGGGTCAATGTGAGCAGTAATACAGTTACAGAGAGATTCACAGTGACAAGTATTCAAATAAAAACTGATACTCAAGGTTTCTTGATAAAAACAATTTATTTACCAGTCATTTAAACATGCCTTCTTCAGAAGGTACAATATAAAAGCAACACTCAAATACACTTCAATAATCCACACTTAGTCAAATTCAGTAACTTCCCATTGGAGATGACACACAGACAATTCCTACACCCTCAGGTGACTTAAATATCTAGGACTCTTGTGGACATTAATATAGTACTGTTACATTTAGAACAGGCAGAGAGTGTGTAAAAAGAGAGGTTTAGCAGAGATCTCAAATATTCTTTTAAAACAGGCAAATACTTTTGTACCCGCCAATGCAGAGTAAGTTAACCCCTTTCTGGAAGGATAGGTGCAACACAATGAGAAGAGTCTTTCAGGGAACCAGGCTAAGCCAATGTCAATGGGCAAAAGTCTGTGTAATTGAGGCACTTCTTGAAGGTGAGTAGAAGTCTTGGCACAATGTTGTTAGAAGTCTTTTGATGAAGAAAGAAGCTGGGAGACTTGTAAAGCAGAAGAGCAAGCAAATCTACAGTGAGAGGTAAGTTCTCTCAGACTTTACAGTACCTTTTTAGGTTTGAAGAAAAAGATGCAGCTGATGAGCTCTGTTCCTGTGCAGCTCTGCAGATCCTGTTGTTCCTGGGCCTCAGTCGTGGGGACAAGAGGGAGGACTTTTGGGGACTCCTGCACCACAATGGGACGGTCACCGGCTGCAACCGGCAAACTTTCAAACAAGTGGCACTTCAGTGTTTCAGCTTCTCGCGACTACTACAAACAGCAACACAGCGGTTGCTGGCTGTCGAGATGGACCTTCCTTGCTTCTGGGGTCCCACACTCTGTTGAGGGGGCTCAGGCTTGGTCAGTCCTGCTTCCTGGTAGTCCAGAGGATCTTCCTGGAGCTCTTGGCCAACTTAAAAGCAATGCACACAAACTGGTGTTCCTCTCCCTGGTTATTCGGGTCCTGCAGCGACTGCAAAGGAAATTCAACCAGTTCCAAGAAGGATGTCCAGGTGGCTTACTTTAGAGTTGATTGAACCCAGCGAATCAAGGGGAGAAGTCGTCTTTGCAGGGCTTCTCTGTCGAGGCGAACTTGGAGCTTCAGTACAGCAGCAGGGCTTCACCGGGCAAACCAACGGTCCAGAAGTTGCAGCAGGGGTCCTCTTCAAGTTTTTCTTCGGATTCCTTCGTCCAGTGGTCTACTCTGCCTTCCAGCCAAAAAGCATTGCTTTTTATTCCGGTTTCTCCCATTCATTCCAGACCAGCTGTCAGTCACCCAGCAGAGTGGCTGTCCTTGCCGGACAGTCAGCTGGCCAATCACTACAGAGTGCATTTGTGTCTCCTCCCTCACTTCCTGCCCCCACCAGACACTCTGGAGCGAGAGGCGGGTTTCACTCGTGAAGCACGCCAAAGACAAAACGAACAAAGGAACCAAACCTGGTTTGGCGCGCAGAGTAAATCTCAAGAAGGACCTAAACAAGAAATGGCGAAAAAAGACCAGGTCATTTTGACAAAAATGGCACCCATGGGTGCTTCACTGTGGCTGTGAACGCAGCCTGCGGTATAAACACAGCACAGTAGTAAAAAGTAGCCACTGCCACCTGCCATTAATTGAGTAAAGGGTAACATAAAAAATGTTGCATGAGAAGCTAGACAAAGGGGCTACTAAGTAACCCCTTCAGCACCCTATTGTGAGATAGTGTGTGCTGGGTCTAGAAAGTTACAATGTACAGTAAAGTCAATTTCACTTTACTGCTCTTGGAAACAGTAGTTACCCAAGAAAAAGGTTTCTCAGACTCCAAAAACCAGAAGAAACCACAGAAAACAAATAGAATTCAAAAGTACAAAGTCCCAAAGTTCAGCAAAAGAGCTGGGTGTCTCTAAGGTAGAGAGGAATTAGCACATTTATGAGAATTGTCCCTAACGCCCTCGAAGCAGGACTAACCAAGCCTGAATCACCTCAACAGAGTGCTGGACCCCAGAAGCAAAGAAAGTCCACAAGGTGTCCAAGAACCGAAGTGGTGCTATTTGCGAGTAGTTGAAACCGCAAAGTGCCGCGGATCTGGAGTGTTCCCATTGCTGCCGCCGACCTTCAAACCATAGTGCAGGTGTCCCCAGAGGTCCTCCCTCTTGTCCCCTCGACTGAGGCCCAGGAACAGGATCTGCAGGACTACAGCAGGAACAGAAGCCAGCTGGAACTTTTCAGACTCGTAACTAGGGGTACTTACCTCATGTGTGTAGCTTGCTTGTGCTTACTGGAGATTTGCATTTGCTGCCCTTTGGAGCGTTGCTTACATCTTTGCTTCTCACAAGCCTCACATCTTGTGGCGCAACAGTGCTGCTTTTACTACAAAAACTCGTTAACATTGTGCAAGACGTTTGTGCTATCTTCAAGAAGTGCCTCAGGTCCCCTAGACTTTGCTCAATTGATATTGGCTGTCCTGGTTCCATGCAGACTCTTCTTACCCTCTGACTTTGTGTTAATCTGTCCCTCAAAAAATCATACATACCTTACTTGTATAGCTGGGAATGGGTTAACCTATATTTCATTGAGGGGATTATGAAGTACTGACCTGTTTGGAGAAATGTGTTAACCTTTGTTTCCTTCCATAACCTTTCTCCTTTTACCACAACTCCAGTATTGCATTTAAGTGTTAGTGATATATCAATGTCCACAGCACCCTAGTGTGTGTGTGTGTGTGATCCCAAAAGGATATCTGCTTACTTATTTGAACTGAAGGAGTGTATGATTGAAGTGTACTTTATTGTTACATATTGCTCCTTCCAAAGAAGGCTCATTTTAAAACTGACAAATTAATAAATCATTATTTTAATCAGGAAACCTTGAGTATAAGTGTTATTTGAATACTTGTCCCTGTGAAACTGTTACATCTCTACAGCTCACATTGACCCCTCTAGAGATCAGCCTGGCTGCTCAGTCACTCTAACCAATGTGTATACTACAGACCTATACCAAAGGTTGGGTTACCTGTTGCCAAGAGGACAAGGCTGGTGTGGTCTCCCACAGGGTCATGACATAAAACCTGGCCTAACAAGGGTCATGGGGCATAGTGTTTGGGGGATGGGAGGTAATGAGGAGGAGGGGGGTCCAGGACCATGTGATGAATACTAATTTTTTTTTTATTATTCAAACGTTGTTTGTAGTTTAACAAACTTTTACAACTTACATTTTCATTTCATATTCCACATTTCATTTTTAGATACACTTTTTATATACAAACGAAAAAAACAAAAGATAAAAACGAGACAAATCTTAACCAGATAAAACAACTAAAAATGTTCACATGTAGAATACCCTACATTTTCTTAGAATGTCTACATTTCATAGAGGTTACCTTGGATGACCACATAATCGCATCAAATTGATTTTACATTTTGGCATCAACTTGTTCACAACCCAAGTCCGGTCATATCATGGTTTGGCCAGATGATAAACAGATATGTGAGCTGTTGGTGTAAAGCACTCTATAAACAAATCAATCAAGTTAGTGCCTCTAATGTAACTCGTTTGCTGTTTATCTTTATATCATTTGCGTGTAAACAAACCCCACAATTGTTGAACCTAAAAAGACAAGTACCCGCCAAGTTAAAGAAGAACCTCAGATGACATTTTATAAGGTAGCCCAACTTGTTTCTGTTTGTGTTTTTTTTTTCTTTCAATTTAATATTTAGGATAGACAGGAATCTGGTAAGCCGTAAGATGGCTTTACTGGAATTACCCCACATACATGCGAGCCAAAGCCATTCTCTTGATGCAGCCGTGGCTCCCACTGATTCGATACCAAATATTTCTTTACATTGAATTTCAAAGAATACACATTCAGCAATCAAGTGCTTTAGAGACTCCTGCATGCACAGCTCTTTACAAAATCTGCAATCATCGCCAGGCATAACTGCAGTATATGTTGCCCAGTTTTTTATTCTGTCTAAAGTAGACCATTGATTTAATTTAAACCTCGTGTATAGGTCCCTGGCTTTAAGGCATGGAAACTGCAATAAATAAGGCTTATGAGGTAAGCGACTTGCAGCGAATTTGGCCACTTCTTTATAGGTTTTGAATTTCTTGCACCAATCATGCGCAAATAAGTGAAGTTTGACATGAGCTTGCCGAAATTCTAGGTCAGCTGGGGTCAGGGCTAGCTCACCCAACAGTGCGACCATTTTCCTAATAAAATTTCCAATAGATGGGGGATTGGCAGCATTTATCATTACCCCTAAATCTTCGTACAGGGAGTTTTTCGGGGAGAATATCATTTTTCCCAAGTTTTATAGTTGCCGCCAATTATACCGGGTGTACAAAGACGTTAAGCCTAATTCCTGCCTTAGCACCACATTAGGCAGGGAATTAGCCAAGTGCAGCACGCCCTTCCATAGGCGTCCTTGTAGTTGATCAAGGAATTGATCTATATCCGCCAAACACATCGAGTGTGTATAGTATAATCGGCTCAACTTTGAGGGTGTAAAATTCAAAGAGAGGAAGTAAGGAGAACTTACAATATTTATTAAATACCGTGCACATTTGGGTAATGAGTTTTGGCCTTTTCGTTTAGGATATTCTTTCACATTATGGTTACATTAGAGTCAGATATTGGGTAACCCAGGTATCGGATTGTTGTTGCCCTGGGAATAAGGGTGCTGCCGATGGTCCACTTCCAGGAGCAAAAACGTCTCTTGAAATTCTTGAATATGAATATAAAAGATTTTCCTGCATTAAATGATAGATTGTGGGAGGAACAATATTCGGCAAATAGAGACAACTTTATTTGCAATCCTGAAGGTGTACAATCGAAAATTACAATATCATCGGCAAATGCAAGCCAATGAATTTTTAGGTGGCCTAATCCTGCAGAATAACTGATTTTGTTTCGGCCAAATATCATTGATGCCACATAGGTACAGATTGAACAGTGTGGCCGCCAGGTTGCAGCCCTGCTTAACTCCCACCCCAATGGGGATGGGATTGGTGGTTGCACTTGCCTGGTTTACTCTGACATAATATATGGTGTTTGCGTGTACTTTTGCTATTAGAAAGATGTGTGGTGGAATTCCCATCATGCGCATTTTCTGCCAGAGCATTCCCCGCACCACACAGTGAAAAGCGGCTGTCAAGTCTATAGAAGCCAAATGCAAGGGCCCAGCGTCGGGAATCTTTGTTTTAGCAAGCGTGCCGTTAGTGTTGCATTTAGCGTTGTCCCCATCTGGGCCCGGAAACCAATTTGAAAGCGCGAGAGGATATTGTTTTTTCAGGTGAGCATGCAGTTCCCGGAGTAGTAAAATTGCAAACACTTTGGCAGCAGCATCTATGAGAGCAATGGGCCGGTAGTTTGCTGGGTTGTCCCTTGGACCTTTTTTGTGGATTGGCACAATTATTGAGCCTAGCCAAGAGGCAGGAATGTCTAAGGTTGTTAAGACCTTGTCAAATTGAGATTTCAGTAATTTGGCCCACAACCGGGGATTGCGTTTTAAAACGCATGGAGGAATGCCATCCGGGCCAGCTGCCTTTGGAGTAGTTTAGGGCATTTATTGCACATTCAGTGTCTTGTAGGGACCAGTTGGGTATCGGTAATTTAGAAATGGTGGGTTCTTTTTCATTGATGTTATAAATCGACAAGGGTAGCGAACATTCTTTTTCATAGAACTTGACCCATGAAGCAGAGGCTAGCGTGGAGGCTTAATTTGGTACTCAAGGTAGGTGAATCTGACCTTAGGTTTGCCCAGGTTGTGCGCCGATCATTGCGGCATAGGGAGCTTAATATCTTTTGATTGGCCATATTGTGAAGATAGCTTTTTATGTTCGTGCACTTGTTACGATAGGCATTGCAGATCTTTCTTTTCAGCCTTACGTACTCCTCGGGTGAACATGTTGTGATTTTAAGCTTACGTAATTCAGCATTTTTTAGACGCTTGGCGAGATCGATTCCAGGGCAGCCAGAATTTACGAGTGTGTGATATGAACTGTTATTACCAGTATGGATAGAAGCCATTACGCTTGCTATCATTTCCAAGTATTTCCTTGGCTCTATTTTGCCTTGGGATTCATATTTATAAGAGCCCTGTAATCCACCAATCCAAGCATCAATGCAAACGTTAATTTTGTCACATGATCTATTGTTCCATCTAATGCAAAGACCGGGGCGATCGCCTTCCAGGAATACTTGATTTGGATCTTGGTTCAGGTTAGGGATAACGATATCAATAATCAGCTGAATTACCAAATGCTCCCCAAGCGTTGGATCTAGTGTCACAATGTTCTTACACCGCTCCTGGAGATTTGCCGAAATGGCAAAGTAATCAATGCATGATGCCAAGGAGCCCTGTTTCCATCTAAACCCTGGGCCCTGTGCATGGAATGGCAGGAAGGCTATGTCCCATGATGCTAGCTGTTTGTTCCACAGGCGGCCATTGCTAGCCGATGGATGTGAGGCGTGGGACTCCAGGCAATCAGCATTAAAATCACTGTCCATTAATATTCGGCATGCTGGCTGCTGTATTAAAACTTCATCAAACAGCTTGTCGAGTATAACAAAGGCAGGAGCAATTTTCACAAAAGCAGGGTTATGATACACAGATACACACAGGTAGTAATCCGAGGAAGCCTCAGGAAATGAAATTAAAACAGCTAAAAAGGATGTTGATTCATGCACTACGCGGGATCGAATGCACAATTTGGTATTTATGCCGATGGCTACACCACCGTACGGTCGGCCTCGCGTTCCGCGGTTACTTGATAAACAGTGAAGCCTGGGAGTGTGATTTTGTGTGTCGCCACAGTTTCTTGACAGAAGAGTATGTCGCAATTAGCAGCATAACTCGAATTGTTAAACCATTTGTGCAAATTTTTGAACCCGCATGAATTCCACGAGAGAACGCTCGGGTGGCGTGGTTTATTGGGTAGGCACATTATCCATAGCGGTGTTCAAAGTGGAAGCCAGGGATGTCAGCCACGACCAATCCTTGCTGACATTAGAAAGGGAAACCAACTGGGCTATTACTTCCGCTTTAATAGCACCCTGCACGTTTTGAGTGTCAACTGGTGGTAAGGTTTGCGTAGGGGGGCTGGTAGAGTTTCGTTGAAAGTGATTGCACCATCCATGGATTCAAAAAATACAGGAGTAAGTCCAATTAATTGCAGTTCACGCTTATATTGCCACACTAAGTCAGTAATGATATTAGTTTGGACTTTACACACCATCCAATGGTTATGAGTGTGGGGAAGAGTAATCCATTCAATGCCGTCTGAATGCAAAGTACGTAATGCAGGAATTTGCCTAAATGCCTTCAACAATGCGGACCGATTCAGACGTTTATTGCCATAGACTACAGGATCAGACTCCCACCCCAAAATGGTTGAAGATGGAGCTTCAAATTTGTCAATTGGATGAGGTGGTAGGCAGGTTTGGTCGTGAAGGTGCAACAGCCAATGGTTCTGCCAAGTGTGGCGATTGAGGCAGGTTTTGGTACTTTTCTCGGTTTGGGGAGAGGGGCTGTCCAAGATGTGGATTTGACTGTGGCCGGCCTATTTGATGGTCATTCAAGGGGGTATTTGAGGCGTGTGGAACTTTGCCCAGGTGTAAGGCTTCTCAGCCGGTTTTTCCTACTTGAATGACTTTAATAGCCATTGGCTTGTAGAATGCGGAAAGATGGGTTTGCAGCGTACTTGGAGTTTTATCGAAGGACGACATCGGAGCACCCGAAGGGAGGGCTACAGTACCCTTTGCCTGCACTGCTGTATTCTTCCCTTTCTTACTTGGGCGGGCCGTGCCAAGACTCTCAGTTTCAGGGACCATCTGCAAAGCTTTTTTGCACTCATTTGTTAGTTCCTCAAGGGGGAAGCCTTGTTCGGACCCCATGTCCGTCTGATCTGCGTGGTCTAAATTCGCAGGTGTTCCAATTGTACTATTTTTTTTTATTGTTTACATTTTTCTTTGTTTTTTTTTTGGTTTGATACTGGTGTTTTTGTGATTGCCTGAGAGGAGGTTTTCTGTCTGCCTTTCTTTTTAATGCTCTAAAGAAGAGAAGTTTCTCTTTCCGTGAAACAAACAATTGACCAGCGCTGGCAGAGTACCCCCTTTTGGCATTAGCCTTGCCTTCCGAGGAAGCAGTTGCATTCTGGGATTCTGAAAAGAGGTTTGTGAGGGCCGACGGGCTGTCGGGATGAAATATTTCGCACACCTCCATGACTTCGTCAGAATCTAGATTGTCCGGCACCTCTATGGGATTCTCCTGGATGAAGAATAACAGTTGTTCAATCTTTTCGGTGTTGTAGGTGACCTTTTGGCATCATTGGGCATGAGTATATATCTGAAGAGGGGGAGCAACTAGAGGGGCAGAAACAGTTTTTGCAAAAGATTGTGCAAAGGAGTAGGCAGTTGGAGCTGTACGCTGCAAAGCGGTCGGTACCCCCTGTTCAGTGTGATCAGTTTGTGAGCTATGCTCACAGAGCCCACCGGTGCATTCTTCCCAGGGTTGGCAGAAAGGCCCTTCCCGTGGAAGAGCGCTATGCCCTCAGATTGTGAAGAGTCTGCAAAGATAAATCCTTCTAATTTATTTATTTTGAATAGGATTTGATTCAAAGAGGACTTGCAATCTTTTAGTTCGTAATGAGTGTAAGCATGTCCTCTATTTAATAAGTTTAGAATTTGTGACAATACCGGATAGGATGCCTCAAGAGTCTGGATGTCATCTGACGGATCCAATAGATCAAAGCCCAAAGGAGGGGCAGGAGCACTATGAGTGGGCGAAGAAGCAGCTCCTGAAGTCGGGACATTGAAATTGTTATTTGCAAAAAGAAATGCAGATGGGCTGGATTTGGGAGGGGTAGTAGTTGGAAGTAATTTATTATTGGCCGTCTGATTTGGAGACATTTTGGATATGTCCAGAGCCACACTTTCTTTGCAGTGCAAATGCACATCCTCCATTCTACCCCTGGAAATAGAGACCAGAGTGGAGGGTTCATCAGAGAGGGGTACATTTTTTTCTAAGACAGCAAGAACTGCCGGAGCCAGAATAGAATTGTCAGAGGGAGAAGTATTTAGTGCATCAACAGTAGACTCCACTGATTGGCAGGGCTCATCCATTCTCATGCTCAGAAAGCTTTTGCGGGAGGATGCCGCACAGGCCAAACTCACAATTTTTTTTAAATTTTTTTTTATTACATTTGTTACTCGCCCAGGGGGAGCAGTCAAGTTGGACAAAGCGGGAAATGATAACTCGGCCTGAGCGCGCGCGTAGGCAAAAGCTACTTCATGACAAATTATATCTTTTGCAGAAAGTGTGTTCAAACTAGGCACAGAACTACTCACCTTGTGAACGCTCCATATTGGCAACTTCCATAATGGGAGACAAAGGAACACTTGCGTGTTTATTATTATTTTTTTTTTATGTGTGCTCTTTGCCACAGGGTTACGAGGTGGGAGACCACTACGTAGCAAGTAAACCATTTAAGACTAGGATCATGGATTCACCAGTACCCCTGGCCTTATGTGATTGCGGTAGTTGATATCCCACAATACACTTCTTATAGTGTCTACCAGAATTGAACTACGCACTGACACTGTGTGGTTGAGAGGTATCACCTGTCAACACCGGTTATCACAGACCAGCCATTAGGAGTGAGACACCACCCCCAACACTCCTGTGTCCAAATGTATAACGTGTAGATGGAAACAGAGGAACAACACAACCTGCAGCAATCTCGTTTTTCCCAAATCAATGGTCTCAACCAGAGTCAGACACTTCAAAGACACCCAGTTGCTCTCAAGACAGGTGTAAGAATCCAATACTCGGCAGTGCATGTACTCCAATTATACATGTGATAGCAAGCCCCCAAGAATTTCAGGGCTTAATACCCACAGTCCGCTTGTAAGGGCGGTCCAAGCTACTCAGTGTTTCAGATCGCCAGGGTTCAAAGGCTCAACGCCGACAGTCACCCTGTGAGGAACTAGTTAGGTGCCTGGCAGGAGTTGTTCATTCGTAAGGGGACAGGCTAATAGAAAGCTTTAGGCGGCCTAGAGGTACAGAGTTTCAATTAACCAGAAGCCCAGCGCCCCGCACACCGTGAACAGTAAACAGTACTTTTATGTACTTGTGGGTGCGGGTGCGCTAGCTTCTGGGAATATATCTCGCCTAAAGGGGGCGTGGGTGCCCGGGGGGCGTAGGCAGTGTGCGATGTCAATACCTTTGGATAAAGAGAGAAGAAGGGGGAAAAAAAGGGTTGTTTCAGTGAACATTAACAAGAGGTTCCACTGTGTATCGGCTAAGTGAGCAAGCACAACGTGCACAAACAGTCACCTTCTTTTCTTTCTGAGAACCAGGCAGACAGGTGTAACATCCAAAGACGTCCTCCTGGCGGACGTTCACTTGAGCAGCAATTTTAGATTCCCAGCTCACGGCTCCCGGCAAAATAAACAGCAAATCCCCTGGAGCTTCCGCAGCGCGCTGCACCAGTAAACAGTATTTTTATGTACTTGTGGGTGTGTGTTGAATACTAATTGGGGTTGAAAGTCTCCTGACTCGCCCCACTACTGCCCCTCCCCAAACACATGTACTTTTTGCCCCACTATAGGCAGCATGTTCGGTACATTAGGTACTCTGCCAAAATTAGTTGTCCACCCCTGCTCTAGATCATCGTTCTTTTGCCTGTCAAGACATTACAGAAAGAGTTAAAACTGTATGTAAATATGCAACTTAGGGCTGGTCCCACCCCAAAAGGGGCAGTCCAGCCTGATCTGAAGGATGGAGAGCCACTTATTGAGAATCTTAATCGCAATGAAAGTCATTTTTTGTTATACTTGAGAATGTTCTGCAGAACCAGTTTAACGGGTACCTTGGTTTTTCCTCGCCTGGCTCTGGGTTGCACTGAAATATCGATTGAAATATCGTTGTGGCTGTAGTGAGTACCTTGTACTTTTATAGTACTCTTATTACAGCATCTTCCTTTTTAGCTTTTATCCAATGCACCCTCTCCCCGTCAACATACTCTTCATGTTTGAGCAGGACAGTGCTGTATGTTGGAGTAGTACATTTTTAGGTGATGGGAAGCGAGTGTAAATATTCATGCTCTTAAGTGGTGCCCCCAGATTATAATAAATAGTTACTCTTGTCTATCCACAGCTCTTTGAAGATATGCAGACTGAGAATGAGACGCTAAAGGATCAGCTGCAGGAGACCGAGCTGAAGCTCACGCAATTAAAGCTTGAGTTGGAGCGAGTCACACAGGTGAGTACTGGTTTCTATATCTAGGGCCATCCTGAAGCCTTGACATTCCAGTATATGATGTTTGTTAGGAAAGATTTTATATGCAACTTTCCCTCCAATAGTTTTCTTTGGAACCCCATTAGTTTTGCTCTCATTTTGATCCTGTCCTGGCTTTCTGAAGGAAAATGAAGCCTTCAGCTCCAATTCCCTTGCCTCTTGCTCACGTTATGGGGAAACGGATCAGTCCTTCATACTATTAGCACTGGGGAAACGTTTCACTTTTGAATTCTTGTATTTTTACATGGCACACAGCACCTCACTGTGCAGTGCAATGGGGAAATTTTGAATCACCCTGACTTTTTACACATGAGAATTTTGGTTACTTGTATATGTTCCTAAAGATAAGCTGGTGGCAGTGTTGAGGAGTTTTACTAAACTACACCTATGGTAGGACCGTAGAATACTCTCTTGGATGTACAGGGCTCCAACTCTATGGTCAAGCAGCCAGGCTTAGTCTAGGAGGAAAATGGACTGTAGTTGAGTACAAAGACTTTTGAGCACACTGATAGTCAAGGAAACACACACTACCGTTATATAAAAGTAAGGTTATTTATTATATATACTTGGCCAATGTTAAAATCACTACAGTTCAGGTAAGTAACAATAGTTCCCAAATATATATACACTAGATATTTGCTGTTGCAATACTCAGTTCAATAGTATACCTTTAGATAAACAGGTAAGTATAGAGTAGCTTCAGGTTAGCAAACCATTCATCAACCGTCAATTGCTTAAATAGCAATACTGGTAGCTAACTCTTAAGACAGTTGTTCTGAAGTCCAACTAAGGGCTTAGCAAAACCATACAACTGAGGCAGTACAAAACTCCACTCTTAGCATAAGACTGTACCACGTGAGTATATGGTAGCATAGACAGAGCAGCCAGGCTTATCTTAGGCAGAAGAGAGGGCTGTAGGAAGGTACAAATAACTTCTAGTATACCAAGGGTTCAACAGAAACACTGACAATCGGAAGTATTATAAAAAATTAAGTTATATTATAAATACAAGTTAAGCCATGATAAATCTTGGGCGGTGGGGGGGAATACGTACTTGGTCATAGAATTATAAACACAATATAAAACCCCAACGCTTGACTGTACACAGACCAAAGCATACACCTTGTTTAGAAAACAAACAGTATTTCTAGGCAAGTCAGACCTTATCAAGCACATTTAGTATAGGACACACCTATTCATGTGGGGGTAAAACCATAAGTTACTTTCTGATTACTTTCAGTAATACAAGGGTAGTAGACCCTAGCAGTTGTGCAGTGACACTCCGTTAAGGAATCGCTTAGTAAACCAACCTGCAAGCATACTTTTCTGAATAGTGGAACACTCATTCAAGGAACAGCAGACACCTATAAGCACATTCAGGATAACAGTTATACTAGATGAGGAGTAAGACCTTTTGATGTAATCTACAATTACAGTTGCTTTTCAGCGCAGTGGCACGCAGACTGAGGTAAAACCCTAGGCAGACTTAGTTTAGACAAGCTTTACAGCAGGTCCGGGGAAGCAAGACCCAGTTGGGGAACTTGCACAACCAGTTCACAGGTCAGTAAAACAACCTTACAGATACGTTTCAGAACAGCACAACACACATTCAAGGCAAGTAAGAACTTTTGTGACTGTTCACTCCTTCACAAGTACATACACTTTAAAACACTTGTTATATTTTTCAAGGCCAAATCATTTTCCTATCCAGTCCTTCCATATTTTGTTGCATGAGTTGCCTCAGGGGCAGAAGAGGGACCCTAGTGGTCTAGGTGCCATCTGTAGGCAGGGTGAGATGGGGTTTAGTTGTAGAAAAAGTCAACGTTCCTGTGGAAGACTGTCCAAACAAGTAGTTCACTTTAGAGTTGGTTAGGGTCCAGGGACTTCTCATGAGACACCGTAGGAGGATTCCAGCAGTGGGTCTAGGTAAACTGGATGAGAGGACTCCTAATCACATAACACCCCAAAAGCTTTTACAGAAATCACAAAGGGTAAAGGTAAGTAAATACCCCATCCAACACAGTAGCTCAGCACAGAGAGTTTCAGCAGGAAAACTTCAGAATCTGCAGCCAAAAACCTGGCCGATGGATTACCTCGTCATAAAGACAGGACTTTGGAAGGGATTTTGCAGCAAGGATCAACAGACGGCTCCAGGCAAGAGTTTCTTTGCAGCTGGTTGTGGTTTTGGCGCCCTTTTCAGAAGCCAGAAGACTACTGAATATCGCTGGTCGGATTCTTGTCACTTGCAAAGTCCAGCACTCTGTTGAGGAGACTTTTCATACTTGATCCACGTCTCTCGAGGTCCTGCAGGATGCCACCAAAGTTTCAGCTCGATTCGGAAGACTGTACTGCACACTGGTTCAAGGTCCCAGGTTATTGCAGCCCTGCAAGGTCGCAGCCTGACTTGGGATGGCTCAAAATGCAGGTCTTCTTGAGTCGAGTGGATCTCACCAAGTTGTCATTTTTGGAGTCCCAGAGTCGCTTGGAAGGAAGAGTAACAGCAGGCTCTGGTTACACAGCAGGCTCTCCGGTCGCTGGAAATAGTCTCAGCTGCACTTTCTACATTTTCCTCTTTGGATTTGGTTCCAGTGGTCGACTACCATCTCTTCAGCTTCCAGGATCAGACCTTTATGCAGGAACCCAGCCAATCAAACAGATATGTAACATTCAAACTTGCCGGGTGCGGGTGGAGTTGCCAGTCCTTTCAGGACATCTAGCCTCCCAGTTTGAACTGGATTGTCAGTCAGGCTGCAATGTTTGCAGAGTTTTGGACTCCTCCCTCGCTTTCCTGCCTTCAGACACTGTGGAGCCTGGGCGGGCTTCATTGTTAGGCAGAAACCTGTGCAGTTCCCTTAGGGACCACTGCAAAAGATTTAAGACTACAGGTGTTTGGCAGTAAACCCACTTGGTAGCAGTCTGTACCACACAGATTCACTTGGTAGCTTTGGCTGAGCAGTCAGACTTCCCTCAAGAAGAGTTAGGCAGTATACAGAGCATACAAAATAGGTACAGAAATACAGTAGCACAAGCAAACACTGACCAGAGCTTGGGTGTAAAGGTATATAATTATTTATTTCACACACACTTATAAAACACACTAGCACTAAATTGGTAAGATAAGTTCAAAACACAATCACTATTATCATATGTACATCCCTGATTACTTGTTGGACAAGTCTTAGTTAACACCACCTATTTCCAGACAGAGGTGAGCGCTTAACGTTCGATGGCACTCCAACAAGTTAAATAAAAAGGGAGGGAAAAGCAGAATTATGGAAGCACACGCACGAAACACTTTTTAAAGAACCACAGCAAGTTAGGAAGGCACAGTCTACTGGTGAGCAAGGAAGTTTAGGTGCCAGGCCCACTTTCAAGGGAGCCAGGCGAAAGATGCCCAAGATCAAACAGTTACACAAGTCTTCGAAGTTTGTGGAGGTAGTTCGAAAAAGGTTTAGTTCAGTTCAGAAAAAGTTAGCTAAGGTATCCCAGGCTAACCCAGGTTCGAGAGACGAGGATTTAATACACCCTGTTCAATCGGTTGCAAGGGAAGCCAGGCGGAACACAGTACCTTAAATGGAGAGGATCCTCCAGCGGGGGCAGTTGTTCCTGGCAGTGGGTGCAAGTCGCAGCGTCGTCCAGAGGAAGAGAAGATCTCGTCGTGGAGGAAAGATGAAGGTCGTTGCACTGCCAGGGAAGAAACCAGCCGCGGAGTTCTCCGGTACAAAGATAGTACCCTTTCGGTTCGCGGTGAGGGTGTAAACGTGGTATCCCGGTTGCCGGGGTGCTTGGCACAGGCAAGGCGGCCACGAGATGCTCCACAAAGGCGAAAAGAAGGTAGACTGGTTATCCCCACCAGTCGAAGGAAGAAGACTCTCCGGGCTGGAGATCTCCTCTGTCGTTGGAAAAAGTGGTGAGGCGGTTCTGCAGGGCTCCACCAGTGGTGTCGTTGTTGCAGGCCGGCTCAGCTTCTCCCTCCTCGGATTCTTTAGGTCCAGTGGCAACGTCTGAAGTTCCAGTCCCCAAAGCCCTGCTTTTATGCAGCACACCCCCATTCACTCAGCCTAGCCGTCAATCAAACATGCTAAGTGGTGAGCCGGCCGGCTCACCACTTGGGCCAATCGCACAAGAGTGCGACTTGAGTTACCAAGGTAACTCAGTTCAGGGTGCCTAAACCCCCTCCCACACCTCCTGTGGTACCCAGACAGAGTGGCACCACTTTTGGAGGCTTCTGTGGAGAAGCCCTCCAAAAAGTGGAACAAAGGGCTCGACTTGGGTTGGAGTCACAGAAGAGAACACAAACGCCATTTTAGAATAGAGTTCTGGCAAAAAATACCAACCGGCAAATTAATATTAAATAAATAAACCGGCGGTATGTTCGAGGCTATAAGAATTAAATAATTAAAGTTGGTAGCCTCGAACAACGGGAAAATCCCATATAAATATATTCGCGGTCGAATATAAAAAGTAATATCCACTGCCACCAGCCAAAACTCGATCAGGGGGGATGGAGACGTGCCCCCTCGAACAACAGACCCCGGGGCAATCGAATTGCCCCGGCCAGTACGTCCACAATATGATGGTTTGTACTGATTTCTGTTAATAATTTGGGACTAGCAAAGCCAATGGTGACTTTAAATGCCCTGGGAGACAGTAGTCAGTCCCGGGGTTTGGAGTCTATGTTGGGGGGGTCGCTACGACACCCCTGGGTTACGGCACGGAGGGTGCTGTGTAACCCACATTAAAAAAAAACACATGAGACCCTATGGAGTAAAAGACCCCGTAGCCCATAAAACACATGGAAAGTTAAAGGAACACCTCAAATCATGTCTAAGAATGGGAGCAAAAGAATCTCACTCTTAGCAGGAGAGAAAAAAATAAACCCCAAAAATCCAGAAAAGCTGCTGGGGGACTCACTAGGTTTGGGAAATTAGCCTTACAGAGAATTCTCCCTAACACTCAGCAAGGTCTCTCCCCACCCCCCCCCCCGCCCCCCGAAGATAAAAATCACAAAGGATTTTCCCACCCTGGAGGGCAGGGGAAAGGCCAAGAAGTGTGAAAATGACCAAAAAAAGGACTGGAGCCATTTTGGTAAAATGGGCACCCCACAACACAATAACCTTCTATGATGACTTGGCTGACATCTTGTCTTCTGCACACAAACCCAATACTTCTACTATAGTACTGGGGGATTTTAACAGGTGGCTAGGTAACCCGCTGGATATAGAAGCCACACGGCTGGTCAAACTGTTCACACTCAATCATTTTGATATTGGGAGTGGAAACAACCCGACACATAATTTGGGCAATGTGTTGGGTAGCCAGTAAAAACTTGCCACTAGGTTATGTGGATACCCAATCTTGTGTTTGGTCGGACCACTTCTTTGTTTCCTTTGGCTTTGTACTGCCGTGTCCGTTAGTTCAGAAAAAATAATGCTTTCCACACTATCTATCAGAAGGTATAACAAAATTCAACAGAGATCTGGACATCCGTCTCCGTTCCCTCATGGAATCTACCTCTGACTCTGATCTCCTGACCACTTGGTCGCAGAATTAGATATTTTACCGAGCTACTAAATCTTATAGCGCCAATTACTTTGAAGTCAGAGAAATATTGAACAATCAAAAATGGTGTACTTCTGAACTATCTGATTGTAAAAAGGAGAAGAGAAAATCTGAAAAAAAGCCTGGTTGAAAGACCAATCTGAGATTAATAGGGATAAATGGAAATCATTGGAAAGACTTTATAGAAGAGAGACTCTTAATGGCAAAGAAACTTTCTTTGACAATCGAATTGTACAGGCTAAGAACAATTCTAGACTACTCTTTCAGATCTTCAGGGATCTTGAAAAACCCAAAGTCATGCTTCACCAGATCGTTACTGTCAAGCAATTCAGAAGGCCTTTGCTTTAAAAATATCAGCTGCGCAATCTCAAATTACCATCATTTTAGCAAGTATGGAGCCTACTGATCCTCATGTTACTAGTACTAGATTAAATCAAGGTGCAAAACCAGCCTTTTATTTCAAGGGCATCTCGGAAGAGGCCTTGTAAAACATGAAGAAAATAAGACCCACTACATGTGTGGGAAAGTTCTTCCTTTTCTTGTACGCCTGATTAATGCTAGTTTCAGGGAATCCTGAGTTCAATTGGCTTTGAAGGTGGTCTCCGTGACCCCCCTTACTAAAGAAACCAGGCCTGGATCAAAAGGTTCATTCTAACTTTAGACCTATTTCTAACGCACCTTTTTTGTTGAATATACTGGATAAGGTGGCAAAATCCCAGTTTCGGGAACATTTGAGAATCTCCAGAGCCTTGCACTTGAGACAATCAGGCTTTAGAGCCTGTTACGGCACTCAGAGTGCTCTACTGAATATGAAAAATGAAATGCTCTCGATTATGGATATTGGCAAGGCGGTGCTGCTGATGTTGCTAGGTCTGCCAGAAGCCTTTGACTTGTCGACACAGACAAATTGTTATGTGGACTTTCTACAGAAGGCTCCTACTCTACCAAGCCTATCGCCTGGATCAAATCTTTTTTGACTTGGCGTGTATCCCGGATAGTTTGGGGCAACGCACACTTGTCTGACGAGCTGCTGGAATGTGGGGGTCCCTCAGGGTGCTTGTCTGTCCCATTCTATTTTTAATGTCTATTGTCCTCTGTGATCTCTTGGACAGGTTGGGTGTGCATTTTATGAACTATGCTGGTGACACCCAACTTGTCTGAGTTGACCGGCATGTATACAGAAGACGTGGAGCGCATTAATGAAGTCTACACAGCAATTCAATATTGGATGGCTAATATTGCGATCTGTTTGAATGCCACCAAAACCAAGCTCATGCTGTTCGGCTCACCCCAAGCCAGATCCAAACTGGACAGCCAGTATGCAGGCCTCCATATTGAGAACCACCTTATTAAAACTGTCAACAAAGACAAAGCATTGGGCGTGACTTTTGAATCTTCTATGAACTCGAATGCGCACATCAAAAATGTCCAACAGTCAAATATATTATGCTCCTAAGACTAGTCAAACCTTATGTGTCTGAAGCTAACTATTCCACCTTGATGCCTTGATAATGCCAAAGATTGATTACGGCAAGGCCTCGATTGGGGTTAGTAACAACAGCCTCAGGCGTCTTCAAGTCTTACAAAATAATGCTGTACTTATTAAGTGTTGCGAGACATGAATCTATCTCCTCTCACAGAAGGAACTTGCACTGGCTTCTGGTGGAAGCTCGGATTCGTTTTAAGGCCATGACAATTGTCCATAAAGGTTTGTATGGCCAAGCCCCAGGTTATATGAAAGAGTGTATTAAAGTTAATCATTCGGGTAAAACGACCCGATCGAGCAACGTGGTCTGCTTATCTGTTCCTAGGAATATGCGCGCTAGAGGCATCGGCAGATCTTTTGCTGTTCAATCCGCTACTCTATGGAACCAACTCGCGCTTAGAAAATGATTTACAGAAATTCAGGAAAGGGTTGAAATCCACTATCTTTGAGTAATTTTCTCCTGGATTGATGTCTCCTTTCTCTTCTTTTTTTCTCTTCTGCAACCTGAAGCCTGTGGGGCGCACAACCACCCACCTGCCAAACCATAATGCACCCCACCCGGCTCATGTCCTTCGTACCAGCGCCTTCATTCACAAATCCCCCCCCCCTGCATGCCACATCGGCTCGCCATTTCCGACCCCTGCACCTGAACACCATACACTGAGCCCCCCCCTTGCCTGCCCCCCCAATCACCATCCAGCCCCACTCTAAGATCAGAGGAACACTCTGGTGTGCCAAACACCACCTGCCTCCTACCCTCATCCCACACATTTCAGCCCAACTCGCCCTCCCTCTGCCCCCAGACATCTAATGATAACGACCCCCTACCCTCATTCGTTCACCCCACGCAATTTCCAACACTCAAGCGAGGGGAGCTATCTGGCGCTTCAAACAAGAGCCCCCCGCCACTACCGCGGCATCGTTGCAGTCATGCAGGAACTCCCCCCGACCTCTGCCCTCCCCGCCAAACCCACTTTGACCACTCACTAACACACTCCCTCTCGTGTAGAGCTCCACGTCACACTAACCTCGTCAACCCTCCACCAACACGCACTCCATACATCCCCCACATGAGTCGCAAACCTCCTCACCAACACCACTCCTTCGAAAACCACAGCATCTCCTTGACAGCGCAGACCCACGAGGACAACCACACCCCGAACTCTGCACAGCTCGGCGACCCCCCCCCCCACTCCAACTGTGAGAGCATCTAGCCCTACCACCCACACCCTCCTCCCCAACCCTCAGCTTGACCCCATCCCCAGACCTCCCCTTCAAACCCTTTCTATTCTCTCAAAGTAGCACGTCTTGCCCTTTCTAAAACTGTCGTTTCATCCCCTTTCTCCTCTGACCCTCCTACCCTCTCACACCCCTCTTGCAGCCAAACCGGAAAGGTTGACCGACCCTCTCCCTCGACTCCACTCCTTCACCACTTCATCAATCCAACGTCTCATCCTTTTCCAGCCCTACCATCAGGCCCTCCCTTCCTGTCTCTCCCTGTCTCCCTCTTTGAACTCAACCTCTCACCCAGTACACCTAAACCCCTAGCATCCTACAGACTCGAACCACAATCAACATCTTGCATTACACCACACATGCACCACTCACCGCCCTCCCTCCCCTGATCCTCCCCACCACATCTCACATACCTACCACCACCCGCCTACTCTTCCCGCTCCCCATCGACCAAACCCACTCACCCCCCCCCAAAGAGCATTTGCATCCCAAACCCCCATCCCTCGGTGAGCCACTCAGACTGATCCAACCACACCTGCCATTACAACGACTGACTCCTTATCCCCTGCCTCTCAATCCAACCGAGCCCTCCCATCCAATGGGTCAAAACCACCACGCATCATGAAGTCACCTGCCTCCTTTTCAATGCCCGATCTGTGGCGAGAAACAGACACAGCTTCTCCAGCATGGGTCTGGCATGGATTCACATGCTCATGAATATTCCCCGTCAGGCTGGGAATCCTAGGTAAAAGAAAAATCAGTTTGTTTCGTTTCTGAACTGTCTTTCTCCCATAAACCAATCACTGAGCTCTGGGTCATACTGCCCCCAGCCAATGACGACCCTCTGCCTAAGCCCCTCCTCTGGCAGCCATCTTCAGATTTGTATCGCACATTCAAGTGTTGGGAGTCCTCGCGCTTCGTTCTTCAAGCCTTTGTGCGTTTTTTCCACTTTTTGTTAGGTAAACACTAATTTTCGGTCAATCGAGCCTGTGTGTTCAATCAATTATCCTTCCGATTAACTGGGACCGTTTTTCAGCTGGTTTCAGCGCCCCTCAAGCGTCGATTTCATTGTGGTGTTCTTGGAAGCTTCCAGAAGTTTCTTCAGGCCTACACTGCGTGGATCATGTCGGATGAGGACGGCGCTTCACTCTTCAAGCTTTGCTCCGGCTGCGATTTGCATAATGTGCACATGGATGACAAACATTCCCAGTGTCTGTATTGTCTGTAACCGACTAACAAAGATGATGATTGTGTGATTTGCCGTGGCTTCACTAAGTGCACGACGAAGGATTGACACCAACGGCTGGAACGGTGGCTGAGGGCCAAGGCCTCTGCCCGAGGTGGTTCCCAGAGGCATGTATCTCCTGGATCCAGCAAACCTGAGTGGGCTTATAAATCCTTTGAGGGCACCCCACTTGTGGGGGCCCAACACGAGGCCAAGCACTGCGAGTCCGCTTCCGTCAGGGATCGTTGCTGGTGGGGGTCGCCGTTGGTGTGAGTCCGCGATGGTCAGGGCGCGTTCGACATCTGCATTGGTCTCCAGCCACCACTCTGATTCTTCGTCCAAGAGGAAGTCAGCTACCCCGGGTAAGCCGAGGGAGACTCCGGAGAAGGCCAAGCAGGGTACGGTCTCCGGCCTACCCGAGAAGGAGAAGGGGTAGTACCCTTTGGGTGCACTACAACAACCTTAGCCTCCTGGCAATAGGACCCAACCTTTGCTATAAGTATGAACTACACAGGTTGGTAGTGTGGATGAGCAGCCAGGCTTTTCTCAAGAGGGGTCAATCTGAGCAGTAGGGTAGTTACACAAAGATTCACTGTGACAAGTATTGAAATATACACTGGTACTCAAGGTTTCTTGATAAAAGAATTATTAATTTGTTTACCAATCAGTTAAACAAGCCTTCAGAAGGGAGCAATATAATAGTAAAACTCAAATGCACTTCAAAAAACACACTGATAGGTTTCTCAATCAGCATATACCCATTGGGGATGGCACACACACTTCCTACACCCTGAGGTGACTTAAATAGCTAGGACACTGTGGAAAGTAATATATCACACTTACATTCAGATATGGCTTATTAGAGTGTCAAAGGAAAGGGTTATTAGAATAAACAAGAGATCACAAATATTCTTAAGCGGGCAAATATTTTTGGACCCCCCCCCCCCCAATGCAGAGTAAATTGGCCCCTTCCTGGAAGGACAGGTGTAACACAATGTCAGAGGAGGGAAGAGTCATTCAGTGAACCAGGCTAGGCCAATGTCAATTGGGCAAAAGTCAATGTGAGCTGAAGCACTTCTTGCAGGTAAGTAAAAGATCTTTGCACAAAGTTTTAGAAATCTTTGAAGAAAAAGAAAAATCAATGTAGGGCCACAAGCTGTTAGGCTTATGAGAGTAGAAGATGCAAGCAACTCTACAACAAGAGGTAAGTTCTGTGCAGATCCTGTTGTTCCTGGGCCTTAGTCGTGGGAACAAGAGGGAGGACTTCTGAGGATGCCTGCACTGCAACGGAACGGTCACCGACGGCAACCAGCAATCTTCAGACACGTGGCATTTCAATGCTTCAGCTCCTAGTGTCTACCGCAAATAGCACCACCACAGTTTCTGGCTGTCGAGATGAGCTTTCCTTGCTTGTGGGGTCCAGCACTCTGTTGAGATGGCTCAAGCTCGGTCAGTCCTGCTTCCTGGGAGTCCGGAAGATCTCCCTGCAGCTCTTGGCCAACTTAAAAGCAATGCACATGGTCTGGTGTTCCTCTCCCTGGCTCTACGGTTTCCAGCAGCGACGACAGTGGAAATGCAACCAGCTTCGAGAGCATGTGCAGGTGGCTTACTTTGGAGTGTATTGGTCCCACCAACTCAAGGGGAGAAGTTGTCCTTGCAAGGCTTCTCTAGTCAAGGCGAATTCGGAGCTTCACCACAGTAGCCGGGCTTCACCAGGCAAACCACCGGTCCAGGAGTTGCAGCAGGCGTCTCTTCCAAGTTCTTGTTCCGATTCCTTCGTCCAGTGGTGGACTCTGCTTTCCAAGCCAAACAGCCTCGCCTTTTATGCAGGTTTCTCCCATTCATTCCAGCCTAGCGGTCAGTCACCCAGCAGCCAGCCAGCCAATCACTTAGGAGTGCATTCCTGTCTCCTAGGAGGCTAAGCACATGGAGTTTCGGGCACCTCGTTCACTTCCTGCCCCCGACAGACCCTGGAGCCAGAGGTAGGTTTCACTCGTGAAGCCCGCCAAAGACAAAACGAACAAAGGGGCTAAACCTGGTTTGGCGCGCAGAGTAAACCTCAAGAAAGACCTAAACAACAAGAAATGGCAAAAAAAAGACTGAGGCCATTTTGACAAAAATGGCACCGTGGGTGCTTCACTGCAGTTGCGAACGCAGCCCGCTCTAAAAAAACCTCAGGGTAGTAAAAAGTAAACCACTGCCCCAGCCATTAATTGTGTAAAGGGTAACATAAAAATGTTACATGAGAAACTAGACAAAGGGAATACTAAGTAACCCCTCCAACACCCTTGTTTTAAGATAGTGTGTGCTGGGTCCAGAAAGTTACAAATGTAAGTAAAGTCAATTTCACTTTAATGCTCTTCGAAACAGTAGTTACCCAACAGAAAGGTATTTAAACCTTTGTGAAATCTGACAGACTTCTATGTGCCACTGCACTGAAGGTGCTGTGTGACGCAATGTAAAAGATGATGCCTATGGAATCCACAACCAAAAAAAAAACGTGTTAATCATTACAAAAATACACGAGAGAGTGAGAATTCTCCCTAGCACCGGGCCAAGTCATCCTCCATCAAGTTGGTGGTGGCGTCACTCACGAAAGCCATAGGGGCTGACCTGGTCCAGGATACCCCGACAATGGCCAGGGTGTCTCTTCCTTCCAGGAGGGAGGCTTTGAGCAGGCCAGTTGAGAAGACTCTGGAGAAGAGGATGTCGGACCTCAGCCCGAGACCTACCCCTCAGGACCCGAGGAAAGGGGGGTGGCAATGAAGGTCTCAAAGGAACAGACATTTCTTCTACTGATAAGGATGAGATCCTTTCCATCCACACCATCCGTGGGGACGATGCCGACGAAGGGAACGCTGGGGAATCGCCCTCCGGAGGTGACAATGACGGGGATACCATCCGTGAGGACGACGAAGGCCCCTTGTCCCGCCATTCCTATCCCCCGATAGGACAAAGGTCCTTGGCACAGCACACCTGCAGCGCAGGTGCCTCTGAAGGATCTCGCTGGTGTCAGATACAGAGGATTCCAACGGACCCGTGGCACCGGCCACCCAGTGGACACCGGGGGAACCGCCGACCAAGAAGAGGAGACGGCATCCCACACCTCGATGCCACCCTCTCCCCAGAGGGAGACTGAGTGAGACACGACGATGATGGGCATGGGTGACAACGGCAGGATGGGAGACCGCCCCTCCCCCCCCTATTCCCCCGTCGCCGCCTCCCAGAGCTGCTCCGCCATTCGAAGATTTCCCGAGCATCAGAACTTTTCCAGCTCACACCGGAGGAAAAGGAAGGCTTCTTATATCAGCGCCGGGAGGTGACGAGGAAGACCATCCTTTCGGTACCGCTCCCAGACAATTTTTGGGATGAGGGGCTGGCTCTGCTGAAGAACCCCGCGACAGCCCCAGCGAAGAGAGACTGGTTAGAGAAAAAGTACAGGGTGCCGGACTCTGCACCCAAGTGCCTACAGTCACAGCAGTTGCTGAACTCGGTGGTCTCGCCGGCTGCCAGGAAGAAATCATTGAGTTTGGCATCTTCTTCCACCCCTCCGGACAACGAAGGGAAGAAATTGGATTCCATGGGTAGAAAGGTTATCTACTCGGTGGCGACGACGGTCAAGACTGCCAGCGCCCTCGTGATCATGGCAAGATATGACCAAGAACTTTGGTATGAGTAGGCTCCTCTACTGGACTTCCTCCCCGATGACAAGCAGGCAGAGGCATTGGAGAGGTGGTGTCGGACCACGCCATCACTGTGGCCCTGGACATTGTGGACACAGGTTTCTGCTAGATGGCGAACAGAGTCTGCCTTCGCCGTTGTGGCTGGCTCAAGGCCACCTACTTTAGACAGGAGGTCCAGACGAGGGTCCTGGACATGCCCTTTGACGGAGACAACCTATTTGGAAAAACGGTGGATGAATCACTCGAGGCCATCAAGATGGACATGGAGACGGCACATGCCCTAGGCACCCTGCAGCAACGTAGTCTGTCCTTTCGTCCCTAAGGATGGAAGTCTTTCAGGTCTTCAAAGGGTTTTGGCGGGGGGGCTCATCCTCTTACCGCCAACAGGGGTCACTCCAAGGCCTTCGGGGGCAGATGCCGTTGTCAAGTTCCGCAAGGCGGCCTTTCGACCTCGAAGCAAGACTGAACCGGCCAGGACATCGGGGGGGCCCCCACCCATGCACCCCAGTGGGAGGTCGGCTGGCGAACTTAGTCAATGGGTGGGGCACCATCTCCGACTGTTGGGCACTGGACGCTCTTGCCCACAGACACACTCTGGAATTTCAACGAAAATGTCCTCGTATACCACCGGGCGACTTTGGGGCTCCACTGTCTACTCCAGGTACTTTCTCGTCAGAAAGAAGACTGGGGCTGAAGGCCCATTCTCGACCTACGACGACTCAACAAGTACATCAAGTCCCAGAAGTACCGGATGGTGACTCTGCAGCACATGCTCGGCCAGCTGGAGCAAGGAGACGATCTGTCGTCGTTGGAGCTGGAGGACGTATACTTCCACGTCGCCATACACACAAGACATCCCAAGTTTTGAGTCTTGACCAAATTCTGGCCCCAGTGGTGGCACATCCACTACTCCAGGGGATCCACATGTATCTGGACGACTGACTCATCTGGACCAAGTCAAAGGACATCGCCATCTATCACACGGTGCAGACCGTCCGGCTGCTGACGAACCTGGGGCTCTAACTGAATTATGCAAAGCCCTGCTTGACTCCATTGCTGGCCACCCAGTTCCTGGGATCCAGGCTCGACAGTGGCTTGCCTGGCAGCTCCATCAGAAGAGAGGGTTTCAGCCATCGTGGGCAAGGTGCAATGGCTGTTGGCACTGAAGTTCATCACAGTGCGGGCTATCAAGTCGCTGCTCTGCATGATGTCATCGTGCATATGACTGATTCGGCTCTGCAGTCCACGGATGCTTCCACTCCAAGAGTTCCTCAATGCACATTGGGTCCGGAAGCTTTCAGGACAGGATCGCGCTAGACGTGGAGTTCCATGGAGCGATATGGTGGTGCGGTGTGTGCTCCAACATTGCGTGAGGAATGGACTTTCAGAGCTCCCATACCAGGAGACGGTCACGACGGACGCTTCTCTGGAAGGCTGCAGAGCCCACACCGGGCGTCTTCACGCCAGAGGTCTGTGGCAGACTGAGAAGATGACACTGCTGATCTACGTTATGGACCTACAAGCAGTGTTTTGTGCCATCCAGTCGTTTCTACGGTCTGTTAAGGGCAAGGTGGTGAGGATCTTCAGGCAATACCACCACAATGTTTACATTCGGAAGCACAGGGGCTCCAGATCCCCAGCGCTCTCCACGGAGGCACAGGACTTGTCACTGGGCCGTCGCACAGGGGATGTTCCTTGCTCCATTCCACTTGGCAGGAGTAAAGAACACTGTCGCTGAGTCTCTCAGCAGGGAGCTGCCCTCTTGCCGCGAGTGGGAACTTCAGCAGGGTCAGGTGAACAGTCTGTTCCTCAAGTGGGGCAAACCCAGATTGATCTCCTCTCGACAGCGACGAACACCAAGTGCCGGAGGTTCGCCAACAGGTTCCCCCAGCATTGGAGAATTGGGGACGCATTCTCCTTCCCTTCGGAAGGCCTGTTCTTGTACGCGTTTGCCCCCATTGCTGCTGCTACTTCGAGTCATCAGTCAACTCAGACGGTAACAATGCAGGATGATCCTCATCGCACCTGGCTGAGGTAGATCTGGTACTTGGATCTTCTCAGCGTGTCGACATCCTCCTCCAGTCAAGCTGCGAGTGGTGGCGGATCTTCTCACCAGGGAAGGAGGTGCAATTCTACACCACAATCCGTGATCGCTGAACCTGAAGGCCTGGCTACTGCACAATTAGAGTTCGGTGGTTACGAGCTTCCCGCAGACTGCAGGAGGTACTCTCCAAGTCCAGGGCGTCGTCGGCTTTGAAGTGCTACCAAGTGGAAATGTCTTGCGACCTGGTGCCGTTCGCAGAAGATCAACCCTTCGAGGGTCACGGCCCCTCGGGTGCTTCCGTACTTTACTTTGGCTAAATCGGGGCTGGCGCACGTCTCCATCATGGTGCATCTAGTGGCTATGTCTCGCTACACCAGATCCCCAGGGAAATCCTCTTTGTGGTTGCACCGTCTTGTCAAGGAATTCATCAAGGCACTGCTCTGCTCGTTTTCGCCGGTTAAGGCCCCGGCATGGGAACTCAGCGTGGTGCTGACTAGGCTCATGGGGGCTCCATTCGAACCTATGCATACAGCTCCGCTTAAGTTTCTGTCGTGGAAGACCACTTTCCTCGTGGCCATCACCTCTGCATGACGAGTGGGAGAAATCCAGGCCCTGTCCTGCAAGCCACCTTATTTGACTTTCCACGAGACGAGGGTGGTGCTGCGGACGCACCCCTCCTTCATGCCCTAGGTTCCATCTGACTTTCATCTCAACAAACCCTTGGTGTGGCCTGTGTTTTTTCCGTTGCTTTTGTTGCCGGCTGAGAGGACTTTGCACTTGCCGGATGTTGCTTGAGCGCTGAAGTTCTATGTGGCCCGCACAAAGTTTCCGGCAAACTTCTCAGGTTTTTGTGAACTTTGGCCCCGTGAACCATGGGCAGACTCTGTCCAAGGCTTCCATTTGCAGGTGGCTCTCCGGCTACATCACCCACTGACGCCGGTAGGCAAACTGACCGTTGCCTGGCTGTCCGAGAACCCATTCTACCAGAGTGATCCCTGCCACAACGGTGTTCCTGTCTGGTGTGCCCCTGCTGGACATTTGTTGGGGTGCTATGTGGACATCAAAGCACACCTTCACGAAATTCGACTGCATCGACAGAGATTCCAGGGAGGAGTCCACAGTCGGCCTAGCAGTGCTGCGCAACCTGTTCACTTGAAGGTGAGCCTGGTGAGGAGGTAAGAGATTGCTTCTGTTGAGCCTTGCCACCTCCCGTGTTTGTGCATGTGTTTACTGCTGTGTATTCTATATTCATGAGCATGTGAATCCATGCCAGACCAGGAACAAGTTACTTTCCTTTAACTGTTCTCCAGAATGGGACTGACATGGATTCACATGCAAACCCTCCCACCTGCCCCTCTGCTGCTCTTCTCTTGGTCCTAGTGCCACTTTACGTGCTACCAAACGGAAGATGTCTGCCAGCGGAGGGGCTTAGGTAGAGGGAAGTCATAGGCTGGGGGCAGTATGACCCAGAGCTCAGTGATTGGTTTATTGGAGAAAGACAGTTCAGAAACGAAAATGAAACTGATTTTTCTTTCACCAAGGATTCCCAGCCTGACGACTGGGAATATTCATGAGCATGTGAATCCATGCCAGGCCCATGCTGGAGAATAACAGTTAGAGGTAAGTAACTTGTTCCATCTTTGACCTCCTATCCTCTGACAATCCTTGCCTCATTTTCTTCACGGAAACTTGGTTCTCAGACGACTTTGCACAAGTCAGGCACAAGGATTTCCCACCTGGCAACTTGCTTATCCTTCCTCCCCCCGCCCCCTAGCCGACCTTCTGGACAAGGCAGAGTAGCGATCCTGTACAAACCTCATTTCGGGGGGGATTGTGTCCTCCGACGTATTCCACATCTATGACCGGTAATGTCCACAGCTGTGCTGCTTCGGAAAATTTTCGGCAGAGGGCGTCCTGCGTCCATGACGTCGATCCCTTGTCCCTCGAGGTCCTCCGTCAACGGTCGACGTCACCGGGTGTTATATATAGGATGCACGGCGCCCGTAGCCTCAGTTCAGTTTTTTCCACAAACGTGTTTGCTTCAGAATCTCGGTGCGCTCGATTCTTCTCTACGAAAGCAATGTCTTTGTCTTCTTCTACTATCCCGAAGTCGGGCTTTAAAAAGTGTCGGGACTGCGGTTCGAAGATGTCCATCACGGACCCACACGACATCTGCCTCTGGTGCCTCGGCGAAAGCCACGCCACCGATGACTGTGAGGATTGCCAGTGCCTGACGTCTAAGGCCTTGCAGGAATGTAAGAAGAAATTGAAGGTAGGTAGGGTGTCTAAGCCCCATAAATCGAAATCTGCTGGGCTTTCGACCAATGACTCGAGGGGCGACTCTGCATCAGCGAAAATCCAGGGGGGTCTCAGTCTAGGAGTGATTCTCGCCATTCATGTGCCTCATTGAGGCATTCTAGAAAGCGTTGTCTCGGTCGCCGTCCTCCTCCGAGGAGGACTCCGCCAGATGGTTGACTTGTCCCACCAAGTCTTTGTCACCGGCCGAATGGGAATCATTCCGCAGGCAGATGTTGGCGATTTTCGAGTCGCAAGGCACGGTTCTGTCTGCACCTTCGAAAGAAGCCGGCAAGGAACGGGTTCGGTCCACCACTCGCATGCCTTCGGGCTCGGGCGGTCAGCACGATCGTCGGGAGCCGTTGAGGTCCCGTTCGGACAATGTAGATCGCCATAGCCGTGCCAGATCCAGGTCCCGGTCCTCGACGCCTTCGGAACCTGTGAAGCCTTCGAAGAAGGCGTATACGCCATCTGCGCCGTGTCCTGTCGACGCCGTTTGTGGAGGATTTGCCGGAGGTGACCCGGAGGGCTTTGGAACCTTAGAGGAAGGCTCTCAGTAAGTCTGTGAGGCCGGTTTTTGAACCCTATTCTGTTCCTACTCCTATATTGGAGTTTTTCCAGCCTTTGCAAGACATTTCAGAGTTTGAGGAACTGTCTGATGAGGAGATGGTTGTGCCTCCTGATGTCCCTGATGATCTTTTGTCTGGGCATAGTCAGATGGAGGAACTCCGTCAGTCATTGCATGACGCTAGGGCCTGGACACCTCTCCGGAGGTGGAGTTTGGCCGACCTGAGCCTGGGGCGCATGAGGATTCCTCTTATCAGCGTCTCATGTCAAGGGTGACAGAATAATACTTGGGGTGGTCTGCTCCACCTGTTGATTTTGATCAGGATGATTTGTCGGACATCCTCGATCAAGGTACACCAACTGACCCGGTGTTGCCGTTTCACATGGCTTTTCAAAGGAGGGTGGCGGCGGCTTGGACTGCTCCGGAGAGTCTACCAGCAGTTAATAAGTCGCTTCTGAAAATAAAAACGCCCATCCAGTGGTGACCCCTGCTACTTATAGACGCACCCTACTCCGGAGAGTTTGGTGGTGCCGGTGGCTACGGCCTCCTCGAAGCAGGCTGCGTCCCCTACCATCCCTCCTGATGGGGACGATAAGCACTTTGATGGTTGGGCGAGGAAGGTATTTTCGGCTGGGGGTATGGCGTTGAAGGCGGCCAACTTCACTTGTGCCTTAGCGAGATTCACACACTCTGTGGAACTGTGCGTCTTGCCGGCTGAGCATATTCCCAAAGGGGAGGAACATGATGTTTTTCTATCCCTCGTAGCTGCAGCAAAGTCTTTGAGCGCTGCAGTACGTCATACTCCGCTTTTTCGTCCTAGTGGACAACAAAGGAGCAGAGGTTCCTTTCGGTACTACTCTTCCTTTGGTAGATCGAGAGGAGCTGCCAGGAAAAGGGGCCACCGTAGGAGTACCCGGGTTGGAAAGCAAGTTACTCGGGCTGCCAAAGCTACTTGGGCAGTTGGCTCTTTGCCCTCAGGCAATGCCACAGCTGCGACGGTGCAGTCATGAGGCCCATGGTTGGGGGCAGACTTGCGCAGCATCTTGTTGAATGGCGGGCCATTACTTCAGATGTGTGGGTTCTGGAGATCATAGCCCACGGCTACTGTCTTCCCTTCCGCCAGAGGCCTCGCGACAATCCACCGAGGAAGCTCTCTTTGAAGCGTCGAGATCCGCTCCTTGCGCAGGAAATCCTATCCCTGCTTACTTTCATGTACCGATTCATCCAAAGCACAGGAAGTACCTGAGGTTTGGGGTTGGCGACTCGGATTTTCAGTTTCGGGTCCTGCCGTTCGGATTGACCTCCGCCCTGAGGGTCTTCACCAAGCTGATGGTGGTGGTGGCAGCGTATCTCAGGAAAGGGGGATTCACGTCTACCCCTACCTGGGCGATTGGTTGATCAGGGCGAGCTCTCACGAGCAAGCCCTGGATCATCTGTCCGTCACCTACCACTCCCTTCACAAGCTGGGCTCCTCCCTCAATTTAATGAAGTCCCATTTGACACCTACCCAGCGGCTCCAGTACATCGGAGCAGTGCTCGACACATCCCTGCGGCGGTGTTCGCCTCCCCAGGTGAGGGCTCATCACGTTCTGCAGATGGTGGACAAGTTTCAACGTGCCCAGAGTCTCCCGCCGTTCGAATTCCTGAGGTTGCTCGGCCTCATGGCATCCTGCATTTTCCTGGTGCCAGAGGCCAGGCTGCGGATGAGATCTCTGCAGTGGGCTCTCAAGATGCAGTGGTTGCAGTTCTCCGGCAGGATGTCGGATCCCGTTCAGATTCCGATCTCGGTCGCCCAAGATCTTCTATGGTGGGCCGACGAAGGCAATCTGATGAAGGAAGCACAATTTTGGCAACCATGGCCAGAGGTGACTATCGTGACGGACGCATCCCTCACAGGTTTAGGAGCTCATGCCAACGAGTTGACAGCCAGTGGACATTGGTCTCCGTCGGAGTCCAGACTCCACTTCAATCTGTTAGAGCTGAGGGCCGTCAGGCTAGCCCTGAAGGCTTTTCTGCCATCTGTGCGGGGGAAGAATGTCCTGATTATGACGGACAATATAGTGGCCATGCACTACCTCAACAAAAAGGGGGGGGGCAGGGTCACTCCCGTTGTGCAGGGAGGCGATGCAGCTCTGGTTCTGGGCCATCCAGCAGGAAATTTCGATCTCGGCAGTTCATCTGGCCGGAGACGAAAACGCAGCGGCGGACGCTCTGAGCAGGCACAGCACAGTTTCTCACGAGTGGGAGCTGACTCAGGAAGTTCTTTTGGAGATCTTTGCCCTTTGGGGAACCCCACAAGTGGATCTCTTCGCCACCAGTGTCAACTGGAAGTGCGGAAGATTCTACTCGCTGGAATTTCCTCCAAGAGGAGCCTTAGGGGACGCATTTGTTGTGGAGTGGTCCTTCCCACTGCTGTACGCATTTCCTCCAGTCCCCGTCATTCCGCAAGTGTTGTGGAAGTTACGGAGGTTCGGTTCCCGAATGATCCTCATTGCTCCGGCATGGGTCAGGAGAGCGTGGTACCCGGACCTTCTAGACATGTCCATCTGCCCTCCACGCCGTCTTCCCTATCTGCTCTCACGGGAGAGGGGTCAGTTTCTCCATCCAGAGGTCAAGTCTCTCAGCCTTCATTCTTGGTATCTGAAAGGTTGAGGTATAAGAATTGGGACCTCCCCGAAGACGTGATGGAGGTGTTGCTTCCGGCCAGAAGGCCTGCAACGAAATCCCTGTACAGTTGCCGTTGGAGAAAGTTCTGTGACTGGTGCAGGGTACAGAATGTAGATCCTTTCCAATGTTCCATTCCTTTGGTTTTGTCTTTTTTGCTTTCTTTAGCCCACAAGGCCCTGCAAGTGGGTACCATTAAGGGTTATCTAGCGGAGCTGTCCATATTTAAGCGCTCGTCTGAGGAATGTTCTTATTTTAAAATCCCTTTGATTTCTCAGTTTGTAAAAGGGCGAACTAATGTGTTTCCACCGTCGCCTTTCCAGGTGCTGGGATGGGATTTGAATTTGGTTTTAAAGTTCCTAATGGGAGCTCTGTTTGAGCCCTTACATTCTTGTCTGTTGCGACTGTTGTCCTTAAAAACTGTATTTCTAGTTGTGGTTACTTCCGCACGAAGAGTGAGTGAGTTGCAGGTACTTTCCGCCAAGCCACTCTTTACTAAGGACAGGGTTGTCCTGCGGGTGCGGCCTTCTTTTTTTCCGAAGGTTGTGTCGGAATTCCATTTGAGCCAGAAGGTGATTTTTCTGGCGTTTTATCCTCCTCCACATCCTGTTAAGGAAGAGGAGAGGCTCCATAGGTTGGATCCTAGAAGAGCTTTGAGTTTCTATCTCTCACGGATGTCCCGGGTCAAAGTGGACAATCGGCTCTTTGTTGGTTATGCTGGAAGGCGCTTAGGTCAGGCTGTTTACAAACAGACCTTGTCTAGATGGATCATTTTGACGATTTCTGTGTGTTACCGTTTGGCGGGTAAGGAACCTCCAGAAGGCTTACGGGCTCACTCTACTAGGGGTGTGGCTGCCTCCACTGCTCTACAGAGGGGTATTCCGATTCGCAATATTTGCGAAGCAGCCACAAGGGCCTCTGTCCATACTTTTGTGAAACACTATTCCTTGGACTCCATCCATGGGCAGGATTTGGCCTTTGGTAAGGCAGTCCTTTATTCAGCAATTTGATTGGGCATTCTAAAATTCTAAATAGTAAATTCTTTTCCCACCTCCATAAGTTGGTACTGCTTCGGGAGTCTGTCATAGGTGTGGAATACGTCAGAGGACACAATACCCTCGAAGAACAAGTTCGTTCACTGGTGGGATGTTCCTCCGACGTATTCCACATCGCCCTTCCAGCCTGCCTGTCTACTGAATTTCCTATGCGATTGCTGCTTACGTTTCCACAAGGCTTTCTGCAGTCATACTGGCAGGAGATTTGTGCCACACGTTTTGGGAAAAAAATATAACAAAGGCTACGGGCGCCGTGCGTCCTATATATAACATCCGATGACGTCGACCGACGCAGGACGCCCTCTGCCGAAAATTTTCCAAAGCAGCACAGCTGTGGACATTACCTGTCATAGATGTGGAATACGTCGGAGGAACATCCCATTAAAAGAACGTTTTCCAGATATGGTAAGTAACTTGTTCTTCTCCATTTCACTCGCCGAAACCCAGACATGCAATGCAAACTGTGAATGCCTTCTAGTAAAACTCTGTACCATCAATACTCATTCACAGCTTCCTACTCGTATACAGACCCCCTGGATATGACAGACATTTTGTCAATAATCTGACTCGCTAGTTACCATTCAGGTAAACCACCCAAAACTCACATTACTGGGGAACTTCAATATCTGGTTTGATGTGCCCAACAACCCCATGACCCAACCGGACAGTCTAGAGGCACTCCACCTCTCCCAACATACCACAGGTCCAACCCACTTTGGTGGTCACACCTTGTCACTGTATCTAGTCCCAAACCGCTCATCTGGACAGATCACTCTGCCATCCCTTTTTCTGTCCACACATCACCCCCTCCACCCATTGCTCTCACAAATGATCACAAATGCTGGAACAAAGTCAAGGTTCTCCCTGACCTTGCTACAGTCTCCCAGCACTGCCGACCTCCTATAGACCCTCAACCATCAAATCCTTTGACTCCTGGCTTAAAGAATCATTACTTCTTCTCACCCCCCCCTCACGCTCCGCAGTCTCTCGCAAAGGATCGTCGCCCAAATGGGTCACGCCCCACCTAAAGACTTTCAAAACCCAAAATAACTCTCTTGAGCGCAAATGCCGAACATCTAAAATCACTCAGCAGATCTATGTTCGCTAGCCACCACCGTAATTACAAATCAGAGTTCAGAAAGGCCAAAAAGGCCTATAACAATAAACTAATCCTGAACTGTCGCAGCAGCAGCAAAGAGCTCCACAGGATAATCTCTGAATTCGTGAAACCCACCTGCACCACTGCCCAGGCCATGCTCACGCAAACGCTCTGTGACTCCCTCTCCCTGCATTCCTACAACACATGACTAGACAGGGTGGCAACCCTTAATACCAAACTTTCCACCCTCACCCCGCTGCCCCACAAGATTCCATTGCTCTGACTACTGCAGTGCCATATTTCGACACTTTCACCCCCATCTCGATATACAAGTTCCTTGATCTACTATCCGGCAGCAGACTCTCCGGATCCCCCCTTGACCGACCCCTGTCACGCCTCTTTTGAAAGAAATATTCTCCTCAACTTGTGCAGGAGAACAACCAAAGTCCGTACTAATTGACTCCCTTACCTCTGGTATCTTTCATGAGGCGTTTAAAATAGAGCATATCGAACCGCATCAGAAAAAGTCATTTCTAGACCTCCCCGCCCCCTTCACCCTAAGAATTACAGGCCGATCTCCAACACCAGATTCCTGGTGAAACTCATTGACCGCGCTGTGTACTCTCAGCTCAACCACTTCGTAGAATCCAACAAACTACTTAACACTGCTCAATCAGGCTTCAGGCCGTGCTACGTAACTGAAAGCACTCTGATCGCGATCTGGGGTGATCTCAAAGTCGCAGCAGACTCGGAGGGTTGTGCAGCACTGGTTCTCCTTGATCTGTCAGCAGCCTTTGACACTGTTAACCATTCTATCCTCCGCACGCAAATGGATTTCCTCCTTCCTCAAAAACAGGAAACAAATTGCTTTCCTCTCCCCTTTTGTCTCAACCAGTTGCACTGTGAAACTGGCGCACCCCAAGGTGCCTGCCTCTGCTCTCCTTTTCAAGCTCTGACCACTCTGCCAGGGATCATCCGCACGCACAACCTCACCTGCTACAACTACGCTGACGATACCCAAATTATCCTGAGAATTCCCCAAACAAGCTCCAACCCACGTCCTGACCTTGAAGCTTGCCTCAGAGATATTGACCGATGACAAGAAACCCACCTCCTTCTGAACCCGGATAAAACTGAGATCATGGTGTGCGGCAACACTGCCCTTCTCCCGCAACCACTCCCATGGCCCCCCTCCTTTGGCACGCCCCGCCCCTACCTCCAATATAGTCAAAATCTTTGGCTGCACTATAGACTCTGGCTTAAACCTGCCCATCAGATCCATAATGTATCAAAATCCTGTCACTACCACCTCAAACTCCTAAGACACGTTTTCCCTTACCTCACCTACCCCAACAGACTCGCTGCTATTGGGTCCATTGTTATGTCGACACTGGACTATGCCAACTCCTTATACCTGTGTGCTCTGGCATACAAACTTGACAAACTCCAGAAAGCCCAAAACGCTGCTGCCAGACTCCTTCTTGCTCTGGGACACACAGCTCACATCTCCCCTGCCCTCCTCAGCCTTTCAGGCTATGTGTTGGACCAAGGACCACTTTTTAAATCCAATGCATTACCCACCGAGCACTGCACATGACCGGCCCAGTATACCTACAAGAGAAGATTACACCCTACCACCCATCATGCACCCTAAGGTCAAGCACTGCCCTCTTGCAAGCAAGCAAGCATACCTCTGTTTCTCCCCCCAACCCACTTCCGCAGGATAGCATTGGGAACAGCCCTTGGTCATCGAATCTGGGTCAAGTATCCTGCCTCTGGATAAGCCATGGGTCTGTAAGAGGAGAGCTTACCAGTCTTCTGGTAAATTGTTCTTGAACTTGTAAAATGTTTGGAACTATTCTGAATCATCACCACAAGTCAATTGCTTTCCTTTAGAGAATACATACGTGTGAGAAAGCTTGTATTGGAACCTGTGACTTTTGAGCACTAGGGCCCCATACCTCTTAGGGTTGGACTTCTAAAGTATAGGGAATTAAACTTTTGACTGGTTCTCATTATTTATTACTTGCTGGTTTACCCTGGTTAGTTTTATTGTGAATGAACATACTGGTGATTGTGTATATTTGTATTGCATACTATTTTGTGATATTGCTCCCTGCTATTTTTATTTTTTAGTGTGTTCTAAAGGCCTAAATAACTGTATTTCTGAGGCTTGGGGGGATTTGCTAGGAATCACATGATTTGCATAAGCAGACATCTAGCCGGCCGGTGTGGAGTATTACATGATTTATTTAGGATTTCGAAAAGGGACGTCGACTGGGCGTTCTTGCAATGCTATCCCTCCTGTGACGTGTATAGTAGCCATGGTTCTTCACTCATCGAGGTCCTCCGATTTTGTTATTTTCCGCCATCGTGTTGGTCTCTGCAGAGTTTCTCGAAGTTATACCTTGGCTTGTGATCAAGCATCTAATGATATTTTATTGTAGCCTACTTACTGATCTCTTTATGGAGTATGATGACCGCAAGATTGACCGTCAGACACTGTTAGGACAGTTTTTTTCTAAAGTCCAACTAAGGGATTCATAAAACATATCTGAGGCAGTACAAAAACTCCACTCTTATTAAAAGGCTGTACCACCTGTGAATGTTGGTAGAATGGACAGAGCAGTCAGGCTTATTTTAGGAGGGAGGACTGTAGGTCAGAACAAAGAAATTGTAGCATACATATGGTTCAAAGAATCACTGATACACTAAGTATTGTGAAAAATAATGGTTTATTTTATATACAGAAGGCCAAGATACATTTTGGTGAAGTAAGTACTATTCACATAAGTTAAAAACACATTTATAAAACCAACACAATACATATGGTATATAAACCAAGGTATAACCCTATTAAGAATATCATTCAGCAGTTCACAGTGAGTCAAACCTGAAGTTATACATTCAGAAAGGCAGTACGCTATTCTTGGGGGAATAAGACCAGGTTAGATACCTTTAGGTTACAGTAAGTAATTAAAGGGCAGTAGACCCTATTGGTCATAGCATACAGTTTCAGAATCACTTACTTAAACCAACACGTGTTACAAGGATCTCTTGCAACATATTTCAATTTCTTCTATTATGAATGGGTACAGTTAGACCGCCAATGTTGCTTTTAAGAACACAGTTCAGAGGGAGTAACTTAAATCATATACTTACTGGAGGGGCATTAAGCTACTCAAGGACAAGCACAGTAAACTATTTTAGAGTGGCACTAACCAATTCGGGGAAAGAAAAACCCAATTGCATAGAAACAGCTATTCAAGGTCAGTATAAGCTATTGGTATGTGAATTATTTACCTAATGGCTAGTTATATCAAGGATATTTTTCAGAAGTGAAGGATAAAATTCTAAGGTAAGTATTAACTTTATGACTACTGTAGAAGTGCTCTAAAGTAGTTCAGGGAAAGCATTACCCAATTGTACATTTAGAAAGACACCATGTATTTCAAGGAAGTCGGGAACCTATTAGACTTTTAACAATGGCATTCAGTAATTGCTTCAAGCAACTTGAGACACATTAACTCCAAGACTGTTTTAGAAATGCTCTAAAGTTGATCAGGGAAAGCAAAACCCAATAACACACATTTTGAAGAGCACAAAGCTAATAAAGGTAGGTAAATCCTATTGGAAGGCTTTTACACTCGTTCACTTTAGAAATGAGAAAACACTACCAACTCTATTACTTTTTAGAAGAGTGAACCACAATTCAAAGTTAGTAAAATAACTTCTATACTTTGTAAAGGAGCAACAAGCAACTTAAAGTTAAGAATCAACTCAGACACTTTGTAACTTATTCTATTACATAAGCAAAGTTACTCCACTCATTTACAAGTAAGTACTATCAACATTTGTTTCAGATTTCAAGACAGAAGCCTTATCAAAGTCCTTCCCTGTTTCTAGAGCATGCGTTTTCTCAGTGGCAGAAGAGGGACCCTAGTGGTTTTAGGAGCAAGCTGTAGGCAGGCAAGGATATGTTTCAGTTGCAGGAAAGACAGAGTTACAGAGGATATCTCTTCAGACAAGTATAGAAAAGTGGTTAGGGACTTCACACAAGGCTCCCTATATGCGTTCCAGCATTAGGACTGGGAAAACTCCCTACCACACAAATCACCCACTCCGCCTCATAGGATTTACACAGGACTTAAGATAAATACTACCCAAGCCAACACAGTACCTCAGCAGAAAAGAAGAGCTTCTGGGTGGATGCCTTCAGGATGCAGCAGCGCATGACCAGGTCCTTGGGTTCCTGGTCTGGAGACTGAAACTGGCGGCAGCAATCAACAAGGTAGGCTTCCAACAAAAGATTCTCCTCAGCCTCTTGCGGCTCTGTGGATTTGGTGCCCTTTTACAGGTACCTGTTGAATACCGCTGGTCAGATTCTCTACACTCTCTCGGTCCTGCACTCTGTTGAGCGGACTTCAGGGATTTGAATCGTGCCTCTGGAGGTCCAGCAGGAGTCCACCAATTTTTTGGACGAAATCGCACTTCGGTCACTGGGTATTGGCAGTTTGCAGCCCAGCAAGGTCACAGCTCGTTGAGGGATGTCTCGTTTTGCAGTTCTTCATAATACTAGTGTGTGTCACCAGCCTCTGGGTAGGAGTACTCTCAGTCGAGACCCCCAGGTCTATTGGAAGGAAGGTTTACTTCAGGCTCCGGTCACACAGCAGACTCTGCAGTCTGTGGAAATGGTTACAGCTGTTGTTTATTCATCTTGTTCTTCGGATTTGGTTCCAGTGGTCGACTTTCAGCAGCTTCCAGGATCTGACTTTTATACTGAAACCACAGCATAACTTCTGCAAACTCTCTCTGCAGTTTACAGAAAGGGGTGTTCTGGCTGTCCAATCAGGACAGCCAGCTCCCCAGTAGGAACTGGTTCTTTTCAGGCAATCTGGAAGACAAAGGGCTCCAGTGTTATGGACTGCTCCCTTCCTTCAGACAATCTAGAGCCTCGGCGGGGTATACAAAGGATTCTCGCCGAAGACAAAACTTCAGCCAATATCTTTCCCGCTAGGACGGCAGAAGACCTTAGACAAAACAAGCAAACGAAAAATGGCGAAAAAAGGAGCCCACCATTCTAGCAGAATGGTGACCCTCCTCTGCATTACCACGGCTGATTTGACAGCCTGTGAGTAATAATGACTAAGTCATAAGAGTAGTTTCACTGCCACCAGCCATTCAAGTTAACTTTTAATTGTAACAAGACCGTCACCAGCTAAGTGAGAAAGGGGATGCAGTGCATCTCCCCAACACTCAACATAAGATGGGGTGTGCTGCCTCACTATATATCTTGTATGCCTCACATTTCTGCCCCCCCTCACAACCGCCAGCTCCCCAGTAGGAACTGGTTCCTTTCAGGCAAGGGCAAAGACAAAGGGCTACAGAGTTTTGGACTCCTCCCTCGCTTCCTGCTTTCACAGACACTCTAGAGCCTCAGGGAGAGTGGGGGGTTTGGGGCGAGGCACTCAAAGGATTCCTGCTGTAGACAAAACTGCAACCATGATCTTTCCCACCTAGGATGGCAGAAGACCTACGAAACAAAAAGCTAATGAGAAATTGTGAAAAAAGTACCCCACCATTCTAGCAGAATGGTGATCTTCCTGTGCATTACTACGGCTGAGTTGACAGCTTGCGAGTAATCGGGAGTAAAAGTCATAAAAGTAGTTTCACTGCCAGCAGCTATTCAAGTTAACTTGTAATTGTAACAAAAATGTTACCAGGTAAATGAGAAAAGGGATACAGTGTATCTCCCCAGCACTTAGGTGTGCTGGCTCACTATGTCAAAAGTAAAGGGGATGGGAATCCTACTTTACTTCTTAGGAATAGTAGTTCACCCAAGAGATGAGAGAAATTGCAAAGGGAAGCCCAAAGGCAACCCAGCACCCCTGTATTTAATATGCAGTGTGCTGCCATAGTAAATTACATACAGCCCAAACGTTAAGGTAACTATCATTCCATGCACACACAATGGAGGGACATAAAAAGGTCACCCATGAAGAGTAAAAGACTATGTACGGAAGTGGCCTGTCAGTTTCCATTTCCTTCCCACTCTCCCCTCCCTATCTATGTCTTAGCTCTTGCACTATCTGAAATGTCGTCTGACCGAGTACGATAGTAAATTTCACATCCTTACTGTTCATGGCCTGTAAGAATGTCATATTTTCCCTTGTTCCCTCCCTTGCCTTGAAGCACTTTGAAACACATTGTTTATAGGCGCTATATAAATAGACTATCATATCATATGTGAGTGATGGAAAAAGATTCCCACTCGCCTAGGACAAGAGAAAATAATCACCAAGTCCAAGGAAAAGCTCCTGGGGTTGACACAGGTCAGGGAGATTTATCTCAAATATGAAAATCTTACCTAATATACACAGCATATAGTGGCTTGCAAGATCAGCATTTGATGGCTACCGCTACTTGCCTCTGCCTACACAATAGGGTGAGTGGGAGAAGACCTGCTGCTCGAAGAGAAGGTCTGCTTACATTACCCCAATATTATTTATCTTGCAGTCCTCCAGCTTTCAAAGTGGAGAATACTCCCTTTAAATTCTGCCTCAAGTTTCCATGAAAAAAACACGCAGTTTGCAATTGTCTTCCAAGGGACCACCAGGAAGACAAATGCTGGTCATGTATACCTTTATTAAAAAAAAAAAAAAAAAAAAGCTGAGGCGTCTGCGGAATACACTGCTGGGGCCGGAGGAATCGTAGCCAGGGCAAGGCAACGCTGGTTTGTATTGGGAAACTGAGGATTCACGTAGGGGAAGCATCACGCTATGCTGTGGAGATCTTACCAGGCATCAAGGCTAACACACTACATCAATATACATGGGAACATTTCGGCACACGCCTTGGCTGAGCCGGCAACCTCCAAGCCTACTGGGTCAGTGGAGTGTTGAAATGGATTTCTAGAATCTGGCCTGATGGACAGATTGTTGGAAGCCACCCTAGTTATCGTGAACAGATTAACTCTAAGAGGTTGGCTAAAACCCAATCAAGGTAAGCATGTAGAGCAGTCAAGGCTATTCCTAGGATAGTGTGAGTGGGGTCAGGTATCCACACAGTAAAGCGCACAATAATTCAATTTAGACGGGCAAGTTAAAAAACGCTCTTAGACCCAAAGCACTGTAAAGTAAGACTTTAACTTTAGAGCTAAACCTTCCTCACTTGTGAGAACCCCAGAACTTTTCCCCTATACCTCAGTGAGTGGGAGTCTTTTTCCACACGCAGATCCTTTTACTCTTTTTATGGGTCTCATTTTTAAGACTCTCCATAGTGTCCTTTCTATCCTCTGTTGGGGAGAGTTCTCAGAAATGTGCTAATTCCTCTTACCTCAAAGACCCCCAGCAATTTTGTTGGACTCTAGGAATTTTTAACCTGGAGAGAGTGAAACCTTTTTCCCACTCATGTATTTTTCTTGTGGTTCTAACTGTGTTTCTTCTGGTTTTTGGAGTCTGGCAAACTCCATGGGCATCTTTTTGCATTGTCACACTGCACCTTTAGTGCAGTGACACTGGGAAGTCTTCCAGATTTCCCAAGGTTTAAATACCTTACTCTTGGGTTAACTACTGTTTCCAAGAGCAGTAAAGTGAAATTGACTTTATTGCATTGTAACTTTCTAGATCCGGCACACACTATCTTACAATAGGGTGCTGGAGGGATTACTTAGTATTCCCTTTGTCTAGCTTCTCATGTAACATTTTTTCGAAGGGATTGTGTCCTCCGACGTATTCCTTATCTATGATATTTGTATCTCCAGCTTGCTGGCCTCGGAAATTTTTTTTCCCTGTAGAGGGCGCTGTGCGTCGACGTCCGTCGAGTAGGTGTTCCTCGACGGCCACTGTATCGACGCCGACGTCATCATGCCTATAAATGGCCACGCGCAGCGTCCGTTGCTCAGTTCCGTTTTTCCGCGCTTCGTGTGCCTCGGAATACCGTTGCTCAGTTCGTCAGTCGATATATATTCATATTTCCTCGAGAAAACCGACTCGTACTCGATGGCTTCCTCCTCCGACCTGACTCCTCCTCGGTCCGATTTCAAAAAATGCCGAGACTGTGGGAAGAAAATGTCGTTGACCGATCCTCACAGGATCTGTTTGTGGTGTCTGGGAATCGAACACCAGTGTTCGGAGTGTGAGGAATGCCTATCCATGACGGCGAAAGCCTTGAAGGAGCGTAAGGGGAAGCTCGAGAGAGGTAAATCAGTTTTAACTTCCTCGAAGGTTTCCGCGGTAGAATCGAGACATTCGTCTCCTCACCGTCGAAAGCATTCTCGGTCTAGGTCTCGAAGTGGCTCCCACCACTCGTCGAGGTCTAGACACTCGAAAAAGAGACGAAGAAGATCCCCTTTGTCGTCGTCTTCTAGTTCCCGTGAAAGAGTAAATTGCCCCACAAAACACAGCTTTCAGGCTGAGTGGGAGGAATTCAGAAAAAAAGATGCTAAGCATCTTTGAGAAAGCGGCCTCGACCCCCTCGAAGTCAGCTGAGGGTGATACCCCGGGTGAAAAGCCCAAAAAATCTAAACGTCGCGAGTCGAAGCACCCGGCGAAAGAGTCGACCCGAAAGCGCCATGAGCTATCGGGAAGTAAAGCATCTTCGACGCCATCGTCGAAAGCCCCTTCAAAGCATAGATCGGTGCCATCGACGCCGTTATCGAAGAGTTCTTCGACGCATCCGTCGATCGAGTCGACGCCGACATCGACGCCGATAAAAGAAAAACCCACGGCTACTCCACAGCCAACGGTTACACCGAGAGCCTCGAAGCCTCTTCCAGTTTTCTCGACGCCTTTGTCGGCGCCTTCGAGGTCTTTTACATCGGCGTCGACGACATCGACCTTTTCAAGGCCACTGATGATGGCTCCCTCTGCCTTAGAGATGGGTTTTATACCATTTCACAGACCAGAGCATCCCCCCTTAACTTCAACTTTTGAAGAAAGGGAAGATTCTGATCAGGAAAGGCCTTTTGGGCTGCAGAGGACCACATTACCTGAACCAGAGACTTTTGCCTCTGAGGAAAGAAGGTTGAAAGACCTTCAGGATGCATTACAGGAAGCAAGTGGCCTAGACACTTCTCCAGAAGTGGAATTTGTCAAACCAGACCCAGGGGAACATGCTGAAACCCCTTATAGAACCCTAATGTCAAGAATTATGGAGTTCATGGGTTGGTCTGCGCCTTCACCTGTTTTTCAACAGGATGACCTCACAGATATTCTGGATAAAGGCCCACAGGAGGATCCTGTGGTTCCTTTCATTCTGCTTTACAAAGAAAGATTTTAACTAACTGGGAAACTCCTGAAGTTGTCCCTGCGGTTAACAAGAAGTTGTCAGCGAAATATAGGGTATCTGCTGCTGAACCTGAATACCTATCTAAGCACCCTACTCCAGAGAGTCTTGTGGTCCAGGCTGCAACTTCATCAGGCAGTACATCTGCATACCCCACTGCTCCTCAGGATAGGGATGATAAAAAATATGATGCCATGGCTAAGAAAGTCTTCTCGGCCTGTAGCATGGCTTTAAAATCTATTAATGCAACTTGTACGCTCGCTAGGTTCAGCCACACTCTTTGGGAGTGTGCTTCATCAGCGGCTGACTGCCTCCAGGAAGGAGAAGAAAGGGACGCATTTTTAAATATCATCAGAGATGGTAAAGATGCAATGTGTGAGTCCCTTCAAACTGGCATTGATTCTGCTGACAGTATCAGCAGGGCCATGGCGGCAAGTACCACAATCCGCAGGCATGCGTGGTTGAGAAAGTCCGGCTTTGCTTCTGACGTACAGGCCAGACTTTTAAATATGCCCTTTGACGGCTCTTCCCTGTTTGGTAAAAAGGCGGATGACAGTTTGGAAAAACTGCAAACATCTAAAGCAGCAGCCAAGTCACTAGGAGCTGCAATCCGCCAAACTAATTTTCGTCCCTCAGGATCCTCTTGGAGAGGAAGGTCCTTTCGCTATTATTCCTCATATGGAAGAGGCAGAGGACGGCCGTCTCAAAGAGGCCAAGGAAAATGTACCCGTGGTGGACGGGGTAAAGGAAAGAAAGCCGCAGGAGCCGCTTTACCTTCGGCAACTGCATCAGCCGCTCCCAAACCACTCTGAGGTCTCCCATCACAAGACACCTGTAGGGGGCAGGTTAACTCACCATCTGACGGAATGGCAGGCTATTACGTCAGATGCTTGGGCATTGGAGACAGTTGCCCAAGGTTACTGCCTGCCCTTTCTACGCACCCCTCAGAGCCATCCACCGGGGAACAGCTCTCTGAAAGTGCCGGATCCACTCCTCTTGCAGGAAATTGTAGACCTGCTAGAGAAAGGTGCCATAGAACCGGTACCTGTGGCGGACAGGAACAAGGGCTGGTACTCCCCCCTGACTTTCTCATACCAAAGAAGGACGGAGGACTGAGACCCATCCTGGACTTACGAGAATTGAACAAGTTCCTCAGGAAGGACAAGTTCAAGATGGTAACTTTCTCTCGGATCCTTCAGGCCCTCCAGCTTCAGAACTGCTTGGTATCTCTGGACCTTCAGGATGCTTATTTCCATGTGCCAATCCATTCCAAGCACAGGAAGTACCTGAGGTTCGCAATTGGCAACTCTCATTATCAATTTCGAGTTCTGCCATTTGGGCTGACCTCCGCCCAAGGGTCTTCACCAAGCTAATGTCGGTTGTGGCTGCAAGTCTAAGGAGGGAAGGGATTCACGTCTACCCCTACCTGGACGATTGGTTGATCAGAGCAGTTTCTTCGGAACAAGCTCGGATCCAACTAGATTATGTCTGCCACTCCCTTCACAGGCTGGGCTTCTCCCTCAATTTAAAGAAGTCACAGATGATACCATCACAGAGACACCAGTTCATTGGAGCAGTCCTGGACACGTCCCTGGGAAAAGCCTCGCCACCAGAGGTGAGGGCTAAAGATATTCTGCAGATGGTCACCAGGTTTCAAAATGCCCAACGTCTCCCAGCCTACGACTTTTTGAGGTTGCTAGGCCTCATGGCATCCTGCATATCCCTTGTGCCAGAGGCTCGCCTGAGAATGAGATCCCTTCAGTGGGCACTGAGGACTCAGTGGTCACAATTCTCAGGGAGGATGACAGATCTCCTCCGGATTCCGGACAAGGTAGCCCACGACCTTCAATGGCGGGCCTCTCCAGAGAACATCTTGAAAGGAGAACTGTTTTGGCAACCATGGCCGGAGATAACAGTAGTCAGACACCTCACTCACGGGGTGGGGAGCCCATGCCAACGACTTGACCATCAGCTGTCGTTGGTCTCCATCGGAGTCCAGACTACACATCAACCCGTTGGAGCTGAGAGCCATCAGACTGGCACTGAAGGCTTTTCTGCCGTCTGTACGGGGGAGAAACAGCCTGATAATGACGGACAATACAGTAGCCATGCACTACCTCAACAAAAGAGGCGGCGTAGGGTCACTGCCACTATGCAGAGAGCCGATGCAGCTCTGGTTTTGGGCAATTCAGGAAGGAATCTCTCTATCGGCAATTCACCTAGCCGGAGAGAAGAACTTGACAGCGGACGCTCTGAGCAGGCAGAACAGTCTCCCACGAAGGGGAGATAGCTCAGGAAGTCCTTCAAGAGATCTTCGCCCTTTGGGGAACCCCTCAAGTGGATCTGTTCGCCACCAGTATCAACAGGAAGTGCGACAGATTTTGCTCAATGGAATTTCCCCCGAGAGGAGCTCTAGGAGACGCGTTCGTAGTGGACTGGGAGTTCCCATTTCTGTACGTGTTTCCTCCGGTCCCTGTCATTCCTCAAATGATCAGGAGGTTGAGAAGGTTTCGGAAGACCATGATCCTAATTGCCCCGGATTGGGCCAGGAGAACGTGGTACCCGGACCTTCTGGACATGTCCATCCATCCTCCAATTCGTCTACCGTACAGAGAGGATCTTCTCTCGCAGAAGGGAGGTCAGGTTCTCCATCCAGCCATCACGACCCTCAACCTTCACGCTTGGTATCTGAAAGGTTGAGGTACAAGGATTGGGACCTTCCAGATGACGTCATGGAGGTGTTGCTTTCGGCCATAAGGCCAGCAACTAAAACTCTATACCGCTGCCGTTGGAATAAATTTTGCAGCTGGTGCAGAGAAAAGAATATCGAACCCTTTTCATGTGGTAACACCTGCGGTGTTATCCTTCTTCATTTGGCAAATTCAGGCCTTCAAGTTGGCACTATTAAGGGCTATCTCGCAGCGCTATCGACCTTTAAGCGCACTGCAGAGGAGCCATCGTATTTCAAAATTCCATTGGTAATACAATACCTGAAAGGTCTAACTAATGTTTACCCTCCAAGACCATTCCAAGTTCCCTTATGGGACTCAAATCTAGTTTTAAACTTCCTAAAGGGTGCTCCTTTTGAACCACTCCACTCTTGTTCATTGAAGTTTCTCACCCTCAAAACTGTTTTATTGGTAGCATTAACATCTGCTAGAAGGGTTGGCGAGATACAAGCCCTATCTTGTAAACCTCCTCATACAATGTTTCACAAGGACAAAGTCGTTCTACAGGTGAAGCCTAACTTCCTCCCAAAGGTAGTTTCTGAATTTCACATTACTCAGAAGATTACTTTACCTTCATTCTATCCTCTTCCCCATCCGGGGAAAGAGGAAGAGAGACTACACAGGCTGGACCCTAAGCGAGCCTTGAGTTTTTATATCAGTAGACTTGCTAAAATTAGACAAGCAGACCAACTCTTTGTAGGTTACGCAGGACATAAGTTGGGATTACCAATAACCAAACAAACCATCTCCAGATGGATTATTTTAGCCATTCTGGAATGCTACAAACTGGCAGGGAAAGAGCCCCCTTAAAAACTAAGGGCTCATTCGACCAGGGGTATCGCAGCATCCTTAGCTCTTCAAAGAGGGGTACCAATTAGAGACATATGTGCGGCTGCCACATGGTCGTCCGCACATACCTTTACCAAATTTTATAGCCTGGATTCCTGCTCTAGTCAAGAGACTAGATTTGGCAAAGCTGTGTTACACTCTGTTCATTCTTAAAGGGTAATATGGCATCTCTTACTCCCGCCTCCAATCACATACCACTGCTATGGGAGTCTATCATAGATAAGGAATACGTCGGAGGACACAATCTCTTCGAAGAACAAGTTACTTCTTACCTTGTAACGTTCTTTCGATGGGATGTTCCTCCGACGTATTCCTTATCGCCCCTCCCATCCATCCCCGCAGTAACATTTCCCTTGTGGTTGCAGTTTACGCTCCTTCAAGGGTAGTAACCATTCATACAATAACTACTTTACTCTACAAAACGGAACTGAGCAACGGACGCTGCGGGTGGCCATTTATAGGCATGATGTCGGCGTCGATACGGTGGCCGTCGAGGAACACCTACTCGACTGACGTCGACGCACAGCGCCCTCTACTGGGAAAAAATGTTTCCGAGGCCAGCAAGCTGGAGATACAAATATCATAGATAAGGAATACGTCGGAGGAACATCCCATCGAAAGAACGTTACAAGGTAAGAAGTAACTTGTTCTTCTGTTATGTTACCCTTTACACAATTAATGGCTGTGACAGTGGTTACTTTTTACTACCGTGTTTTGTCTTTACCGCGGGCTTCATTTGCAGCCACAGTAAAGCACCCATGGATGAAATTTTTGTCAAATGGCCCAGTCTTCTTTTTTCGCCATTTCTTGTTGTTTTGGTTCTTCTTGAGATTTACTCTGTGCGCCACACCAGGTTTGGTCTCGGGGGGGGGGGGGGGGGGGGGGTGTGGGGGGGCTGGAAGTGGGGGAGGTGCCCAAAACTACCAACCTGTGTAGTTCAGACTTGCACCAAAGATTGGGTCTCTATTGCCATGAGGCTAAGGTTGTTGTAGTGCACCCTAAGGGTAGTACCCCAAATCTTTACCCAACACTCTGTGACAACTTTTGTTACAGGGTTTTCCTTTGGGCTCCCCTTTTACTTTCTCTGGCTAACCTTGTGAGAAATGCAGTTCCCAAGGGTAGAAAGGATATTTCTATCCATTCTACGTTTTGTTAGGTGAAAACCGGAACAACCCACCTTACGTGAAGTGCCGGAGAGATGCAATGTATCCTGTTTGTAATGGATTGTGTCCTCCCACGTAATCCTCATCTATGATGGCTCATTTACCTATATCCAGCCTCGGCTGCTTCGGAAAACTTTTTCGGCAGAGGGTGCTGCGCGTCGATGCGGTCAACTCGATGTCCCTCGAGGGCTTCTGTCTGGAGGATGACGTCATCGACGGTATATATGGACCGCACAGCGCCCGTTGGCATCAGTTTCGTTTTTCCGAGTAAGCTATCACTTTGTCAACTACGGGGTGCTTCATATTGTTACTTTGTAATGTCTTCAAATCTGGCTCTGACGACCTTGAAGACCAGTTTAAAGAAATGCCAAGACTGCGATGCTAAAATGTCACTGACTGGCCCACTTCGGGTTTGTTTGTGGTGCATTGCTGTGATGCACAAGACCTCGACCTGTCAGTCGTGTCGATCGATGACGGGAAAAACTCTGAAGGAGCGTAAAGGTAAATTGGCAGTAGTTAGACGGCACAAAAAATCCACTTCGAATACCAGTCGGAAAATAAAAAACTCGTCACCCGAGGTGAGGGCTCAACACATTCTGCAGATGGTCACCAAATTTCAGAGTGCCCAACGTCTCCTGGCCTTCGACATCTTGAGGTTGTTGTTCCTCATGGCATCCTGAATTTTCCTGGTGCCAGAGGCTCGCCTGAAAATGAGATCCCATCAGTGGGCTTTCAGGACACAATGGTCTCAATTCTCAGGCACCCTGTCAGACCTACTTCAGGTTCCAAACAGGGTCACACTGGATCTCCTGTGATGGCCCTGTGAGGACAACATTCTGAAAGGAGAACCTTTTTGGCAACCATGGCTAGAGATAACAGTAGTGATGGGCGCCTCACTCATGGAGTGGGCATCCCACGCCGACAAGCTGACAATCGGCGGTCCTTAGTCTCCATCAGAGTCCAATCTACACATTAACGTTTTGGAGCTGAGGGGAATCAGACTAGCGCTGAAGGCATTTCTGCCCTCTGTACGGGGAAAGAATGTCCTGATAATGACAGACAACACAGTGGCCATGTACTACCTCGACAAGAGAAGTGTTGTAGGGTCACTACCACTGTGCAGAGAGGCAATGCAGGTCTGGTTCTGGGCAATTCAGGAAGGAATCTCCCTATCTACAGTTCACCTAGCCGGAGAGGAGAACACGGCGGCGGATGCTCTGAGCAGACAGAGCACTGTCTCCCACAAGTGGGAACTAGCTCGGGAAGTCCTTCAAGAGATTTCCTCCCTTTGGGGAACCCCTCAAGTGGATCTGTTTGCAACCAGTATCAATCGCACGTGCAAACTGTTCTGCTCCAGGGGATTCCCCCCAAGAGCAGCTCTAGGGGACGCGTTCATATTGAACTTCGAGTTCCCACTTCTGTACACGTTTCCTCCAATCCCAGTTATTCCTCATGTGATCAGGAGGTTGAGAAAGTTCGGAAAATCCATGATCCTAATTGCCCGTATTTGGCCATGAGGATGTGGTACCCGGACCTTCTGGACATGTCCATCTTCCCTCCAAAATGTCTTCCGCAAAGAGAGGACCTTCTCTCGTGAGAGGAGGGTTGTGTTCTCCATCCAGAGGTCAACCCGCTCAACCTTCACGTATGGTTTCTGAAAGGTTGAGATACAAAGATTGGGACCTCCCACAGGACGTAATGGTGATCTTGCTTTCGACCAGAAGGCCAGCAACAAAGTCTTTGTACCGCTGCGTTGGAACAAATTCTGCAGTTGGTGCAGGTATAAGAATGTGGATCCTTATCTATGCAAAACACCAGAGGTGTTCTCTTTTCTGCTGCATTTGCCCGTTCTGGGGCTCCAGGTTGGAACCATTAAAGGTTATTTGGCGGCGCTTTCCATCTTCAAGCACTCGTCTGAGGAAATGTCCCATTTTAAAATACCTTTTGGTTGTACAATTTCTAAAGGGACTCAGAAATGTGTTCCCTCCATTTCCTTTTCAAGTTCCTATATGGGACCTTAATCTTTTTTTGAAATGTCTCATGTGTGCACCATTTGAACCGCTCCATTTATGTCCTTTAAGGCTACTAGCATTCAAAAACATCTTGTTAGCGTTAACATCAGCATGTAGGGTGAGTGAGTTGCAGGCACTGTCTTCTAAACCAGGTCTTATGGTTTTTTTTAGAAGGACAAGGTCGTCCTTAAGGTCAAAGCTTCATTCCTACCTAAGATAATATCAGATTTTCATCTGGGACAAAAGTTAATATCACCTGCATTTTACCCACCAAATCATCCTGGCAAGGAAGAGGAAAGGGTTACACCGACTTGACCCATTTCAAGAATGTCAAAGTTTCGTTTAGATGACCAACCGTTTATAGGATATACTAGTCCTAGACTGGGACAGGATGTAAATAAACAAACCTTGTCCAGATGAATTATATTAGCTATTACTGAATGCTATAGACTGGCCGGGAAAGATCCCCAGAAGGCTTGAGAGCCCATTTCACTAGGGGCATGGCTACTTCTGATCTGCAAAGAGGGGTTCAATAAAAGATATTTGTGAGGCAGGCACTTGGTCTACCATTCACGCATTTACAAAGCATTACTGCCTTGATTCCAACTTAAGCCAGGATGGAAGCTTTGGGAAAGCAGTCCTTCATTCGGATCATAACCCTTGATTGCAAAATTCGTACTCCCTCCTCCAAAACAAATACTGCTTTGGGACTCTATCATAGATGAGGAATGCATGGCAGGACACAATCCATTCAAATAACAAGTTACTTACACCTGGTAATGTTGTTTCGACTGGATGTTCCTCCCACGTATTCCTCATCGCACCCCACAGCCTACCCCGCAGTACATTTTCTGTGATTTACAATTTACGCTCCTTCAGAGTCTGGTATGGTCTAAACCACATTAATGCTCGTAGTTCTACTGTAAGAAAAAACAAAACTGAAGCCAACAGGGCGCTGCACATTCCATATAGACCTTCGATGATGACATCCTCGAGGCGGAGGCCCTTGAGGGACATTCAGTCGACCACATCACCCTCTGCCGAAATAAGTTTTTCGAAGCAGCTGTAGCTAGATATAGGAGATATCATAGATGAGGAATGCATGGGAGGAACATCTAGTCGAAAGAATGTTACCAGGGGTAAGTAACTTGTTCTCACTAGCACTGTAACAATTATGTTACAGGGACAAGCTTACTTTAAATGGCTGGTGGAAGTGAACCTTTTTACTAATTCGGTGCACTTTTGCCACAAGCTGTTTTCACAGCTATGGTAAAGGCACCCATGTGTCCACATTTTACCAAAATGGCCCCCATCTTTTTTTTGCCATTTTCGTGCTTCTAGTCTTTTCTTGGTCTTTCCCCTTTTTTTAAAACATTTTTTATCTTCTTTGAGAGACCTCGGTCACGCCTGCCCAGGCTCCAGAGTGTCTATGGGGGCAGGAAGCGAGGGAAGAGTCCAAGACTCTGCAGCCCTTTGTCTTCTAGCCTGCAAGAATCCAGTTCAAACTGGGAGGCTGGCAGTCCTGAAACTCCCTATGTTTGAATGTTGCATGTCTGTTTGGCTGTGTTCCTGCATTTCCAGCGACTGGAGAGCCTGCTGTGTAACTGGGGCCTGCTGTTACCCTTCCTTCTAAGCGAGCTGGGGACTCGGAAAAGGACCCCAGAGCCTTGTAAAATCCACTAGCGTCAAGAAGACCTGCATTTTTAGCCATCTTAAGTTGTGCTATGACCTTGCAGGGCTGCAATACCCCAATACCCTAGGACCTCGAGCCATCGTGTGGTGCATGGTCTTCCGAATCGAGCCGAGTACAATTGCATCCTGCTGGACCTCCAGAGACCTGGTTCCAGTCCCCTCACCAGAGTGCTAGACCAGATTAGCGACACAAATTGAATCGGCGATTTTCAGTCGTCTTCTTATACCTGAAAAGGGTGCAATAACCACAGAGCTGCATCCAGCCACAAAGAAACACTTGCCTGGAGCTTTCCCTGTTGATCCTTGCTTCAAAATCCCTTCCAAAGTCCTGTCTTCATTCTTCATGATAAAGTAATCCATTGACTGGGTTTTTGCTGCAGATCCTGAAGTCTCCCCTGTTGCAACTCTTCTTCCATGCTGAGGTACTGTGTTGGCTGGGGTATTTACCTACTTTAAGCCTTTACGATTCCTGTACAGCTTTTGGTTTTTTTCCTGTGATTGGGAGTCCTATCATCCCGTTCACCCCGCCCAGGCCCACTGCTGGAATCCCATCAGGTTTTCTTCTCAGAAATCCCTGGACCCTAACTAGCTCTAAAGTAAACTACCTACTTGTTTGAACAGTCTTCCACAGGAACTAGTTTCTGCAACTGAACCCAATCTCACCCTGCCTACAGCTGTCTCCTAGAACACTAGGGTCTCTCTTCTGCCTCTGAGTGAATTTGTGGAATAGACTAGGGAAATACCAGATATGATATTATTATTATAGTTTATTTATATAGCGCCTATACACAATGTGTTTCAAAGCGAAGAAAAGCATTATGCCTTAAAGTATAACGAGTATTTAAAGTGTACGTAGTGAGCAGTTTCAAAAGTTCTTATTTGAATGTGTTATGCCATTCTGAAAAGTATATGTAAGGTTATTTTACTCACCTGCGAATTGGTTATGCCGCTTTCCCAAATGTAATGTGGTTTGCTTCACTTAACTATTTCTTTCAGAATAGTAGTCTATACGTTTACCAACTGGGTCTTGCTTCCCCTGACCTTCTGTATAGTCTGTCTAGAATAAGTCTGCCTTGGGTTTTAGTTGCGTTGAATAGCTGTGTGCCATCCTAAAATAAGTTAGAAAGTTATTGCTTACCTTAGTCTGTGTTCCACTGACCTGAAAATCAACTGTAATAGTGTATTGCAACATTTGGTTTTACCTGCCTAGAATAGCTGTGTGCCATTCTTAGTGTTCTGTAGGTGTAGCTGGCCTTGGTCTGCCTGGTGCAATCCTAAATTAGTGTAAAGAGTTCTTGCTTACCTTAGACTGTGTTCCACTGAGCTGAAAAGCAACTGTAATTGTATATACACACCAAAGGTCTTACTCACCTACTATAACTGTGTTATCCTGAATATGTTTCTAGGTTTCTCCAGAATTGGATCTTTCATTGATTCACACGCTGTGAATAATTCCAGTCCTCTAGCTGGGAACCCTCTAACTTTGTTATAGTTGTTTTCCTATGGAAAAAACTTCGGCATCTTGAGTGTCCCATCAATGATGTTATGGGTGCTTTAGGCAGCACCAATGGGGTGTTCAGTATGTAGCCTGCCCCCGCAGCTTCCCTTCAGATTTCAACTGTCTTCCAAACTGTTGGGATCACCTCATGTTCTCTCCAGAGAATTTGTCTCTTTTGCGTGAAAACTTCATTTTCCTTCTACACAGCTTTTGCTTTTTCCAGTCGTATCGGTGAGGTGTTTTTCTCGGTCCCGTGATGTCATCTTCGGGTCCGAAGAAGTCGTTATTCCGGCCGTGAGACCTGCTGCCTCAAGAATGTGTACGAGGGGGACGGGCATACGGACTGCCTGTACTGCTTATACCCCAATCACTCGGCTTAGAACTGTGACATCTGTCGGGGGTGGGGGAGGTTCTCCCACAAGACCCTCAAGGACAGAAACAGGCGATTGATTTGCTGGCTGAATGAAGGGGTCTATCAAACTTCGGAGGTCGGCTCTGCCCACGGGGGCAGGTCCTCTACTCCCTCTAGCAAGAGGTTGCCAGCGCTCCAGAGGGCTTGTTGAGGAGCCGATGCCTAAGAAGCAGCGCACTGGTGAGCCAAAGCCTGTGTCGGATTTGGGAAAAGGCCGGGAGTCTTTGGCTGCACAGCCTTTGTCGAGTGCTGAAGGGTTGGGGGTTCCCTCCTCTCAAGGCAAGTCAGCGCCACCTTTGAATAGGCCGAAGGACACAGGCTCATGACCACAGAAACCCGCAGATAAGGTGAAGTCAAGGCCTCATTCTTCCTCCTCGTCGACGAAAAGGTCTTCATCCAAGGAACAGCGTCACTCCTCTTCTGCCCAAGAATCGTCGAAACACAGGTCAAAGTCCTCATTCAAGCGGCCTTCTTTGCCACCTACGGATGTATTTGTTCCGAAGACGGTGTCAATGACTCGTCCCTTGTTGTCCGCTCCGCCGACGATGGCCAGTTCAGCGACTAGCCTTCCATCGATGACAGCTCTGACATCTGCGCCCCCATCGACGACCATCCTGATGGCTACTTTGTAGACGACCGCACTGTCGATGACGGAAAAGATTCAGATGACAGCAACGCAGGTGGCCATTGCAAGACCAGCTCAGCTCTAGTCGGTGACGGGAGTCCCGTCACCCAGGGAAACTACGTGGCATTCCACTGTGTCTACGGGGCAGCCTATTCTAGAACGGTTTACATCCATACTCCCAGTGGATATTCTCCAACATGAGATGACCTCAGCCTTTGACGCTCTCGCCTACGGCGAGCATGCAGCTTTTGAATCTGATCCAGATGAGGGAGAGTCAGTACAGCCATTCCTGGATCCTTCGGTTTTGGGCCTGCAGCCTTCTCTTCGTCCACTTCGGGGGGGTCCGGGGGCTCTACCACCTCAGCATCCTCTTGTCAATCCGAACTCATTGCTCTCGATGCAAGTGCTTTCAACGTTGCAATCGCTCCTGGGGCAGTTGGATGACATGCTCCCAGTGTCTCAGGCTACATTTGTTGCATTGCTGCAGAGCCCACCTGCCATTCCCCTCATAAGGATGTCCCGGAAGCCCCTCGCAGTCGAGGGACTCATCCCAGAAGGTCTTCTCCGGCTAGGCATCATCCACTGTCTCCCGGGGCATTCAGTCCTCCTCGAAGGATCAGGAGGAAGGGGAACTAGAGGATTCTGAGCAGGACAGTGCTCCGCCAGACACTCGACAGTCTGATCTTCTCCCAGAAGAGCAGACACCTGGGATACTGACCCGGATCTGGATGCTCCAAGTAGTCTAGCCCAGCCATCTCTGCTGGATGACATTGGAGCTTTTCATGCCATGATGGCTAAGGCCTGTCACGAGTTTGGCCTCATCACGGAGGAGGAAAAGGACTGCTTCTTGTTTGACCATATGGTGAAGAGGAGAAAGGCAGTCTTCTCAATCCCTATATTGGATCACGTGTGGCAGGAGGGGCTTCAGGCAATGAAGCACCCGTTTATGGAGCTGGTCGTCAAGGGCCGCTTGGAGAAGTTGTTCAAGGTGCCAGAGTCCACGCCGAAGTGCCTGACGTCGCAGCCTACCCCGTAGTCGGTTGTATTTGCAGCGGCGAGTAGAAAGGCTCGCACCCAGCGCAAGTGTGCTGCTCACCCAGAGAATGAACGCCATAAGGTGGACGCTTTCGGAAAGAAAGTCCTCACTGTCGGAGCTACTACGGTTAAGGCTGCCAACTCGTTGGCTATCATGGCGAGGTACGACCGCAAGATGTGGCACAGACTGGCACCTCTGATAGACCACCTGCTAGAGCAGCAGCAGAAGAAGGCGATTCTTTTAGTTCGTAAGGTGGAGGAAGCTTCCAATAACAGTATAAACATTGCGGTCGACCTGGCGGAGACTGGGTTCAAACAGATTAATAATGGGGTGGTTCTCCTGCGTCAAGCCTGGCTTCGCTGCACTGATTTCAGGCTAGAGGTTCAGCACAAGGTAGTGGACATGCCTTGCGATGCTGAGAATCGTTTCTGGGAGAAGATTGGCGACGCAATGAAGAACATGAAGGTGGACTCTGATACTGCGAGGTCCCTTACAGCCCTGCAAGGCAGATGTTCTTTTCGCCCCTTTCATTCCTTTCATGGTGCGGGAACGCAATGTTTTCAGGGTCTTGCGACAAGGGACCTATTTCTCCCAGGCATACCAGTGTTCCTTCCAGACCGCCCAAAGAAGCAAGGAGTATCAAGGACGGAGGAAAAAGGGGTTCCTCCTCTTCTGAAAGAGGTCGTCGGAACAAGCCTCACCACTGACTACCACAGGGGCAGTCAACTAGCAGGGACGAAGACGCACCACCTCGATGAGTGGCGTTTGATCAAGACAGAAAAATGGGTACTGGAAGCTGTTCAATACGGCCACTCGGAGTTCAGGTGTCCGCAACTCCCCATTCCTCTGGTAAAAAGAGCTCAACCTCACCTTCTGGTCTTGCATCAGGAGGTTTCTTATGCTGCAAAAAGGGGCAATTAAGAGGGTTCCCGCTTCTGAGGGTGGAAAGGGTAGCTGCTCCAGTTTTTTGTGATGAAAAAACCGAACGGGAAATGGCACCCCATTCTGGACCTGTGCCCACTCAACAAGAATATAAAAAGGTAAAAGTTCAGTATGCTAATGTTGCAAGACGTTATACGGACTGTTCAGCACAGGGAGTTTCTGGCGTCTATGGATCTCGGAGAAGCTTACTTTCACATCCCTATGCACCCAGCCATCGCAAATATCGAAGGTTTGTGGCCGGCAACAGCCATTACCAGTTTCAGGTTCTGCCCTTTGGCCTGAAGTCAGCCCCAGGACTTTCACCAAGTGCCTGGCTCCGGTGGCAGCTTACCTCCGCAGAAACAGACACCACTTTTATCTGTACCTGGACGACTAGTTGGTCTGGGGGGGGGGGTGACTTGCCAGCCTCAAGTCTCTAAACGCAGTTATGCTCCTTTTGCAGCATCTGGGCTTTGCAATCAACTTTGGCAAACCCTTTCGGACACCCTCAAAGGATTTGGTTTTTCTGGGGGCTCATTTCCAGACAGCGCCCAATCGAGTCAACCCTTCGAAGGAGAGGGTAGAGAAGCTGTTGTCCGTGGCAGGCTTGTTTTTACGAGGTACATCAGTCACGGTCCGGTCGTACATGTCTCTCTTTGGCACCTTCTCATCCTGCACCCCGCTCATTCCGAATTGTTGTCTTTTCATGCGCCCTGTACAGGAATTTCTCACTTCCAGGTGGTCGCAGATCTACGGCTTGTAGTCGGACAAGGTGCTTATTTCCCGGGCTCTGGCAGACGCCCTGCAGTGGAGGACGCATCTCGGCAACACCTAACAGGGCATGCCCCAGGTTGAACCGGACTTTATGTATATGATCGTGACCAGTGCCTCGCAGGCCTGATGGGGTGCTCACCTGGACCAATTTCAAGTCACAGGCCTGTGGTCCCTCACAGAGGTTTCTCTATATATCAACATTCTGGAGTTGAGGGCAGTACACTGGGCTCTCAAATCTTTTATTCCCCTCTTCCAGGACTCGGTAGTAAAGATTCTCGACAATACCATGACTATGTTCCATCTACACAAACTGAGGGGCACACACTCACAGCTCCCTTCCTAGGAAGCCAGGCCATCTGGCACTGGCGTTCTTGTCCCATACATGCCATTGACAACCAAGACCTCTAATTTGAAAACCACAAAAATCACATTTAAACCACTAAATTTTTATATTTTTGCAAAGTCCTGTTGCAAAGATAAGTCTTCAAAGTTTCTTAATAAAATAGTCTTTTGAAAAAATCGATATCCTTTGTCCTACACTGCCCCATTTTATTTTTCAGCTACCACCAACTGTCACTTCCCCCAGAGGGAGGATGGGCCTGTCCCAGCTTGATTGAAGGTTTATTCCCCCTTATCCACATCGCACATCCGTGTCCTGGACATTCCATTGCATCTACTGAGAGGGGCCCTTTTGTTTCTGTCATCCTCTCAGCAGAAACCAGTCTTGGGCTGATTCCTCCCCCCATGCAGCCACTGAAGTTTGATTTAATTCCATTTATTTTTGCTCCGAATTGGAGGAAAACCTGCTGAATAGAACCATTTCGTACATTGTATTTTCTCGCGCATCTCGGGCAAGTACTCGATCAGTACTGCTTTGCCACGGCTCTCCTTGCTGCCGATGCGCTGTTTTCATGTTGGAATGCCGTCTTCTATCGTGCCTGTGACGAGCTGTGAAGAGCTGAGGACTGCATCAGTGTGATTGACACTTACAATTGGCCCGCCTCCAGCTGAAACGGATTGGCCTGTTTTCTGGGCCATCCATTGGACTGTGTTCTTGAATCCCAACACACGCGCATCTCGGGCAACTACTCGAGATAAGTACCGCTTTGCCGCATAGACACAGAGTTGGGGCAAAGTTTTGGTTCATTTTTACAATTATTTTTGATTTTTGATTTTCTGTTTTTGGACAAGGATTTAAACATTTGGGTGAAGTACCCTGCTGCAACACACATTGGCTCTCTTGCTGGTTCAATATTGTGGTTCTGTTTTTAGATTGATCAACTCCGAGCTGAGTGGTTACCTTTGATTGGTTTGTTTTTCCTTTGTCTTTTTTCTGAACGTTGCCCTGCTTTATTTATTATTATTTTTTGTGCTGTCGTAACACTGTGTTCTCAATACATCTAATATAATGACTTCCTACATTTCCTATAAATTAACATGTATGCCTCCCATCTTACCATTGTTGCTTGATTGTCAGTCTAATCCAACTTCACAAGGTCCCCCTGATTCTGCCTTGCTTCCGCAAACCTTCTTTTCTGCCTCATCGATTACACCTCGGTCTGGCATTATGCAAACAAGATTTCCTTTTAACTTTTCAAATTCCAGACCAGATATCTCTACCAGTGTCTCTAGTTCAGCAAGTGAGACATACTCCCTCCCCCCTGACCATTGGGAAAGTCCATGTGTCTCACGGTACGCCACGAAGGCCCATTAACACTCAGCCTAGATCGGACATGACAATGATGGAATCCACTAAAAATTGCCAAGGGGGCAACAACGCGAGGCTGTCTTTTTCCCCAACTATTATCTGACTCTGTGGCACTTTCAATTCATGCAAGTATACATGATTCTGGTCACTCTACTCGGGGGATTGAATATATATCCAGTGCCACCTCTGCGTCTCCGGACGCGTTGAATGTGAACGCTTTACCTATGCTCAGATCATTCGCACTACCAACCCTACGTCCTACCCAAGCCTACTCCACTGACAACAGTGTACAATCCTTGCTATTGATACAACCTGCTCTTGCAGCAATTAATACAGCAGTGTTCAGTTTGTGCAAACTTTTTGAATCTTTAGATTCTAAAGTCACGCGCCAAACCTTACAATTTGAGGAATTTATGAAATGGTTGTCTACGCAACAGCTGTCCAAGGCCTCCCTAAGTGGGAATGCTCTGATGAGTCTGTTATAATGTTACCCAGACATGCTGACGTTGCAAATATAAACCCTACCACCACGCATCCGCCGCCATCAACATTGCCGGTGGTGCTTTGGCCCCCTGTCCTCTTCTGCCAATTTCTGGTATTATTGGCCTTGATACATCTCATGTGGAGGAAATTGGCTTGCCTGTACAAAATACCATTCTAGGTGATATAGCGCCCCTCAGTCAAGTGGAGAAATCTAAAGAGAAGCCGCTTGTATGGACGGTCAAAGTCACTTACAACAATTGAAACCCAAAAATCCCAAGCTCAAAAGTAACAAAAAGAAAACAACAATTCCAATTAAGAAAACAGAAAATATGATTGGAACCAAAAATCCAAAAAACACTCAACACTTTTTTTTAAAGCACTTGGCAAATCATCAACTGTGGCCACAGTGCACCAACCTCTTGTTCCTGTTCCAAATACCATTGTTCAAGCCAAAGCAGCCGGAGTTACCAACCAGGCTCAGCCTCTAATCGCAGATAATATTGCCAAAAGTACTTCTAATTTTCTTTTTCAACCCCTGTGTGAAGTATACCTGCCTCGTGGGTCTGCCCTAAATGCTACTGATCGAGTCAAAGCAGCTGAGGTAACAAACCAGAAATCACTTCCAATTCTGGATACTAATGCCAAAATGCAGCCAGCCGCTATTCATTCTCCACTCACCCAGTTAATTCATGCTCTTCGTGATGTTCCAAAAGCGCCCACTGTTAAAACTAATTCAGTGTCCACTACCTCCACCGTGGCAAGCCAAGTTTAACTTCTAATGGCCGGACGGTAGTTGACTCTGACTCAGCGGGTCTTCCCGTGCCCTCACAGTTGGCCTTGGCTCCCCTAGTGCAATCTAAAACAGTTTCCTTTGCACCATTACCACAACAACCATGCTCGCTGGAATACTATTTTACCCCAGCAACTGACCGAAGAACTGAAAAAAAGAGTGGATGAATATCTATCTTGTAATCTTGCGATGGCAGTTTCGCAAGTAGCTACCCACCCTTCCTATTCGAATAGTGTGTCCCAAGGGGAAACTGACTTGGCTGATTGTTCCAACCAAGCCAACTTAGGCGAATCAAGACCAGCACAGAGGTAAGAGAATGATTGGCAAACTAAGACAGCTGGTACTATGGCCTCTCCAAAATGGACACCTCGCAGAAATGACTTTCGGTTGCCCTCTCGACATTTACACCCTCAGCGTGCTAAGTTTCACACGCTGATTCTAAAATGCAGAGAGGGTAACTACCCTGTTTAGAATCTTAATGTACTTAACATATTTGGTGAAATTGATGATTTGTCCAACATCTCCACATTTGACATAGACCAGATTGAATTCCTAACCGACTCTCCGCTTTCGGTAGTAAGACTCTGGATACCATCAGGAGTCGTTTGGAATTCAATTTGGCATAGCAAAATGTTCCTATTCAACATGTGTTTTGTATTAGCAGAGGGCCCTCACAATGCTTTATCAAAAACAAACACCATAGCGCCTAAGATTTACAAAGGATCTAGGCGCGAAACCGGAGAAAATTGGGCTTCCAAGAGGTCCCAACAATAACCATCATCCTTACAATGTATTTCGTTTGACAGAATGAGTATTGTTATTTGGAATTCCCGAGGGCATAATCATCTATCCAGTGCATTTAGAGAGATGTGTGAGTCTTTTCATTATAGCGTTGCAGGAGACATGGCTAATGAAACCTCCAGTGTGGGACAACTATGAACTGTCACTTACTGTAGCAATTCCGACTGGAAGACGTCCTTCATCTGGCCTCCTCATTGCAGTAAATATTAAAGCAGGTCTTTCAATTGTTCCATGGGCCTCTGTGGGAATACATCTGCTGCTAGTGAAAATCCTTCATGGCCAACGAGCTTTTGCCTTAATATGTTTACAGAAACATTGCTAGTATGACTGATATGTTTTTTGCTGGTTTACATGAAATGTTCCATCTTATTTCATTAGATAGTTCAATTATTCATACTATCTTATTGGGAAACCTAAACTGTTGGAAAGACAACTCCCAGAATCCAGCAGTGTCCAAGTGGAAGGCACTCATGCTTGAGCGAAATCATCATATGGTAAGTGGCGCAGTGCAGGGAGACACGCCACCCCATCATACTTGGCACCGCAGACTCTTTACCAGCATAATCTACTACATCTACGTCGACCTTGCATTGTTTCAAAGGATTGAATCTTTAAACATCAAAGAACAGCCAATGAGTGACCATAGTTTATTGATCCTCACGCTGAAATTTGCACATATGCCTAAAGAAAGTGGGGCCCATTATCATGTATCCTTAGGAGTCAATAGCTCACGTACACGCCTGAAGTGGAATCATGGATCATTGAGCCAGCTCGAGCATCTGGTTAAGGACAACTCAAATGTCCTAGATACAAACCAGTATACCGACTTGCTACATGCGTTTGCTCAGACAATAACAATCCCGAAAGGTAATATTATTAGACATCCACACGCCTTTGACTCCACTATCGCAAAAAAAAGAGCTGAATTTAGGGCGCTCAAAAGACAAATTCTCACATCTATGTCAATAAGTGGAAAGATTTGAAAACTGCGAAATGCAAATATAAGAATTGGCTACATGGTAGAAAGTCGATTACATTCCAACAGGATAGCGAAGCCACGGCCCTTGCAATGCATAATAAAAACTCTTCTGGTATGTGGTATTTGCTAAATAATCACACCTGCCATCAACAAGCTGACGCCCAACTAAATGGTGTGTCGAAGCAAGTGTGGATCGACCATTTTTCCAATTTATATGCTGATGCTCAATATGCTAGTCGCTCCTATACACCAATCTCTACATCGACTTGGCAGGTGGACGTAGCACATAACACTATACTTAACATTATACAGAAAATCAGCTCCTCTAGAGCAGAAGTCCCTGACGGGTTATCTAACCAAATGTTTAAGACACACCCACAAATTTGGACGAATATATTGTTCACAATTTTTCAGACATACTGTAGACACGCAATATACCTTCTTCATGGAAATCTTCCATTAGCATTCCGACTTTCAAAAAAGGCGATCGAACTGTGCCAGCTAATTATCGCCCAATAGCGCGGTTAGATGCTCCAGGCAAGATATTTACCAGGCTAGTACTCCATGAATTCAACAGCTGGACACGGACCAGTAATCATCGCGACCCAAACCAGACAGGATTTATCGTTGGAATGGGGACGAACATCAATTTACTGACCCTTAATGCCATTAAAGCACATTGTCAGGAAAGCAAGCAGCAAGTTTTTTTGGGTTCATTGATTTAAACGCAGCATTTGGTTCTGTTAGTCGACGTCTTTTGTTAGGAAAGCTACTCAAAGACAATTGTCCTTTAACTTTGTATGATATCATTTTTTCACTTCATCACGAGACATCAGTTCGCATCAGAATCACTGTGGATGGGTTGTTAACAGAAAAAATTCCAACCTATCGAGGTTTAAAGCAAGGGTGCTCACTGGCCACTGCAGTTTTCAATTACTATATTCATGATGTAAAAGACTCCCTGTCAAAAATCATTTCAGACTCTCCTAAGATAGATGCCCAAATACAAGCGCTAATGTACGCTGACGATTTGGTCCTTATCTCAAGAACCCAAGTTGGCCTACAACGCTTACTTAATGCTTTTCAAGAGTATGTCGAGGTAAATGAACTATCAATTAACTCCTCCAAAAAACAAATTGTACAATACTCACCCAGACGATTAGGGCCTCTTTCGTTTGTGTGGACCATTGGATCAATTCCAATTCAGGAAGTTTCGAACTACTGCTATCTGGGAATGGTTTTTGATGGTAAGTGGAAAGGGAAAGGACAGCTGGAACGGTTAGAGACTAAGTTAACATCAGCCATATCTCAAGCACGTATCATCATGCATAAATTCAGCAAATTTTCGATCTTGCCGGTGTGGCACTTCTGGACCAGAAAAATCATCCCGATATTATTGTATGGGCTAGAGTCAATGCAAACTGAATCACCATTTAAATTTAATCAATGGGAAGCTAAATTTTGGCCATCGGTGCTCCATCTGCCACAATGCACACCCAGTGAATGGATGAGATATGAGCTTGGGTTACTTTCTCTCCAAGCCCATTACAGCTGGCGCCTGTGTGCCTTATTTAGAAAATGCTTGTTGTCATCAGAGGAGGTCTTATTAAATAAAACTCACCATTTGTTTTCGGCCAACCATAGCTTTGTAAGTAACTGGTTAGAAAAAATCTACCATATTCTAGCTAAAGCTGATATAACAATTGATCTGTTGTTGACCAACCCTGATGAAGCGAAATCTAAGATACATCAATTAGATTGGATCAACACCTGTGAGCAGTGTTTGACCTTCCGCGATGGTGACACATTGCGTTTTCCTCGGAAAAGGGCAGGCATTCTACCACTCACTGTATCTGATTCGTTGCCCTGCTCCGAAATATCGTATTGGCATCTTACGACTACGCCTCAATTTGTGGATCACAAACAACATAAAAACAAGACGTCTTGTGAGCATAGATCAAAATGTATGTCGTTTTTGCAAAATTGATACTATCCTTGAAACGCTTACTCATTTGATCACGGAATGTACTATGCTTAGGTCTAAACGCGAAATTGTCTTCACAAGACATTGTGAATATTTGGGGAACCTATCACAAACCGAATGCTGGGCGGTAATGTTGGGCTGTAACAATATGGCAATACAGATTGCAGCGGTTAACTTCTTGCATAGCCTAAATTTGGAAGAAGAAGAAACTGAAAAAGGGGAAAGTTAAAAAATGTATTAGTGACATTGTCTGCTAATGATTGTTTTTTTTTTTTTTCTTCTTTTATCTCTCTTTTTTCATTCCACTAATGCTCTATTTTGATTTGGCATTGTTGAAAATACGAGTGTTAATTGCTTGTCTTTTTGTTCAATTAACTAATTCTGTTAGACCTGCTATGTGCTGCTCAATCAACTAATTACTGCTAGTTTTGTTATGATAGCCTGATAATAACGAAGGAGATAATTGTAACACATTTGTGTTGTAATTAATTTTTACCATATGTATGTGATTGTCTTGTGAATGCTTTTGTATTATGATCTGTTTTATATGAAATTTTGAAAGGTTGATTAAATTCAGCCAAATCAAATAAAACAATTTAAAAAATACATTGTATTTTCACAGTACAATCCCCTTTCACATGCTAGTCAAGAAGAAGTTTTTGTTCAATCTAGTACTCTGAAAAAAGCATTTTTCTCCTTTAGTTTACAAAGCCCATTTTTACATGTGGTGCAAGCTGCTAGCACTTTGCTTTGAAATTCGGTTTTTGACTTTACATCTGGATTCCCACACTGTTTTGCAGCTATAGTTATTTTCTTTTAGGCAGTAGTTTATTTGAACCACCTATGCACTGAAATTGACCAGTGGAAAATGAAGTTTCTTTGTTGATTTTTCTCAGATTTGGTTTGACAGAGCCTGTCGTTCAGAGGTCATGCTTGGTTTTGCTGAAGCACAATGGGGATATGAATGGGCACGGGAGGGCCTTAATACTAACAGGAGTTTGAGGACGAACAGATAAAAATAGCGTCGCAACAGCATCATTTAAAGGTAAAATACCCCCTTTTCAATGGGGACTTTGGGCTGGCAGCAAAGCAGCGCTGCTTTTTCACTCTATTCCTTTTTTATATGCAAGTACACACTGGCAAGCTTCCTCAGTGTGCCTTTGTGTATATATAGGGAGAACCCCAAATTAACTCACTTTGAGTGAGTACTCTACCTTATTGTGGGAAAGTTAGACCGTTAGTATAACAAGAGGTAGTTAGCTAGTTTTGCAACAGTTAGACCAAAAAATTTGATTAGTCTAATATAGGTCAGAGTACAAAATATTCATTTATTCAAAGTTCAATTCATAAATTTAAGACTGTTCCGTAAGTCAGTATAATAGTAAAAGCATACTAAAACACAATCCTAATAGTGACAATATAGCATCTAGAGTGAAGACAGGTGTTAGATTAATAAACGCAACAGCTTTGTAAGCAACATTCAGCACATCTGCTAATTTCCTGTTGATATACTCTGGAAGGTCTAGTTTATATATCTAGTTAGTCAATATACTAGAACTTTGGACTCAACATGTGTCTGTTCTCATAGGCTGATATTGGAACATTCACCAGGAGGATGGTCACTTTAGTTGTGATAGTTTTAAAACAAACAGAACGCCAGTTTTACACGCTTGACAAGTGGCGAAAGTTAGATGGTTTTCTTTATAGGGTGTAACTGTTGAAAAACAGACAAAAAGGAAAAAGAATGGAGAAGCTTTAAATGCTAAATTTCTTGTCTAGATTATCATTCTAACAGTCTCAAATAGGTTAATGAATTACCTGTATGAGTGTACGGTTAGTCTCTGGTAGATGTCCCTTTATACATTCGGACTATTCATCAATGATCAATTAGAGCCGTCTGTGCCGGTGTATCGACCTGGGGAAGAGTATCCAAAAGACGTGTCTTTACTTTACTAGGTCCTACTTGTTCCTACTTTTGCACATCCTTTAGTTTCACATGTAATTCACATGTAGTTAAAGATCTGTGTACAGAATTCCCATACCTGGTTGTTCTGTAATCTATATAATCCCTTGGGTGTATCTGAAGGTGAAGATGATTCTTGGATTATTAGTCATTCTATATGCTTCCAGGTCTCTAGAGAAATCAAAAAATAACCATGGAACGATCTTTTGGAAAATAATAATTTGCAAAGTAAAACTTGCGTTTATTTCATGGTAAGAATAGGTCTATCATATTAGTTTTACCTTCATATCCTTGACTTTGAAATCCAAGCTGTTTCCTAGGAGGTGTCTACATTCAGTATCTTCTATGATCGCGTTTACTGAGGCTAGGTATGGCCTGTGTAGAGGAGGCCATAAATATCACTATCCCACTCATAGTCTCCATAGTGCTCTTAGTCAACATTAACATTTAGCTTCATTTTGGATCTGGGATCTAGTCTGTAGCATTTCTTATCTTATATGTAAGTATCTCTTAGTTTCTATTCCGAGTTAATTCGGTCGGGGGGGATCTCTTATTGGGTAACTGCGCAGATCCTTTATGCGTGATGTCTATTGATGTCCCTGTCGCTCTGCTAAGAGAAAGTGAAAGCATCTGCATTAGGGCTCCTTCTATGCAAATATCTACATAATAGTTCTCTAGGATCATGCTAAATACGTATGGCTATTCAAAGTTTTGAGAATCGTGCAAGCCTACCTGTAGTGGTATGTTCACAGTTCTATAATGTAGTATCTCCTAGGTCTTCAAATTCGACAGCATCCACTGCGTTCTTTCTACTTCTCGATAGATTACTGCGTGGTATGCCATCTTGAGAGTTATTATAGAAGACTAGTCCTTTCTTTATTTTTAGTGTTTTAGTCTCGTCCCGCGGCTCGAGAGAAGCGTGCAATTAATGGTAAATAAATGTCCATTTAGTTAGGTGGATAGTCCGTTATTTTTCCACATTAATTATTTATGGAGAGAACCACTGCTAAAAATTGGGCTAAATGAAAGTGATGATGAAAGGCCAGAATGTGAGTCCTCTCTTTATGTTTAACAAAATGAGCTCTGGGGCACAGTTGAATTCTGGTAATTGGAGGAAGTTGGCAGTACTAAAGTAACACCCAGCCAGGTCGAGTTCAACAACGGCTGTGTGTTACTGGTATGAGATACCCACGAAATGAAACTATGCAGTGGGTTAACCTCATTCAGTGAGATTAATCTCGATGTAACCATAAGCAATGCCTGCTGATGGAACATTTAAATTCAATAGATCGCGTTTCCCTTAGAGGTCTAGATTCCTATTGCTTCTTATGTATCAATGTTGAATAGACTATTATGTCTCCAAGTTCTTACTCTGTGTGCCCCCTTGTTCCATCCTGCCCAAAAGGTGCTTGGCAAGATGGTGCAGCTCTTTTTTGTTGCTGCAAAACGCAGTTTTGCTGCAATGGTGCTTACTGAAGCCAGCGCAGCTATTTTGCTGTTTCTGCTGAAGCGCAGCTTGGTTATGGAGAAATTCTGTTCAGTGGGTCAGAATAGCCCACAGAACCAAGGGAGGGTGTGGCATCACGACCCAGGCTCCCTCAACCTGGCAGCATGGCTCCTGATCAGAGTTCGGAAACCTACATATTCCTCCAGATTGTCGCCGCTGCGGCGAGGGCACAGTCTACCAATGCATCATATGCCGGTAAGTGGAAAAGGTTCTGTGTCTGGTGTTCTCAGCAACCTGACCTGCCTCCATTGGGGGTTTTACCTCGGCACCTCCTCCCTTACCGTCTTCTGTTAGTGAGGGAGGTTCTGGCAATATCGTCTATCAAGGTCCACTTGGCGGCCATCTCAAGGTTCACGCGGAAGTGCAACTCTGTACCTCTGTTCAGTGATGGATTGATAAAATATTTCCTCAAGGGCCTTTTCAGGACGTTTCCCCCCAAAGAAAAGGTTTTCTTCGGTGTAGAGTCCCAACCTGGTGCTCGCAGCCCTCCTGAAGCGCTTTTTGAGCCTGTGTCAACGGCTGCCATAACATTTCTCATGTGGAAGGTCGTTTTTCTGGTGGCCATTACATCTTCCTGACGGGTATCGGAACTGCAGGCTCTGGTCAGTAACCCGACCATACCTGAGCTTCATGAAAGATAAGTTTCTTCTCTCCACAAATCCCTACTTTATTCTGAAGATTCCGTCGGATTTTCACAAGAACACTAGAATAGCCTTGCCGACCTTTTTCCCTAATGCTTCTCCTCCAGTGGAGAAAGCCTTGCATTCCCTGGATGTCAAGAGGGCGTTTAAGACTATCTGGGCCGTACTAAGTCGCACAGAGCATCCAAGCAACTCTTTGTAGCTTTCGGCCCCTCCAACAAGGGGAAGCCGATTTCAAAACAAGGCATCTCACGCTGGGTGGCAGCAACTATAACGTTCTGCCATGCTAAAGCCAACAAACCTTTGCAGTCGACCCCCAGGGCTCACTCTACAAGGTCCACAGCGTCTTCGGTGGCTCTTTGGGCAGGCATACCGCTCAGTGACATTTGCCAGGCAGCAACGTGGGCAGTACCCCACACATTCACCAGACACTACTGTCTGAATCAACAGCAGGCTGAGGACGTGCAGGTGGAACGAGCTGTGCTTCAGCACCTGTTCCAGTAAGTTAAGCCTCGCAGTTTCTGGGGTTCTGGCTCTACTCATGTTTTCTTTTTCTTGTGATAACTGAAAGTGATGTCCTTCTCTTGTTGATCATTTTGCTTTCCGTCTGCATCCCGCGTTTGCCTGTTATGCACCTCCAGATTCGCTTACTGCTATGAAGTCTCTTTACAGGATGGGAATCCATGAAAGAGCCAATGCTGGAGAAGGGAGTAGTTTCTTAACTGTAACTCCATTTCTCCAGCGTTGGTATCTTTCATGGATTCACATGTGCCCTCCGGCCTCCCCTTCAGGCAAACATCCTCTTAGGACATCCTCCTTTTTTAGAGAGGTTAAAATCTGAAGGGAAGCCGCGAGGACGGGGTTTTATACTGGACGTCCCATGGTGCTGCCCAAAGCACCCATAACAACCTTTTATAGGACACTCGAGGTGTCCTAGTTTTTTCCATAGGAAAACTACTATACTAAAGTTACTGAGGTTTCCCAGCCTAACTGGGAAATATTCACAGCATGTGAATCCATGAAAGATACCAACGCTGGAGGAATGGAGTTACAGGTAAGAAACTACTCCCTTCTACTGTCCCTTTTTATTAGTGTTTCACTATTCAAAAAAGTATACTTGCAGGTTCGTGAAGACATAGACCTGAACGCACGTTCCAGAATAAATGCAACCCGCCAGGGAATAAAGCCAAGAGATAGTTTTGCAAGGATAACAAGGTCTTTACTCGTACAAGTGCCAGCAAAGAACTCTACTGCTCGAGAGCGCTCTGCCAAAAATTACACAAGCAGCACATTAAAAAGGCCCAAAGCATAATCAGTGACTTCATATACAGTAGAAATACACAGCTGGTTTGTGAGGCCATAAACATGGGCCTGCTCCATAGGGGATGCCAGGCGCTAATTGTCTGCTTCTTCCCCGTTGATCTTGGTGCACATGGGTCAGCTGGGCTCATCCTTGCGGTGAAGGTCGGGGCGAACATTAGAAACACTATATCTAATCTAAGCTTAACAGCAACTGGTTATTCATCCATTATGGCAGGCACCTCGGCACCAAAGGCAAGGAGTCAAAGAGAAAGGAGGATAAAATAGTTAAGTTGACCCCTGCATTCAGGGCTTCGTTAATGCCGTAGTTCCTGCCCCCAAGGTTGTCTCCCACCGGGGGGATTGATCTACGATTTACCCTTCTTGGTACCTCATTTTACAGGAGACGTGTGTTGCTATTGGAGAGAGATGCAGTTGTGCGACCTTAAGATCTGTGGTGGCACCTCAGGGAGGTTGGGGCCTGGGGGTCGGGTTGGTGGAGTGTGGCTGGCTCCGGCCTGGCTGGGTGAGGGTCAGAGACCCCAATGGCAGTTTAGTGGAGATGGATGGATGGACGCAGCGTAGGGCCTGGTACTGTCTCACGCTCTGAGCAGAGCGCATTCCTGAATGCAATGTTAGATATTCGCAACACAGAAGGGACAAAGGGGGAACTAGACTTCCATGGGAACAGGGCTTGTGCAGAGCTGGCCTTGTGTGCCAATGGCTTGGCACTTCTGTGTGTACCCGGGACGTGAGCGCTGCAGCCCTCAGTGGGTCTGGTCCTACTACAAAATGGAGTCACGGGGCAGGAATATGGCTAGTGCTATTCGCCTGTGTCTATGCGCTACAGGGCCTGTGTATGCACCCTGGAGGTGGGAGCTACTCCCCCCGCTCCCCCCCTCCACTCCCTTTATATCACTTCAAATGGGGTTTGCCTACTTTTGAAGCGCCTAGTGGGGTGGGATAGGCTCATTTCAATCCCAACATTGGTTTACTAAGTGATTCCTTAACTGAGTGTCACTCCATGACTGACAGGTTCTACTACCCTTGACTTACTGTAATCAGAAAGTAATTTATGGGTTTCGCCCCATGAATAGGTGTGTCCTATACTAAATGTGTTTGATAAGGTCTGATTTCCCTAGAAATACTGTCCGTTTTCTGAACATAGGCTATGCTTTGGACTGTGTACTTTAAAGCATTGTGTTGTATTTTTATAATGTGTTTGACTGTATGACAAAGTACTTAACCCAAGACTTAACTAATTGTATTTATTATAAACCTTCATTTTTTTATACTACTTCTGGTTGTCCGCGTTTCTGTTGAACCCTAGTTATACTGCAAGTTATCTGTGCCTTCCTACAGCCCTCTCTCCCTCCTAAGATGAGCCTGGCTGCTCTGTCTACACTACCATATACTCAGGTGGTACAGCCTTATACTTAGAGTGGAGTCTTGTACTGTCTCAGATGAATGGTTTTGCTAAAATGCCCCGACAACCACTCTTTCTGTAATCTTCAGGGAAAGTTTGCAGGCGGCTTACTTTGGAGTTAATTGGTCCCACCAACTCTAGGGGAGAAGTGGTCCTTCCATGGCTACTCCAGTCGAGGCGAATTCAGAGCTTCAGCACAGCAGCAGGGCTTCACCAAGTTATTCTTCGGATTCCTTTGTCCAGTGGTCGACTCTGCCTTCCAAGCCAAAAAGCCTCGCCTTTTATGCAGGTTTCTCCCATTCATTCCAGCCTAGCGGTCAGTCACACAGCAGGGTGGCTGTCCCACAGCCAGCAGGCCAATCACCTAAGAGTGCATTCCTGTATCCTAGGAGACTAAGCACAGGGGGTTTCGGGCACCTCCCTCACTTCCAGCCCTTGCCAGACACCCTGGAGCCAGAGGCGGGTTTCACTTGTGAAGCCCGCCAAAGACAAAACGAGCGAAGAGTTTTGGCGCGCAGAGTAAATCTCAAGAAGGACCTTAACAAGAAATGACGAAAAAAGACCGGGCCATTTTGACAAAAATGGCACCCTTGGGTACCTTACTGCAGCTGCAAACGCAGCACGCGGTAAAAGCACACCACAGTAGTTAAAAAGTAAGCCACTGCCACCAGCCATTAATTGTGAAACTGGTAACATAAAAATGTTACATGAGAAACTAGACAAAAGGGGGGTACTAAGTAACCCCTCCAGCACCCTATTGTAAGATAGTGTGTGCTGGGTCTAGAAAGTTACAAATGTAAGTAAAGTCAATTTCACTTTACTGCTCTTGGAATCAGTAGTTTATCCAAGAAAAGGTATTCAAACCTTTGGGAAATCTGAAAGACTTCCCTGTGCCGCTGCACTGAAGGTGCTGTGTGACACAATGTAAAAGATGATGCCTATGGAGTTCGTCAGACTGAACAACCGAAAAAAACACAAATAATTAAGTCCCAAAGTTCAGCAGAAGAGCTGGGGGTCTCTAAGGTAGAGAGGAATTAGCACATTTCTGAGAGTTCTCCCCAACAACCATGTTTTACATCAACAAACTGGTTGGGATTCACTCAGACTGCCCACACTAGCACTGAATATCTGCAACTGTAACCTCCAAAGAGGAGTAAATCTCCAATCTCCACGCTAAGCAGAATCACATATCGGCCCTCAGAAATCGAGCGCGACTGATATGCGGGCATTCCAATTGACATTTTTACACATTGGGGACAACCAGACAGATCTTTTTGCCACAAAAGAAAAAGTAAAATGCCTCAAGGTTCCCACAGAAGTCATCCAATGGGAGCGCACTATGGATCAGTTGGTCAGCGATATTTGCTTACACTTTTTTTCTGTCCCCACTACTAAACTACATCCACAAGTTGTACCAGGAAGTTCATTCTAATGGCTCCAGGTTTTCCCACCTCCTTAAAATTTCCATTTGCCCACCACTGAAACTAACGTGTCCTTAAAATAGATCACAGAATCAGGGGCTTAATCCTGCACCCTCAACCAACCTAGCAGCTTGGCTTCTGAAGTCGGTTTTTTCACATTCATTTGCCTTTCACATATATGGAAACTCTGAAGGAAGCCTGTAAACCCCAACACTAGACACTGCTATTTAAATGAATGGAAATGATTTGTAGTATGGTGTATCAAAATAAAATGTCAACCCTATCAACTGTTGACCATCAAATATAGTTGAGATGGATTTCTAGAATCTGGCATGGGGGATAGATTTTAGGAGGGCCACCCTAGTTATAGTGAACAGGTGGACTCTGAAAGATTGGCCAAACCCAATCCAGGTAAGCGTGGAGAGTGGTCATGGCTATTCTCAGGAGTGTGAGAGTGGGAGTCACGGGGTCCACACAATTCAATTTAGAAAGGGAAGTGCAAAAATACCAAAAATACCATAGTTAGTATAGGGCCAAAAACACACACTAGGAAATAAAATAAGCAGGTACTAATATCACACAACACTCAATTACAGTAACCTTTTGTTTCTTAGCAGTGCATTCAATAAATTGGACAACAAAAACAAGGTAGGTAGTGATGCAATAGACTGAAATCAATTCAAAAGCATTATACTTTAACTTTATAAGTCCAATGCTTATGATGTATGGGGCCTAGTGCCCAAAGGTCAAAGCTCATTCTGAGGAAAAGTGGGTTTATGAAGTCTTTTTTTTTTCTGAACATTTCTTTGTTTTTTTAACAAGAACAAGTTCAAGGACATACAGCAGTCATATGAAGACTTTAAAAAGAGAAGAACGAGGGAAAGAAAAATAAAGGGGGGTCATGGGGGGTGGGTCAGCCATGTAATTCGTTATAAATACTCCTGATGTCATATCTATCCAGCTGATGCTTTGCGTGGAAAGAGACACACTCCCTGCTTGAAAGGAGTGACCAACTATGCAACCAATATCAACACTTGGTCGAATATCACTCTTCTAAAGCTGTAAAATGTTCTTTCTCCCCATCAAATGTGCCCTGTATACCCAAAAGAGTTCACAAGCAGACAGACCTATATTAGCAGGAAGAAACAGACCAAACACATACATCAGTGGTGTACAAGGTAGGGGAAGGCTCAACACAAGATCGATTTACTGTAAGCCTCATTCCAGAAAATGCAAACTTTCTTGCACAACCAAAGCACGTGTAACATTATAGCTACCTCACTCTTGCAGTTCCAACAGAGATGATCTTGGCGTAACTCTCAGGACCACATTTTGCACAGGGACCAATACATTTCAGTAATCCTCTATGTATCTTGAGTCTATTTCGGTTTTAAATTAGCTTGGACCTACCAAATAAGCTTCCAATGAGACATCACATAACCAAAGTCAGAATCGCATTTAATCCTATCATGTTGAGATGCCAGGTTAAATCCAGAAGGTGTAAGAAGTTTATAGAGCAGAGAGACAGAAAGCGACATACATTTAAACAATTTTAAAACCATGGGCGAACCATTCACACCAGCATTTGGGGGTGAAAATAACACCTCAAAAAGTTTCCTCAAAGCATGATAAAGGAAGTTTTCAGCTTATATTTGAAACGCAAGAAGTCTAAATCAAGCATACATTGGCCTTCATAGACCTGGCCCAATCTCCAGATGCCAGCCCTTTGCAAAGTACACCAGGAAAGTGATTATCAATCTGCAGGGCTAGGTGTTTCCAAAGACCTGAGTCCGCACAGACCAAATACTTCTAATACTTCTACAGTAAGTCCAAATGGCTATGAACTATTGCGTGCCGTCACTGCACCCTACTCCCAGTATAGTCCTTGGGCTACCCCACATGGTACCCTCAGTCTCTGGGATCCCTTATCCTAGTAAGGGATCCCAGAGACTGAGGGTATCACTAGTAGTGCTGTCCCTGGGCTCTTCCCCCACCCTGCTCCCACCCCAGACCCTGGGCTCTCCCCACCCTACTCCCACAAATGTCCCTGGGCACTCTCCACCCTGCTCCCACCACTATCACATGGCTAACCCCACAACAGTCTCTAGGCTCCCCCACCCGGCTCCCAGCACAGTTCCAGGGCCAGTGATGTCCCCCCCACAGCGCCAAACACACTCCACAATCAACGTAATTAGGTGCGTATGTGAGGCGCTGAGTGGCCCAGGGGGGAAAGCATGGTATTTTTTTTGGACATCTGATAGATGTGCAGTAAAAAAATGCCAACCCTGTCCCCCACAGCTCGCGGAAGCAGAGCTGATTTTGGCAGGTGGGTAGGGGATTGTGCACCAAAGGCAGTTTTAAAATGCCTTTGTTGTACAAACCCCCCCCCCCCGTTTCCCCCACTAGCCAAAATCAGCTCCACGGACCAACACAAATACAGACATATTCACGCAGCAAGCACTCTATCATTCACTCAAGCACACATCATCATACGCTCACTCGTAACACAAGTATACACGCATCCATACACCCGTTTAAAAAAAAATAAATGAACATAACATTTCTGCCCCAGTCCTGATGTTTCCTCCCCAACGCTCGCTCCAGCATCATGAACATGAATCTGGAAGCAAGATGTTCCTGGTCCCTGCACATGCATGCAGGGGCCTGAATGTGGGTGCTGAAATGCCTTGCCTCAGCCTGCTCTTGTCTATGTGCGAGGAGACGCAGGAGTTTCCCTTCGCATATAGACATGCAGGTCCCCAGCCAGCATTTCTAATGAGCTATGCAAGGCTGCCGAAGCAAAACCCCCCCAGCCTTGCATGGCTCATTGAGCATGTGCAGCTAGGGAACTGAACTGTCAAAGGGAAGCAGTTTGCCTTGGACGGTCCAGGAGCGCTCCCTCAGCTGGAAAAAGCAACTGAGGGGAGTGCTCAGTGTTTCACTGGGCTGGCTCCTCGGCTCCTCCATAATGGGTGGAGGGGGGTTACTGGATCAGCTGCCTCTGCTTTTTCTTACCTACCTTTAAAAAAAAAGTAATTTATTTTTTTAAGTGACAGGCTGGGGTCATGCCCGCCCCTCGTCCTCCTTGGAATGCAACCGTGCCACCCAGGGGTGCACACCCCACAGTTTGAATGCCTCTGCATAAGGATCCTTAATGGTCTTTCAGTTAATCGTTCCTAACACTTTTAAATATTTGCATCCTCACCTATCCTGTTGTAGTAACTGTATAACTCAAGTGAGATTTGTTGATCCTTCATCACGTTGCTTGGCAAATGTCATTGAATGATCACAGGCACTGTTTTTGTTTCACTACTATACCTTTGCATTCCTTTACTTCTAGGTTCTTCATTTGTATATTGTGCCTTGGTGGGTTGGGTTTCTGCATTGTACTTTGCCACTGCTGCTGTTTCTTCTCTACTGTATTGACATTGTGTTGTTCTCTACTGTTTTTGTAATTACACTGCATTGCCTACATTCTTTACTTCTAGGTTCCTTGTTGTGTTTTGTGCTTTGTTGATGGTTCTATATTGCATTTGACTTCGTGGGGCCGGTTTTCTTGTTCTGTGTTGTGCTCCCCTCCCTGTTATGTCCCTCCCACCGCCCGTGCCTCCCTGCGGTCTGCCCCCAGTGCTACCCTCCCCCATGCCCCTACTTGGGCTCCCCTCCCCCCAACCCCTCACCCCTTTTTCCTCCCTGCACCCTCTATGGTGCGCTCTCACCTATCTTCTCTAACTGCAATTCTTTTGACTATCCTATCCCTCACAGTAAGTCTGGCAGGAAGAAGCAGAAAAAGGACATCCTGGTCTCCAACCCAGGCTCTCTCTCCTCGCGCTCTCTCTCCTCGCGCTCTCTCTCCTCGCGCTCTCTCTCCTCGCGCTCTCTCTCCTCGCGCTCTCTCTCCTCGCGCTCTCTCTCCTCGCGCTCTCTCTCCTCGTGCTTTCTCCTCTCTCTTTCCCCTCTCTTTCCCCTCTCTTTCCCCTCTCTTTCCCCTCTCTTTCCCCTCTCTTTCCCCTCTCTTTCCCCTCTCTTTCCCCTCTCTTTCCCCTCTCTTTCCCCTCTCTCTCCCCTCTCTCTCCCCTCTCCCTCTCTCTCCCCTCTCTCCCCTCTCTCCCCTCTCTCCCCTCTCTCCCTCTCTCTCCCCTCTCTCCCCTCTCTCTCTCCCCTCTCTCCCCTCTCTCTCTCCCCTCTCTCCCCTCTCTCTCCCCTCTCTCCCCTCTCCCCTCTCTCTCCCCTCTCTCTCCCCTCTCTCTCCCCTCTCTCTCCCCTCTCTCTCCCCTCTCTCTCCTCTCTCTCTCTTCTCTCTCTCTTCTCTCTCTCTTCTCTCCTCTCTCTCTCCTCTCTCTCTCCCCTCTCTCCCCTCTCTCTCCTCTCTCTCCTCTCTCTCTCCTCTCTCTTTCCTCTTTCCTCTCTCTCTCGCCTCTCTCTTTTCTCTCTCGCCTCTCTCTCGCCTCTCTCTCGCCTCTCTCTCTTTTCTTCCTCTCCTCTCTCTCCTTTCTCTCCCCCATTAATGGTGGCACCCGATGGGAGGCCCTCCTGGCCTCCTTCCAAATGTCTACTTAAATGGTAGCGTCTTGGTCGAGGGCCCTCAGGCCGATCTCATCCTTTTTGATAATAGCTTCCCGCACTTTATGAACTTCCTTTCTTTTCCTGCTATCCCTAGTGATCCCTCTATGGCTCCTCTGCCGCCTCCTTTCTCCCCCACCAGTGGGGGGTGTATCCTAGATTTTCCCAGAGTGGATCCCTGCCTCTGTCATTCCTACGCAAGCCGCCTACTCTTTGAATGCCTGGTCTGAAGGTTCTCTCTCCTGGCCTCTCTCACTGTGGCCACTATCCACAGGCTGCCTGGCCAAGTCGTTCCTCTTCCTCTGAGTAGGCAGACCTCTCCTCTCGCCTCCCTCCTTGCCTCTACCTCACAACCTTGCCTCCTCTAAGACCTGAACATCCACCTGGATGCTACTAGCCCCTCATCAGGGCTCTTTCTATCCCTCTTTGTGTGTCCTCTCTCCCCTCTCCTCTCTCTCCTCCCCCCTCTCTCTACCACCCTCTCTCTCTCTCCTGCTCTCTCTCTCTCTCCTCCTCTCTCCTCCTCTCTCTCTCTCCCCCCCTCTCTCTCCTCCCCCTCTCTCTCCTCCCCCTCTCTCTCCTCCCCCCTCTCTCTCCTCCCCCCTCTCTCTCCTCCCCCTCTCTCTCCTCCCCCTCTCTCTTCTCCCCCCTCTCTCTCCTCCCCCCTCTCTCTCCTCCCCCTCTCTCTCCTCCCCCTCTTTCTCCTCCCCCCTCTTTCTCCTCCCCCCTCTTTCTCCTCCCCCCCTTTCTCCTCCCCCCCCTTTCTCCTCCCCCCCTTTCTCCTCCCCCCTCTTTCTCCTCCCCCCCTCTTTCTCCTCCCCCCCTCTTTCTCCTCCCCCCTCTTTCTCCTCCCCCCTCTTTCTCCTCCCCCCTCTTTCTCCTCTCCCCTCTTTCTCCTCCCCCCTCTTCCCCCTCTCTCTCTTCCCCCTCTCTCTCTTCCCCCTCTCTCTCTTCCCCCTCTCTCTCTTCCCCCTCTCTCTCTTCCCCCTCTCTCTCTTCCCCCTCTCTCTCTTCCCCCTCTCTCTCTTCCCCCTCTCTCTCTTCCCTCCCCTCTCTCTTCCCTCCCCTCTCTCTTCCCTCCCCTCTCTCTTCCCTCCCCTCTCTCTTCCCTCCCCTCTCTCTTCCCTCCCCTCTCTCTTCCCTCCCCTCTCTTCCCTCCCCTCTCTTCTCTCCCCTCTCCCCTCTCCCCTCTCTCCTCTCCCTCTCTCTCCTCTCCCCTCTCTCTCCTCTCCCCTCTCTCCTCCCCTCTCTCTTCCCTCCCCCTCTCTTCCCTCCCCCTCTCTCTTCCCTCCCCCTTCGCTCTCCTTTCCCCCCTTCGCTCTCCTTTCCCCCGCTCGCTCTCCTTTCCCCCAACCCTCCTCGCTCGCTCTCTCTCTCTCTCTCCTTTAACCCTCTCTCTCTCTCTCTCTCTCCTTTAACCCCCGCTCTCTCTCTCTCCTTTAACCCCCGCTCTCTCTCTCTCCTTTAACCCCCGCTCTCTCTCTCTCTCTCCTTTAACCCCTGCTCTCTCTCTCTCTCTCTCCTTTAACCCCCGCTCTCTCTCTCGCTCTCTCTCTCTCTCTCTCTCTCCTTTAACCCCTGCTCTCTCTCTCTTTCTCTCTCCTTTAACCCCCGCTCTCTCTCTCTCTTTCTCTCTCCTTTAACCCCCGCTCTCTCTCTCTCTCTTTCTCTCTCTCCTTTCCTCCAACCTTTCTCTCTCTCCACCCCTCAGATCAAGCTGACCCCAGGACTGCCACCTACCTTCTCAGCCATCCGGCCCATGAAGCGTGCGTCAGTTGAGGCTTTTGCCGCTACTTTCTCTCCTACACCTTTGGCTTACTCGCACTCTGACACAGCCCTCTCTAACCTTCACCTCACTATCTCCAACTCTCTTGACGTCCTTGCCCCTGTCATGAGGACCCATTTGAAGCCCACATCCAAATGCAACTCTTGGTACGATTCCGACCTTGCCACCCTTAAACGCAAGGCTGGGGCGGCTGAGAGGAAGTGGAGGGCATCAGGCGGACCCTCTGACAAACGGGCCTGTCACCTCAAAAGGCAGTACAGACTCTCGGTCCTCTCTAAGAAGAGAGCCTACACCCAAGACTGCGTCTCTGCGGCATCTAACAACTGGCCCAAGCTTTTCAAAATCTGGAAGGAGCGGCCCAATCCTGTTGCAGTCTTTACCTCTCCTGTTCCCTCCCAGTTCCTCTACACGGCCCCGGCTTCTCATTTCACCACTAAAACTCTCTTCTTCAACCACCTCTTCCTCCACTTCTGTCACACTGCCCGCCTTCAGCCTTTTCTCCTCCTCCTCCTTTCCTGTGTTCACCCTTGATCATGTTTCTAGATAAGTCTGATCTATGAAAGTCTCGTCAAAGCAGGTTCTCCCCTGCTCATCCAGAACCATCAAGGACCACATCGTCGACCTTGCTCCAGCCTTGGCCGATTTCTACAATCACTCCTTTGCCACTGGAACTTTCCCCGTCCCCTTAAGCACATCCTTGTGCACCCCCTTCTAAAGAAGCTTTCTGCCGATCCTTCCTCTCCGGCTAACTATCGCCCCACCACCATCACTCCTTTCCTGGGCAAACTCCTGGAAAAGCTGGCCATCTCCCAGCTTAATCTGCATACTGAATCTGTTGGTTGTCTCCACGACCACCAGTCTCGCTTCAGAGCTGCCAGCACAGAAAACTGCTTTTGATACGGTCAGTGGATGCCATCCTGCTCAATCATCTCTCTGACAACCTGGGTATCGGTGGTCAGGCCCTGGCCTGGTTGACCTCCTTTCTCATGGACCGACCCTCACAGGTCCAACTGGGGTCCTTCCTCTCTTCGATATCTCTCTACACTTGTGGTGTTCCGCAGGGGTCTGACCTTTCTCCCTGGCTTTTCAACCACTGTCTCCCTTGCCCACTGCATCGCTACATTCTGCTCCACGTTTCAGTGTTTTGCAGATGACACCGAGCTCTCTTTCAGGCTCCCCTCACCCACCTCTGCTCCTTCCCTCATACCAGACTGTGGCTGCAATTCAAGAATGGTGTGCTGCCAATTGTCTCTGCCATAATGCCAGTTAGACTGAGATCCTCCTCATCAGGACACCTGCCCCCTCCTTTACGCTCTCTGGCTGCCCACCCTGGGCCCTCTTCCTGCTCCTTCCTGGGAGACTAAGAACCTTGGTGGTGTCTTCGACTCCACCCTCTCTTTCTCTCCTCACATCTCCATCTCTAAGAAGTCACACCATCAGCTGATTTTCCCACTTCCCCCAGAAGCTAATTGTCTCCAGAGCCCTGCTCCTCTCCAGGCTGGACTACTGCAACAGCCTCTTTCTAAATCTGCCTGTATCTACTCTTCGACCTTTACAGCGTATCCAGAACAGGACTGCGAGACTTGTCCTTGGCCTAAAGCCCAGGGATTGTATCTCTCCAGCTCTGAAATCTCTTCACTGGCTCCCTGTGGCTGTCGGGATCAAGTTCAAGACCCTTTGCTTCGTCCCCAAAGCTTTCTGGGGCCTGCAAACGCGCTACCTCAAACTTTATCTTCCTTCTCGAGCTCTCCGCTCATCCACCTCCAACTCTCAGCGGGTCAGACGCTTCTCCAAGCAGAGTGAATGGGGCACATCTCTATCCTCAGCTGGGGCCTCCCTCTGGAACAGCCTCCCTGCCTCTCTCAAACTTGAGCAGGACCACCTCTGGTTCCAGTTACCTTTCTTTTCGCTTACGCTTTCTCTCTTCCTCTCCCCAGCTGATTTCCCTCACTGCTCAGCGCACTGGTCACCTGGCCACCCACAGAACATGGGCACAGTCTCCTGCATGTCAAGTTGCCCTCACACTGCCTTCAGATTCCCCCCAGCACTCAAGGCTCTGTATCTGCAACCCTACAGTCCCTTCTCTCTGCACTTATGAGCCACCCTGTGTCAGCACTTATTGAGTTACCTGCACTTCTCACCTTGCCCCCCTTGCACTTCTCGCCTCCCTCTTCCCTGCACTTGCGTGAACTGAATTACACAAGCCCTAGTAAAATCGTTCTGTCCTTCTGTTTCACCCTCCTTGTTTTGTCGCGCCTAGAAACACTTGTGTACAGGCGTGTTTATAAATGACTTGTATCACTGCTACTTGGGTGTCTTAACTTTGCGTTGCTTTGCCAGACACACTGCAAACACGTTGGTTGTCTGAGAGAGGAAATGCTAATTGTAAGTGCACGTGGATCCATGCAAGTGGATCTAATTTTATCTCGTCATGTTTGAAAAACCGTAGAACCAGACATTTCAAACAGTGTCCCTGTCAGACCAAAAATATTTAAGTAATCTTCCTTTCTTACATTATCTCTTCACAAATGTCTTTTCTCCTCTCCTTTCTCCAGAGACATGAACGCTATGCAGAGAGGCCTGCCTTACTAGAACTGGAGAGATTTGTAAGTATTTTTTAGACTGAATGCTTCCTCTCTTTTACCCTTCTTTCTGTCTAGCTCGGACTTCCTGTAAATGTTGCGTGCCATGACTCAAGAAATCACAAAGCTTGGCTAGTGCAATGCCTATCTCCCTTCCCCCCCAACCCCTCCACAGGGAGAAACTGCTGGACATTTAGCCAAACCAATCGATGTAGTATGGGGGTTAGGAGGGAGAGGGGTCAAGTCTAAATCTTGGGAGAAGTGAGTGAGGTCAGGAGTCCACAATGAGGTCCACACAGTGATACACCAAGGATTACACTTGGACAGTTATAAACAATACTATATTTATTTCAGGCCTAGAACACACACTATGAAAAATGGCTAATGGCGGGGTATCACACAATACTGAACACTATAAAACATGTATACAGCCTCTGTACTTGGTGCAATATAAATAATTCACGCCTCCTCCCCACTTCCACTCCCCTCCCCCCCCCCCCCCCCCCCCCCCCCCCAATATCTGAGAAGGGAAGGCAAGTGATTTGGTTCGCACAGGCATTGCAAACCTAACTTAGGAAGTCCAACCCTAAGTTGTATGGGCCTTGTGCCCAAACATTTACAAAGTGTTCCATAGATTTCTAGGAGCTGGCAAAAAGTTAGAAGAGGGAGGATGGTAAGACGTTTACTGGTGGGTAAGACTGTTCCTAGCTTTTGGAGGGCTTTCGGCAACAAGTTTTACCAAAGCCAAACTGTTAGGAAGACTTCTCAGAAATGTGCTAATTCCTCTCTACCTCAGAGACCCCAGCACTTTTGCCGGACTCTAGGACTTTTTAATTTTGAACCTGGAGAGAGAGACCTTTTTCCCACACTCTTGTAATTTTCTGTGTTTTTAAACTGTGTTTCTTTTGGTTTTTGGAGTCCGACAAACTCCATAGGCATCTTTTTGCATTGTCACAAAGCACCTTCAGTGCAGTGACACAGGGAAGTCTTAGATTTCCCATGGTTTAAGTACCTTTCTCTTAGACAACTACTGTTTCCAAGAGCAGTAAAGTGAAATTGACGTTACTTTGTAATTTTCTAGACCCAACACACACACTCTTACAATAGGTTTATGGAGGGGTCACTTAGTAGCCCCTTTGTCCATCATCTCATGTAACATTTTGTATGTAACCCTTTAAACAATCAGTGGCTGGTGGCATTGGTTCCTTTTTACTACCGTGTTGTTTTCAACACGGGCTGCATTTGTCAAAATGGCCCCCGTCTTCTTTTTTCGCCATTTCTTGTTGTTTAGATCCTTCTTGAGATTTACTCTGCACGCCAAACGAGGTTTGGTTCCTTTGTTTGTTTGGTCTTTGGTGGGCTTCACGAGTGAAACCCGCCTCTGGCTCCAGTGTGTCCAGTGGGGGCAGGAAGTGAGGGAGGTGCCTGAAACTACCTATGCATGGTCTCATAGGAGACAGGAATGCACTTTTAGGTGATTGGCCAGCTGGCTGTCCGGCAAGGACATCCACCCTGCTGGGTGACTGACAGCTAGGCTGGAATGAATGTGAGAAACCTGCATGAAAGGCGAGGCTTTTTAGCTTTGAAGGCAGAGTCGACCACTGGACGAAGGAATCCGGAGAAGAACTTGAAGAGGACGCCTGCTGCAATTCCTGGACCGTTGGTTTGCCCGGTGAAGCCCTGCTGCTGTGCTGAAGTTCCAAATTCGTATCGATGGAGAAGCCCTGCAAGGACGACTTCTCCCCTTGAGTTGGTGGGACCAATCCACTCCAAAATAAGCCACCTGGATATCCTCTCGGAGCTGGTTGCATTTCCATTGCAGGCCCTGCTGGAACGAATAGCCAGGGAGAGGAACACCAGATCATGTGCATTGCTTTTAAGTTGTCCAAGAGCTCCAGGAAAATCCTCCAGACTCCCAGGAAGCAGTCAATTTCACTTTACTGCTCTTGGAAACAGTAGGTGTACAAGAGAAAGGTATTTAAACCTTGGGAAATCTAAAAGACTTCCCTGTGTCACTGCACTGAAGGTACTGTGTGATACAATGCAAAAAGATGACTAGTGAGTTTGTCAGACTCAAAAAACCAAAAGAAACGGTTTAAATCACAGAAAATTCATTGAGGGAGTGGGAAAAAGGTCTCTCTCTCCAGGTTCAAAATTAAAAAAAGTCCTAAAGTCCAGCAAAAGTGCTGTGGGTCTCTAAGGTACAGCGGAATTGGCACATTTCTGAGAATTATCCCTAACACTCCTCCCCCCCAGACGGAGGGACAGGAGGATTTAATCCACCCCTGGATGAATCGCCTTACTCAAGTCGGTCATACTTTCTGGAGAGACCATCAGCATTTTGGTGATTACACCCTGACCTGTTTTCTATGGTAAAATCAAACCCCTGGAGGCTGATCGACCATCTTAACAATTCAGGATTTTCCCCCTTCATCTGCATTAACCATCTCAAGGGTTGGTGGTCTGTTTGAATCACAAAAGTAGATCCATACAAGTATGGTCTACACTTCTACAAAGACCACACAATGGCAACACATTCACTGTCTATGGTTGCCCACCTTATTTCAGGGTCCTTCAGTTTTCTACTGATGACGCAGATTGGGTGTTCCCTGTCTTTCTTGTCCAGCTGACTCAGAACTGCACCTATACCTGTATTGGAAGCATCTGTCTGTACAATAAAGGATTGGTTGTAGTCAGGAGCTCTCAAAACTGGAGCTTGACAAAGGGCTTTCTTAAGTCCTTCAAATGCCTTAGTGCACTCCTCATTCCACTTGACCTTCTTGGGGAATTTGGGTGAAATCACCACATTCAAGGGAGAAGCTAGGGTCCCATAGTTCTCAAATTAAGCTCCTATTGTAACCCGTGAGACATAAAAAGGCTCTCACTTGGGTTTGAGTAGTAGGGATGGCCCAGTCTTGTACAGCTTGTACTTTGCTAGGCAATTACCTTATTTCACTTCCTCCTACCTCATGTCCAAGGTAGACCACTTTACTCTGACCAATTTGACATTTGCTTGCCTTTATGGTCAGATTGGCCTGCTGAAGAGCCTGCAATACATATCCTTAGTGGTCAATATGTTCTTTCCAAGTAGGGCTGAACACTGCAATGTCATCCATGTATGCCATACAGAAGTCCTCCATCCCATTCAGAACATGATTTACCATCCTTTGGAATGTAGCAGGTGCATTCTTACGTCCAAAAAGCATAACCTTACACTGGTAGAGGCCTCCAGGGGTTGAAAATGCAGTTTTTTCCTTGGCATGGTCTGTCAGAGCTGTTTGCCAATAGCCTGAGGTTAGGTCAAAGGTACTGAGGAACTTGGCTGAACCAAGTTTACCCACCAGTTAATCTGTCCTAGGTAAAGGATGGGCATCTGTCGTGGTGACTGCATTAAGAGCTCTATAGTCCACACAAAATCTGAACTCCTTGGATCCTGCCTTTGGCATTAGTACAACTGGACTAGCACATGGACTTGTAGGTGGCTCTACCACCCCAAGATCCAGCATCTTCTTGATCTCTTCCTTTATGTGGGTTCTTACATGGTCCGACATCCTGTAACCCCTGCTTTTAACAGGTAGACAGTCACCAGTGAGAATTTCATGCTGGCCCCCAAGAGGTCAGTGAAAACAGAGGTGCAAACTGATTTAACAGAATTCTGCCCGCCCCCTGCTGTTCCAGTGTCAGATCAGAAGAGATTAACTCATATCTTTCTATCTAAAGGTTGTCCCCTGAGGAGGTCAGGTACAGGTTCACTCTCCTCCTCCTTCTGAGCAGAGGCTAGAAGCAAAGCTCCCAGTTCTGGTCTAGAGACCTAGGCCTTTAGGCGGTTGGTGTGAAAGACCCTGGGGGCCTCCTTAGGGTTGCCGAAGTCCACCAAATAATTGACCTCCAAGTTTGCCCACAATCTTGAAGGGTCCAATACATTTGTCCTGTAAGGCCCTCTGCCTTGTAGGTAACCTAACTAGAACTAGCTGGTCTTGAATAAATTCAACCATGTTGGGGCCTTCTGGTCATGCTAATGTTTCACCGGGGCCTGACCGGCTTTCGAGTTATCTGAAGCTTCTGTCGTCATGTGTGTCATTCTCCTTTGGAGACATAACACACAGTCACTGACTCTCACTGGCCTGTGGGAAGGAGCACTCTCCAACCCCTCCTTAATTGGGACCTATGGACCTCTAACCGGATGACCATAGAGGAGCTCAAAGAGGCTGAAGCCAACCCCTTCTTGTGGGACTTCTCTGTTAGCAAAGAGAAAGCATGGTAACAGAAGGTCCCACTTTCTTCTAAGGGGTTCTTCTAAAGCACCTATCATGCTCTTAAACCTCTCCACCAATCCATTAGTCTGGGGATGGTAGGCTGTTGAGAACTTGTAGGTCACTCCACGGTTTTTCCACATGGTCTACATGTAGGGGGACATAAAATTGGTCCCCCTTTCTGGGATAACCTCCTTAGGAAAACCAACCGTGGTAAAAAATACCAAGGAGGGCCTTAGCCACTGCCTGAGCAGTAACAGTCCTAATAGTTATGGCTTCAGGATACCTGGTAGTGTGGTCCATCACAACCAATATACATCGGTTGCCTGAAGATGTGGGAGGGTCTAAGGGACCAACAATATCAATCCCTACCCTCTCAAAAGGGACTCCCACCACTGGGAGAGGCACCAAGGGTGCCACGTTCTAGGCTCCACTCTTGCTAGACCTCTGTTAAGTGTGACAGTTCCTACAGTACTTATCTACATCAGACCCCATCTTGGGCCAATAGAAGTAAAGAGAAAGCATTTCCTTAGTCGTCTTAAAACTTAAGTGACCAACAAAAGGAATCTCATGGGCTAACTGTAGAAACTGAGGTCTCACTGCATGAGGCACTACAAGTCTTCTGTAGTCCCCTGTGGTGGTCTCAGTAGGCTCACTGTGAAGGAGGCCATCCTGTCAGTACAGCCTGTGCTTCACTGGCTCTTGCCCTTCCAGCTAGGAAGTTGCCTGTTGGTGAAGTTGTTCAAGAGTAGTACACTCTCTTTGACCTCTGCTGAAGTCTCCCCTACAGGGGCCACTTCTGCAAACAAAGTCTACAGCTCAGGATGATCTTTAGGATCCAGATCTCCAACAGGGGGAAGGGCCTCTTCCAACTCTGAGTCCTCAGTAGCTGTTTCACCATCCTTTGGTTGAACCTCACACTCAGCCTCAGCAGGTGGAGGGAGGGTCACACGTGTGACCTTGGACTGTCCTATCAGGGATGTCCTGGTTTGGTGCACAGGAGTGCTACTTTTCTTACTTCCTGAGACTTTGGGTTTCTCCTTTGTCTTTTTCTTCCTGCAATGAGAAGGTGGCTCTTCCTATGGAGTTATAGGCACTTCTGTAATTTAACATGGAGTCATTCAATGTTTGCTCTCGGGCCTTGCTAGTCTGCTCCTGCTTCCTTTTGCTGTGAGGCCTGGTGGTGCTCGATACAACTCCAAGAGCTTTTTAAGTTGTTCCCCAACCAGACTCTCCCAGGCACCTCATTTTGTACACTGACAGGTATTCTTACAGTCATATTGTTGCACTGGATCAGAGCTGGTAGTATTGGAACCATCTGGCTAGGGCCTCCAGCAAGCTTAGTGGGGCCTTTGGATGCCTTGGCAACATACTCAGGTTTGAAAAAGGTTTCATCCACCACTGTAATGATGGCCCCAGTGTCTCTAATGGCAGGGGTTTCCTGACCATTTACAAGTACACCATCCTTGTAATATTCTTTTTTGTTATCTGGAATAGAGCTATACACAACTACATTCTGCTGTTCCCACAGACCCAGGGACACTAAAGAACACTGGCTGAGACTCCAATGGGGTCTTCAGCCAATAGATGAGTTTCCACTTGCTATATGGACTTCTCCCTAAGGAGGCAGTGTGGACCCTGAAGGTTTACCCTTGCACCTGGTATCCCCTTTCACATGGTCAGTTGACCCACAAGAATAACATTTACCAAATGTCTTGACAAATGGGGCCTTCTGCTGACCTCCCTCTGGTCTAGTACCAGAAGTTTCACTAGACTGACCTGGTTTCCCATATGGTTTACCCTTCTTATGTTTGGGGCCCTCTATTGGATGGGAGGTTTTAGAATTCTCTTTGTCATCTTTCTTGTGCTGCTTCCCCTCATCCTTTTTGTGAGTGGCCCCAGTATCCTTGAGTAGCCCTGTTGGCAACCCACAAGTCCGCAGCCTTTGCTAACGTCTTGGGATCAATCTCTTTAGAGTCAGCAAAGTGTTGTCTCAGCTCTGGAGAGCAGGCATCAAAAATATATTCCAACAAAAACAGATTCCTTCAAAGGTAGTTACTCTGTAAACCTTAACCCATCCATCTAAGTTTCATAACCATTCACACATCCAGGTAGCCCAAGGGGTACCATCAGTCTTTTTGAGGGTCCTAAACCTCTTAAGGTACTGGGAAGGAGTTTTCCCAAATCTACCTATCAAAGCTAGCTTTGCATTTTCATACTCCAATCTTTCAAGTTCCCCCCACCTCAATTACAGCATCAGTTACAACCTGGGGCATCCTAGACAAAAGCTAAGGAAATAAATGAGTCCCCTGTGTAACCCTGAATGCCATAATTGTATTCAAAAGCACCCAACCAATCCAAAATATCAAGTTTCACATCATACATACTCAGTGATTCTTTGGGCATGCAAGGCCTCTTTGCACTGGAAGACCTAGAGGACTCTGGGATAGAAATGTTTTCCTCAGGCAATTTCTTCATTTCAAAAGCCTTTTCCATTTCTAGTTCCCTGAGCTTGATGTATTGATGTTTGGCTTCACCTTGGACTTGTAATCTTTTGAACTGTAACCCAAGTCTAATTTTTTTCAAGAGACACACATTCTAGACTCAATGATGGGCCTTGTGGGGTCCCAGTGGATACAGGTTGAGGCAAAAGGGCAGGGTGGGGCAGAGAGGGACTCTCTTCCTGAGACTCCTCTCCCTCCTCTGACTCTTCCAATTCAGAGTTATACTCTGAATTATCATTCTCATTTTCCACATTTTCTGGGTTAGTAGGTGTTACAGGCCTACTACCCACACTTTGATTATTCAACAATCTTGTAATCAATTCATTTTTCTTTAACAGGGAGATAAAAAATAAAGGGCACCTGACTGAGTCCTGATATGCCCAGGAGGGTACATATATTGATAACAAAAATAATCAGGATGCGAGAATCTCAAAAACCAGGGTCTTACATTATTACAAACTTTTGCTAAGCACGAAAGCAATAACGGACAGATTTCAATATAAAAACATAGGTAAGTGCAGTTGTGCACCCTCATCAGGATGTGGAGGATGAGTACCCTAGTGACAAGCACATAAGAGTATAGGAAGTTGGTGACACAAGTAACTCAGTTAAGTGCTGCCCGAGGCTGTTTTTCAACCAGGGTGTGGATTAAACAAAAATGGTGTACTCAACACAAAATTAGAAACATACAACAAATCTGTCCGTTATCGCTTTCGTGCTTAGCAAAAGTTTGTAATAATTTAAGACACTGGTTTTTCAGATTGAAATAAATGTGTCCAAAAACTGTGGATTGTTGTGAGGATCTCTCATCCGGTTTAACAGGGAGATTCCTGACATTTCTTTCAGTTCTACTGTCAAAATGATCAGGGTTTCCTGCTTGGAGTTATCAATATTTGGCATGTTACAATTGCTATTCTAGTGGAGCTTTAGCCATGTGAAGGTTTTTAGTTGAAAAAAAGCAAAGCAAATCCTCAATGTAACAACTCTACAATAGATCCTCACCGCTTGCCACCAGTGTTAGGTAAAGATTTGGGATAGTACCCCTAGGGTGCACTACAACAACCTTGGCCTCCTGACAATAAGGACCCTTCTTCAGAGGGAGACAATATAAAAGCAACACTCAAATACACTTCAGAAATACACACCCTTAGGTTTCTCAGAAACAGTAAAGATCTTTTTCACCAAAGACTTCTAAAAATATTGTGCAAAGACTTTTACTCACCTGCAAGAAGTGCTTCAGTCCACAGTCTCTTGCCCATTGGCGTAGCCTGGTTCCCTGAATTCCTCTTCTCTCCTCTGTTATTGTGTTGCACCCATCTTTCCAGGAAGGGGTTAACTTACTCTGCATTGGGGGTCTAAAAGTACTTGCCTGCTTTAAGAATATGTGTGATCTCTTGTTGTTTCTAATAACCTGTTCTTTTGACACTCTCAAAGCCTACTCTGAATGCAACAGTACAATATGTATTTAAAATATATCGTAGCTAGTTAAGTCACCTGAGGGTGTAGGAGTTTCCTCTGTGCCATCCCCAATGGGTCTTTACTGATTCTGAGAAACCTAGTGTGTATTTCTGACGTGTATTTGAGTGAATACGTGTCATTGTGAACCTCTGTGTAACTACCCTACTGCTCACATTGACCCCTCTTGAGATGAGCCTGGCTGCTAGGCCGCACTACCAACCTGTGTAGTTCAGACTTATACCAAAGGTTGGGTCCCTATTGCCAGGAGGCTAAGGTTGTTGTAGTGCACCCTAAGGGTACTACCCCAAATCTTTACCTAAAAGAAACCGTTGTAAAAGTGGTCCAAAAGTGGAAATGGAGGAGTGGGTAAATATCACTACAACTTACCTCTTACCAACTTACTCACCATACTACGGTTTCTCCTCAGACTTGGTAGGTCGCCTGAGGTAAGATTTCAGGCCTTAGAATCCAGTCGCTGATGCCCAGGAGCTGCGGGTGCAAGAAGAGTTTGTCTGGTAAGGAGCCTCAGTGCTACCTGTTCTTGACGAACAATGCAGTAGTCACCAGTGCGGGACTCTTCATGGCAGTCCACCAGATGCAGGAACGCCGGTTACAGGGACAGTCACTGATGCACCCTGATGGCAGGGGAAACATATGTTGTGGTCAAAGTCAGTCCTCTATCTCAGGCCCCGTCAATGCTGGAACACTGATATTTCACAGGGAGGACTCTTCCAGGATTAGTAGGAAGGACTCTTCCAGGTCAAGCTGAAGATCCCCCTGGAGTTCTGGCCTGAAAGTCGGAACGACAGTGCTTCTTCCGTGGTAGCCGAAACTGGAGCTGGCCAGCCCACTAGATGGTCCAGTGACACTTCCGAAGGCTCCAACTTGCTGTGGTACCAGAACACGCCGAGACCAGTTGTTTCCACCGTTCCAGAGGGTTGCAGCACTGACTAGTGTCTTCTGCGATCAGTAGCCAGACAGGGCTCCACCAGGACTGATGTAAGAATTGGTCACCAGGCCTCTTCAGGGATCGTCCACGGGTCTTCCACAGTCATCTCAGCTACAACAGGATACTTGGCTCCTCTTCAGATCTACTGGCGTGGGTGCAGGACACCCCTTCTTATGCCAAAGTCACGTGAGTGATCAGACTCAGCCCTCCAATGGCAAGATCTTCCCCACACATGTAAACCAGCAGTGGTCCAATCAGGGACCACTGTGAGTCTGACTCGGACATGCACACTAGACATTCAGACGCCAGTATGTGGATTGGGTCCAGATGGTCCCAACGCACTTCCTGGCACCCCACACACATGGTATGTACTAGTCCGCAAAAAGCAAGGCTAGTGCATTACCATAAAAGGACATTCTTGCCCTGGCAAGGCAGGAAGAACAAGATGGCCAAGGAACAAACAAAAAGCTTGTGGCACAGCTATGTTGGGATACTAGCCACTGTTCATAGCCAATCGCTGTAAGGCTTACAAACTATACAGCAAAAAGTATGAGAAGTAACTACTGCCACCAGTTTTCCCTTAGGCACACCTTAGGTAACCAAAAGATTTCTTTCAGTGTAGTCTAGGGTCATACAAAAGAAACCTCATTGCACTGCATTGTGCAATGTTAAGTTACCCAAAGAGGCAACGAAGTGAAAAGGCTAATGGAAACCTAGTTCAAATGGATTGTGTCCTCCCACATATTCCTCATCTTTGATAATGGATATCCAGCTTCATCTGCTTCGGAAAAAGAATTCGGCAGAGGGTGCTGTGCGTCGATGGCGTCTATTCGATGTCCCTTGAATGCCTCTGTCTTGAGGAGGTCCTCCTCAAAGGCATATATAGCACGTGCAGCACCCGTTGTCTTCAGTTCCGTTTTTCCGCGACAGCTTTAGTGTCGAGAAATACGGCGCGCTTCACTTTCGTGACGACTTCATTATTTTGAAAGAGAATCGAGAAAATGTTGTCTTTGTCGACACAGACAACCCCAAAGACCGGGTTCAAAAAGTGTTGATTGTGGGTCGAAAATGTCGTTGACCGATCCCCATCGTATTGGTGCCTCAGGGTAGACCTAACACTTCGGACTGCTCCAAGTGCCAGTTGATGACTGGAAAGGCCTTGAGAGAACAAAAGGGTAAATTAAAGGTAGGTTGAATCCCTAAATCTCCTACCTCGGCCAAGAAATCAACCGACGAGTCAAGCGGCGACTCTCCGCAGAGGCAGAAGGTCAAGCGGTTGAGATCGAGGAGCGGTTCTCAACACACTTAATCGTCCTCGAAGAAGTCTAAGAGAAGGCACCATATGTTGACTTCGGATGCTTCCCCTGAGAGTGTTTCCTGTCCGACTAAAAAATCCACTCTGGCCAAGTGGGAGGCCTTCAGAGCAGAGATGTTCAAAATATTTGAAAAATAGAAGCCTCCAAGCCATTTCCCTACTGCGCCTTCAAATGAAGCTGGGAAGGAAAGGGCTCCACGTAAATCCTGTGCGCCCTCAAGCCCGGGACGAAGACCGGATCCACATCCGGAGCCGTCGAGGCCTTGATATGATAGTCTATTTATATAGCGCCTATACACAATGTGTTTCAAAGCGCTTCAAGGCAAGGGAGGGAACAAGGGAAAACACAACATTCTTACAGCCCATGAACAGTAAGGATGTGAAATTAATTATTAAACTCAGCCTGACTATATTTCAGATAGTGCAAGTGATAAGACATAGATAAGGAAGGGGGGGGGGAGTGGGAAGGAAATGGAAACAGACGGGTAACTACCGTACTAGGCCTGATGACATTTCTGGTAGAGCCGGAGGAAAACAAAAGGTGAGGGAGAGGAGTGCAGAAAGGGAGGGGAGGAACAAAACAAGCGACTATCATACTATGCCTTGACAACGTTTCAGATAGTGCTGGAGGGAGGGTGGGGCAGTAAGGGGATGGGGGAGCGACAGGCGAGGTTGCTATCATACTAGGTCCAGGGACAATTCTGATTAAGTGCATAGAAGAAAGTAAGGGGAGGAGAGGAGGAGATAGGAAAAGGCAGAGGAGAGGGGAGTGGAGAAGCAAGAGGGGAGAGCGATGAAGTAACATCAAAGGATCAGTCAAGCCGAAAGCATAAGTCGAGGTCATCGACACTTTCGACACCGGCAGCGCCTCAGGCCAGCAAAACCCTAAACTTCGATGCCGAAGGCATCAACGCCAATTGCGCCATCATTGCCAGCTGCGACATCGACACTGAGCGCCCCATTAAAGCCTATGGTGCCAACGAAAAAAGTTTACACTGCTCCTCCAGCGTCAAATCCATTATTTCAAAACCTCTCATACATGAGAAGACCTATGTACCACTACAAGGAAAGACTATTTTAATATTTGAAGAGAAACAAGTAAGACTGAGATTCTCCTCATCGGGACCCCTGCTCCCTCCATTGCTGTTGCCCTCTGGCTGGCCTCTCTTGGCCCCCTTCCTTCTCCCACTTGTGAGGCTAAAAACCTCAGGGTCATATTCAACTCCACTCTCTCCTTCTCTCCTCACATCTGATATCTCTAAGAAGTCACACTACCAGCTGCGCCTCCTTGGAGGTACGCTTCCTTTTCTCTCCTTCCCCCAGAAGCTCACTTTCTTTAGAGCTCTAGTTCTCTCTAAGCTGGACTACTGCAACAGCCTCTTCCTAAATCTGCCTGCTTCTACTCTTTGCCCTATGCAACTCATCCAGAACAGGACTGCGAGACTTGTCTTTGGCCTCAAGCCCAGGGATCGTATCTCTCCCCGACTGAAATCTCTACACTGGCTCCCAGTGGCTGCGAGTGTTAAGTTCAAAACCCTCTGCATTGTCCGCAAGGCCTTCTGGGGCCTCATTACCTCCAACTGTCTCTTCCTAAATATCTTCCTTATGGAGCTCTTCGCTCATTCGCCTTCAACTCCCTCGGGGTCAGTCGCTTCTCCAAGCAACGAGTTGGTGGTAGATCTTTGTTCGGCTGGGGCCTCCCTTTGGAACAGCCTCCCTGAAACTTGAGGAGAACCATCTCTGGTTACGGAAGCACATCAAGACCTTCCTCTTTGCTTCTGCTTTCTCCCCTCCTCTCCCTTGCTGAACTCCTGACTGTAACTGCACTGCTCACTTGGCTACCCTCTGATCTCGGGCCAAGGTTCCTCCTCGGCCAGCTGCACTCCTGCACTGCCTCCCGGGCAACCCTGGCACTTGGGGGCCTGTTTCTGTATCCCTACAGTCCCCACCAGCTCATTTTATTGTTGATCCCATGTATTGCACTGCCCCCTACCCCTCCCTCTCGAGCCCCCCAACCCCTCTCGCCCCCTCACTTGCGCAATCTCAATGTCCCCTGGTGTAAGGCAAGATTTGGTGCAGTACCCTTTGGGTGCATTACAGCAACCTTGACCTCCTAGCAATAGGAACCCAACCTTTGGTATAATTCTGTACTACACAGGTTGGTAGTGTGGCTGAGCAGCCACGCTTATCTCAAGAGGGTTCAATGTGAGCAGTAGGGTGGTTACGCAGATTCACAGTGACAAATATCCAAATAAACACTTACACTCAGGGTTTCTTGATTAAACAATTATTAATTTATTTAAGTCAGTTTGAATAAGCCTTCTTCAGAAGGGGCAATATAATAGTAACACACAAATACACTCCAAAATACACTCTTAGTTTCTCTAAATCGGCAAGTACCCATTTGGGATGGCACACACACTTTCTACACCCTCAGGTGACTTAAATAGCTAGGACACTGTGGACATTAATATATCACGGGTACATTTAGAACAATACTGAGATGAGTGTTAAAGAAAAGGGCTATTGGAATAAAACAAGAGATCACACAAATATTTTGAAGCAGGCAAGTACTTTTGAAACCCCCAATGCAAAATAAGTTAACCACTTCCTGGAAGGAAAGGGAAAGCACAATGTTGGAGGTAATAGTCATTCAGGGAGCCAGGCAGCCAATGTCAATTGGGCAAAAGTCTAGGTGAGCTGAAGCACTTCTTGTGGGTAAGTAAAAGTCTTGCACAATGTTTTAGAAGTCTTTTGTAGAAAAAGTAGAATCAATGTAGGGCCACAAGCTGTAAGGCTTGTGAGGGGTAGAAGATGCAAGCAACTCTACAGAATCCACCAGGACAAGTCTCAACTGAGAACAAGTAAGGCTAAACAACAAGAGATAAGTTATCTTGGACTGTACAGTACCTTTTGGTTAGAAGAAATGGTTCCAGCTGGCTTCTGTTCCTGTGCAGCTCTGCAGATCCTGTTGTTCCTGGACCTTAGTCGTGGGGACAAACAAGAGGGAGGACTTCTGGGGATTCCTACACTGCAATGGGACGGTCAGCGGCAGCAAAGGGCAAACTTCAATTCAGCGACACGTCATGGTTTCAGCTCCTTGCGTGTCAATGGCACCACCGCGTTTCTCGGCTACCACTTTGGACTTTCCCAGCACTCTGAGGTGGCTCAGGCTTGGTCAGTCCTGCTTCCTGTGAGTCCCGAGGCTCTTGCTGGAGCTCGGGTCCGACTTAAGTGATGCACTCAATTTGGTGTTCCTCTCCCTGGCACTTCGGTTCCAACAGCAGCAGCAGTGGAAGTACAGCCAGCTCTGAGAGGATGTCTAAACAAGTTCACTTTGGAGTGATTGGTCCCACCAAATCAAGGGGAGAAGTCGTCCTTGCAGGGCTTCTCTAGTCGAAGTGAATTTTTAGCTTCAGCACAGCAGCAGGGCTTCACCGGGCAAACCAACGGTCCAGGAGTTGCAGCAGGTGTCTCTTCCAAGTTGTTCTTCGGATTCCTTCGTCCAGATGTCGACTCTGCTTTCCAAGTCAAAAAGCCTTGCCTTTTATGCAGGTTTCTCCCATTCATTCCAACCTAGCTGTCAGTCAAACAGCATGGTGGCTGTCCTTGCCGGACAGCCAGCCGGCCAATCCTTTTTGGGTGCATTCCTGTAACCAATGGGATTAAGCACAGGGAGTTTCGGGCACCTCCCTCACTTCCTGCCTCTGCTAGACACTCTGGAGCCAGAGGGGGACTCGTGAATCCCACCAAAGACAAAACGAACAAAGGGACCAAACCGGGTTTGACGCACAGAGTAGATCACAAGAAGGACCGTTCCAGCAAGAAATGGTTAAAAAAAGAAGACTGGGCCATTTTGACAAAATTGCACCCATGGGTTCTGTACTGCAGCTGCGAACAGAGCCCGTGCTTTAAAAATCACAACGGTAGTTAAAAGTAAACCACTGCCACCAGCCATTAAACATTGAAAGGGTAACATAAAAATGTTACTTGAGAAACTAGACAAAGGGGATGCTAAGTAACCCCTCCAGCACCCTGTGACATAGTCTGTGCTGGGTCTAGAAAGTTACAAATGTAAATAAAGTCCATTTCACTTCACTGCTCTTGGAAGCAGTAGTTATCCAGGAGAAAGGTCTTTCAACCTTTGGGAAATCTGAAAGACTTCCCTGTGCCACTGCACTGAAGGTGCTGTGTGTCACAATGTAAAAAAAAGATTACTATGGAGTTTGTCAGACTCCAAAACCAAAAGAGAAACGGGGTCCAAATCAAATCACAGAAAAATACCTGAGTGGGGTAAAGGGGAGGTCTCGCTCTCTCCAGGTTAAAAATGAAAAGTCCTAGAGTCCTGCAAAGGTGCTGTGGGTCTCTAAGGTAGAGAGGAATTAGCACGTCTGAGAATTCTCCCTAACACCTAGCCTAGTAAGATTGTTGTCGGTCTTCTCTCTGTTCCCCCTCCCTTGCCTCGTCGCGCTTTGAAACACTTTTGTATAGGTGCGTTATAAATGTCATATCATATCCCTCAAATGAAGAAGCTCCTTTTGGCCTCCCAATTTGGTACGCCAAATGTACCAGAGAGTATTATTGCAGAGTTTGGGAGACCAGACGCTAGGGAGCATGCAGACAACTCATGTCCAAGGTAGAGGACTACATGAGGGGGTTGGGGGGAGGTGGGTGGAGTAGGCCTCCATTGCCATTCAAACAGGATGATCTAACAGACATCCTAGATACGGGTCCACAGTCCGATCCCTTAAGTTTCATTTTGCCTTGCAGAAAAGGATGGCAACGAATTGGGAAACACTGGAAACGAGTCCGGCTGTGAATAAAACCTTGACCAAGAAGTACTGCCCTTCCAGTAGTGACCCCTGATTACCTGTCCAAACACCCCACTCCAGAGAGTCTGGTGGTGCAGGCAGCTACTGAAACATCTAAGTAAGCTCCTACCATCCCTCCAGAAAGGGACGACAAAAGAGTAGATGGATGGGGCAAGGAAGGTATTTTCTGCAGGGACTATGACACTCAAATCTGCCAACTCCACATGTGCCCTTGCAGAATTTACGTTCACTCTATGGGACTGCATTTCCATGGCGGCTGAGCACATTCCTGAACGGGATGCAAGAGACAGGTTCTTAGCCATGGTTTGAGACGGCAAAGAGGCCATGTGTGAATCTCTTCAGTCAGGTCTTGATTCTGCTGACAGCATCATTAGAGCCATGGCTACTAGCACCGTTATGCGCAGATTTGCCTTGTTGCGGAAGTCTGGTTACACAACGGATGTGCAATCCAGACTTCTCAACATGCCCTTTGATGGGTCTCACCTTTTTGGCAACAAGGCTGACGAGAGTCTTGGGAAATTGCAGGCCTCAAAGGTGGCAGACAAATCATTAGGTACCTCTACCCTCTGATCTCGGGCCCAGGTCCCCTCCCCTGCCAGCTGCACTCCTGCACTGCCCCTCTGGCAAGGATATTTCATTTGTATCACGCTCATACACATGTTTCATACACAGTTGCTATTGGGCAACCTCACCCTTTTTGACCTAGTGGACAAACTTGGATGGGGTTGATCTTTTCGCTACTACTCTGTTGGAAGGGCGAGAGCAATGGCTGGTCAAAGGGGCCAAACAAGATTTCATTGTGGTGAAGGAGGAAGGGGTGCAAAGCCAGCTCAAGCAGGGGAATCTTTACCATCTGCCACTGCATCAGCCACCTCTGAGGTCTTGAGTCACAGTTCACCAGTGGGAGGCAGGCTGTCTCAGCATCTAGAAGAATGACGAGACATTACTTCAGATGCTTCGGCTTTGGAAACTGTAGCCCATGGTTACTGCCTTCCTTTTATACAGAGACCTCAAAACAATCCACCGGGGAACCACACTGAGGATTCCAGACCCGCTCCTTGTGCAGGAGATTTTAACCCTGTTAGAGAAAGGTTCTATAGAACCAGTGCCTGTAGTGGAGAGGAACAAGGGTTGGTATGCCCCTTATTTTCTAATACCCCAAAATGACTGAGGACTGAGACCCATCTTGAACTTGAGATACTTGAACAAGTTCCTCAGGAAGGACAAGTTCAAGATGGTCACTCCTTCTCACATCCTTCAGGCCCTCCAACTCCAGTATTGGATGGTGTCATTGGACCTTCAGGATGCGTATTTTCATGTGCCACTCCATCCCAAGCACAGAAAATACCTAAGGTTCGCAGTTCAAATTATCAATTTCGAGTTCTGCCATTCGGGCTGACCCAAGGGTTTTCACCAAACTGATGGCGGTAGTGGCAGCGAGTCTCAGGAGAGGGGAGATTCACGTCTATCCCTACCTGGACGATTGGCTGATCAGGGCACGTTCTCCCGAACAAGTCCTGGATCATCTCAACGTCACCTGCCACTCCCTTCACATGCTGGGCTTCTCCCTCAATTACAAGAAGTCTGATATGACACCTTCTCAAAAGCTGGATAATCTTTGGGAAAGAGCTTGTCACCATTAAACCCATACTATTGGAAGCTCTAACATCAGCCCGTAGAGTGAGCAAATTGCAAGCCACCCTTTTCTATCTTTCATAAGAATAGAGTAGTTCTAAGGGTTAAATCTTCATTTTTATCCAAAATAATTTCTGATTTCCACATAGAACAAAACATAGTTTTGTCTTCTTTCCATCCCCCCCTCCCCAGTCTCCCCCTCATCATAGCAAGGAAGAATAGAGGTTACATTACGTTGTATTCATGATCAACTTTTCCTTGGCTATACGTGCCACAAACTGGGTCAAGCTGTTACCAAACAGATCTTATCCAGATGGATCATTCTTGCCATTTCAGAATGTTACGGGCTGGCGGGAAGGTGCCTCTTGAAGGTTTAAGGGCCCATTCCACCAGGGGCATGGCTCCCCTCTACAGCCCGGAAAAGGGGTGTACCGATAAAGTATTTGTGAAGCGGCAATGTGGTCTACTATCCACACGTTCACAAAGCATTACTGCCTGTAATCTTCCCTCGGTCAGGATGGTAGTTTTGGAAAAGCAGTCCTGCACTCTGTTCATGAAAACCATTAAAATCAAATTCTATTCCCTCCACCAAATCAAACTGTGTTTTGGGAGTCTATCAAAGATGAAGTATATGTGGGAGGTCACAATATATGATATGATATGGCATCTATAACGCACCTATACACAAGTGTTTCAAGGCGCGACGAGGCAAGGGAGGGGATACAGAGGGAAGACGGAGACAGCGATCCTACTAGGCCAGATGTCATTGAGATCGTGCAGGGGAAGGTGGGAAAGGGGAGAGGGCAGTGCAGTACATATGATAACAGTAAAATAGAGACAACAAATAATAGAGTGTGGCCAGCTGGTGGCAAGTGCACAGGTAAGTGCAGACATCAGGTGTCAAGTGCTAGTGGGGGCTGTAGGGATACAGAAACAGTCCCCGAGTGCAAGGGTTGCCGGGGGGGGGGGGGGCAGTGCAGGAAAAGAAAAAGTTACTTACCCATAGTAATGTTCTTTCGACTGGATGTTCCTCCCACGTATTGGATATCGCTCTCCCAACCTACCCCACAGTAGAATTTCCAGTGCTATTACAGCTTTAGTTCCTTCAAGGCTGAGTACGGTCTTTCCCGTGGTTATGTGGGTATTTCTACTTGAAGGTAAAAAACAGAACTGAAGCCAATGGGCGCTGCGTGTGCTATATATGCCTTTGATGACATCCTCGAGACAGAGGCCTTCGAGGGACATAGTCGACGCCATCGATGCACAGCGCCCTCTGCCGAAAAAATCTTTCCAAAGCAGCTGAAGCTGGATATCAAATATCAAAGATGAGGAATACGTCAGAGGAGCATCCAGTCGAAAGAAAGTTATCAGGGGTAAGTAACTTATTCTTCCCAGTACTGACACCCTGAAGGACTAGTCCGTTTCCCCATAACATGTGAGCAAAACCCCAGTGGAGTGAAGCTGAAGGCTTCACTTCACTGTAAAACGTCAGGACACGGTAAAAACCAAAAGCAAAATGTTTGGGTGTCCATAGAATATGGAGGGAAAGTTTCTAAAAGAACCTTTCCTAACACTGGTGCACCTGAAAGGCCAGCTGAATATCGGACACAATCTGCAAGCCCAACAGCCCTTTAACCCTCAGATGGAACGGACGTGGCATACAAGTTCTTTTTGCATGCAATGATGAATGTTACCACTGCAGAACAATCCCTGCGTCAGCAAAAGGATGAATTCACTGCCATGTACAATTATCCAATCTTTATTTAAAGCAAACAGATCACTGTTGAGCATTTTCAGTAATTCTGAAGCCTAATTGCCAAGGATCATGCATCCTTATTTGGATATAGTTGAAATGCCTTCATAAATGCTCATTGCTTTGATCTCTCTGCTTGGTATGTAGGTGTCTGTTTTCTGATTCAGATGACGGTTTGCTTGAGTATTAAGCTTACACTCCAGTAAGCTCCTGTCTTAGAATGAGTGACATTTCACATAACCACTTTCCTTCATATTCCTAGGAACGTCGAGCATTGGAGAGAAAAGCAGCCGAGCTGGAAGAAGAGTTGAAGGTAAGTCATTGATTTAATCAGACTTGGTCAGAATGGTGAATAGAAGAATCTGGCACAGACACATTATGGTGGGCAATCTACTTGTATATGTACAGAATTCTAAATTGATAGGCTTGTGTGGTCCACTTTCACTGCACCCCTTATGATTAAACCACTGTACCATGATTTTCTGCTGATTCCTTATACCCACAATGTTGAAACAGAATCCTGTTTTTGTAGTTCTTGCTACCTAGCTTTGTGAGTCCACCAATCTTTTTTGCTGGACTCTATGGTTTCTCAACTGTCTTTCTGGAAGTAGGGGGGGACTCCTAGTAAAGTTAACTTGTCACTGTAACCATTTTTCAGATGCGCTGTCCTTTGTCACCATTATGGCTACCAGGACATGGGTGCTTTTTAAGCACAGTACATTGGTTCCAGGCTGATTCTCTTACCCTGAAAGTGTGCTGAAGAGTAGGCTGCTGGTAGCAGCTATAATTTAGTTTTATCTACACAAGTGTTAGCCATTTTTAATTGAATTAGTAGCCCAATGCACCTATACATTATCCATTTTGTGGCCTTTCTTCTGCATGTACTGAGGCATGGCCAAAATTGTCATTTTGTTGAAGTGGACTTGGTCCGAGTCCACGAAGGCACCCTTTGTTTAGGTTTAGACCACTGCAAACTGGGGTTAAGATGTTACCGTAGCCTCCAATGAGGCACATTCACATTTTAAGTATTTGGCAGTCAGATAGCTGGTACTTGTCACTGCAGTCATGAGAAAATCTCAGGAATGTTGATTACAAAAGACTTCCAGATCTGTAAAGATGGATTACTAAAGTCAGCCGTGGGGGAAGAATTTAGGAGGCCACCCTAGTTATGGGAAAAGGTAAGCCACTGAGAGGTTAGCCAAAACCCAATCCATGTATGTGGATGAGCTGTAAAGACTTAGTCTCAGGAAAAGTGGGTGAGCTAGGACTACAGAGAGTACACAAAGGGCAACCCTCAATTTACGTTCGAGAGTCCATATGCAATACTTTATTAGGCCAGCTAAACCACATTAGGAGATGAAAATTGCAGGTGTGTATTACAATCAAAAACCATGTATAAACAATCTGAGGGACCTCGACGCGTAAAGGATCTTGGATACACTACACGTCACATTAGGGATAGTATTGCAAGCCTGCCCATGCCGTCCCCTTTCGATCCTCGAAAGACAAGATGCAATATACTCTGCGATTACTACTAGATGTCATACTATATCCACAGCATGTGAATCTAAGCAGATACAATCATCAGAAATGCTATTACGGTAAGTAATGCATGTCCTATATTCTTTGCAACCAGTAATTAAACCAGCAATTGAGTCACACTCCCAGTCGGTTTACATCCACAAATACTCAGCAGAGACAGGATAAAGATTTAAAAGTATATCTTTATTGTATTTTTTCCATGATCCCAGAAATCAGGCCAGGGTATGGCAGCATAGAAATTATGCGTTTTGCAACAATCCCGTTGCTTGTTTACATTACCTTACCCCTTGTTCAACAAGTTAAAATACACAATTGGTGAGAGTAAAAACGGAAAAGGGTACTACGCTTGGAGACAGGTAGTCATGGGCTCTTTGGATCATGTCATTTCTTTCTATTTGGTCGGACGTGATAATAGTAAGCATCAACATTCTGAAGTGCAGAGAATCCGGCCGCCATCTTTGACTATCAGTTACAAATTTGCCATTATAGAGTTCAGATCATCATATGTGTGAACACTAAATGTGTTCCTTGGACCATCGCAAATAATACATATCATGTGTGTTTAATACACCAATTAGTATACACATTATTAACATGGAATGCTCTCTTAAGGGAAACCAACAATACGTCCACATTACATATGGCTCTGGTGTATTATTGGGCGATATATTTTCATGCAAGATTAAATAGTGCAATGAACTCGTGAATTGGTGGCGGCACGTGTTTGTTACTCTTTGGCACGAAATACCAAAGAAAGTGGGCTTAATTCGCCATCTAGTGTGGGAACTCTGCCAACAGGAAGAAGCCCATATGCTGCATACGGTCTGGCATTATGGTATCAATAATACATTTTAGTCCTCTGTGTAATTGCAAACAAGTATATGTTGTAATTTCAAGGACCCGTTGCCTAGTGCCATGTGCTTTAAACATGATGATATTAAGTAAAATCTTTGTCATATAAGATCTTAATGTGCAATTGGTCTTAAAGTGCATTGTGCTCAATTACAAACTTTGGCAAACTAGTATATGTTGTAACTTCCAAGACGTATTGCAAAATGCTGTGCACAGTGCAGTAAAAACCAATATTGATGGAATCGTAAGGTGCATAATGCTCCACAAGAACATAATAGGATGCAGTCCTAGCAGTACTGAGTCTTCTAGTTTATAGTGCTGTACTATGGGCATTCTAACACGTGTAGGGATTTTGGCGTGCTGTAAACCTATGGAGTACGGATCTAGCAGCTTAAGTTTTTGAATTGCAGAGTGCCTACCTACATGTATTTGAAAATAGTCATTGTGCGAAGTGTCACATTTTCTAAAACAAATTATCATTGTGTACAGTCCTACTGGTGCAAACGAAAACATTTCTTTCTAAACTTAGCATGGAACAAAGATGTGCCCTGAATAAAAATGTAAGGTACATATAGTCCTTCTATAATAACACAATTGAGCAAGGTCATTAAGGTCCAACTAATGATTAGAACTTCTCACTTCTGAATTTCAAAAAAATCTGATTTGAGACAATTCTTTTGAAAAAATACTGCAGTTATTATTTAATTTGTGTGTAGTAAGTGTTTTAATACACATACAAATTAAACCATAGGATATTCTAATCATCTAATCATTAGTTGGACCTTTATGACCTTGCTCAATTGTGTTATGAGTCTACTTACCTGGGTAGAGCAAGGCATTAACCAGGTGCCCTGTGTAATACTTTCATATAGTCCTTCTACCAGGTTAATAAAAAGCCCTAGATCCCATGGTTTGTAACATGAGCGGCTGCCCATAACCGATACATAATTTAAATACATTTCAAACCTTATGTAGCAGACACCATTTCTCCATCAAAGCATTATACAAAATAGCCTACCATACAACATCTCAATTTCCTTAGTGTGGAGTGTACATTAAACCCAGGGTTCTTTTTAATCCCAAACTCCCAACCAATCTTGATAGATGTAAAATATCTAAATGCGACAAGGAAATAACAAAGAAAAGTGTTTTTAAACCTGGTTAAACCAATAAAAAAAAGGAACTAATGGAAAAAAGGGAAAAAGAATATATACGCACATAAACACACACATATACACACACACACAATCACATACACTGCACACTCTCAAAATAAATTGTCAACACTGGCCCACCTCTGGCCGCCTCCTCTTGCACAAAATTCGTAATACACCAAAACTAAAATAAGCTAAAACAACCACGACTTCCACTGAGCCCTCTAATTCTATGAGCTCCTATTTTTCCTTTATTTCCTTGTCACAAAGCAAATGGTACATTCATCTTCCCTCACTCGGAAAGGCTCCCTACACTACTGTTTTTCCTCTGTAAAATCCTTATATTACCAAAAAATAGCTATAAAAATACATCTCACCACATGCCCTTATCACACTCCTTCACAGATGCACACAACACTCCCTCACAGCTTACCCCTCATTGATATCCTTTGCAAAGGGTCTGTGTGTTCTCCTGGGCTCTTTCGTCACAGGGTCCCAATAACGGCCTGCATTCTCCCAGGAGCTGCACCCGCCGCAAAGAGCAGACAGGAATTCTGTAGAAACAGCTCCTGCACACCTCTGCAGTTTGTATGCTTGGGCCTGGTCACTGCAGGTGGGTGCGGCCCCTTCAGAGAAGCAGCCTGGAAGCCTCTGTCGTCGTGGCGGTTGCTGGGATCACGTCGGGGTCCCAAAATGTAGGTAAGCCCCTAGACGCTCACACCAGAAAAATACCGCCCACTAGGGAAAAAGACCCAGTACACCTCTTGCAAAGATAACAAGATTTTCTAATCGATTGTGTCCTCCAATGTGTTCCTTATCTTTGATAATCGTGTCCAGCTTCAGCTGCTTCGGAAAACCTTTTCGGCAGAGGGCGTCATGCGTCAATGGCGTTGATCTCCCTCGAAGGCCTCCGATGAGTGTGACGTCATCGGATGATATAATTAGCACTCACTGCGCCTGTTTGCCTCAGTTCCATTTTTCTACAAACGTGTTTGCTTCGGAGACTCGGCACGCCTCGCTAGTCATTCTTTGCTACGCAATTCTTAATCTTCGAACATGTCTTCGTCCTCCACTCCGACGACACCTTGCACCGGCTATAAGAAGTGTAAGGAGTGTGACTCGAAAATGTGGATCACAGATCCACATCGTTCTTGCCTGTGGTGCTTGGGAGAAGACCATGACACCGATTCCTGCTCAAAGTGTCAAGCTATGATGGGAAAATCCCAGCGAGAATGAAAGGGGAAGCTATGGGTAGGGAATTGTCCAAGCCCTGTGAAACCAACCCTGATCGTTCCTCGACTGTCGACTTGGGAGATCGTTCTCCTCGACGTAAGACAAAAAACTATTGCGGTCCCGTAGTGGTTCAGGAGGAACCATCGGTTGCCATCTTCATCCTCGTCGGACGAAACCCCCGAAAAAGTAAAGTGCCCCACCAAACATTAGTCATCTGAAGGGTGGGAGGCATTCCACTTGGAGATGCTGAAAATATTTGAAAGGCAGGGTAAGCCTCCGCCCGCGCCTTCTTCGGAAGCTGGCAGAGAGCGGTCTTAACTCGACACTCTCGCGCCTGGGTGTTTGAAGGAATATTAATCGGGAACCCTCGAGGTCTCTGGTGAGTAAGTCACCCGAGACGTGACGAGCGTTCGAGGTCCTTGATGCTGTCAAAACCTGCACAACCCTCAGTCGAAATCTTCGAAGGGGCCGTCGAATCCTCAAAGCTATCCAAACCATTGGTGCCATTACGATCGACGCCACTGTCGACGTTGACGCCAAAACCATCAACGCCGAAAATACTTGTGGTTTCAGCAAAGCCTCCAGATCATGAGAAAACTGATAAGGGTACCAAACAAAAGTCTTCTTTGAAGCCTACAACACCTATGAGTGTTCCTGAAAAGTCTTATACCCCTTTGCCAAGAAAGAAATATTTTAAATCCTTGTCTTCAATTTGTGAAGAAGAAAGGTCATATGAAGAGGATGCCCCTTTTGGCCTTGAATTTGGAAATCCAAATGTACCGGAATGCCTTATTTCGGAAGAGAGCAGGATGAGGGACCTTGTTTATACTCTGCATAATGCCAGTGGTGTTGATACATCGCCTGAAATGGAGTTTGGTAGGCCAGAGCCAGGAGAGCATGCTGACTCTTTGTATCGTCACCTAATGACCAGCGTGGTGGAATACCTAGGCTGGGCTAGACCTCCGGTGCAATTTGTCCAAGATAACCTAACAGATAATCTGGACCAAGATCCACCTACAGACCTGATTTTACCCTTCCATGTGGCTCTACAAAATAGGGTGACCAAAAATTGGGAGTCCCCGGACACCATTCCTGCGGTGGATGATTCCCTCACAAGAAAATACCGCCCTTCCAGTAGCGACCCCGGCTATCTGTCAAAGCACCCCACTCCTGAGAGTCTGGTCGTCCAGGCAGCCACGGCTACGTCAAATAAGGCAGCATACCCTCCCATCCCTCCAGATAGGGACGACAAGCGTGTGGATGTTTGGGCGCGGAAGGTATTTTCAGCTGGGAGTATGGCCCTGAAGTCGGCCAACTCCACATGTACCTTAGCTGAGTTTTCGTACACTCTGTGGGAGTTCATATCCATTGCTGCAGAGCATATTCCAGAATGGGAGGAAAGGGATGGTTTCCTAGCTATCGTTAAGGATGGCAAAGAAGGCATGCGCGAGTCCCTTCAATCTGGATTGGACACTGCGGACGGCATCAGCAGGTCCACGGCTACAAGCACGTTAATGCGCAGATTTGCGTGGTTGCGCAAGTCTGGTTTTGCACCGGATGTGGAAGCTTGTCTTCTAAACATGCCATTTGACGGGTCTCACCTTTTTGGCAACAAAGCTGACAAGAGCCTTCAGAGGTTGCAGACCTCAAAGGTGGCTTCCAAATCTTTAGGGGCTGCTTTTAGGCAACCTCACCCTTTTCGTTAATCAGGACAGTCATGGAGGGGGCGATCCTATCGCTACTACTCCTCATTTGGAAAAGCGAGAGGAATGGCCAGTCAAAGAGGCCAAAGGAAAATCCCTTGTGGTGGACAGGGTAAAAGTGCTAAGCCAGCTCCAGCTGCAGCTTCCTTGCCATCAGCAGCTGCAACAACCACTCCAAAACCACTTTGAGAGCTTGCGTCACGAATCACCGGTGGGGGGCAGACTGTCTCATCATCTCGAAGAATGGCGAGCCATTACTTCAGATGCTTGGGCTCTGGAGACAATAGCCCAAGGTTACTGCCTTCCATTCATAACGTACCCTCACACCAATCCACCGGGGAAACATTCTCTGAGGATTCCAGATCCACTCATTGTGCAGGAAATACTCTGCTTGATACCCCAGAAACACTGGCTACTGAGACCCATCTTGGACTTGAGATACTTGAACAAGTTCATCAGGAAGAACAAATTCAAGATGGTCACACTTTCTCAGATCCTTCAGGCCCTCCAGTTACAGGATTGATTGCTGTCATTGGACCTTCAGGGTGCTTATTTTCATGTGCCAATCCATCTCAAGCAGAGAAAATACCCGAGGTTCGCTGTTGGCAGCTCGCAGTATCAGTTGAGTCCTGCCATTCGGGTTGACCTCCGCCCCCACAGTCTTCACCAAACTGACAGTGGTGGTGGCAGCCCATCTTAGGAGTGGGGGGAATTCATGTCTACCTGTGGTACACATACCTTCTGGATATGTCCATCAGGGTGCATTCTCCCGAGCAAGCCCTGGATCATCTCAATCACCTGCCACTCTCTTCAGACTGGGCTTCTCCCTCAATTACAAGAAGACTCAGATGATGCCTTCCCAACCGCTCCAGTAAATCGGAGGTGTACTAAACACATCCTTGGGAAAGAGCTCGCCACCCAAGGTGAGGGCTCAAGACATTCTTCGGATGGTTATCAAATTTCAGAATGCCCAGAATCTTCTGGCCTTTGATTTCTTGAGGTTGGTCGGCCTCATGGCATCCTGCAGTTTTCTGGTGCCAGAAGCCCACCTGAGAAAGAAATCCCTTCAATGGGCTTTAAGCACACAATGGTCCTAGTTCTCAGGAAAGATGTCGGACCAACTTCAGATTCCAACCAGGGTCTCACAGGATCTTCTGTGGTGGGCCTGCGAGGACAATATTCTGAAGATGGAACCCTTTTGGCAATCATGGCCGGAGATTACAGTATTGACGGACGCCTCACTCACAGGGTGGGGAGCCCATGCCAATGATCTGACAGTCAGCGGTCGTTGGTCTACATTGGAGTCCAAACTACACATCAATGTTTTGGAGCTGAGGATAATCAGACTACCGCTGAAGGCCTTCCTGCCCTCTGTATCGGGAAATAATGTCCTGATAATGACGGACAACACAGCGGCCATGCATTACCTTGACAAAAGAGGCAGCGTAGGGTCAATGCCACTGTGCAGAGATTCAATGCAGCTCTGGTACTGGGCAATTCTAGAAGGAATATCCTTATCGGCAGGTCACCTAGCCGGGGAGGAGAATATTCAGTGAGTCTTTCAAGAGATTGTTGCCCTTTGGGGGAACCCTCAAGTAGACCTGTTTGCGACCGGAAGCAACAAGGTACTGCTCAAGGGAATTTCCTCAAGAGAGGAGCTCTACGTGACGCGTTCGGGATGGATTGGGAGTTTCCACTACTATATGCGTTTCCACCAATCCCTGTCATTCCTTAAGTGATCAGGAGGTTGAGCAAGTTTGGGAAACACGTGATCCTAATTGCCCCGGATTGGGCCAGGAGAACGTAGTACACAGACCTTTTGGATATGTCCATCTGTCCTCAGATACGTCTTCCACAAAGAGGGAATCGTCTCTCGCAAAGGGAGGGCCAGGTTCTCCATCAAGAGGTCAACACTCTAAACCTTCACGCGTGGTTTCTGAAAGGTTGATATACAAGGATTGGGACCTCCCAGATGACGTGACGGAGGTGTTGCTTTCGGCAAGAAGGCCAGCAAAAAAATCTCTATACCGTTGCAGCTGGAACACATTTTGCAACTGGTGCAGAGAAAAGAATGTTGATCCTTTTTTATGTTCAACTCCGGATGTGCTTTCTTTTCTCCTTTTGCTAGCACAAAAAAAGGTCTTGATATTGGAATCATTAAAGGTTTTCTGGCACCGCTTCCCATAGTCGAGCGCTCTTTCGGAAGAATGCTCCTAATTCAAAATTCCATTGGTGATTCAATTTCTGAAAGGGCTCAGAAACATGTTCCCACATTCTACTTTTCAGGTTCCAGTTTGGGACCTTAATTTGGTTCTGAAATTTCTAATGTGTGCCCCATTTGAACCCTTTCACACATGCCAATTGAGGGTATTGACCTTCAAAACCGTATTGTTGGTTGCACTAATATCTGCACGTTGAGTAAGCTGGTTGCAGGCACTCTCTTCCGGGCCACCCTATACCGTATTCCACAAGGACAGGGTTATTTTAAGGGTAAAACCCTCCTTCCTACCTAAGGTTGTATCAGATTTTCATCTAAATCAAAAGATTGTTCTGCTGGCGTTTTACCCCCCGCCACATCCGATTGAAGGGGAAGAGGGGCTCCATAGTTTGGACCCAAGAAGAGCTTTATGCTTCTATATTTCTAGATTTTCCAAACAAAGAATGGACAACCAACTCTTTTTGGCTACACTGAAAAAAAAATGAGGACAAACTGTTTCTAAACAGACTTTGTCAAGATGGATCACACTTGGTATCTCCGAATATTAAAAGTTTGCAGGCAAGGACCCGCCAGAGGGTTTGAGGGCTAATTCTAGCAGGGGAATAGCCTCTTCTGCAGCCCTACAAAGGGGAGTACCTATTAGATCCCTTTGTGATGCTGCAACATGGTCATCCTTGCATACGTTCACAAAGCATTGTCTATATGCTTCCGAATCTCAGGACGTCGCTTTTGGTAAGGCAGTGCTGTATTCGGTTTTATAAAAAGCTGACAATTCAAAATTCTCCACTCTCCTCTAATCCTACATACTGCTTTGGGAGTCTTATCAAAGATGGGGAATACGCTGGAAGACACAATCCATTCGAAGAACAAGTTACTTACCAACTGGTAATGTTCTTTTGACTGGATTATCCTCCAACGTATTCCTAATCGCCCTCCAATCCTACCCCTCTGTAAAATTTCCTATGCTGTTACAGCTTTCGTTCTCGCAAGGCTGACTACTGTCTGCCTATGCTAACAGCCAACATGAAGAGGAGGGAAAAACAGAACTGAGGCCAACAGGCGCCGCGTGTACTACTTATATCACCCAATGACATCACCCTTGGCGGAGGACTTTGAGGGACATTGACTTGATGCCATCGACGCACAACGCGCTCTGCCGAACGTTTTCCCAAGCAGCCGAAGCTGGACATGATTATCAAAGATGAGGAATACATTGGAGGAACATCCAGTCAAAAGAACGTTACCAGTTGGTAAGTAACTTGTTCATTTCCACATAAAAATGGCAACAAAGAACTCTGCTGCTGTGGAACGCTCTTCCAAAATCTGCATGGACAGCACATTCTGAAGGTACAAAGCGTCATCATTGACAGCACATAAAAGAAAAACCTGCGCAGCTGTTTGGTGAGACCCTATACATGGACAGCCTGCTCCATAAGGGATGCCAGGCCATTGGTCCCAGCCCTGTCCGTCAATTGTCTCCCACTTGGGTGGGTGATGATACACTGGTCTACGGTACCAACCCGGGTAATTGGCAATTATTTGCAAACTAAACACCACATCCCTATCTATGGAACAGTGCACCTGGTATGAGCAGACAGGGTCCGTGGGGTGGGGGGAACTGAGGTCATAGTAACTCGCACACTTCACTCGCTTCCAGGCAGGAGGCACCGTTCCAAGGTCTTCCACCCCGTTCTGGGCTATAATTTCATCCCTCCCTGCTGCACAAATCACATGACCTAGAAGTGAAGGCAGAAATGCCCTGCTTTCTGATCTTTTTTGGTCGATCAGGGGCCTAACTGATTAATGATCAGTGGTCTGGGGCTGGCTGGTACCTTGGAATTCAGAGGTCCTAAAGCTAGGGAATTTCGGTGCTATAACCTAGAAATGGGACTGGTGGGGGTCAGAGGCCGGTGCTCTCCTTCTCGTGAGATTATAACGTACAAAGATACTCTGCCCTCCTCCTATGGCCTTATAGGGCACATTATTCCCAGGGCACAATGGCTGCCAACTTGTTAGACAATGGAGGTTTTATGGACCTCTCTGGCTCTGGTCTTTCTCATCATTGCCCGGGATACAACCTATTATTTTCCTCATGTTCACAGCCTACGCCTCGAATTCTGGCTGCTGCGCTGCGTTTAGGCATTACGTTCCATTATGGCTGCTAATATCGGAGATGGTGTTTGTTCCTGCTTGTGCACTACATCTATAGAGCATGCAATAATATGATCATGTAGAAGCCTTTAAGGGTACCCCCTGGTCTCTTACATTACCTTCCACAGTCTCACTTATTCTGAAGTGCTTGGGGGTGTGGGAAGACTGTGACCCCTTCCTAACTGGGTTCACTGGCCCTATGAGGTTTATGGAGGAATTTATCTTTATGATGTATGGGGGCCTCTTTTGGTGGAGATTACTGGAGTAATCGTTCCCATCTTTCTTATGCTTCTTCGCCTCCTTTTTGTGTGGAGTCCCAGAATCCTTGTGAGTATCTCTTTTGGCTACCCACTAGTCAGCAGCTATTGCTAACTTCTTGGGGTCAAGTTCTTTAGAGTCAGCCAGATGCTGTCTCGGCTCTGAGGAACATGCATCAAAATGCTTTCTAGGATGGCAAGATTTCTTGTGCCCTCAAAAGTGCTCACTTTATGGCCCTTAATCCACCCATCTAAGTTTTTCAGGCTCACACACACAAGTTGCCCACAACACACTGTCCTTTTTTTATATGGTCTCTAAACCTTTTCCTGCATTAGGGAAGGCGTCTTCCCAGACCTGTCTGAGTGCTAATTTAACCAACTGGTAATCTTTATCAGGTATGTGTTTCTAAAGTCCAATTGGTATTGGGCTCTAAAAGTCGTATCCCCTGGTTATAGAGTTCCCCATTTCTAATATAGGCCTGCACTACCCAAGGTTGGTAAAGTGGCAGAGCAGCCAGACTTATCTTAGGAGGTGGAATGTGAGCTGTAAATCAGTTCAAAGAAATCAGAACATACATAGACCCACAGAAACACTTGTAGTTAGGAAAAAACGTGATTTCTTTTATACAACACAAGACAGAGACTAAAGGAATATTGTATCAACTAGCAACATCAAACGTACATTCAGAATAATAAGGAAGATTAAAGGAGGTGAGTAACATGATATATACTTTTCTTATCCACACACTGGGTGACTTCAGTTCAGCTCAGTAAAAGTACTTAATTTAAATTAACTTTGCATTATTCAAGATTAGGTTAAGTTCAAGAATGTAAAGAGCAGCAATCACAGGTAAGCAATACTAGTAGCAACTCTTATACAGTTTAGGCAGTCTTTTCCCTAACAAGAAAGGGGTTCTTCAGTTCTTGTTTTTGAAGGGAAACCAGCTTTGCCCAAGCCAAGAGGTTGAGGATTTACTGTTGGGAAACCAGCAATGCTCAAGTCAATAGGAATGCAGCATTTCTGATGCGAATCTTCTTAGTGCAAGTAAGTAACAAGCTAATTGGTCTTTGCTGTTTGGCCTGGGTGACTGAAAATGAATGAACACCCAAAGAGTAGAAACGGTGCTCCATAAGCCAAGGAGCGACACAACCTGCTTCAGGTAAGTTTATCAAGAGCCCCACAATACCATGAGAGTGAAGAAGCTGATGCAGCTGGATGCCTCCTGGGTGCACAGTTGCAAACCCGTTCTCCTAGTCCTTGGTCGTAGTGATGAAAGGGGGGGGACCCTGGATGGGTTCATGCATTAGTCGAGGGGGCCACGCCAAGCAAAGGATTCCTCGTAGTCCGGTGTCCATTAGTGGTTTTAGTGCCTTTTTGTCAGCACCAAGAACTAACAATTACTGCCATTTGGAATCTTTGTTTGTCGGTCCTGCACTCTGGTGAGTGGACTCTGAGGAGAGCATTGGTGCTCCTGGAGGTTCACACGGAGGCCACCGAAGTTCCAGCGAGATTAGTCCGTGGCAGGGCAATGCACGTCAAGTTGGTTGAAGTACCCCCGGGTATTGGGATTCCGCAGCCCTGGAAAGTTACAGGATGTTGGGGGATGGCTCAAATTGAAGTGTCTCGAGGCTAGTTATGCCCACCAGCCCAGAGGAGTATGCTGTAATTGGCAGAGCTTTCCTGCCGATTCATAAACTGAGTCAGGACAGCGGTGCTTCTGCATTTACTGGAGGTGCTGCAGGCATTTCTGGCCGTCTTCAGAGCTTCAGTTACAGTGGTCAGCTTAGCCTTCTGTCCATAAAGCCTTGCCATTTATGCAGGAACCCATTCATTCAGTCCTGTGGACCTGCCAATCACCTGGGTTGGCTATCCTTCCAGTTCAAACTGGTTCCAGCCAGGCATACCCTCGGACAAAGGCCAGGCAAGTTTCGGGCTCCTCTCTCACTTCCTGCCTCAGCAGACACACTCGAGCCTTGTCAGACTTCACAAAGGGATCCCGCCAAAGGCAAACCCCGGAGGACCCTCCCCCACCTGGAATGGTAGAAGGGCCAACAAGGAACACGCGCATGAAAAATGGCGATAAGACTGGTAAAATGGTCACCCATGGGTGCTTAGGAGGAATTCTCATGTCTGTGCTAATTCCCTTCAACATTGTAGACCCTCTGCTCTTTAGCTGGACTTAAGGACTTTTTAATTTGAACCCTGGAGTGAGTGGGACCTTTTTTCTCACTCTTTGATGTGTTCTGACCTAATTTGGATTATGTGTTTCCTTTGTTTTTGTGTCTGACAAACTCCATAGGCATTTGTATGGTGACGCACAGCACCTTTAGTGCAGTGTCCCACTTAAATCCTTTAGATTTCTCATAAGGTTTAAATAGCTTTTCTTATGTGAACTACAGTTCCCAAGAATAGTAAAGTGAAATTGACTTTACCTTTTCTCGTTGTAGGTCCAGCACACACCATCTAATGTGAAGTGCTGAGGCGTTACTTAGTAGCCCCTTATCCTACCTACTTGTGTAACATTTCTTATGTTACCTTCAATACTTTTAAATGGCTGGTGCAGTGGTTACATTTCCCTACCATTGTGCTTTTCTACCGCAGGCTGAACCCTCGGGTGCAATATAGCACCCATGGGTGACCATTTTGTCAAAAGGGCCCCCATCTTCTTTTTCGCCATTTCCTGTTGTTGAGGTCGGTCTTGGGTTTTACTCTGCGTGCCAAGCCAGGTTTGAGCCCTTTGTTTTGCCTTGGCATTTTTCAGTCCTGAAACCTGCCTCTGGTGCCAGTGTGTCTGGAAGGGCAGGAAGTGAGGGGGGTTCCCAAAACTCCCCTGTCCTTTGTCTCTAGGAATGGCTGAATGCAAACAGTCCTGATTGACTGGCTGTCAACCTGCTGTGTGATTGACAGCCTAAGCTGTGCGTGAATGGGAGGAACCTGCTTAAAAGGCGAGGGTTTTGGGACTAGAGGCAGAGTTCACCATTGGGAAGAACACCAGACGAAGAAACCGTGAACAAAGCTGGCTGCTTCCTCCTGGACCTTTAAATTACCCGGTGAAGCCCTGCTGCTGTGCTGAAACGCCCTTTTCTGATTGCGAAGAGAAGCTCCCGCAGGGACGACTTCTTCCCTTGTGTTAGTGGGACCAACTAACCCAGAGAAGAACTCCACTGGATCCTCTTCCCTGACTGGCTGCACTTCTTTGCTGCAGCGGGAACCGAGTGCCAGAGGTCGAGAAATCTGTAGTCTAGTGCAACGTCTGCAATCCGGCCTTAAGCTCCAGGAGTCTCCCAAGGACCCTCCAGAAGCAGGCCGACCAGAGCTATAGTCCCTTCACCAGAGTGCAGGAATCAAGGAGTGAAGGAAGCCCAACTTGTATCCAAGATCCGCAATGGTGCGGTTTACTGCACGCTGAAACTGTGAAGTGCCGCTGATCAGAAAAGAGCCTGTAGCTGTTGACGACCTCCAAATTACTGCCTCAGGAGTCCTCCAGACATCCTCCCTCTTGTCCCCACGACTGAGGATCAGGAACCCAGGATCTGCATCGCTGCAACAGGACAGAATCCAGCTGGACCACTCCTCTTCAAACCAGAGGTACTGTTCAGACTTGGGGTACTTATCTCAGTGTCTTTAGCTTTGCTCTTCTCAGTTGAGACTTGCAGTGGCTACTTTTGTTAGAGTTGATTTCAGCTCAGCTCTCCACAAGTGTAACAGCTTGTGACCCTAAAGTGATTTTCTACAAAACTCACTAAATTCGTGCAAGACTTTTATTAACTATGAAGTGCCTCAGCTCCATAGACACTGCTGTCCTGGATCCCTGCAGACTCTTCTAGTCCATTGACTTCAATATTTTCTGTCCCTCATAGGTGATAACTTGTGTTTAGACTTTTATTGCTGGGAAAGGTTTTGTCTAGACTTTGTTGGAAGATTGAAGTATACTCGCATACCCTGAGAAACTGTTTAACCTGTTTCCTTCCTTTAACCTTTCCTTTCTGCAACCTCAGAATCTGCAAAGTGTACTAGTGATATATAAATGCCATTACTGTCCTTGTGAATGAACTCCCCTCTGGGTGTAGGAAGTGTGTAAAAAGTCTCACTAAAGAGTATCTACTAAGCTTATGCTGATTATGGACAAGTATTTTTAAAGTATATTTGATTGTTACATATCTGGCCCTTTTTAAAGAACGCTTATTTAAAAATCGATGTTAAATAACGTACTCCTACGTCCCGTCCCCTTTCCTCTATACTGTATGGGCGTCCCTCTCTAGGGACGGGAGACGGAACCTTTTTCACAAGAAACAAATCTTCCTATTTTAAATTTTGAGGCGTGCGGGGGTGTCGCCCTGGGTGCATGCGCTCCCCTGACTTTGCCCACCGGCGCCACTCCCTAGTCCTCTTTTCTGCATCGACGGGAGGGGACCATTTTCACCAGCAGTCCTGGGTTTGGCTTTGGCCTTGTAATTCCATGCACTCTTCCCCGGATACTGTCTTTTGGTCTTTAATTGGAGGCTGCTTCAGCTACGCCAGGCCGAGGGGTTGCTAGATCCTGCGGTGACATCGCTGAGGGACTGCAAGGTTTTTACCGGACAAATGTCTGAGGGGGTGCCTGTACACAGCACTACCGACGACGCAGCCGAGGGCACAATGCTTTCCAGGCCCTGTCCTGAGGTGCAGGTTAGGCCTCAAGCTCCACCGCAAAGAGTCCAGGAGGAGGCCGGGCCCAGCGCAGCAAGCACTACGATGCAGACACGTGGCATGCAGCCTGACAAAATGGCTGCCCCACCAGCCAAAATGGCCGCTCATAACACCACCCGTGCTTTTGGGGAGCAGGTGGGAGAAAGAGTTTCCAGGTGGGACTGGTCTTCGCCAGGTACGTGGCCTACAGCATATCCTTCAGCATCGCAGGGCAGATACACCCCACATGCAGCAAGGCAGAGTACGCTCAGGCCTCAGCATCCTCAAAGCCCTGCTCCTACTCCTGCAGCCTGTGAGGACAGGTTTTTAATAGTTCCTCACTCTTGAGGTCCCCTCAGATGGGAACCATCGTTCGGAATGTGATCAGGGACATGCTGCCTCCAGTCACGCTGCTAGCGCCCACAATTGTTCCTCCTATGGCTTCAGCGCCTCAGGCCCCCGCACAGCCCCAGCTGCCCACGCCGTGCCCCACGGTTCTGGCACTCCTGCAGCCCAGTCGGTTCCACACCAGCCTCCGACTCCGGTCAGCACACCACATCCTTTGGCGCACAGTACTCCTCCACCTGTTGCAGACCAGCAGGACACTCTGGCGGACACCGATGAGTAGGGGTAACCCGACCCACCGTCTTCGGCCAAGGCATTCCATGAACAGCTTGCAGGTCTGGCCGAATACTTGGGGCTTCCACAACCCGAGGGTGGACAACCAGAAGCAGGGGTTCTGGCCGAGGTCCTCACTCTACACCCCGCGGCCAGAACAGGGATTCCAATGCAGAAAGACATCGCCTTAGCCAAAAAGGGAAGGTTTAAACCCCATTGGGCGCTGCCTACCATTCGGCACGTCGACGCCAAGTACAGGCAATTGGAGTGGGATCCACTCTTGCTGTCGGCACACCCTCAACCACACTCCCCTGTGATTGCCACGGCCTCACTTCACTCGAAGCTGCAGTCTTCCTTGACTACCTCGCCCTCGGCGCTCCTAAGCAAGGAGGAGAAGATCTTGAAGGCATATGGAAAGATGGTCTATTCCAATGCCTTGCTGCACCTTCGCCAGTTTAATGTGGACGCTATGCTCACAGACCTCAATCAAAGGCTTTGGTGGGAAATAGCGGACTTCTTTCCAGGGACTTCCGGTGCACAGTCAGGCGCGCTTCATGGCGGGGCTGGTAGAAGCAAAGATGGTGGCTCAAGACATCATGGAATCAAGGTGGCGTATATAGACGCCTCAGGCTGTGGCATCTGCATCGCTACGGACAGAACTGCCTGGTTAAGGGCTACCAAGTTCAACCCGGATGTCCAGGATCGCATATTGGACCTTCCATCCGAGGGTGGCAACCGTTTTCATTCCACCACCACTGAGGAACTTGATAAGAAAAACAGTTCCCAGACTGCTAAATCCTTATCTATCCTCACAAAGTCCACACTGTTAAGATGGATTTCTGAACCCTGTCCTGGAGGGGCAGAGGTTCAGAAGGCCAGCCTAGTTTCTTGGAACAGGGTAACCTCTGGACAAGCCAGACCAATCAGGGTAGCGATGGCGGCGGTCAAGACTAGGTCTCAAGAGGGGTGAGGGTGACTGAAAGCCCGCAATGAGCACACAAAGCAAGGACGCTTACAAATTACTCCAGACAGGTGTTATATTAAAAATATAGACACATTTATTAAAAGGCCTTTGTAACATCGACCATAGTAAAGAATCACGGTAAAACTCCAATAAACCAACACATCACAAGCAATACAATATATATATATACAAGACCAAGGGGTCTAAGGAATTAGAAGCACGAAATATGCAGACCACCTAGATGGGGAGGAAAACGGGCAGTGCAAGTAATCGTTAGACCCAGTTCAACATCAGAGGCCACCTAACTAGAAGGAAGTCCGAGCCCTACGAAGAGTGGAGCCTTGTTTCTCAAAAGTACCTGCACACGCGGGTGCCAACGGGCAAAAAGGGAAGTCTCTAGAGGGAAATCGGGCAGTTCAGAGAGGTGAACAAAACGATGATAAACAGATCCCCTCTACTCAAGCGCGGCCTCCACTTGTGGGCAGAAGCAGGGCGCAAGTGCCGAAAAGGGTTGCTGTTTACGACAGCGATGGAAAGCCACAGGCTCCTGCGGGAGGGGGACCGGTTAGGTTATTGACTACTCACCAGTCCCCGATGCAGGCAGACCCAGGCTTCTCCGGTTCCGTTTCGGTACTGGCAGGTTCAGATGCGATCAGCATGAGGTCTCGACACCGTGTAGATTCCGCGCGACAGCAGGAGTCAGGGTCGAGGGTGTCCCAAATGCAGCAAACACGCACAGATTGTTACCACAGTAGGGCAACTCGGCAACCGCATGTATTTCGGTCCCAAAGACCTGGGAACGCCAAGTGTACGAATGGTGTGAGAGTGCCGAGGACACAGGAATAGCAGTAAGCCAGTCAGCTTCTTAGTTGCAGGATACTTGGCTCTTTATCCTTTGTTCGTGAGAACTCAGGAGATCGACATGGTAGTGGGGTTTTCAGCCTCCTCTTATCCAGAGTTCCCTTCGCGCCAAAACGGAGAGGGCCCAATCGGAGATGCACTCACAAACACTCACACCATACGTGGACCTATCACGGACCACGGTAGTCCCAGGCATTCAGGACACTCTAGTCTATCTGGCACCCAGGATGTGTAATGGGAACCGACATCCCAGCCCACATCCTGGAGGCACACACAAGGCATGCAGAAGCCAGCAAAAGCGTTGTTTCGCGGGAAAGTGCATGACCAAATAAGGACTGCCCCGGGTCGGCTCGACCTGGGGGAAGGTGAAGGGGCAAGACGGTGAGCGGACAGGACTAAGAACCTCGTGGCATGGCCATTTTGGAGGCCAGGCCACCCATTTGGGCCAAACACGGGAAGCGCGGTTAACATAGCAAAAAGGGGTTCGAAACACAAAGAAACGATAGCTGCCACCAGTCCCGTCCGTGACACACTTGCACATTTCATAAGTCCAGCGAGAGTTTCTAGGGCCTTTGGAATGACTAGAGACCCAAGAGCGCGGTAATTTAAGTTACGGTGCACTCTTGTTTCATGTTACTCAAAAGCTGCAACATGAGGAAAGGACTAAGGGAAACAAAGTCTCCCGGTACTGACTGTCTTAAGGGCATGTCAGTTTCCCCATAAGAATTGAGCGAAAGCCCAGAGGAGCGGGCGGAAGGCTGCGCTTCTCTGGCAAAGTCTTGATCAGGGTGTAAAACAGCAAAAAGTTTGGGGGTTGCCACATGGAAGGAAAATTACCTACAATTATTAAATCTTTTCTAACACATGCCCAAGACGTACAACCAGACGCACCAGTGTTCCGACAAGGGGCGGGCCTTCGGCGCGTTCCGGGGCATCCAGGAACGAAGGTCAAGACAGCTGGACCGATCTCAGAGTTAGCACTGTCGTAAGCAGCACAAGGCGGGGAATAAGGGCTTCTTTCAGTCCCCCTCCTCAGCCCCAGCCTCAGAGGGGAAAAAGGGCCAGAGGGAAAAAAGGCACGACTCTCCCTGACTCTCTCCGGGTCCACGTGTCTTTGGTGGGGGGGGGGGGGGATCAGGGGGCAGGCTTGCCCTGCACGAGGTTCACGGACCCCTGGATCCTCTGTGGGGTCCACGGGATACTGCCTACCAGTTTCTCCCCCCCCCCCTCCACTCCCACAGATTGGGACAGCAACTCTGTTGGCGGAAATTCTATCGTCCATAGAGCGTCAGGCAATGGAAGAAGTCCCAGCCTCCCAGTGGTGTATGGGCTTCTACTCCAGGATTTTCACCATACACAAGATCCAGGTTGGCCTGAGAGTTGTTAGACCTTTCCACCATGAATCTTTCCCTCCCTCTTCAAAAGTTCAAGATGGTTACCCCAGTGCTTATTGCGTATACACTGTGGAGGGGAGACTGGATGTGCTCCCAGGATCTGAAGGAAGCATACCTACACGTCACGATTTGGCAGCCTCATCGGTCCTTTCTGAGGTTCAGGATTATGGGCTTTCATTTCCAATACAAGGTTCTACCCTTTGGCCTCAATTCAGCCCTCGGGATCTTTACCAGACTCATGAATGCGGTGGCAGCCCTTCTCGCAGCCCAGGGACACCATGTCTAGCCATGCCTAGACAACTGGCTCGTCAGGGTGAGATCTCCAGAGGCGGTCCATCCCACCACCTCCGCCCTCATGAATGCTACACGAATTGGGATTTACCATCAAACTCAAATAGTCACAGATGGAGCTGAAGCAGACTCGAATGTTCCTGGGATACGAGCTCCAACAGAATTTTTCCCTTGGAGGACAAGATCACAGCCATCGAGAAGGCCACGGGTCATTTTCTCAGCAGAGTGATGACTTCATCATATTGGTACCAACACTTCTTGGGTATAATGGCAGCATGTTTACTGGCAGTGCCCTACACGAGGCTCAAAATGAGACGATTGTAACCGCAGTTCGCACCATCATGGAGTCGGGAGCGAGGTTCCCAGGCGGAACTCGTCAGCATTCCTCCCTTTCTCCACCACAACCTTGTCTGGTGGTGCACAGACTGCAACTTGATAGGCTGACCCTTCAGGCAACCAGCACTGCAGGTTACCATCAGCCCAACTCTTCCTTGGATGGCTCCCCAGCCCTCCAAGGGACAACCACAGCATCCATGTAGTTTGGTCTCTTCAGGAACAGGAGGCCCATATCAATTGGCTATAGTTGAAGGCTATCTGGCTTGCTCTGAAAGCCTTCCTTCCGTTGATCAGTGGCAAGATGATCCTCATTCAAATGGACAACTCCACCAGCAAGTATTACATCAACAAGCAGGGTGGCACCAGCTCTCCTCCCCTGTGCACCTTGGCAGTCCGCATTTGGGAGTGGGATCTGGAGAACAACATGCACTTGAGGGCAATTCACCTCCTGGGGGAGTCCTTCAGGGGATCTTCAACAGATGGAGTCATCCTCAGGTGGATCTCTTTGCCACCTGGTCCAACAGAAGGTGCTCCCAGTTCACGTTTTAGCAGGGACAGGGCTGGGGCGCTCTGGGTGATGTGATGCAGCTAAAATAGGACAACATGAACGTGTATGCCTTCGCTCCCACTCCCCTGGTCCACAGGGTAATCTGCAAGATCAGGGAGACCGGGCACTTCTGTGTTATCCTGATAGCTCCGTGGTGGCCCGCAAGATCATGGTTCTCTGAACTACTCAGCCTGTCAGAGCAGGCCCCTGTGCACCTTGCGCTGGGTCCAGCTCACCTAATTTCACAGCAGGAGGCACAGTCATCCACCCCAGCCCCCAGAAGTTAGCCCTCACAGTGTGGTTCCTGAACAGGTCACTGTTGGGGAGAATTATCAGAAATGTGCTAATTCCTCTCTACATTAGAGACCCGCAGCACTTTTGCTGGACTCTAGGACTTTTTAATTTTGAACCTGGAGAGAGTTGACCTTTTTTCCCACTCATTAATTTTATCTGTGAATTGAACTGTGTTTTTGAAGTCTGACAAACTCCATAGGCATCTTTTTGCATGGTCACACAGCACCTTCAGTGCAGTGACACAGGGAAGTCTTTTAGATTTCCAAAGGTTTAAATACCATACTCTTGGATTAACTACTGATTGCAAGAGCAGTAAAGTGAAATTGACTTTACTTATCATTCTAACTTTCTAGACCCAGCACACACTATCTTACAATAGGGTGCTGGAGGCGTTACTAGTAGCCCCTTTGTCTAGCTTCTCGTGTAACATTTTTTATGTTGCCCCTTACACAATTAATGGCTGGTGGCAGTGGTTACTTTTTTACTACCGTGTTGTGTTTTAACCACGGGCTGTGTTCTCAGCCACAATAAAGCACCTATGGGTGTCATTTTTGTCAAAATGGCCCGGTCTTCTTTTCTCGCCATTTCTTGTTGTTTTGGTCCTTCTTGAGATTTACTCTGTGCGCCAAACCTGGTTTGGTCCCTTTGTTCGTTTTGTCTTTGGCGGGCTTCACGAGTGAAACCCACCTCTGGCTCCAAGTGTTTGGTCGGGGCAGGAAGTGAGGGAGGTGTCCGAAACTCCCTGTGCTTAGTATCCTAGGAGCCAAGAATGCACTTCTAGGTGATTGGCTGGCTGGCTGTCCAGCAAGGACAGCCACCCGCATGGGTGGCTAACAGCTAGACTGGAATGAATGCGAGTAAGCTGCATAAAAGGTGAGGCTTTTGGCTTGAAAGGCAGTCGACCACTGGACAAAGGAATCCGAAGAAGAACTTGAAGAGGACGCCTGCTGCAACTCCTGGACTGTTGGTTTGCCCGGTGAAGCCCTGTTTCGATGCCAAAGACGACTTCTCCCCTTGAGTTGGTGGGACCAATTAACTCCAAATTATAAGTCGCCTGGACATCCTTCTCAGAGCTGGTTGAATTTCCTTTGCAGTTGCTGCAAGAACCGAATAACCAGGAGAGGAACACCAGTTTGTGTGTGTTGCTTTTAAGTTGGCCAAGAGCTCCAGGAAGATCCTCTGGACTCCCAGGAAGCAGGACTGACCGAGCCTGAGACACTTCAACAGAGTGCGGGACCCCAGAAGCAAGGGAAGTCCATCTCAACATTCAGGAACCACGGTGTTGCTGTTTGCAGTAATCGCGAGAACCTGAAACACTGAAGTGCCACTTGTTTTAAAGTTTGCCGGTTGCGGTCGGTGACCATCCAGTTCTGGTGCACGAGCCCCCAGAAGTCCTCCCTCATGTCCCCACGACTGAGGCTCAGGAAAAGGATCTGCAGAGCTGCACAGGAACAGGGGTCATCAGCTCCATCTTTTTTTCAAGCCAAAGGTACTGTAAAGTCTGAGGGAACTTACATCTCGCTGTAGAGTGGCTTGCTCTTCTACTTCACAAGTCTCCAGTCTTGTGGCCCGACATTTGATTCTTCTTTCTTCATCAATGACTTCTAAAAACATTGTGCAAAGACTTCTACTCGCCTTCAAGAAGTGCTTCAGTCCACATAGACTTTTGCCCATTGACATTGGTTCAGCCTGGTTCCCTGAATGACTCTTCTCTCTTCGGTTATTGTGTTGCATCTATCCATCTATCCTTCCAGGAAGGGGTTAACTTACTTTGCATTGGGGGGGGGCAAAAAGTATTTGCCTGCTTAAAGAATATTTGTGATCTCTTGTTTGTTCTAATAACCCTTTTCGTTGAGACACTCAAAGCCTTCTCTGAATGTACAGTGATATCTTAATGTCCAGTGTCCGAAGTATTTGTCACTTGAGAGTGTAGGAACATCATCCCCAATGGGTCTTTACTAATTCTGAGAAACCTAAGAGTGTGTATTTCTGCAGTGTATTTGAGTGTTGCTTTTATATTGTTCCTTTTGAAGAAGGCTTGTTTAAATGACTGGTAAATAAATGAATAATGGTTTTATCAAGAAACCTTGAGTATCAGTTTTTGTTTGAATACTTGTCACTGTGAATCTCTGTGCAACTCTACTACTGCTCACATTGACCCCTCTTGAGATAAGCCTGGCTGCTAGGCCACACTACCAACCTGTGTAGTTTCAACTTATACCAAAGGTTGGGTCCCTATTGCTAGGAGGCTGAGGTTGTTGTAGTGCACCCAAAGGGTACTACTCCAAATCTCTACCTAACAGGCGTGCTGTAAAATTCTACCTGGACAGGACCTAGAGCATCCGCAAATCAGAGGCGCTCTTTGTCATCTTCAGTGGTTCAAGGCCAGGCTATCAAGCTTCCAAGGCCTCCATAGCAAGATGGATGGTTGCAGCCATCAAGGAGGCTTATGAAGGGCAGCACAAACCACTCCAGGCAAATATGCATGCCCACGCTATTGGAGCCAGTGCCACGGCTGTGGCTTTCCAGAGGCACATTCCGTAGCAGGTCATCAGTAAGGTGGCTACATGGGCTACACCTTCGGCGCCTTCTGCAGCACTACTGCTTGGATGCCAGCTCCAGGTCGGATGTGGCATTTGGTCAGGCAGTTTTAAGGAACTGGTTTTCTTGGGAGGCTCACCTCTCCACCCTGGGGCTACATTCAGTTGTAATCGCCCATACAGTATGGATAAAGGGGACAGGACGTAGGAATAATGGGAATTTACTCACTGTTAGGCAGAAACCTGTGCAGTTCCCTTGGGGAACACTGCAAAAGATTTAAGACTACAGGTAGAGCAGTAAACCCCTTTGGTAGCAGTCTGTACCACCCAGATTTACCTGGTAGCTGTGGCTGAGCAGTCAGACTTCTCTCAAGAAGAGTTAGGCAGTATGTAAAGTATACACAATATGTACCAAAACACAATAGCACAAGCAAACACTGACCAGAGCTTGGTTTCAAAAGTATATAGTTATTTATTTAAAATACACATAAGTTAAAAACACTCTAGCAAAAATATAGTAAAAGCACTTCAACACAGTTATAATGAAAGTAGATTCAATCCTTTCTCCTATCTAGACAACTCTAAGTAAACACCACTTAATTAAAACAGAGGTGAGTGCTTAACGTTAGATGACACTCTAGTAGTTTCCAAGAAAGGGAGAGAAAAAGCAGAAATGGGTTAGACACACCACTCTAAGGTCCAGAGCACTTGCAATAGGCTTAAAGAAGAATAAAGTCACAGGTGAGCAAAAGTCACTAGGCAGGGCCCACTCTTAGAGTAGCCGGAGCGAAAATGTGCCCAAGATCACACTGTTAGTTAGAGATTCAAAGTCTTGCAAAGAGTCAAAAAGAGGTTAGAGTGGCTCAGAAAGTTTAGCCAAAGTGTCCCAGGCACTCCCAGGTTCGAAAGCCGGGGACTAAATCTACCCCGTACAGTCGGTAGCAAGGGAAGCCAGGCAGAACACAGTACCTTAAGCGGAAAGGATCCTCCAGCGGTGGCAGTTGTTCCAGGCAGTGGCAGCAGGGCTCGACGTCGGTCAGGGGAGAAGAAGTTCTCGCTGAAGAGCAGAAGAAGAGGGTCGTTGCACTGCCCGGGAAGAAACCAGCCGCGGAGTCCTCCGGTTAAAGGGTTGGTACCGACTTTCGCGGTATGGGGGTAAAGTGTGGTATTCCGGTTGCCGGGGTGCTTGGCACAGGCAAGGCGGCCACGAGATACCTCAAAGAACGGAAAGAAGGCGAAAACTGGTTGTCCCCACCAGTCAAGGGAAGGAGCCACTCCGTTAAGAGTTCTCCTCGGTCGTCGGGAAAAAGTGGTGAGACGGTTCAGCAGGGCTCCACCGGGTGGTGTCGTCGAAGCAGGTCGGCTCAGCTCTTCCCTCGTCGGATTCTTGGTCCTGTGGCGACTTCTGAAGTCCCAGTCCCCAAAGCCCTGCTTTTATGCAGCAAACCCCCATTCACCCAGCCTAGCTGTCACTCAAACATGCTAAGTGGTGAGCCGGGCGGCTCACCACTTGGGCCAATCAGGACGGAGTGCGACTTGAGTTACCAAGGTAACTCAGTCCAGGGTGCCTAAATCCCCCTCCACCCCTCCTAAGTACCCCAGACAGAGTGGCACCACTTTGGAGGGCTTCTGTGGAGAAGCCCGCCAAAAGTGGAACAAAGGGCTCCACTTTGGGTCAGAGTTACAGAGGCGAACACCAACGCCATTTTAGAATCAAGTTTTGGCAAAAAGTCCCAACCGGAGTTATAAAAATAAATATATAAACCGGCGGTATGTTTAAGGCTACCGTAAATAAATAATTAAATGTGTTAGCCTAAAACAATGGGAAATCCCATAGGGAAATATTCGCGGTCGAATATAAAAAGTAGTTTCCACTGCCACCAGCCAAAACTCGATCAGGGGGGACGGAGACGTGCCCCCTCGACTAACAGACCCTGGGGCAATCGAATTGCCCCAGCCAGTACGTCCACAATGTGATGGTTTGTACTGGTTCTGTTCAGGATTCAAGACTAGCAAAGTCTTTGGTGACTTTACATGCCCTGGGAGACAGTAGTCAGTCCCAGGGTATGGAGTCTATGTTGGGGAGTCCCTAGGACACCCCTGGGTCACGGCACAGAGGGTGCTGTGTGACCCACATCACAAAAATACATGAGGCCCTATGGAGTAAGAGACCCCATAGCCCATTCAACACAAGGTTTAACCAAGAAAACACACTTCAACATGTCCAAGAGTGAGGGTAAAAGAGTCTCACTCTTGGCAGGAGAAAAAAATTAAACCCCAGAAATCCAGCAAAGCCGCTGGGGGACTCACTAGGTAGGGAAATTCAGCCTAAACAGAGAATTCTCCCTAACACTCGCCCCCCCCAGACTAAGGGACAGGAGGATTTAATCCACTCCTGGATGAACCTCATACCTCTAGTCGATGATATACATCCTAGAGAGTCCATCAGCATTTTGATGGTGATACCTTGACCTATGTTCAATGGAGAACTCAAAGGTTTTCTTTTGTAAGCTAACGGACCTACAGACCCTTTGAGGAACATCAGTCTTTTTGTTATAGGGGATCTGGTTGACCAGTCCCTCAGAAGTTGGTACAACTTCTGAACCTATGTTAGGCTTTTTCAAGGGGTCCTTATAAAGGATTCTCTTAGATCTAGAGGGGCCTCCAAGGTTCCTCACCACCTCTCTTGTGGGAGCAGGTTGGGTCTTAGGCCTCTTGGTTGGAGGGGTTGGGGTTAGGCAATGTACCTGCTTCCCCTTCCTCTTAGATCTACCCTTACCTATTTTAGGAGTTTCCCCCCTAATATTAGGATTTGAGTTGGGGTCTTCAGTAGAAGGTCCAACAGTCTGAAGGTTTTTGGCCTTAGACTTTTCTTTTCTGGTTTTCCACCAGCACTGAGAATTACCAGTTCTCTCAGGTCCAGATAGGGGCCTAGTTGGTCTATCCACCTCTTCCTCAGAAGCAGGGGGGTCAGAGACTCTGAAACTAGGGGAACACAGGGTGGAGCTTGGTTGGGGCTCCCATGTTCCTAGCATACTATCCTGAAATGTGCCTGGGTTAAAGGTCAACTTACTAACACCAGGGCTTGTAGTGGGGTTCTCAGTAGAGGGTCCCACAGGCTTAGAAGGGTCCTTCAAGGTAGCCTGTCTAGCCAATTTGGTTAAGTTCTGCTTCTCCATACTGGGAGGCCTGGGGGTATGTGACACCACTCCTAGAGTTCTTAGGTCATTCCCTAACAGGACCTTCCCAGGTACCTCAGTCTGAACACTGACAGGGATCCTTACTGTCATGTTGTTACATTGAATGAGGGCTGGTAGAATAGGAACCATTTGGACAGGGCCTCCAGACATCTTAGTGGGACCTTTGGGTGCTTTGGCCACATCCTCAGGTTGAAAGAAGCTTTCATCCACTACTGTTCTGCTGGCCCCAGTGTCTCTCCTGGCAGGAGTATCCTGGCCATTGACAAGAACACTGTCCACATAATACACCTTAGAGTTAACAGGTAGGGAGTTATACACAACCCTATTCTGGGGACTAACCAGACCCATAGGCTCTAAGTTTACAGTTGCTTGAAGACCCAAGGGTTCTTCAGCAAAGAGTTCAAAGTGGGCACTAGCCATCTGTACTTCATCCTCAGGAGTGAAGGCTAAGGAGACTGTGCTGATCCCTGCAGGTTTACCCTTGCACTTGGGATCTCCTTTGATATGGTCAGTACCCTGACAGACATAGCATTGTCCAAATGCTCTCTGGAAGGGTGGCTTGTTCTGACCTCCTTCTGGCTTGTGGCCAGAAGGTACAGTAGCCTGACTAGGTTTCCCATGTGGCTTACCCTGGTTATTTTGTGGTTTGGGGCCCTCTTTGGGATAGGAATTATTAGAATTCTCTTTGGAGTCCTTTTTAGACTGTTTCTCCCCATCCTTCTTCTGAGTTACCCCAGAATCCTTGTGAGTGGCCCTGTTGGCAACCCACAAGTCAGCAGCCTTAGCTAGTTTCCGGGAATCCAATTCCTTGGAATCAGCCAAGTGTTGTCTGAGCTCAGGAGAGCAGGCATCATAAATAGTCTCCAACATAAACAAATTCTTCATACCTTCATAAGTGTTCACCTTGTAACCCTTAATCCATCCCTCTAAGTTTTTCAAACATTCACTCACCCAGGTAGCCCAAGGGGTACCATCATGCTTTTTGAGGTTCCTAAACCTCTTAAGATACTGGGAAGGGGTCTTCCCAAACCTAGCTATCAAAGCTAGTTTCACACATTCATAGTCCTTCCTATCCTCCTCCCCCATCTCCATTACCACATCAGTTGCAACAGGGGGAAGCCTAGAGAACAACCAGGTGAGTAAGTCATTTCCTGTGATGTTCTGGAGCCCATGATTATATTCAAACAGAGACAACCAATCCAACACATCCAACTTAGGCTCATACATACCAACCAATTCTTTAGGCATCCGGGGTCTTTCAGGACTGGAACTTCTAGAGGAGCCAGAGAGAGAAACATTCTCAACAGATAATTTCTTCATTTCTAAGTCATACTTGAGCTCCATTTCCCTTAGCCTTAGTTCTTTGTCAGTTTGAGCATTCAGTTTCTTATACTCCAATTCTAGCTTCATTTTCTCTAGTTCAAAGTACTGAGGACTAAAGGTGGGACCTGGTAAAGGTCCAGTAGGCACAGCAGGTAGAGCAGGCAGAGGCCTAGGGGGGACAGGTACAACAGCCTCACCCTCCTCTTCTGACTCTTCCTCAGAAACATCAACATTTTGTTCCATGTTAACTTCAACACTGTCATCTACAGTTGCTGGAGTGGTAGGTTCCTCTGAACCATCACCCAGACTTTGGTTAGCTAACAATCTTTCAATCAGCTCCATTTTCTTGCCCTTAGTCAGGAGATCCTTATGTTTACAGAGCACTCTTAAACAATCAGCAGTTTTGGCTGCAAGGGACTCTTGACTATAGCTTTCTATAACTGACATGTTAGAGGTTTTACTTTTTCAGTGCTAAGCTTTGTGGTTAGTTGCACTAAGGTATCTAAAGCACAATAAAATGTATACTCAATACAAATCCCACCGCTGCCACCAGTGTTAGGCAGAAACCTGTGCAGTTCCCTTGGGGAACACTGCAAAAGATTTAAGACTACAGGTAGAGCAGTAAACCCCTTTGGTAGCAGTCTGTACCACCCAGATTTACCTGGTAGCTGTGGCTGAGCAGTCAGACTTCTCTCAAGAAGAGTTAGGCAGTATGTAAAGTATACACAATATGTACCAAAACACAATAGCACAAGCAAACACTGACCAGAGCTTGGTTTCAAAAGTATATAGTTATTTATTTAAAATACACATAAGTTAAAAACACTCTAGCAAAAATATAGTAAAAGCACTTCAACACAGTTATAATGAAAGTAGATTCAATCCTTTCTCCTATCTAGACAACTCTAAGTAAACACCACTTAATTAAAACAGAGGTGAGTGCTTAACGTTAGATGACACTCTAGTAGTTTCCAAGAAAGGGAGAGAAAAAGCAGAAATGGGTTAGACACACCACTCTAAGGTCCAGAGCACTTGCAATAGGCTTAAAGAAGAATAAAGTCACAGGTGAGCAAAAGTCACTAGGCAGGGCCCACTCTTAGAGTAGCCGGAGCGAAAATGTGCCCAAGATCACACTGTTAGTTAGAGATTCAAAGTCTTGCAAAGAGTCAAAAAGAGGTTAGAGTGGCTCAGAAAGTTTAGCCAAAGTGTCCCAGGCACTCCCAGGTTCGAAAGCCGGGGACTAAATCTACCCCGTACAGTCGGTAGCAAGGGAAGCCAGGCAGAACACAGTACCTTAAGCGGAAAGGATCCTCCAGCGGTGGCAGTTGTTCCAGGCAGTGGCAGCAGGGCTCGACGTCGGTCAGGGGAGAAGAAGTTCTCGCTGAAGAGCAGAAGAAGAGGGTCGTTGCACTGCCCGGGAAGAAACCAGCCGCGGAGTCCTCCGGTTAAAGGGTTGGTACCGACTTTCGCGGTATGGGGGTAAAGTGTGGTATTCCGGTTGCCGGGGTGCTTGGCACAGGCAAGGCGGCCACGAGATACCTCAAAGAACGGAAAGAAGGCGAAAACTGGTTGTCCCCACCAGTCAAGGGAAGGAGCCACTCCGTTAAGAGTTCTCCTCGGTCGTCGGGAAAAAGTGGTGAGACGGTTCAGCAGGGCTCCACCGGGTGGTGTCGTCGAAGCAGGTCGGCTCAGCTCTTCCCTCGTCGGATTCTTGGTCCTGTGGCGACTTCTGAAGTCCCAGTCCCCAAAGCCCTGCTTTTATGCAGCAAACCCCCATTCACCCAGCCTAGCTGTCACTCAAACATGCTAAGTGGTGAGCCGGGCGGCTCACCACTTGGGCCAATCAGGACGGAGTGCGACTTGAGTTACCAAGGTAACTCAGTCCAGGGTGCCTAAATCCCCCTCCACCCCTCCTAAGTACCCCAGACAGAGTGGCACCACTTTGGAGGGCTTCTGTGGAGAAGCCCGCCAAAAGTGGAACAAAGGGCTCCACTTTGGGTCAGAGTTACAGAGGCGAACACCAACGCCATTTTAGAATCAAGTTTTGGCAAAAAGTCCCAACCGGAGTTATAAAAATAAATATATAAACCGGCGGTATGTTTAAGGCTACCGTAAATAAATAATTAAATGTGTTAGCCTAAAACAATGGGAAATCCCATAGGGAAATATTCGCGGTCGAATATAAAAAGTAGTTTCCACTGCCACCAGCCAAAACTCGATCAGGGGGGACGGAGACGTGCCCCCTCGACTAACAGACCCTGGGGCAATCGAATTGCCCCAGCCAGTACGTCCACAATGTGATGGTTTGTACTGGTTCTGTTCAGGATTCAAGACTAGCAAAGTCTTTGGTGACTTTACATGCCCTGGGAGACAGTAGTCAGTCCCAGGGTATGGAGTCTATGTTGGGGAGTCCCTAGGACACCCCTGGGTCACGGCACAGAGGGTGCTGTGTGACCCACATCACAAAAATACATGAGGCCCTATGGAGTAAGAGACCCCATAGCCCATTCAACACAAGGTTTAACCAAGAAAACACACTTCAACATGTCCAAGAGTGAGGGTAAAAGAGTCTCACTCTTGGCAGGAGAAAAAAATTAAACCCCAGAAATCCAGCAAAGCCGCTGGGGGACTCACTAGGTAGGGAAATTCAGCCTAAACAGAGAATTCTCCCTAACACTCACCGTAGTGACTAACATACTCCTAGTCCATAGTCCCCTTTCCTCCATACGTCCCACCATCCTCGCCCTTAATAAAACGGTGTCAATGGGCAATGGTAATATTGTCGACTCGTCAAAGGGGACGGAGTAGTGGTGCTGCGGCGGAGTCAGGGGAGTGCATGCTCCCATATCCCCGTGCGCCTCTAAATTTAAAGGGGAAGATTTTTTTGCTAGTGAAAAAGGTTCAGTCTCCCGTCCCGGGACTATAGACTAGTAAATTCCACCTTTGGTGTGGTACTCCTCCTAGGACCCTTGGCCCATACCTCCATTTTGTGTTTTGCCACCCCTGCCATTGCTCCCAATCGTCTCGCACCTCTGGTACCCCTTCCCTCCCTCCTCCGTGCCCGCCCCTGTCCAGCGATAAGTCATGCTCAGCCAGGCTTTGGCTGGTGTCCCCCTGCGCTCCCTGCACAGTGTTCCACCATTGGCGTTGCAGGTGAGCGTGGTACTCCTCCTGGGACCCTCGGCCCATGCCTCCATTTTGTGTTTTGCCACCCCAGCCCCTGCCGTTGCTCCCAATCGTCCCGCACCTCTGGTTCCCCTTCCCTCCCTCCTCCCGCCTCCCTGCCCGGTCCAGCGATTGGCTCATTCTGCACTCTTAAGCTGCCTCCCCAGGGCAGCCCTCTGCCTGGCAGCCCCTTCGGCTAAGGGCCCCAAGGCAAAGGGCGGCTCCTACCTTGGCAGCTCCAAGGTGTGTCCGCAGGTGTCCGCAGGGGAAGCCAGTGTCCAGCAGTCAACCAGCATCTACCAGGACCAGTACGGTAGGAGCGTCCTGGGTTGGAAGTAGAGCAATTACTCTACCCTGGAATCCTAGCCGCTTAAGCAAACCTTAAACACTGATTCTTTTCCACTGCCTCCTTCCCTCCCACACTCTCAAATTGAACTGTGTATAGCACTGTACACAACTATTCAATTGACCCTCAAATTTAGTCATGCTTATCATTGTACTCAACTGTTCCCTTAGGTATAGGCCTCTCTCCCACTATACAGGATTCACAAATCTAGCTGTGTCTAGTCCCATACACAACTTGCATTATTAGGTTGCTGCACTTAGTCTAGCCGATGGACTCTCAATTCCAGACCTGGACAAACAAGCAATTCTCACAGCCTACGGTATGTATTGCTCACACCACTAGCGTGGACACAGGCCGCAGGCACGGCCAAACATCCATGCACAATAGAACACGTCTACGGCTAAGCACATCCGGCCTAGTTCACTTATAGCTGTCCAGACAAACACCTGACGTACAACATCTCTGCCACTAGCATACAGCGACCACCACCCGGTATAGCTGGCCTCACATAGACTCTCCCAACAACAGCTATCTATCTCTAACCTCAAGAGCACCCACCCACAATTCTGACCGCTACTTGTCTGCTTAGTCGAGCCTTGCCAGCCACCCAAGTCTTAGAATGGCAAACCTGCACACGCGCATCTAAGCTAACCCCCTAGAATCTCTAACCACATCGACTACGGTCAACAAGCACATTGAGGCCACACAAGTCAGGAAAGAGCGCTATATAAATAAAAAAAAATACAATACTACGGTGAGTAACTTATATTTATAATGAAAACCTTCAGTATAAGTGTTACTTGGCTACTTGTATTTGCAAATTTCCTTGCTACAGCTCATTTTTACCCCTCTAGAGATAGGCCTGGCTGTTCAGTCACACTACCGACTTGTGTAGTACAGCCCAATACCAAATGGTGGATTACCTAATACCAAGTGGACATGTGTTGTGTAGTCTTACACAGTGTTACTACATCACTTCTTATACACTGATCATTTTAACATAGCAAAACAGCCAGCCACTCCTTGCAGGTCCCTACACGCATGCGTAGTGAATTTACAATTAGTTTGGAACAAAGAGATTACCATCTGTTCTCACTCTTTGCTGGTCAATTTCATTATACAGCAACCGTTTTGCCAATGGTGTTGAAGGCTCAGGCTAAGTTGTGCTGCTTCTTCACTTTTCAAATACATGCAGCTCTGGAACTCCTTAAACTGCATGGTGCGCCCTCCAGGTTATGTTTTTGTCCTGAATTGTCTGGCGTGACTGGCCACACTACACTGCATAGGTTGTTGCAGCAGCTAGGTTTTCATCAGAATGGTAACGCCCACCTCCTGAGGAAGACCTTCAGTTAACCACCACTACACGTCGAAACCGGTCGAGAGATAAATTCTACAGGGATGTGATCTTTGCATCTGTTCTTCCTATCCACCCTGACAATAGATTGTTTGTGAATTATATCTATTGTTTGTAAACATCGCAATAATGTGTGTCATTATGGAGACTAGTTATGAATTCCTCTTCCCCATTGGTTCTTAGCATGTTTTTTGTGTCCTTTAGTACTTTGGATGTATGCCACGGTATGAGTTGTGTGTGTATGAATGCACCATGTATGTTGAGTATGAGTGATGACGTTTTAGCCAGTTTTCGGCATATTGTTGCTGCTTTTTTGCTTTGTTAAAATGATCAGTGTATAATAATTTTTTGTGATTTATTCACTAGTTTTCAATTTTTGTATCACTTTAAATAAATTTTGATACATTATTTCTAAATACTTTGCTCTGGACATATCTTTTCTGTTTTTTGATGTTATTATAATACATTGGTCCAGAGGCTACAGTTACCCTGCTCTTTTCAGTGTTTGCACTACATCAATTCTTGCCTAACAGTGCTGTACTGCGGCTGTTCAAACAGCCTGCAAGTAACTAATACAAACATGGTATAACAGTATCCACTGCCATCAGCCATTTAGGTTTGTATGCTACTGTAGCTATAAAAGTTACAGGAGCTGTGGGAAAAGGGTTACAGTTTACCCTCCGCATTCCACAAAAGGTGGCGTGTACTGGTCCCACCAAAAGAAAGATAAGTAAGATAAAAGTATCCTACTATCCTTGAAAACAGTATCATAACTCCATTAAAAGTAAAAAAAAAAATTTAAAAAAACACAGCCGAAAGAGTTCCCACATTAGAGCAAAACTGAATGAGTGAGTGGTAAAACGTCCCACTTCGGAGAATAAAGATAAAAATCCCAGGAATCCTGCAAAACTGCAGTGATGTTTCTTAAGTTGAGGAGAATTGGCACAAGAAATGAACCTTTTCCCTAACACCAGTCAGGAATATCAGTTTTCATATCATACTCACCAAGTCTTTGGGCAAACGTGGCTTCCTAATCCTGGATGCACCTGACCTTGAGGACCCTGAAAGGGAAGATGCATCCAGAGACATTTGCATTTCATACTCGTGCTGCATCTCCTTTTCTAAGTCTAAGAATGTTTTGTAGTTATTTTTCCTCTTATTTTATACTGCATTGCCAGTTTCCTGAATTCCATTTGCCGTTTCATCTTTTCAATTTCCTGAGCAACTTCTGAGGACATGTTAGGTTTTGTAGGTATGGGTGGAAGGGCACTACTATGAGTTGCTATTTCTTCCTCCTCCTCAGATTCTTCACCCTTAGGTAGGTGAGGACCAAGGTCTATATCTTGACCTGAATTCTCTTCACACATCAATATTAGGAGTAGGGGTGACGGGCCTACTCACTGAGGTTTGGTGATCCAACAATGTTTGATGAATCCACTTTTGTTTCTCTTTACAACTGAGGCCTCTTAATTTACACTTTGAATGGATTGTGTCCTCCAACGTATTCCTCATCTTAGATGAATTCCATCCAGCTTTATCTGCTTCGGAAATGTTTTCTCAGCAGAGGGCACCGCGCGTCGATGTTGTTGAGTCGAAGTCCCTCTAAGGCCTCAGTCGAGGTTGTCGAGTCGGGTATAGAAGTAGCACGCGCGGCACCCGTTGGCCTCAGTTCCGTTTTTCCGCGGTATGTGTTTCTTCGGAGACTCAGCGTGCCTCGAGTTGTTCTGTGTCGCAGTTACTGAAGACGATATTCGACAATGTCTTCGTCGTCGACACTGACTAACCCGCGTTCAGGGTTCAAAAAGTGTAAATTCTGCGGTTCGAAAATGTCCTTTACGGACACACACAGAGAATGTCTGTGGTGCCTCTGTGAAGGCCATGACATGGAGGCCTGTACGAAGTGTCAGGCAATGACTGGGAAGGCCTTGCGAGAGAGGAAGGGAAAACTGCAGGTAGGTCGAAAACCCGACCGAAAAGCCTGTAGCATAGAGTCAAGGTCCTGTGAGGAGAAATGTCCTCTATGCGAAAGGCAAGAACATTGGTCTACGTCCTGAAGTGGTTCACACCACTCTTCGTCTTGATGAAAAATTCCCAAAAAAGACGCCAACGGTCCCCTTCCACCTCGTCCTCTGACGAATCCCCCAAGAATGAAATGCCCCACAAAAATTCTTCCTCCGAAGAACAGGAAGCATTTAGAATAAAAATGAAGGTGTTTGAAAAGGCCAAGTCTCCGTCCGTGCCTTCTTCAGAAGCCGGCCGAGAGCATTACCATTCTGACACTCGCGCGCCCGCGAGCCCGGGTGATCGAAGGAGAAAGGATCGGGAACCCTCTAGGACGCCGAGCGAAAAAGATTGCTCGAGTCGACCTTTCGAGGTCACCAACACCGTCCGGAACCTGACACACCTTGAAGGGTGAGCCTTCGAAGAGCGCCTCGACACCCTAGAAGCCAGCTCCGTCGACGACCACTATTTCGTCAACGCCTTTGTCGACATCGACCCCGAAGCCCTCGGTGCCAAATGTTCCAAAGGCTCCAATTCAGCCAGAAGCTGTCAAAATAACAGCAAAAGATAAAGCTGCAAAGGCTGTAAAGCCTTCAGTCTCCACTGATGCACCTCTCCCAGAAAAGATTTTTAAACCTCTTCCAAGGAAAGAATATTTCAAATCCTTAACTTCAATTTTTGAAGAACAGGAGAGGTCTGAGGAGGAGGAGGATGTTCCTTTTGGACTGGAATATGGCACCCCAAATGTCCCAGAATGCCTGCTTTCTGAGGAAAGCAGAATGAGGGATCTGGTGGAAACCTTGCATAATGCTAGTGGAATTGATACTTCAACTGAAACGGATTTTGGCAGGCCAGAACCAGGGGAACATGCCAGTCCCTCCTACAGGAAGCTGACAAAGGTGGTTGAATATTTAGGATGGGCTAGACCACCAACTCAATTCATCCAGGATGATTTGACCGATATATTGGATCATGGTCCCACCGAAGATCCGATTTAACCCTTCCATGTAGCCTTACAAAATAGGGTGGCCAATAATTGGGAGACCCGGGACTCTATTCCTCCGGCGAATAAATACTGCCCTTCCAGTAGCGACCCCAGCTATCTGTCCAAACACCCTACTCCCGCGAGTCTGGTGGTCCAGGCAGCCACAGCTTCAAATAAGGTTGCGTACCCTTGAGCCCCTCCGTAAAAGGACGACAAGCGTGTGGATGGTTGGGCAGGCAAGGTATTTTCAGCTGGGAGTATGGCGTTAAAATCGCCAACTCCACATGTGCCTTGGCAAAATATTCATACACACTGTGGGAGTGCATTGCAATGGCGACAGAGCACATACCAGAAGGGGAAGAAAGGGAAGGATTTCTACTCATTGTTAGAGATGGAAAGGAGGCCATGTAGGAATCCCTTCAGTCTGGGTTGGACACTGCAGATCATGTGAGCAGGTCCATGGCCACTAGCACGGTAATGCGCAGATTTGCGTGGTTGCGAAAGTCTGGTTTTGCACCGGACATGCAAAACAGTCTTTTGAACATGCCATTTGACGGGTCTCACCTTTTTGGCAACAAGGCTGACAAGAGCCTTGAAAGATTGCAGACCCCAACAGCGCTGCCAAATCTTTAGGAGCTGCTATTAGGCAACCTCAGCCTTTTCATGTATCAGGACAATCTTGGAGGGGATGATCCTATCCTTATTACTCCTCCTATGGAAAGGCGAGAGGAATGGCCAAAGAGGCCAGAAAAAAGCCACTTGTGGTGGACTAGGAAAACGTGCAAAGCCAGCCCCAGCTGCAGCCTCTTTACCATCAGCGGCCGCAACCAACTGCCACAGCACCACTTTGAGGACTTGCAGGAAGTCTTAAACCTGCTGGAGAAAGGTGCTATAGAACCAGTACCTGTAGCGGAAAGGAACAAGGGATGGTACTCTCCATATTTTTTGATTCCCAAAAAGGACGGAGGACTGAGACCCATCTTGAACTTAAGAGGCTTGAACAAGTTCCTCAGGAAGAACAAGTTCAAGATGGTCACTTTCTCAGATCCTTCAGGCCCTTCAGCTTCAGGATTGGTTGGTGTCATTAGACCTCCAGGATGCTTATTTTCATGTGCCAATCCATCTCAGGCACAGAAAATACCTGAGGTTCGTAGTTGGCAACTCACACTATCAGTTTAGAGTCCTGCCATTCGGGTTGACATCTGCCCCGAGGGTCTTCACCAAGTTAATGGTAGTGGTGGCAGCACACCTCAGGAGAGGCGGGATTCACATCTACCCCTACCTGGATGATTGGTTGATCAGAGCACATTCTGCCGAACAAACCCTGGATCATCTGAAAAGTCACATGCCACTTCCTCCACAGACTGGGCTTCTCCCTCAATTTCAAGAAGTCACAAATGACACCTTCCCAACAGCTCCAGCACATAAGCACTGTATTAGACACATCCTTGGGAAAGAGCTTGCCTCCCAAGTCGAGGGCTCAAGACATTCTTCAGATAGTTTCCAAAATGGCCAAAATCTCCAGGCCTACGACTTCTTAAGGTTGCTCTGCCTCATGGCATCCTGCATTTTCCTAGTGCCAGAAGCCCGCCTGAGGAAGAGATCCCGTCAATGGACTCTAAAGACGGATCTCCTTCAGATTCCGAACAAGGTTCGGCAGTATCTCCTGTGGTGGACTTGCACAGAGAACATCCTAAAAGGAGAACATTTTTGGCAACCATGTCCAGAGACTACAGTAGTGATGGACGCCTCACTCATGGGGTGGGGAGCGCATGCCAACGATGTGACAATCAGCGGTTGTTGGTTTCCAAACTACACATCAACCGTTTAGAGCTGAGAGCAAACAGACTAGCACTGAAAGCTTTTCTGCCATCTGTCAGAGGAAAACATTTCCTGATAATGACGGACAACACAGTGACCATGCGTTACCTAAACAAAAGAGGAGGTGTAGGGTCACTACCTGTATGCAGAGAGGCAATGTGGCTCTGGTATTGGGCAATTCAAGAAGGAATCTCCTTAACGGTAGTTCATCTAGCCGGGGAGGAAAATATGACGGTGGACGCTCTGAGCAGGCAGAGCACGGTGTCCCACGAGTGGGAACTGGCTCGGGAAGTCCTTCAGGAGATCTTCACCCTTTGGGGAACCCCTCAGGTAGACTTGTTTGTGACCGGAATCAACCGGAAGTGCAAAAAGTAAATTTCCCCTCAGAGGAGCCCTAGTGGATTCATTTGTGGTGGAGTGAAACTTCCCAATACTATACGCGTTCCCTCTGATTCCAGTCATTCCTCAGGTCATCAGGAGATTGAGACGGTTCGGAAAACGCATCATCCTAATTGCCCCAGATTGGGCCTGGAGAACGTGGTACCCGGACCTTCTAGACATGTCCATCTGCCCTCCGTTACTTCTTCCTCAGAGAGAGGATCTTCTCTCACAAATGGAGGGCCAGGTTCTCCATCCAGAGGTCAAGACTCTCGACCTTCAGGCTTGCTATCTGAAAGGCTGAGATACAAGGATTGGAACCTTCCAGATGACGTCATGGAGGTGTTTCTTTCGGCAAAGAAGGACAGCAACAAAATCTCTATGCCGTTGCAACTGGTGCAGGTAAAAGAATGTTGATCCTTTTCTATGTTCTATCCCGGAAGTGTTGTCCTTCCTCTTGTCCCTGGTACATAGAGGCCTAAATGTTGGGACCATTAAAGGTTATCTCGCAGCGCTTTCCATTTTCAAGCGCTCTTCGGAAGAATGTTCCCACTTTAAAATTCCTTTGATAATACAATTCTTAAAGGGAATCACCAATGTGTTCCCCTCATTACCCTTTCCAAGTCCCAGTTTGGGACCTTAATCTGGTTTTAAAGTTTTTAATGTGTGCCCCTTTTGAACCCTTGCACACTTGTCCATTAAGATTACTAACATTGAAAACCGCTTTCCTGGTTGCTTTAACATCTGCAAGAAGAGAGCGAATTGCAGGCACTGTCTTCTGGGCCACCCTATACTGTGTTCCACAGAGACAGAGTGGTATTGAGGGTTAAACCCTCATTTTTACCTAAAGTTTTGTCTGATTTCTATTTAAATCAGAACATTATTATGCCCGCGTTCTACCCTCCACCTCATCCCAGTAAGGAGGAGGAAAGATTGCACAGCCTGGACCCAAGAAGAGCTCTGAGATTTTCAAATGTCTATGCTTTCCAAGCTTAGAGTGAATAATCAACTTTTCAATGGCTAAACCAGAAGGAAATTGGGTCAATCGGTGTCAAAACAAACCATATCGCGTTGGATTGTGCTTTGCATTTTAGAATTCTACAGATTGGCGGGAAAAGACCCACCAGATGGCTTAAGGGCCCATTCCACCAGAGGCATAGCCTCTTCGACAGCCCTTCAAAGGGGTGTTCCCATAAAATCTATTTGTGAGGCAGCAACTTGGTCATCGCTGCACACATTTTCTAAATTCTATAGTCTGGAGGCTTCCCAGTCTAAAGAGCTTGCTTGTGGTAAAGCAGTGCTACATTCGGCCATATAATAGTATTAAAAATCTACTCCTCCAGAGAATTTTCTACACTGCTTTGGGGGTCTATCTACGATGAGCAATACATTGGAGGACACAATCTATTTGAAGTCCAAGTTGCTTACCAACTGGTAACGTTCTTTCGACTGGATGTTCCTCCAACGTATTCCTCATCGCCCTCCCATCCTACCCCTCTGTAGATTTTCCGGGTTATTGCCACTTCAACTCTCACAAGGCTGACACCTGGCTACCTACACTATCGATACAACAGAGCAAGAGAGGGAAAAATAGAACTGAGGCCAACGGGTGCCACGCGTGCTTTTTGTATACCCGATGATGTCACCCTCAAAGGAGGCCTTCGAGGGACTTCGACTCGACGACATCGACGATGAGGAATACGTTGGAACATCCAGTCGAAAGAACGTTACCAGTTGGTAAGTAACTTGTTCATCTCGGAGTTTCTCTGCTGTAAGAGTTACAAGAGCCTCTGGTTTAAAGTGTTGCATGTTACAGCTGTTTAGTAGTAGTTACTGTTTTAGGAAGAACCAACCTTGTGGATGGATTCTCTGGATATAGGTACAACCAAGAGTCAATGTAAGCCAACACTACTCTATCCCATCAGCCGTAAATCCAGTGTTAGTTTTTTCCCCTAAAGTCTACCCGTGGTAAAACTTTATAAAACTATCGCTTGGTATGCAGGCCCCAACTTCTAGTATAAGTCTGTATTACTCAAGGTTGCCAGCTAGGCTCATTTTAGGAGGGAGATGTGAGCTGTAGGTAAGTACAATGAACTCAGAAAATATATGGGCCCAAATAAAACATTACACACTTGTAGTTATAGTAAAATAGATACTTATGTTATATACTAACTAACTAAACAGGTTCTTATATCGCACTACGCTAACCAAAGGTCTCAAGGCGCTCACAGGACAGTGACAGACTAGAAAAGCAGCAGCTTGTACACAAAAGCTATGTGTACTAAATCAGTGTCATTCCAGCGTGTCGGTGGTTGCATTTGTGGTTTAGTTAGGCATCAAAAAGAAATGTTTTGAGCAGTTTCCTAAACTGTTGGAGTGTAGCACTTTGTTTTATTTGAAAGGGATTAGATTCCAAATATGTGGAGCCCATGCATTAAAGCTCGACCTACCCAGTTTCTTCAGGATATTATACACAAGGTAAAGTTACATTCAGATAAGTAAGTACTGTTTTAACTAATCAACACAATGAAAAACAAATGCAAAATCAGCTGAGTAAGCCATAAGTAAAGAATTCTACAATTCATGAACACAGTTGAAAGTAAAATCACTTGTTATAGCAACTCAGAAAATGTTCTGTTGTAGGAATAAAAAGGTTAAATCACAACAACAATGTGATTTGCAGGGAAATACTTTTCAGCGTTGATGAAACAAATAGTTGTGTAGGGGGGCACTCGAGGTAACTAATTGTACTGCGTTTCTCAAGAGATTAATCCAATCTTCAATTATTTATAGAATATTTAGGTGCAACAGAGGCTGATCTTGAGCCACAAGATCGTGTTATATACTAGATAAGCGAAGAGCTCCCCTACATCAGTGGAGCTGTGGCTCTGTGCACACTTTGGTAGCAAAGAAAATGCTAAAGCTTTTTTTGGTGTAAAACAAATATATGTACAGTATTTAATAGTGAATTCATAAGGTGCATTAAACAAAACACAATGTTTTCACATTCAAAATAGTGCCATTATTCATACAATAAATTCACACTTTGTATGATGTGTAACTGAATGATCAGATGCTTAACAATTTTACAAATAATATAAAAAGACAACATATATTTTTTTAATCTGTTGAAGGACTTTTTTGTAAGACCATATATGAAATAAAGGCACAATAACCATGTACTAATGACCTGCTAGTCGTGAGGTTCATTTCCCAAACAAGTCTGGTTTATTTTCAGAGTATCTCAGTCAGCTGACCGGGTCTCAACGCCTCACTACGTGTGTTCAGACACCGCGAGAGGAGGGCGAGCGAACAGCGGTGAAGCAGTAATATATACATAATATATCATCATCATTCTTCAGCATTATTCGGTCCGCCCCTATACGTGACATACAAGCTAGGGTTCGGTAATTGACAGTTATGGACATAACTTCATTCACTCTAAACATTTAGTATTTCTAGCCGAGGCTGCATGTTTCTGTTATGGGGCACACTGGGCATCAGCACAGGGAAGCATATCATGTTCTAGCAGGGAGACATTCCAACTAACGTTATCTGTTCGCTGCGCTCATGGGCTAAGGGTCGGACAGTTCTGAAGCAGAGAAAATACCATCCTTTGTGAAGGAGCACTGTTAGTTGTATATAATTCTCATTTATAACTGCCTTTTCCAACAGCGCCTTCAAGACAGGCTCTCACCTGGGCTGCTGATTAGTCACGGCTTTTACACAACTTCAAGGATTTACCAAATAAGAGAAACAATGTATTTCTGCAGAGTTTCACATTCCTGTCTACGTTAGCATTCGGAGTTCAAGCTGTGGTCTCGCACCGTGTGTGGATCTTAAGCACAGAATATATATGCAAAGCGTTACAGAAAAGAAAATGGCAGGCAATTACAAAATGGACTCCCAATGATCACATTAAGTAAAAGGTCTTTGCACAATGTTTTAAAAGTCTTTGAAGAAAAAGAAGAATCAATGTAGGGGCCACAAGCCGTTGGTGAGGGTAGAAGATGCAAGCAACTCTACAACAAGAGGTAAGTTCTCTTAGACTTTACAGTACCTTTTGTGTTTGGGAGAATTCTGTGAAATGTGCTAATTCCTCTCTACCTTAGAGACCTCCAGCACTGTTGCTGAACTCCAGGACTTTTTAATTTTTTATCTGGAGAGAGTGAGACCTTTTTCCCACTCTCTTGTATTTTTCTTTTGATTCAAACAGTTTCTTTTGGTTTTTAAAGTCTGACAAACTCCATAGGCATATTTTTGCATTGTGTCGCACATCACCTTTAGTGCTTTGACATAGGGAAGTCTTTCAGATTTCCTAAGGTTTAAATACCTTACTATTGGATTAACTACTGTTTCTGCGAGCAGTAAAGTGAAATTGACTTTACTGTACATTGTAACTTTCTAGACCCAGCACACACAATCTTACAATAGGGTGCTGGAGGGGTTACTTAGTAGCCCCTTTGTCTAGCGTCTCATGTAACATGTTTTATGTTACTCTTTACACAATTAATGGCTGGTGGCAGTGGCTACTTTTTACTACCGTATCGTGTCGTTACCGCGGGCTGCATTCGCAGCTGCAGTAAAGCACCCATGGGTGCCATTTTTGTCAAAATGTCCCTAGTCGTCTTTTTTCGTCATTTCTTGTTGTTTTGGTCCTCCTTGAGATTTACTCTGCGCGCCAAACCATGTTAGTTCATTTTGTCTTTGGTGGGCTTCACGAGTGGAACTCGCCTCTGGCTCCAGAGTGTCTGGTGGGGGTAGGAAGTGAGGGAGGTGCCCGAAACTCCCTGTGCTTAGTTTCCTAGGAGACCTGAATGCATGCTGTGATTGGCTGGCTGGCTGGCTGTCCGGCAAGGACAGCCACCCTGCTGGGTGATAGACAGATAGGCTGGAATGAATGGGAGAAACCTGCATAAAAGGCGAGGCTTTTTGGCTAGAAGGCAGAGACAACCACTGGACAAAGGAATCTGAAGAAGGCGCCTGCTGCAACTCCTGGATTGTTGGTTTGCCCGGTGAAGCCCTGCTGCTGTGCTCAAACTCCAGGTTCGCCTCGACAGAGAATCTCTGCAAAGACTACTTCTCCCCTTGAGTTGGTGGCACCAATCGCCTCCAAAGTAAGCCACCTGGAAATCCATCTCGGAGCTGGTTGAAATTTCTAGAGTTCTGCTGGAAACCGTATAGCCAGGGAGAGGAACACCAGTTTGTGTGCGTTGCTTTTAAGTTGGCCAAGAGCTCCTGGAAAATCCTCCGGACTCTCAGGAAGCAGGACTGACCGAGCCTGAGCTGCCTCCAACCGAGTGCGGGACCCCAGAAGCAAGGAGAGTCCACCTCAACAGCCAAGAACCGCAGTGTTGCTATTTGCGGTAGTCACGAGAAGCTGAAACACTGAAGTGCCACTGATATGAAAGTTTGCCGGTTGCGGTGGTGACCGCTCCGTTGTGGTGCAGGAGTCTCCAGAAGTCCTCCCTCTTGTCCCCATGACTGAGGCCCAGGAACAGGATCTGCAGAGCTGCACAGGAACAGAGGTCATCAGCTGCATCTTTTCTTCAAACCAAAGGCACTGTAAAGTCTGAGAGAACTTACCTCTCGCTGTAGATTTGCTTGCTCTTCTACGTCACAAGTCTCCTGTCTTGTGGCCCTATATTTGATTATTCTTTCTTCATCAAAGACTTCTAAAAACATTGTGCAAATACTTTTTACTCACCTTCAAGAAGTGCTTAAGTTACATTGACTTTTGACCATTGACGTTGGCTTTGCCTCGTTCCCTGAATGACTCTTCTCTCCCCTGTTTTGTGTTGCACCTATCCTTCCAGGAAGGGGTTCATTTACTCTGCATTGGGGGGTTCAAAAGTATTTGCCTGCTTAAAGAAATATTTGAGATCTCTTGTTTATTCTGTTTAACCTTTTTTTTTACACACACTGCATACTCTAGATGTAACCGTTCTATATTAATGACCACAAGTATCTAGTTATTTATGTCACCTGAGGGTGTAGGAATTGTCTGCGAGTCATCCCCAATGGGAAGTTACTGAATCTGAGAAACCTAAGAGTGTGGATTTCTGAAGTGTATTTGAGTGTTGCTTTTATATTGTTCCTTCTGAAGAAGGCTTGTTTAAATGACTGGTAAATAAATGAATAATGGTTTTATCAAGAAACCTTGAGTATCAGGGTTTCTTTGAATACTTGTCACTGTGAATCTCTCTGTAACTACATTACTGCTCACGTTGACCCCTCTTGAGATAAGCATGGCTGCTAGGCCACACTACCAACCTGTGTAGTTCAGACTTATACCAAAGGTTGAGTCCCTATTGCCAGGAGGCTAAGGTTATTGTAGTGCACCCCAAGGGTACTACACCAAATCTTTACCTAACACGCTGTGGTACTGCACACCGATCAAAGGTAAACCATGTTTCCCTTTGACAGTTAAATCCAGCCAAACAGCGCTCCTTAGCACCCTAAGCTTCAGCAAGCAGCTGATCTGTGTTTTCACAGGATCTGAACATGTGGCTGTTTAAGCTGAGTTGATCTCCGGTTCAGCCGATGCAGTTCTTCGTTCTTGTTAGGGAAGGAGGCCCTCATTCCTGCCATTCCATCAGCACGGAGGGTGTCCCGTGGAGGCCATACTGGTACAGTGGCATGGTGGGGTTCAGCATGAACCTGTGCTTTGTCCCAAATGTACTGTCAAACATGCACTTGAAATGGAGAATCATTCTCCAGCATGGGGTCTGGCATGGATTCACATGCTCATGAATATTCCCCGTCGTCAGGCTGGGAATCCTCGGTAAAGAAAAAATCAGTTTCAGTTTCGTTTCTGAACTGTCTTTCTACTAATAACCAATCACTGGTCTCTGGGTCATACTGCCCCCAGCCAATGACTTCCCTCTACCTAAGCCCCTCCTCTGGCAGCCATCTTCAGATTTTTACCGCACGTTCAAGTGTTGGGAGTCCTCGTGCTATAGCTCTCGAGCTTTTACTGCGTTTTCGTGCTTTTTTCAAAGAGATTTTCTAATTTTTCGGTTAAATCGAGCCTCAAGCGCCACCGTTTTACTTCCGATCAACGGGGACCCGTTTCGGAATTTTCTACGCCCCTCAAGGGTGAAGTTTTCATCGAGTTACGCTTCTTGGAGTATTCCAGAAGATTTGAGGCCTACCATGGACATGGCCCAGGACAAGAGAAGCTCGACGCCCGGATCCAAGCTGTTCAGGAACTGCCTTGGATGCGGTTTACAGAATGTTTTCAAGGAGGACGAGCATTCGAGATCTCTACTGCCTTCATGAGGACAAGACGCACGTGGAGAAGGACTGTGCGTTCTGCAAGAACCTATCGGAATGGACCATGAGGGATCATCCTACCCGCCTCGCCAGCTGGCTGGAAAAGGGCCCAGCAGGTGAGAAGAAAAGGTCCGAGCAGTCTTCTAAGTCCTTCTAAGTCCTTTGAGGGCACCCCGGCGGCAGGGGCCCAACAGAATGCTAAGCACCGCGAGTCCGCGGGCACCGGGAGCGCCGAACGGTCGGGCTCTTCGGCTGCCAGGCAGGGCCCGCCTTCCCCGGCACCATCAAACATGAGCCAACGCTCTGGTTCGGGGGAAGAGGAAATCTGAGAACTCGGGTAAGCTTCTGGAGAGGCCCCGGTCGATCTCGAAGGATTCAGCCGAGGGGGAGCAAGGCGGTGACCCTCCCCCCAAGGTGAATGCCTCAAGCGCGCCCAAGGTGGTGAAGGCCTTGATTCACCCGGCTAAGGCCTCTATCGAGGGAGTCGTGGCGACACTAGCGAAGCCTGTCGAGGCTCCACCAGTCGAGGCGACCTCGGGGCCCAGAGTTTCCCTGCCACCGCGGAGGGAATCCCATTTCCAGCCCATCGACAAGACCCCCGTGAAAAAAGAGCGGGGGAGCGGTGGCCATCACGGACACGGATTCAGCCACTGAGGAGGAGCTGGTGGAAACCGTGAAGAACCTCAACGAGAGGTTCGAGAAGGTACGATCCCACAGGAGGGATCCCAAAGAGGTGGTCGAAGAAAGCGACAGTGGCGCCGACGAGGCCCCAGTGGAGGAGCAACATTCCTTCCCGTCGCAGCCATTTCCCGAGCCTCAGGACAACTCGGTGGCCATTTTGATTGCAATCCAAACCTTATGCACAGAGATGGACGAGATTACCACGAACTCCTGTGGACGATCCAGAACCGGGCCCGTCGGAAGCCCTCCGAACAAGCGGAGGAGAGTCCATCCGTCCCCGCCCTTCATGCCCCCACGACCTGTGGAGCCCTCATCCCCCCTCACCGGACCCCAGGATGACACGGCGACGGATACAATGACGGGGACAGATGACGACGGTGGTGACGACGGGACGGACCTTCCATCACCACTCCCTATGGCTTCCCCGCCCGACGAAATTGGCTCCTTTCACGCCATGATCGCCAGGGCATCCAGCTCTGCCCTGAGGAACAGAAGGAGGGTTTTCCTCTATCAATGGCGAGAGGCCAAGAGAAAGACGGTCCTCGCGGTACCGTTACTCGATGATATCTGGGACGAGGGACTTGCGATCCTGAAGAACCCGTCCACGACGCCTGCCAAGAGGGACAGGTACGAGAAGTAGTACCGGGTCCCCGACGCCGCCCCTTTGTGCCTCAGGGCTCAACCTACGCCGGATTTGGTCGTCTCAGCGGCAGCCAAGAAGAAGGCAGCAGGGGCGACAGCCTCAACCGCTACTTCCCCACCTGACTGCGAGGGTAAGAAATTGGACGCCATGGGGTGACGGGTCATCTCGTCGGCGGCAGCGACAATTAAGGCGGCCAACGCCTTAGCGATTGTGGCCCGTTATGACAGGGAACTATGGTACAAGATAGCTCCCCTACTGGACTTCCTACCAGAGGACAAGAGGGCAGAGGCCCTGGAGATTCTGCAGGAAGGTGAGGTGGCGTCGGACCACGCCATAAAGGTGGCAACGGACATTGCCGACACCGGGTTTCGCCAGTTAGGCAACAGTGTTTTCCTTAGACGACGTGGCTGGCTCAAGGCGACAGACTTCCATCAGGATGTGCAGACCAGGGTTTTGGACATGCCGTTCGACGGCAACAACCTCTTTGGGAAAACGGTGGATGAGTCACTGCAGGCCATCAAGGCCGACACAGAGACGGCCCGAGTCCTGGGAGTCCTTCAGCAACGACGGCCCTTTCGGAGCACCGGAGGCAGACATGGGGCCTCCAAGGGAATCAGCCGGTGGCTCCTCTACGTACCGCCAGGCGGCCCGCTCCTCATCCCAGGAGGCTTACAGAGGTCGTGGCAAGCAAGGAGGATCTCGGCGTCGTCGCCAAGGAGGCCAAGGCGGCAAGGCCGCCACCAAGCCAGATTGCACCGGCCGTAGAATCGGGCCCCCACCGAAGAACTCCGGTGGGAGGCCGGCTGGCGAAGTTCGTCAGCTTGTGGGAGTCCATCTCCACCGACCTTTGGGTCTTGGGTGCCCTAGCCCACAGGCACACTCTAGATTTCCAAAAGTGTCCCTGCATTCCTCCCGTAGCCAGGAAAGACAATCACGTCCCTCAACTGCTGTTGGAGGTAAAGGCGATGCTCAAGAAGGTTGCCATCGAGCTTGTCCCCAGGAGGCTCTGGGGCTCTGGAGTATACTCAAGATACTTCCTCGTCAGAAAGAAGACAGGCGGTTGGCGCCCCATCCTGGACCTACGTCGGTTGAACAAGTACATCAAGGCACAGAAGTTCAGGAGGGTCACTCTCCAGCACGTGCTGGGACAGCTGCTGGAGGCCGACTTCCTATTGTCGTTGGACTTGGAGGATGCTTACTTCCACATCCCCATCCTAAAAGGACACAGAAAGTTCCTCAGATTCGTAGTCCAAGGACGCCACTACCAATTCAGAGCTCTGCCATTCGGATTGAAGTCGGCAACCAAGGTGTTCACCAAGTGCCTAGCACCAGTGGCGGCGTGGCTGTGCCTGCAGGGGATCCACGTCTACCCCTACCTGGACGACTGGCTCATCTGTGAAAGGACAAAAGAACTCGCCGTTGAGCACACAGCGGACCCCGTCCGCTTACTCACGGAGCTAGGTTTCTCCAACTGCCCGAAATCCCATTTGGTTCCATCGCAGGTGGCACTGTTTCTGGGAGTGAAGCTCGATACAGTGCAACGATTGGCATCTCCGTCGGAGAAAAGGACGAAGGCCATCTTGGGCAAGGTGCAGCGCCTGCTAGCCACGGACGTGGCCAGGGTGAGATCCATCAAGTCCCTCCTCGGTATGATGTCCTTATGCATCATTCTAGTGCGTCTGTGCAGGCTACTGATGCGTCCTCTACAGGAGTTCCACGACGCCCGCTGGATGCAAGCGGCGGGCAGCTTCGAAGACAAGATCCCGTTCAATGAGATTTTCCATCGGGCGATTCAGAGGTGGGGCACCCGTGAACACCTCACGGCGGGCACGGACTTCCAGACCCCAGCACATCAGGAGACAGTGACGACGGATGCCTCCCTGGAGGGATGGGGTACACACACCGGAGATCTCCACGCAAGAGGACTTTGGCTCCCGGAGGAGAGGTCTCTCCACATCAACATCTTGGAGCTCCGCGCCTTGTTCTGGGCGCTCAAGTCGTTCCTCCTATCCCTCAAGGGCAAGGTCGTGAGGATCTTCACCGACAACACCACCACGATGTTCTACATCCGGAAGCAGGGAGGCACCAGATCCCCAGCCCTATCCAAGGAGGCCCAGGATCTGTGGCACAGGGCCGTCACCCAGGGGATGTTTCTGGTTCCCTTCCATCTGCCAGGAATAAAAAACACCATTGCCGACTCACTCAGCAGAGAGCTGCGCTTGTGCCACGAGTGGGAACTACGCCAGGATCAAGTGGATCGGCTCTGCTAACGATAGGGCAAACCCCAGATCGACCTGTTTGCGACGGCAACGAACTCCAGTGCCAGAGGTTCGCCAGCAAGTTCCCCCAGCCGAGGAGCATGGGCAATGCTTTCTCGTTCCCCTGGGACAGCCTGTTCCTGTAAGCGTTTCCTCCGTTGCCGCTTCGACAACAGCCAGCTCAAGAGGTCCCACTGCAGGATGATCCTCGTCGCACCGGCGTGGCCAAGACAGATCTGGTTCCTGGACCTTATGGACCTCGCAGCGTCCCCACCAGTCAAGCTGTCGACGGACGCAGATCTTCTCTCCAGAGAGGGAGGCGCCATTCTTCATCATGACCCGGAGTCGCTGAACTTGCATGCCTGGCTCCTGCAGCACTAGAGTTTGGAGGGTACGATATCCCGGCTGACTGCAGAGAGGTTCTTGCAAAGGCCAGGGCGTCCTCAACTCTCAAGTGCTACGGACATAAGTGGAAGAGGTTCTCTGTCTGGTGCCGTGCCAGAAGATCAACCCACTAACGATTACGGCACCTCAAGTGCTACCATACCTACTGTCGCTGGCCAAAGCTGGACTAGCTCACGCTTCCATCAAGATACATCTGGCAGCGATCTCCCGATACACCAGAACTGCAGGACGGCCGTCCTTGTGGTCTCATCGTCTGCTGAAAGAATTTATGAAGGGACTGTTCCGATCGTTCCCGCCGGTGAAGGCTCCAGCCCCGGCGTGGGAGCTCAACGTGGTGCTGACCAGGCTCATGGGACCACCATTTGAGTCTTTGCATTCGGCTCTGTTGAAGTTCCTGTCGTGAAAGACAGCGTTCCTTGTTGCCATCACCTCCGCACGACGCGTGGGAGAGCTTCAGGCCCTATCCTGCAAGCCTCCATACTTGACTTTTCACGATACGAGAGTGGTGCTGAGGATGCACCCCTCTTTCATGCCCATGGTGCCGTCGGACTTCCATCTTAACGAGCCCTTGGTGTTGCCAGTTTTCTTTCTGTCGCCTTCGTCGCTGGCCGAGAGGACTTTTCACTCGCTGGATGTAGCTAGAGCGCTTAAGTTCTACATAGACCGAACGAAGAGTTATCGGAAGACATCACAGGTATTTATGAACTTTGGACCCGTGAACCAAGGGAAGGCTCTCTCGAAGGCTTCCATTTCCAGATGGCTCTCCGGCTGCATCATGCACTGTCATCGGTTGGTCAACCGACCGTTGCCCGGCCGTCCAAAAGCCCATTCGACCAGAGTAATCGCTGCTACTACAGCATTCTTGTCTGGTGTGCCCCTGCTGGACATCTGCAGGGCTGCTACGTGGAGGTCGACGCACACCTTCACGAGATTCTACTGCGTCGACCGGGATTCCAGGGAGGAGTCCAGAGTCGGCCAAGCAGTGCTGCGCAACCTGTTCGCCTGAAGGTGGGCCTGGTGAGGAGGTAAGAGTTGCTTAATGTTGAGTTTATGTAATGCTTAATGTTGAGCCTTTTGCCACATCCCGTGGTTGTGCATGTGTGTACTGCTATGTATTCTTATATTCATGAGCATGTGAATCCATGCCAGACCCCATGCTGGAGAAGGAACAAGTTACTTACCTGTAACTGTTGTTCTGCAGCAAGGGTCTGGCATGGATTCACATGCGAACCCTCCCGCCTACCCCTCTGCGGCTCTTCTCTTGGTCCTACTGCCACTTTACGTGTTACCAAATCTGAAGATGGCTGCCAGAGGAGGGGCTTAGGTAGAGGGCAGTCATTGGATGGGGGCAGTATGACCCAGAGACCAGTGATTGGTTATTAGTAGATAGACAGTTCAGAAACTGAAACTGATTTTTTCTTTACCGAGGATTCCCAGCCTGACGGGGAATATTCATGAGCATGTGAATCCATGCCAGACCCATGCTGGAGAACAAAAGTTACAGGTAAGTAACTTGTAAGGAGCCAGTCAATGCAGCTGACAGGACGCAAAGGGGCCTCTCGTTTTACCTGGACAGGACTAAACCTTTTAGCCAGTTCAGATGCCTGCAAGTATCCTATTGAGATTGCAAGAGTTGTGCCGTTTGATAACTGAGCATTGCTTTTTGGATTGTGGACTGGATCACATTTTACTACAAGGAAGCAACTGGCTTTAGCTGGTGACGGCACACTCAACCAGAGGCAAGGCTGCGACGTGTAGCTTGCTTGCCAACACCCCCCTCCAGTATATTTGTATGGTAGCTTTGTGGATTGCCCTAACGTTGACCCGTCATTAGTGCTTGTACTCGACTACACCTGAAGATGCACATGTCGTCCAGGCAGTGCTGAGAAACCTATTTCATTGAGAGGGCTCCCACCTCCCATACCGCAGGTACAGAAAAAGGTTCATCACTAGCTTGTGTGTCTACTGTTCATGGCATTGCTACCATTACTGCACATTTTCAGTGAATTCTAAAGTATGTGCATCTATAAAAAAAAGAAACGAGGATGAATTAGTGACTTTAAGTATAGACCTCCAGTATTGGTGTCCTTTATAGATTCATATATGGCCTCCCTCCTCTGCTAATAGTCTGGGCTTTTATATACAGTTTGAGACTGGCAGCACTGGATCTCTCGCTTTGGCCTGGCTGTGCGTGAGGCCTTGAAGGAACAGTAGCTTGCTGCCCCAGACACTGTGGATGAAAAAACAATTAACAGGGTTTCTGGGTTCCCAGCCTGACATGTGGGAATATTCTATAATATGTGAATCTCTAACGGATGCCCGTTAGATCTGCACTTATAGGTGATTAACTAAGTCTTGATGTGGCTATGAGCAATTTACCGTCTACACTTGGCTCCTGAGCATTTTTAGATGTCCTGATCGGGCAAAAGAAATATTAGGCCTTCTCGTTGGAGCCAAAGTATTAAAACAAATACCCAGACATGTTGGTCAGCTAGCTCATACTTTGAGGGTTATGTAATAGGAATTTGCCTCTTTTGACATAAGTTGCTAGGAGGCTACATACATCTGACCTTCTCTCTTGTAAGGAGGGGCAAGTTTCAATAGTGAGAGGTTTCCATCTGACAGTATTGTACATTTCTAAGAGGCCAGAACCAGGTTCTTTGATTATGCTGACCGTGGTGCAGCCCATCATAAGATTTATATTTAGCTATCCACATGATTCGTATGTGACAGTTCAATGAGATCAGAACATATTGTTGGTATAGTTATTGCCTGCTTAATTTAAGCAGGTGCATATTTCTAATTTAACGTTTAGGGCCTGAAAAGTGTTGTATACAACATTCTATGAGTTAGTGGGTTTGTCTGTAAGATGACCGTCCCAATACTGCATTCCCAAAAGACATGACACTTCGCGTGAAATGTTATCTGCCAAACATAATTACTGGTTTTTATAAAAGATAATTCATTCAGTTATCATTTTCGCTCCACTGCATCCATCAAAGGCCTAGAAAGAGATGTTGCAGAGCGCCATCCCAAAAGAGCTGCTCCATTATATTTTCAGTTCAGAAGGGCACAGGATTGTCAGGCAGCCTTTTCTTGCGCATGTATGTATGGCGATGGTTGTATCTAGATAACAAACTAATTTCACTTATTACAGTGGGCTTTATGAGCAGTGCAAACGGTTTTCCCTGGTCGAAGCTGGTACAGTTAATTACGGGTTCAGCAGCTATGGCAGCTTCTTTGAGAAGGGTTCTTGTTCAAGACATGTTAACCATTTGAATTATGATGTGCTGCTGGCCCTATTCACTAGATCTGTAATTCAGCATTTCTTTGGTTAGCAGGTGTTTTCCTTTAACAGAGGCCCCTCTCTGCACTTTTAAGGCATTGCTGGTGTAATCGTTCAAAGATTAAAAAATCTGCAGTGGAGCTAGCATCCATAAGAAGAAAAATAAGCTGTAATGTTGTTTGAATGCTTACTCTACAGTTTTTCACCTGCCCACTGGCTTTTATTGCCCAGAATGTTTCTAGTCCCGCAGACATTAATACGCAAACTGATGGACATAGGATTCTGACAATCCCAGCTGTTAGCTGGTGGTGCCTAGGGATGTATATTGAACCCTCGCCCAACAAAGGCCCCCATTTTCCCCATGAGAAATCGAGAATGGTTTCTTAGTGCCAGCCTGACAGCTGCTGTTTTTTGAAGATCAACGCTACAAACTGAATCGCTTGTAGAGCCATGACTGAATTAAATGTGTACGTTTTGTGTAGTGAAAAATATTGCCTTCATAGCTGCGTAAGTTATAATATTGAACATTATTTCCATCTGCTAGGATGAATGAAGGGGACATTAAGCATTGTTATCTTTGCATATATGATGCTCCCAAGAACAAGCCTATAAATGCTCATAAAATTGCTAATCACCTTAGGCAATCGTGTGGCATGGTGCCCTTGATGTCATTGCTTTTTAAACTGTGTGCTGAGTTCAGAGGTGCTGGAGCTCTGCGCACATGCAAATCACTGTAGTTGAGGACCAGTGGACAGATGTTTTAGTGAATATTGAGCATTATGAAAAGTTTGATCACAGAGTAGTGTGAGAATCCAGAAGGTGTCTCGCCCACTAGTCTCTGGTGATCTGTCATACAGGTGGCCACGACACAGCCATCGCTTTTGGATCCAGGTCCTGGGGGTGGACCAGTGCAGGAGGATCACCTGGGTAAGAGGGGGGGGTCTTCAGGGAGTGGGGGTGGGACACCGGATGGTGAGACACACAATATCCCCTTTCCTGTAACACCTTTACCCCATCCTGCCAGGTAGAATATTTAGGAACTCTACCCCTTCGCCCCCCTTTACAACACACACTTTCTCACGGACAGCCCGCTATGAGAGAAAACAGACTTATCACTCGAACAGTATACCTGACGTGTCCCAATAGTGGTCCAGCGAGGTCAGGCAATTACTGAACATCACACACACCTGACTTTCATTACACTTACCCACATGGATAAAAGGCGGAGCACGAGAGCACACTGAGCGAGGACAAGTAAACGAGGAAATTGCAGTTTAGAGACAGCAGCTGAGCAAGAGAGGAAAGGCGGCAAGACCGAAGGGGATTGCAAGGAGGGAAATTCCCTTGACCTTTCCGACAAGGAACTGTTACTTTCCAGAGACCTTGAATAGAAAGTGTAAGACCAGGAAACCAGGCTGAAGAATCCTGCATTGTCTCTCAGAGATATCCGGGGGGCCCACCCACGTCAATGACCTTGGAAGGGAGAATCACCAGCCATCGTGCTAGCGTCCTTGGCTCCAAGAAAAAAGCAGCTTCAGTGAAATCAACACAGCTGGTGAGTTGGGGAGACTGATATAAAACCGGTCTGTGTTGAAGCCAAGGTTGCAAGCAGCAACATTGTATGGTGAGCGCTGGAACGAACATTGTTAAAAAGAGTGTGATAAGAGACGCAAGTGAAGTTTAACTGCTTATGAGTGATTGAACTTTAAAGCAAGCTATAATACCTTTGACAGTGGTCCGGCACCGTGTGAATGCTCAATCGAAGGTCTTTGTCCGAGCCTGGCAGAGGGAGACCAATTGCAAAAGAACTAATGAATGTGAATCAAGTGGTCCTGCGACGGTTCAAGCAAAATCCAATGCACAGTCGTAAGTCTTTGATTTTGATGGAAGTAGAGAACGTTTGGAAATGTACATGAATTTAGTCCAAGCCCGGCACAGAGGGACCAATTGAAGTTTTTGTGGTAAAGTGGGTCTGAGCCCTGCACAGGAGTACCCGGGGTGAACAGTTAATCACTCCAGAAGTTCTATAAGTGAAAATCCTGAGAAGAAAGGAACTTTAATGTTTTATCCGGTTGCCTCAGGCCCTCTGAAATAAGAGAGTTTGAATGGCAAAGCGACTTTGGCACAGAAGACCATGATTTGGATGTTTTGAACGACATCCTTGTGCTAGAGAAGCCAGAGAGTGTGCTAAGCTCTAGTGTGCCGCCTTGTCCAATGCTGAAAAATGGGGAGGGGAAGCAAACGGCTTGAATATCCTGACATATCATTTCTTGAACACTTTTCTTTTGAATAACCTTGTTTCCCACACTTTGTATTTAGAAGTAAGGATTGGCAATACATTATTAGTATATGCCCTTTTATTTTGACACACGACTAGAACTGCATTATTTTTTGATCGTCGTAGCTTGCTGCCATCTTTAGATTTAGGATTAGATGTATGTGTGTGTTTCAAACCCAATTTAAATTCAATAAACACCCTTGAACTGTGATCACTTGTGTCTGTCTTACTGTTTTATACCATGGCTTAAAGTAGCAGTAATTTGTTTCAAAAAAAGCACTGTTTTATTCCAGCGTTGTATAGGGTTTTTAAGGTCATGATCTAACATCCTCTATTTATTTTTAGGTGCTGTCTGACCTAAAGGCGGACAACCAGAGGCTGAAAGATGAGAATGCTGCATTGATACGGGTCATCAGCAAACTGTCCAAGTGAGAAGCCGACACAGGGCAAAAAGGGATTTACATGACCAGAAAGAACTTTGGAGTAGCTTGCATTAATGAGCCGTGGGGTCAAGTATGACGGGTCCTTAAACTCGTGCTGATCTTCTGCGCCAGCTGTGACTCGTCTGAATTGGATGGGAAGCACACCAACGGGCAAGAGGTGCCGAATGAACGGGGTGGCCACTTGCAGTTGCCCTGGTGCCACGGATGGTGAGAACTCTGCATATCTGCTGCAGAGCCCATACAGAACCTTTGATTCTTACTGATGGGTGGATGAAAAGGACATCAACATATGTTCGCTTATATAGTTTTATATGCTTTTTTATATAAATATATATTATATATTAATATTCAAAGACTTTTCCTGCAGAGATGTGAGAATGTGCCAGATAAGAAAGAGTGTACATTCTCTTTGAAGGGCTGCTGTAACTAAATCTGCCTCCCTGTCGGAGCGCGAAAAGAGAAGAGGCATTGCCAAGCTTGCCAAAATGTCAAGTTCGATCGGTGCACTAGAAATACTGCACTGAAAGCAAAAGGGGAATCTGGAGGGTGGGAGAGCATCACTTGGGGTTTTGTCATCTGGTCCAGTTTACTCCACCATCGTCTCCTGTTCTACCATCCGCGATCATTGCCCAAAGGAAACGTAGACAATTTTTTAAACATTGCGAATAGTGTAATTGCATTATGATCTATAAAATTGGAGGAGATGTGGGAGCAAGGGGGGCGGGGGGGATTTAACTGTGTATCTTGTCCAGGAAGGAGTTCATTAATCCTACCTCTTAGTGAGCCTCTAGTTCGTGTTTTGCCTCTGTAGATAGATTTACACCATGGAATTCCATTTTGCATGCGGGTATTGTGCAGCTTTGCAAACAAAGTACACCTTGTGTTCTGAATGCCAATGAAAAGCTCTTAAAATACTGTTTTTTGACTCTTCTAAATCGCATTACCAAGAGCTAAAGGATGCTTAGCTGAAAGCTGCCCTAAATGAATTGAAAAGCAGTCCGGAAATCCTCTTGGGTGATAACCAGTGGGAATTATTTAGGGCAGCTATGCGTCCAGGATTCCACGTTCACTCCCTGCTCAGTTTAAGCGGATGGATGGCAATGATGGCCTGTGGCAGGGAGCAGAGATGGATTGGCCATGTTCTTGCATCACACTGGATGATTTTCCTCCTTCACCAAAACCTCCTCTGCCCTACACACCCCCTTGCCCCCCAGTGAATTGATTGGCTGCTGCACTCTCACCTTGCCAAGTTTAACTGCTCTCCAGTATAGAATTCTTTATTGGATTTGTGTTCCTTTTAAAGAAACCTGCATCACGGGAAGCTAACCTTCCAAAAACGTATTGACCAATACAAAATGTACCCCTTATTTAAAACTCTTTCCTCTTACTCCCTGCGTAGTTGAGCTTTTGAATGTTCGTGGCTGAAGGGTGCCAAACAAGTGAACTTTAGGGGTCCATATGTGCCAAAGCAAACCTGATCAAACAATGAATAACCTGCCTTCCCTGATCTTGGATTTTCAGATTTAATACAGTACAAACAAGGATACCCCTATACATTTGTTTCACTATTGTCATTATCCACACAGTCTACTGCCATTAAATTTGCATGTTTTCTGTGCTCGTTGTCCCAGTTTTGTACTCTGTCATATAATCGCACGTTCTCTGCATTATGTTGCTCAGTTGCAATTAAACTTGAAAGTGAAAGAAGGCTATAGTTCCTAAACAAAATGTGAATAAGACTGTTGGTTCTAGTAATTGTTTTGTGTATATGAAAATGTGCTTATTCCGTTTACTGCTAGTTAGGCCTGGGCCCCTCAACTTGGTCCTTTTGCTGTTCCATGGGATGGCAAGCTTACTTTTAATAATCTGTTGCAGTGACGGGTGGGGTGAGGGTTTAATGCCATACATGCAGTTCACAAATCTTGGAGCATCTCACATTTTCAACAATTACCCAAGGTCTCTTGTCCTAATCAAGAACATAACATCATGGTCACAGAAGGTTCAAATGTTACTTGCATCTTCCACCAGCAGAGCCAGTGGGACGCTGGTGCAGAGACATGTTTAACAGCTGGCACGTTGATGCTCTATTAACATTGCTTTTAAGGGTTGAGCAAGGAAACTTGTATGTTTGAAGTGAGTGAGACTGTACACAAGATTTGTTATTTTGGATTTTAGATTGTATAATGAAATCGGTATAGTATGTTCGTTTCTCCGAATTTATTCAATCTCTTTCTGTGGTAATCACCCCACATTTCACACTTTAATGGCACTCTGGTGACTTTCGGCAGTCTGCTGGGCTGACGTCCTACGTTTTATATCCTTCATCATTGCCATAATCTGGTGCTTTATGAAAGTCCTTGTTATGCTTTGCTAGCCAAATACTTGATGGGTAGTTAAGGGATTACTTATTACCAATGTGTTTAAGGCTTGTTGAAAGTGTAGCACCGTAAGTGCAAACTTCCTCCCAACCCCAGCTCCTCAACTCCTTTATTTCACACGATGGCTCCATGTTATCCTCAACAGCTTCACCCCCAAACGCAAAAGCTTAGACATTAAAATACCTGGAAGGCCATGACTACATAATGTCTCGTTGTGCTTTTTCAGCTAGTCCTGGACACCTGCTACATGCATTGATTCTTGTGGTACCCAGTGAAAGACAATACATGTAAACTTGCATTTGCTCAGATCAGAAGCTGCTTTAAACATTTGAAATCGGGCCGTGGATGTTCCAGGTGTCTCTAGGAGCCCCCTCAAACTCTGGACGATACTTGTTCATGTGCATTGATCTACACCTCCACAATTTGTTGCCTGACACTGTTTATTTCTCTGTTCAGTTGGACAAATCTTTATCCAACAATATTTTATTTATTACCAGTGGGACTCTTATTCTGCTAGAATTACAAACTGCTAGCTAAGATTGTCATTTGAGATAAACCTTTCATTATTTCTTTTACTTTCTGTCCTATGGTTGGGCGGGGCGTCGAACGGGGGAGTGAGTATCAAGCTTAAGTGGTTGCTTTCTGGCCTTGACATCCATCTGTGGAACCAAGAGTGGCTAAATTCCTTATTAGAGCTGAGCAGTCCATTTCAAAGGAATAAATGGGAAAGCAGGAACGTGATTTTACATGGCTGCATAGACGGTTGGGATTGACTTAGTCCTTCATCCCAAAAGAAAGGAGGCGTGGTCCATCCCTTACTAAAACCAAAGCCAGATCAAATGTCCATTCAGTTAAACTTTGGGGCTTTTGCCATCTTTTCAGAGTAGATTTTGCAAGCTATGTGAACTGTGCCATCATCTTGTGTAATTCCCTTCCCAACCTTATCCCTCCCCACACACTTTACCTTTACCTGGATACCCCTACCTCCAAACGTCTTGCCTTTCTGCTTGCGATGTTGCACCGGCTTCCCCTGTAACCACTGGAGATAGTTTGCACATCAGTGGATTAGGCCCTTAAGGAAATGGATCCGTTATTAGGGGTGTGAGAGTACCTGCTTGATGGATTAAGACCTGATGACCAGGATACATGTTTTCACGTCCCTCCCCCTCTCTGCTGGAAGCTGTGCGAGCAGCCCCCCTTTGGTGTGTGGTATATTATCCCTGCTTCTCCTTAGATCAATAGTTCGTTTTTTGTAATGTATCCCTTCTAGTCACCTGGTGTCTTTTTAGTAGTGATGCGCATCAGTGAAGATGAGTCAACAAGGCTTATAAGTCTATGTAGGCAATTTATTTTTGATACTGCTGATTCACACCCTTTTCTGTATCATGCTTGTCTTTAACATCCAAGGGTATGCTGCCGCAATCTTGCCGTTTTCTCCAATTCGATCCATCCTTGGGAAGGGTGCCCTTTACAGTTGACCAGTTGTTGGCTTCTTATTTTGAAGAAGGCTCCTGGAACTCCGGCAGAATGTTTCCTTCCAAAAGCCCCTTTACTCGAGGATGCAGCCTTCTCCCAAAGCCAAGGAAGGCTATGAACCTAGTGTTGGGAGTACAGCAGTGTGAGACTGGAGTCCCAACGTTTATTTTATACAAAAAGCCCTGTAGCCAAGCTTATGAGTTGGACAGTGTTGACCTGATGTGGTTTGGCTGCCCTTGACTTTTAGATTTTCAGCATAATGTTCATGCAGAACTTGAGGAAGGTATTTTGAAATATGCTCCTGATCTGACTTCCATTGTCCCGTGTAGATTATGGAGCAGGAGACTCGAAACTTGCAGGCCAGCAAATGCACAGTTGAATGGATCTTCTTCGGGTGCCCGTTGCTGCCACCTCTTTACTCACTTCTCACCCATGGTAGTCTTCCACAACTACCCTTGCCCCTGCCTCCGCCTCAATGCGACAAACCATGCTGTGCTTATGTGCTTTCCTGGTTTGGCTCATGTTAGCCAAGATAATTGAATTCAGTGATTATCATCTGTGTCATTGTAATACAAAACAATAAAAAAAGACTGGGTATATCTGTATATAGGGCAACTTATGTTATATACATGCGCTGTTCGCAATATGCATGATTTTGTTCTTTTTTCAGAGAAAAAATAAAATCTATTGTATTTGTTACAGGAGCACAGACGCAACTTCTTTAAGCACAGGACCCTATACATGTACATGGAAAAGCACATTAAAGACCTGTGGTTGTTTGTATTGGAATGTTTGTATTTTATCCTTGTGGGGCTTTCTTTGAACAACTGACTCAATGTTAAGTATATGAAGAAGTGGAAGGAATTGGTCATGACCTCATGGGCCTGGTAGACCACAAAACGCCCAAAGCATCGAAGTGGCAGGAGGCTGTTACTTGACAGACCTGAACACAACTGCCGACTGCACTTAACGAAGACCATTTTCATCATATCACTAGATGTTACTAGCGTGTATAAAAGCTTTGCTGGCTGCACCAAGGATCCAAGGGCCAATGGGATTCTCATAAGCATATGCTGCCTCTGCACGTCTCACACTTGTTTCTAAATTTTCATCGAAGACGGTGTGCACTGACAAAATGCTTTTCTCTCATCACTTAATTTTCCCTTTAGAAATGTTCGATAATAAACTTTAGAGTATTTTATTAAAGCCATAGCGCCTACTTCATATTCTTTTATCCGGAGCACATGGTTTGCATTTTAAATTTATGAGTCAAATAGTGTGCGTAGAATGACTACTCTGCATGTTATTAACCCAACTTCTTAAGTGCATGCTGAAATGGCCTCAAAGAGAAGGTCGGTTTCTTTTGCCTGTTGTGAATAGTGTCCAAGCAGGTGCACAGCTTTTGACTTAATAGCCTGTGACTTTAAGAAATGCATACTGACGGGTAGGCCTGTTGCAAGCATTCCCTCACTAGTGCTCCTTGATAGTATCGCAGCACAGTTGTAATAGAACGTGAGATATATGGTTTTACTTCTACCGGTAGCTTGATGCAAGTCTGCCTGCCTAACAGAAATGCTTCAGATTACGTTACTCATAGTAATTGAGTTAGTAGTACAGATTTTCTTTCCTCAATGTTTGTTCGATGTTGTCCCAATAAGGACTGAGCGTTTTCGAGACCGTTCACGCACTTCTATAGCAAAGTGAGGGCCTATACACAAGATCTGCTCACCAAGCTTCGCACTTTACCTTCACCCATCAGTCTTTTTCCATCCATGTTGTTGGTGCAGAGCAAATTTTGACGGGATGACTGGCGAGCCTATTGATGAAAGGTGGCTATATACAAGGCGTATTTTAGCCACACGGGTGAGTAACTTTTAATTCTATACCCTGTCTGTACTCTTCCCAAGCAGATAAAACACCGTGGATGGAGGTTTTGTTCAAACCGTTTTTCCCACTTTGGACAGTAATGTCTGCATAAGACTGAAGGAGGTGTTCATGTAGCTTCTTTACAAATTATATTAAAGGGCATGTGTCTTTGGAAGTCCACAGGAATGGCTTAAGGGTACACTCATTTCATATGAAGTCTACAGAGAAAAAGCTTGTAAATGGTGTACCATTCTGAAATGGGTGACGTGATCCATTGAGCAGTACACAATTTGGCAGCTTGGTTGCTCTGTTGGAAACCACTGCATGTCAGTTTCAGTAGACTTGATCTGTCCAGGTTAAGCTTCCCTCTGCATGAAAGCAATGAGGGGCTTGTTCGGCTTTCAAAGTGGACATTAGAAAAAAGGTGGGCAAAGTCATTTTTTTTGTGCAGTTGCAATACAAAAAGTAGGAAACAATGGAGAAAGCGGGAAAAGGAAACCATGAGATTAGGTTGAGCAGTAGATGCCCATTGTGGATTTGCAAAAAAAACAATTGTATGTCAATGCAAACCTATTAATAAACCTTCTCTTGTTTCCACAAATTAGATTTAATTGGCTTTGGCTACCCTTCCTAAAATCAATCATCCCATCTTCAAAGTAAAAACTCCTTAATACCTGAAACCATCGATCGGGGAGGGCAGAATAGCTGCAAGCCATTCGCTTACTGGCAATAAATGCAGATGATTGGACAGAGATGGTGCATGTTCATTGCAGCTTGTCTCCTATTCAACGAGAATCCTACATGACGAAAGATGTTATTGGGCGTTTGCATAGCGCCTTTTACCATTGGTATGATGCCAAAGCGCTGTGGGTTGAACACCCACGGGGACCGTAGTCCAGGTCCGTGGAGGGAGTATTGTACATTTCTTGGGTGCCCTCGATATGTGTGCAGCCAGGGTGGATTAAGTGGTGTGTAGCTGCATTCTAGTGCTAGAAGTGGTGCAGTGGTTTTATTAGGTCAGTAGAATGTGTGCAGCAGGCCAGTTTGACTTGGGTGGCTGCCTTCTGGCGGAGGCTGAGTTTGTGAATGGGATTATGTGTACAGCTAGCCTGGTTTTCGTGGGGTATAGCTGCCTTCTAAAGACTGTTGAGGTGGTCATAGAGGTGTATAAGTATCTGTGCAGCTAGGCCGAATTAATTGAGGGGTGTAGCTGCATTCTGTTGTTTGCTGTGTGCAGAGGGTAGAGTTAGTGTCGAGGCGTGATCCAGTCCAGCGCAAAAGCAGCAAGAACTTCTACCTCCCCTTGGTGGTCTTGGCGCCTGGATTAGGTGAACGCAGGCCACCGCGACCCTCACGGGGAAAGAGGGTTAGGGTCCACGGATTGGATAGGTTTGGAAGAAGTGGGAAAACCGATTTGAGTGTTAGAGAGTGGTTGTGGATAGGTAGAGCGTTCAAGGGGAAGGCATGCTCCTTGACTCTGTCCTCGATGAGCCTGTTGTCAATTAATATGCTAAAGCTCTTTCTCTACCTTAGCAATCACATTCACACATACATGCATTCATATCTCATGCATGCGTTATCCCCTTTTGTTGAAAGACCTCACTCAGTTAATATCAGCACTGAGTAGCGTTCAAATGTGTGATTACACAAACGTTAGTCTTTTTCCAAAGTACAATGTGAAGGCACATAAGTTCACACACAATACATGGAAGGGGTTTCTCAAACCAGAAATGTGCAGCCAACGAGTACTCTGCTGTGGCTAGCAACAACCAAGCTTGACAGAAAATGCGTTAGATACTTAGACATTAAATAGAAAAGCACTTAGCTCTGGCTTTCCCAATCTTGCTCCGGTGGCCACCTGTGCAGTCTGTGTGGGCAGCTGGCGCTCCGTAATCAGTATACTCCTGATAAAAAAAAGCAAACTGTTAGTTTGCTTCTCCCATGAGCCATAGGTGCTCGTTTTACCAAGACATGAAAATGCCCGCAACTAGCGAGTGAACTGTGGCATGCATCTGGGTTAGTATATGGAGTTTCCTCAATGCGCTTCCCGAACTCGCGGCTGTCAAATCGTCAACCAGAGTCTTCCCAAAATTAGTCAACAAGGTAAGTATGCTCCGCAACGTGAGAAAAATAACTGCCACTTATCTTAGGCAATGCGGGGCCAGAGAGTGTTTTTCTAGCAGCGAGGGCAGGCCCCGCGTATGGCTTCTGCTAGAGCTCCGTAAGATGCATCATCTCGGGTGCAATCTTGAGCGCGATCAAGGGTTCGTTGTTTGCAGGCCTCGTGTGCCTGATTTTCTCCTAGATAGTCTGGGCTTCTGGGGCTGTAGTTTTTGGCCATAGGGCTGCTGGGACATGTAGTTTCTCTTGGTTCTTGCTCCTTGAGGATGTCCTGCTGCCACACCAAGCACATCTACACAAAGGGCAGAGATGACACCTACTCATTGACCCTTCCCCAACTGTAATAGCAACCATTTTACATTTGGTTTTGAGTTTGACCACCCTTGACTTTACGACAGTACACCCCCTCCCCACCGAAGGGCCTGGCTTAGTGGGATGATTACGATGGAACAGGCGCAAGAGCCGAGGAGCATGCACATTAGAGGCGGGTTCCCATGATCTGTCTTCGGGACCAGATCCCACCCAATCGATTAGATAATACAGTTTGCCTCCCTTCAACCGTGAGTTGAGTATAGCCTGCACCACATATTCTGGGAATCCTTCAACAAAGATGGGAGGTGGTCTTTCCATTCGTGTGTGAGGGGCAGCAGGTTTGAGAAGGGATACGTGGAAAACTGGGTGGATTTTCAGATGTAAGCGCATGGCTACTGGGTTTATGATTTGGGTAATGTAGTATGGGCCGAGAAAGCGTGGTTTTAGTTTCTGGGATCCGGGCAGGTGCAAGTGTCTTGTCGAGAGCCACACCTTGGTTCCTACCTTGTAGTCAGGGTTAGCACGACATTTTCTGTGTGCATATTTCTTGTATGTGTCCTTGGCCAAGGTTAAGTTTTGATGTGCCTTCTTCCAGGTTTGTATCAGAGTCTATATTCTGGTTTGCACTGAGGGTAGCGTATCCGGAATACTTTCAGCAGATGGTTGCACATGTGGGTTGTATCCATAAGTGCCAAAAAATGGAGAGTATCCAGTGGAGATGTGCTTGGAGTTGTTATATGCTAGTTCTGCAAGCCATAGGGCCTCCACCCATCCCTCTTCGGCACCATGTGTAAAGCAACGAAGGTATTGCTCAAGAGTCTGGTTTAACCATTCGCTTTGTCCGTCCGTCTCGGGGTGATAGCTGCTGGACATTTGAAGCCGTATACCTATTTTCTCGCAAGAAGAGGCGCCAGAATTTGGATGTGAACTGGGAACCCCAGTCCGAGATTATATGCTGTGGTACTCCATGTAAACGAACTATGTGTTGCAGAAACAGCTCTGCGAACTCCCCAGCTGTTGGTAAGCCTCAATTAGGTATAAAATGAGTGAGTTTAGACAGTCTATTACCACTAGTATTGTCGTATAACACTGATCTGGGGGTAACTCTACGATAAAATCCAGTGATACTGTGTGCCACGGCTGAGGTGGCGTTGGTAAGGGTCTAAGCAGACCCATCGGTTTCTTGTGGTCGGTCTTGTTTCGGGCACATACTTCACACTGCGTTACATATTTCTGGACTTCTTTATGGAGGTGAGGCCACCAGTAATGTCGTTGAATTAACTCTTGAGTCTTATTGATGCCTGGATGTCCGGCTAATGTTGAATCATGGCACCGCTTGAGCTCTTGCGCCCTTAGGGCTTGGGTAGGTAAATATACCATGTTTCCCTGATATGGTATACCATCTAGGAGGCGACGTCCTTGGTCAGGATTTTCCCACTGGAGCAATTCCTCGGCGGTCATAGCATCTCCAATTTGTTCTAGCAGTGTGTTGGTCACACTGCCTATGATCTTGGCTGGAGATATTATGGGTTTGGCTTTTTCCTCTATACTGGGCCCGATTGATGGTTCCGGGTATCTGGAGAGCATGTCCGCCTTCTTATTTTCCTGTCCTGGGCGGTATCTCACCACGAAATCGAAATCCGCGAAATACATGGCCCAGCGTAATTGATGTGGTGTAAGGGCACTGCAGATTTTAGAAACTGGAGGTTGCGGTGGTCAGTACTGTTATGGTTTGTCTAGCGCCCAGTAGATAATGCCTTTGGCGCCAGGCTCATAGAGGAAATCAGTCATGGCGCAATAGGCGCCAAGCTCATGTACATTACTTACCTCATGCAGACCATGCTGCAATGATGTCAAGCCAACGTGAGGCCTGAATGGGACTACTTTGCTTCAGGGACTATTTTTTACTCGGGTGTGGTTCTGAGGGAACTTCTTACCTGGGGCTACTTTGAAGGCTATTTAAACCATGCTCGATCCGGCGCTGCCTCCATCATTTTCTTCACCGAACTCCAGCATCTAGGGGACAAAAGAAACATAAGGTGACCCGAGAGAGCCAACAAATACATTCTCTTTTTACCACCATAGACTTGCCTGATTTACCACCGGAGGCATTATTCTTTAACAAACCGCAACTTCTTACGCCGCACCTGTAAGGAGAGAGAAAACAACAAGTTAAATACACGCATCTTTTACCGGACAGTGTTGGGTAATACAGACTCTTACCTGAACGCCATCAGCTGCCACAAGACAATCTTCTCTTGGACCCGGCTGCAACACAAGAAGGGAATGGGACAAGAGTGAACATCAGACATATTGAACTCTTTGGACTTTATACTTATGGGTTCTCGCCAGGAACCTCGGAGTCAATATTCATCCAGAACTCTTCCAATACCTTCGAACCAGTGAAGCAACTGGTAATAAACGTGCCCCTGCATTCAACGCAGGATGGAGAGCTCATCCTTCAACAGCATAAGGTGAGATTACTGAAAGGGAATATCAGAGGTGATTAATGGGGAGAACAGTGGGGTGCCATTACTAGAATCCACGGGTGGCTAAATCCCTTTCTCCACTTGCAGGAGAATACTTCTACGGGTCAAGCAGACGAGATTAGGCGGTCCAGTCCAGTCTGTCATCTCTGCACTACGCTTCACGTTGGAGGAGGCCGCAGCTGTCCGGGTCCGATCGACACCCCTGTGGGAGCCAGGTGAGCGTAACATCCAGTTTGGCGAAAAGTTGGTGTTCACGCAGGCATTGTAAGAAGGATCGAACGTGTTGCACATGTTCTTGTACGTTGCAGGAGTAAATCAGGATGTCGTCGATGTAAACCGCAACAAATATATCCAGGTACCCCCGAAGGACCTCGTCTAAGAAGTGCTGAAAGGCGGCGGGTGCATTGCAGAGGCCGAATGACATCACCTGATATTCATAGAGTCCGAATTTTGTTCTGTAGGCAGTCTTCCATTTGTCCCCTTCACGCACCCGTACCAGATGGTAGGCCCCGCGCAGGTCCAGTATGGTATAGATTGTGGCTCTGCGTACTTGGTCTAACAGCACCGGTATAAGCGGAAGAGGGTACCGATTCTTTATCGTGATGCGATTCACTGTGCGATAGTCGATGCGTGTCCTAAGTTCTCCTGTTTTCTTCGGAACATAAAATAACGGCGAACAAACGGGTGAAGTTGAATGACGAATAAAACCATTTCGCAAGTTGGTATCCATGTATTCCTTAAGATGTTGATTCTCTGCTTCAGTCATTGCGTAGATCCTACTACACGGTAGCCTGGCACCTGGTTCCAGATCTATCCGACAGTCAAATGATCTGTGCGGTGGCAATGTCTCTGCAGCCATCTTACTGAAAACATCACGAAAGTCCTCATATTCTTGGGGTAGCCCCTCCAGTCATCCTTTTTCATCTTTTTCCGTGGCTCCCAGTACCTGCACCACATGCTTTAGTTCTTTAGAGCAATGAGTGCTACAGTGTCTTGAGGAAAAGCGAACTGTGCCGCAACTCCAGTCAATCAAAGGATTGTGCAACATGAGCCAGGGCAGGCTGAGGATAAATTCAAATTGGGGGGGGCTGCAATAACATTTAACCGGATTAACTCTTTGTGACCCTGGATGTTCAATACCATACAGGTCCTGACTTTAATGGAGATCCATCAACGGAACAGACCGCTTCCTGAGTGTCCTTGGAGCATACTGGTAACCCATCTTCTGGACATAGCTTATGTTACGCTCACCTGGCTCCCACAGAGGCGTCGATCGGAACTGGACAGCTGCGGTCTCCACCAATGTGATGCATAGGGCCGAGATGACGGACTGGACTGGCCCACCTAGCTTCGTTTGCTTGGCCCGTAGGAATATTCTTCTGATGGTTTGAAAAGATGAGCGCTCCATCCTGCATTGAGCACAGGGGTGCGTTGATAACCAGTTGCTTCACTGGCTCGAAGGAATTGGTGAGTTCCAGAACAATATTGACTCTGAGATTCCCGGCAAGACGCCGTAAGTATAAAGTTTGTAAGAGTTCACATGCCTGACTTTCACTCTTGTCCGATTCCTTGCAGGTTGCAGCTTGACCCTAATGAAGAGTTCCTCGTGGCAACCGGTAGTATTCTGGTAAGGATTTGTATTTTCCAACACAGTTTGATAAAATAATGTCAATATGTAACCTGTTGCTTTCTCACTTATTCAGGCGCTGAGAGAAAGTATGAAGTCTTTGGGAATAATACCTCTGGCGGTAAAATCAGGTAAGTCTATTGTGGTGAGGTGGGTTCCCCTTGTTAGTCCCTTTGTTTCACCTTGCTGTCCTTTTGTTTCCCCTTAGGGGCTGGGGTTCGGCAAAGATGCAGTGGAAGCTGTGCCGACCCGTGAAGAGGAATAGTACCCCCGGTGGTAAAATCGGGTAAGTCTATGGGGGGGGGGTAACTAATATTCGTCTGTGGCTAATATTCCCTTGGCTCACCTTGCTGTTCTTGTCTTCTCCTTAGGCGCCGGATTGCGGTGGGAACATGCAGGAGGATGCGGTGGAATATGAAGTTACTGCGAAGGCTGGTGAGTTCAGCGCGGCGCTGCAGCAGGCGAGGCGACGCGCATAAAATAACTTTTCTTCCAGCTCGAAGGCGCGATGGATCGGGAATTCAGGTAAGGATTAAACTTATTGCTCTTGTTCTAAACTTTTCTGCCTCTGTCTCCCTTTTTCTAGGAGCTCCAAACTCGAGGCAGAGCGTGGCAGAAGGCTGGATGCAGATTTGCAGGCATGGTGTGCGTTACGCTGCTGGATGCAGAATAATGCGAAGCGTGTGCTGCTCTTCGGGCGTGGTTTAAATGGCAACCAAAGTAGTCCCAGATAAGTATTCCTCCCCATCCCTGCCCGAGTAAAAAATAGTCCCTAAGTAAAGTAGTCCCTTCCAAGCCTCTTTTGGCTTGGAGCTCTTGCAGCATGGTCTGCATCAGGTAAGTTTGCAGCATGGTCTGCATCAGGTAAGTTTTAATCTATGAGCCTGGCGCCTATGGTGCCAGGACTGACTCTCCATATAAGCCTGGCGCCATAGGTGCCAGGATTGGACCCTCATAGCCCCTAGGAGGGGTTGTTGGGCTTGCTTAGGATAACTTGATGCCTGCTTCCGGGGTTGCTGGACGTGGTCTGGGTCCCCGGGGTAAGCATCATGACAGCTTACGTCTACGAAGTTGCCTGTATCTCCTGAATCAATCATGAGAGTAACGGACTGGTCGTTCTGGCGTGTCTGTAGAATTCCTGTAACAGTGATGTGAGTTCTATGGGCATGCGTCACATTTCCTAACGTATGCACAGGGGCGTTATGATGGTTATGGCTCGGCAGATCTGCCCTACTCACTGGCGAGCTTTGGCGTTTCCCAGAGATGGAACGTTCTTAGGTTTCGCCCCGCACTCCAGCACGAAGTGTCCAGGTTTACCGCAATACATACACGTCTCCTGCCGTCGCTTATCCTGTTATTCCTTGGAGATCGGCCCTCTAATTGTCCCGATTTGCATGGGTTCGGACTCTGTTTTTTTTTTTTCGCTTTATCAGAGCTAGTTGGGGTCCTAGGGTAATCCAATCTTGCTATATTCGGTCTGCTCTCCCACCTTCTCCTGTCTTGCCTCCTCTCTCCTTGGCGATGGTCCAAGCATAAGGCCAGGTCAATCATTCCTGAGCAAGTGGTTAGCTGGGGATCGATTTACACTATTAGGTCCTTTAATTCCTCCCGCAGCCCTTGGTGTAAAAAAAAAAGCCATTCTCTTCTCGTGAGGCCACTCGGCTTCTACCACCAAGCGATTGAAAGTGGTCACGTAGGTGATCAAATCTTTGCTCCCTTGCCGTAAGGTGAGTAGTTCCCGATCCCGTATCAAAGAAGCTGCCCTTCTGTTGAATATCTTCCCAAATTCCTCTTGAAACTTTGTCCAATCATACAATAGCGCATCGTCTTTCTGTACGAGAGGGGTAGCCCATGCTGCTGCATCTCTTGTGAGGTAGGAGATAACAAAGGCGGTGCGTGCCTGATCAGATCGGAAAATTGTTGGTTTAGTCAATGTGCAATTGACATTGTGTCAAGAAAACAGAATATTTTTGCGGGTCACCCCCATACCTTTCTGGGGCGGCTAGGGGCATGGGTGGTTCTGTGTTCACTTAGACTTGCACTGGAGTTGAAGGGGCCCCATCTGGGAGTGGGCTGCCTTGAGCTGTGAGCACCTGCACCCTGGTGGCCAAGGTTGCATAGTCCTGCCTAGTTGCCCCGAGTGCAACTTTCAACTTTTTTAGGACGCAGGTTATGTCTTCCATGGCTTCCTGAGTTCGTGCTGCTTGGGCGCTTAGGAAATACGTGGTTTTGCGCTACTGTGGAGGCGTGATCCAGTCCAGCGCAGAAGCAGCAAGAACTCCTACCTCCCCTTGGTGGTCTTGGCGCCTGGATTAGGTGAACGCAGGCCACCGCGACCCCCATGCGGAAAGAGGGTTAGGATCCATGGATTGGATAGGTTGGGGTAAGTGGGAAAACCGGATTGAGGGTTAGAGAGTGGTTGTGGATAGGTAGAGCGTTCAAGGGGAAGGCATGCTCCTTGACGCTGTCCTCGTTGAGCCTTTTGTCAATTACTATGCTAAAGCTCTTTCTGTACCTTAGCAATCACATTCACACATACATGCATTCATCTCATGCATGCGTTACCCCTTTTTGTTGAAAGACCTCACTCAGTTAATATCAGCACTGAGTAGCGTTCAAATGTGTGATTACACGAACATTAGTCTTTTTCCAAAGTACAACGTGAAGGCACATAAGTTCACACACACAATACATGGAAGGGGTTTCTCAAACCAGAAATGTGCAGCCAACAAGTACTTTTCTGTGGCTAGCAACAACCAAGCTTGACAGAAAATGCGTTAGATACTTAGACATTAAATAGAAAAGCACTTAGCTCTAGGTTTCCCAATCTTTGGTTTTGCTTTTGACCACCCTTGACTTTACGACAGTTAGTGTATTGTGAGTGTCTGTGTGGATTCGAGGGGGACTTTTTTCCTGATGAATTTCCAGGGTCTGTCGAGGGGAAGGTATCTCTTTGGATTCAGGCTATTAGGCTTCGGTCCTTCCTGTGTCTTGTTGGGTCTGAAATTGCTTATTGGTGTAGTCAGTTGGTCGATGACAGCCAGATCAGGCCCAAATTATATCATTTCAGTAGGTGCTAGAGAGGTCCTGGGTCAGTAGTTCTGTTCATGGACGAAGACATTGAAGGCATGGGTATGAAGGGGGTGTGGTGGCTTAGCGCTACATGGCCAGGTACAATTAAGGTATTCAGGTGCCGGTGCATGGCATGCATAGGCACAATGCAAGCAGGGCCTTGCAGGGGAGTCAGGGGGTGGAAGTGCATGCACAAGCACAATCCAGGCACGGTCTTGTGGGAGGGAGGGGGTGCACTGCATACACAGGCACAAAGCAAGCAGGGCCTTCCAGGGTGGTGGGGTGCTCTACACATGCAGGGCATTGCGCTGCATGCACAGGCACAATTAGAGCATTTGGGAGGAGGTGCACAACATGCTCAGTCACAATGCAGATGGAGTACCCACAGGAGAAGAGGTGGCCCAGGCAGCTCTATACTGCAGGCCATACAGAAGAACCAAGTGCGGAGGTTCTGCAGGAGCGGCAGTAATACATTGCAGTGCTCCACTACATGCAAATCGGGATGACAATGCGAACAGAGCTCCACAGAGAGGAAGGGGTGTGAAAACTTTTGTACGTTTCATGGACAGAGCAATGCATGGACCGTCCTTTACATAAAGAACATGCCCAAAAGTGTACTGCATGTGCATGAACAATGCAATCCGAGCCTTGCAGAGGGTAGACTGCATGCACAGGCAAAATTAGTCAGGGGCCCAAGGGAGTGAAAGGGTTCCCAACATTGCACTTCATGCCGTGCATAGGAACAGCCATTGGAATCCTACAAGAGGAGAGGGGACCAGCACTATATATCATACTTTGGAGGCAAACAACATATCCTGGACTTGCAAGAGGGGAAAGTATCAGCAATGCGCACCATGCAATGACAATATTGACAGGCAGGTGCATAGTGTGTGCTCTGCATGCACAATGTAGGCAATGACCATATAAGTGAGAAGGGGGACAGACACGGCTATTGCCATGCAGAGGGAAAGAAGGGTGTGCCTGCCCTGGGACAAGGTGTGGCCGTAGCTCTTCGCTGCATGGCATGTACAATCACAATGTAAGGTGAGCTCCCCAGATGTCCAGTATTACACTATATTGCATGTTCATCAGTAAAGCGGACTGGGTCCTGCAGGAAGGGAGGGCCCAGCACTGCACTCAATGTAGAGGGAAATATTCGGAATGGATCTGCAAGGAAGGAGGAGGCACCACTGTGCTGTTGCATGCCGCACACAGGCACAATGCAGACAGGCACGGACTTCCATATGTATGGGTTGGGAATGTTTTAGAGCGATTTATGCTTTCGGAATGTTTGGCTCTGCGTTCAGCACATATATTCTCTGTAGCATTAGACTTTAATCATAGCTGAGTAACGGTGTTGTGTTTTTAGTACGACTCTGCTTGACAGATGCTGAGGGTTGCCAGACCTTTCTACACATGTGGGAAAACGATTTCCCGGTTGTATTTGAACAGGGCTTACGGAAGGAAGATGGGGCGTGCGCATCCCCCCACCCCCTAACTCCTCTACTTTACCCTTGGGAAAGCTGAATAAGTGTCTGATGCAATAAAGCCTGTGTATCACTAACACTAAGAGCCGAAGGGCTTGCCACCAGCAAGCGGATCCTCCCTGCAGCTAGTTTTGCTCAACGGCTGCCATTAGATCAATTAAGTTTGTGCGCAAGAAAAATAACATATTTGCATCCCAAGATGGGTCATCTGGAGCCCTTGCTGGTGGATGCGGGAGAAGATATGGAGAGCCCCTCAAAGCATCTCTTTACTACGGGATTGTAAGGTAGTGATTCTGCTTCGGAGTTACAATGGGCTACAAGGGCAGCCAAATCTGAATTACCTAGATTCCTGTTTTGGCCAGGACCCTGATAAACGAGAGTATGTGAGCCAGAGAATCTGGGTAAAGGATTCACCTGCTTCTCCAGGCACCATTTTCAGCTGAATTGGGCTCTTATGGATGGTTTGCCACCTAAATGTTAGTTGTCTTGGGTCAGTCCCATGTGACTTTCAGTTGCTGAGGTACAAGGTTCATTGACCGAGGGGAGGAATGAATCACTTGGCTTCCCCACTGACTGAGAATAACCTCTGAGAAAAAAAAGGTGAGCTGTGCTGACTGAACCAGGTACAATACGCAGAATCTCACTGGCCAGAGAGGTGCTATGTGGATGTTGGGGCCCTTATGACTGATTCTAAACTTCAACATCATGGAAAGTGTAGTTATCTGACTGGAGTGTATGCTCTCTAATGATTCCAAGGAAGTGATGGATCATTTCCCAAATGCCTAAGGCCCTTATCTGCCATGCCCCCTACAGAGGGCCCTTCCTTTTGCTCTGCGAAGTGCAAGTCTGAGACATCTGCAGGCCTGAAAAATCTTCAGACCTTCCTGGCGAAGCACTCATTTTGTGATTTGTCTACACCATTCTGCTGAGAGTGTGAGGCAGATGGTACAAGATCCCAAATAGATGATTCCACTTGAATTACTCTGTGGCCATGTTGCTTTGAGTTTACTTCTCTACTGATTTAGTAGTTCATTGTGATATTGTGCATGAGGTGCAACACAGATGTGTCCCTGCAGGAAAGGTCTTGAGGGTGTTGGGGTAGTTAATAAAGGTCCCACAGGTAAAGAGAAGTTTGAATTACATGCGCCATATTGGGGACTCGGGTGACAGCGATGTTGGCACAAATATAGCATAGTTAATATGAATGGGATAAATGTTACCTTTAGGATCGTGTAGGATACATTTTTAGATTTGCATGCATGCAGCAATATAATGACAACTTTGTTAATATGAAATAGATACAATATAACGCATGGTGTCACACTCAGCCTTAATGAAAAGCAGAGTTCAACATGCACATGCGAGATAGGTTGTGAATGGTGATTGAGGGGACACAGTAGTGTGTAACACACATATGCATGAGCATACATACATGGGAAGCTTTTGGGGAGATATGGGGAATATCATGAATAAATGATTGCATGCCCCCTCATTGTGTCGAGTTTGTATGAATCAGTGAAGCTTGGATCTGCTGCTTTGAATGGCAAGGAAACTGGTTTTACAAGATTGAAGGCTGAGCGGGAGAGCCACGGTCTGTTTCGCCCAAGCCTGTTTTATGGCCTTTTGCTATTGTGGAAGAGATGTCATCTCTGTAAGTACATGGGAGCCTGTTATTTGAATATGGAAGGATTTAGTCTACCTGGTAGGGCTGAGTTTAAGGGCCAGACATTAACCTGGTGCAAGGATTGTTTGCAGGGAAGGTGCACCAATAGATCATGGATTTTCAGTTGAGTTGTCAGGGTGTGGGTTGGGACCATGTAGCATGGAATGCTAAGTCGCATAGTTTAGACTGAAATCTGGAAACCATCAAGTTTGGATGATAAAACCAGCAACAATAGATCAAAAGGAAGTGTGTTTGTTCCCCTCCTCTTCACATCAATGGAATTTCTATAGAATGGCTGTGTGCGTCACAAGTAGGGCTAAAGGTTTCCGACCAGATGGAACCTGTAATAATTGAAGCTATTTGTAAGTTGTGTAAACTGTGCAACTAGGAGATGGGGCTGTGACCAAATATGGAAGGACCACAGAGAGGGGTGTACTGTAAATATAAAACATGCAAGTATAAGTTTAACTTAGATGATGCTTGAATGAATGTATCCAATGAAAGTGTGGGAACTGAAGGGAATATGGTTGCATTGTGTAGGTTTAACCCATCGTGTGGGGGGATGACTTTGTAACAAAACCTGTAGGAGTGTTTTAACTGTTGCAAATTGTATAAAATTCATGTTTTGTGTGGTTCGGGGAGACTCTGGTTAGTTTGACTCTTTGATGTCATCTACCCCCTCCTGGCCGTTTGTACAGTAAACTTGCTTTATGGATAAACACGCACTTATTCTTTAAGTGGTGGGCCTACTTTGGGTTACAGTGATCAAAGGTCCACTCCTACATTTGGCATCCCTCGGTGGGCTCCAGGCTCTCAGACGTTGTGGGTCTCCGGTCCGCCCAGTTCGGCTGCAACGATTCTCTGCGGGGACCGGTCTTTCATGCACGACAAAGAGGTCTACAGGTATCATATTGGTTATAGACCTGTCTGGCCCCCAGAGGTGTGGTACTGCGGCACTGCTGTGCAGGATAAATTAAGCACCGCTTCAGGATTCACTTCCATGTGAGTGCATCTTTGCCAAGTAAAGCAAGAGGGTAACAGTGGAGAAGAAGCATTTTTTTTTGTTCTTGGATAGGGTAAGATAGGTGTGTGTGGAGTTAGATGAGGTTAAGCAAGTTGGAAGAATGTGTTTTTGGGGAGTGGATAGATTGTTCTATGTTGTACGTTTTTTTTGTACCTAGTTTATTTTAGAGGAGTGGTCTCATGCCCCTGAACGTCCATTCTAAGGATAGCCTTGATACCTTTGAGTTGTCTGGTTGGCAGCAGCCATTGCCTTAGAGTGAGGTGGCATCTTATGGTAAGTACACCTGTAGATACGTTTCTGGAATAATACCCTTGGTAACCCCTTACTTTGTATTGATTGTGGGGACAGAGTCTGCGCCTCGCTTCTTCTTGGTTAGTTGAAGTAGTGAAGGGTATCTTCCTTTAGTCAGGAAAAGAGAGCGCTGTAGTCAAGAGTGTTGTACTAGTAAAGAAGAGATACAGCTGTGTTGTAGTGGAAACATTGCACAGCTTTTATACTAGAGTGAAGGAGAAATCTCAGAAGTAAAGAGTAGTTTGGCTGACATGTGTTTTGATAATCTGCTGTTGTTTATGTATGCCTGAGGAGTGTATAAGTACTGAGGCGGTTGTGGTGAAAGCGAGTAAGGAGAGAGAGTGGGGAATTCCTTTTTTAGGGTAGTTCTTTTTTTTTTGTGATGCAGGTTTGTTTCTTGTGGTTTATATCTTGATTTTTGAAAATGTGTTTTAGATTGGTTTAGAGTATGGGGACTACATTGAATCTTTTATGTCAGGTAATCCCTGGATATAAGGCAAGATTTTAAAATACCATTGGGAATGGTTGAGGGAAACGAAAGGCAAAATGCTTAATGCTTGGCTTAACGAAGGATCTTGCGATAGGGGTATGTTAGAGAACTTGCATACTTTCCTAGTATAAAGGTTTGAATAGGAGAATACATTGAATATCTTGGAGTTATGTAGGTTGTATGAGAAGGACGTGAAGGCACATAAAATCATGATTGTTGAGGAGGGTACGAGAAAGGAGGGTGTAGGAATTTGTTTCTGCAGCGGCACATATGGGCGATATCCTTTGTCACCTGCAGAAGGATGTACCAACCCTGAGTTTAAACCTACATACTCTCCAGTAACCACTCCAGTGGTTACAAGATAGAAAGGGGCGACGCCTCAGTCTGCACCAATTTTTGAAAGATGGGATCATGAAGAGAGCAGAAGGATTACCCACACTGGCATAGGGAATTTGAGCATTGGGCAGAAATGGAGACAAGGGCGTGGAGGGGTACGACTGCTAGCTCAGCTGGAAATGCTAGTGCCACTTACGAATCCTGGAAGTCACTAGTCTGGGAAATGTTCCACCCCTCGGATGCCAAACCCCCGTAAAAAACTAGATGCCATATTGCTTTGCTATTTAAAGTATGATTACAAAGGTGCCACCCCCATAGAGGGAATTATGTGTTTCAGATAAGTAATCTGCTGTACCCGTCAAATGAAGACAAGTTATGTTTGTTATCGATACAGTGCAATCAACGTACGTGTATGTGAACTGCATTGATGGAAAATAAGCATTTGTACCACGTTTGTTTACGTATACTTAAAATACCAATAAAATACTTTGAAAAAAATGAAGAGCAGAAGGAGAACACCTTCTTTTAGTAAAAGGTATTGATGGGTCTCGAATGGAAGGTGGAATGAGAAATGTTTATTCAATGGTTAGACCATCACCGAAATTGGAGCTGGAGGAACAAGAGCGAAGGATAACTGTAAGAGCAAGGAGAGATGAAGAGCACATAAGGGAAGTGTTAGGCTCACCTGGTCTCTGTGGAGGCGTAGGGGCACGGTTGCAGCCCTCCCTGAACTTGAATCGCCCACTTCAGGCCTCACCCTCAGTAGAAAAGCTGTGAGCACTGGTACGTGGTGATGCTGCTCCTGCGTGGAGATAAGAGTGTGTGAGTGTGCCAATCTGTCATTGTTGTACCTCTCAAACTCTTCAGCCCAAAGTACGGTTTCTGTGTGCATACGCTGGCCCATGAATCTCACCTGTGAATTATGGAAGATAAGCTCTCCGTCCTGCTACTTCTGCAGGGGCGCGTCGAATGGGATCTAGTTCCTTCACTGATCCCTGATAAGGATTAGTCCAGTCCAGCTGCGACTATGCTTCTCCTTATGATTGGTAAGTCTTTCTTGAGCTCTTGTGATGCTGTTCATTCTGTTTAATGTCTTTATATGTTGCTCTTATTTATGCCCCCAATAATGTGTCTCTTCTGTTTTCTTCCCTTAGATGGAAATGCGGCCTCAATGCAGCTGAGACACGCTAGACGCGGCCGGATGGAAGATGGATGGGACTGCAATGTTCGACAGCAGGAAAGTGATGGTTTAAGGAAAAGCGCGAAGTATGGCGAATCGCAACCTTAGAATGTTTTTTCAATGTCTAACCTTGTCTTCTGTTTTTCCTTGCAGGCGCTGCTGTCGACGATGGAGCATGTCGTGCTGCGGTGTCAAGATGAAGATTTTGGCGTTCCGGAAAGTGTAAAGATGAATACTTGGTACGCCGAAGAGATGTACAGGTAAGAACAGCTTCCGCCAGTTGGTAAGTATGCTGGCAGGAAGCAGGATCTTCAATGGTAAGTATGACCTCAGGCGACGGTGAGCGTTACGCTGCTTGCAAATGCAGAATAATGCGATGCGGCTGTCTTGAGGCTTATATAGCTGAGATCGTGGGCACTCCCATTAGGGCCGGCTTAACAGCCACACCTTGCCACTCCTAGAGAGTGAGCACGTGCAAAGGCAATCCATTAGCAGCCACACCCAAGAATACACTTGGGGCTGCTTAATGGATGGAATGGTCAAGGTTAATGGATCTGAAGTGCCATGTCCATAATACGTTTTTTGGTGTTAAATGGATGTTCTTGTTTACTTTTGTTCATGAGCCCGGCGCGAAAGGCGCCGGGTCAGTGTCCACCCAGGTCTCCTGTGCATATAACCCCTGCATGCCTGTGCCCCTGACTTCATGACCATGACAGCACTCCCCCTCAAGGCCCCTCTCAAGGGTGGTTCTTGTCCTGGTTTGGTGGGATTATTGCGATGGAACTGTCTGATTAAACGCGGAACATGGACATGTTCACTGGGTTCCCAAGTTCTGTCTTGAGGTCCTTAACCTTTCCAGTCAATTAGGTAATACAATTTTGATCGAACCACCTTGGAGAGGAGGATGGATTTGACTTCATATTCTGGTCCTTCATCTATTACTTCAGGCTCTGGCGGAGAACTAAGCCGTGTATTGGATTTCATTGGTTTGAGGAGAGAGACATGAAATACGGGGTGAATTTTCATGTGAGATGGTAACTCCAATTTCATGGCGACAGGATTGATTATGGACTTTATAGTATAGGGGCCCAGGTATCTTGGGCGGAAAGCTCTTGGCCCTTTCAGGGGAATATATTTGGATGCTAACCACACCTTTTGTCCAATCTGGTAGGCGGAAGCTTCCTTCCGATGTCGATCAGCAAACCGTTTTTGTCTAGCCTTAGCCAGATGCTCTGTCGCCTCCTTAAGAACCTGAGTTCTGGTTTTATGCAAGTTATTTATGGCTGGTATTTTCAGGGTATCGGGTGGATCAAATACTAAAGTCCTTGGATGTCTTCCGTGCACAGTGTAGAATGGAGTTTGCCCTGTGCTTGTGTGAACTGAGTTGTTGTATGCATACTCAGCTATCCAGAGTATATTTTTGCAAGAATCATCGGACTGTTGCAACATACACCTGAGATATTGCTGTAAAGTTTGGCTGGTTCGTTCAGTTTGCCCATCAGTTTGAGGGTGATGGCTTGTGGACAACCAGAGATTGATTTTGGCAATCGTACAACACTTTCTCCAAAAGGCAGAATCAAATTGAGTTGCGCGATCAGATACTAATATTGATGAAAATCCATGCTATCGAACAATTTGCTCTAGGAACTAAGAAGCGAGAGTTATGTGTTGACACAGTTGGTAGTCCCTTCAGAGGGATGAAATGGGCCATTTTGGAGAATAAATCCACGACGACTAATATGGTGTTGTATCCATTGCAGGGTGGAAGATCTGTGATGAAGTCCATTGACAGGGTATGCCAAGGTGCGGCGGAACTGTTAGGGGATGTAGTAAGCCAGCAATGTTCTGCTTGAGAGTTGTGCACAGACACCACAGGTTTCAATAAATTGGGCGATGACTTTTCTCCAAGTTGGCCACCAGTAGTTTTGTTTTACCTTAGCCTGAGTTTTGGCTATCCCTGGGTGTCCTTCCACTAATGAATCGTGGTAATTTGTGATGATTTGCTTTTGCAGTTCTTGGTCTTGGACATATAATCGTCCTTGGAAATACGGTAGATTGTCTTCGATGGTTTACTGGTCACCTTTTAACAGCCATTCCTGTTGTGTTGATTGATCCATCGGGTATTGCAAACTGGTTCTTTGGTCATCCACACATATGGTGGCAGCAAATCTGGTTTCAATCCTTTCCTCAGAAATTATGGCCACAGGGTTGGATGCTGTAAAAGCCTCTTTTTCTTCACTCATGCGTGATGGACCATCTGCTTTCCCATTGCATACTCCAGGTCTATATGTGATAATAAAATTTGTATTCCACGAAAAAGAGAGCCCAACGAAGTTGACACGAGGATTGTGCTTTGGCGGTTTTCAAGTATTGTAAGTTACGGTGGTCTGTGATGACAGTGACCGTATGTCTCGCCCCAAGAAGGTAATGTCTCCAGACCTTGAATGCTGCTTTAATCGCCAGTAATTCCTTATCTGTGATTGCGTAGTTCAACTCGGGGGCTGAAAATTTGCGGGACCAGAATGCGACGGGGTGTAGTTGTCCTGTTTCAGGGTCTCGTTGTGACAATACTGCTCCCATGGCTATTTTTGAAGCATCTATCTCAACTATGTAAGGTAGGTCTGGTCGTGGGTGTCGAAGGACTTGTGCTGTAGTGAATTCTAGTTTCAACTTCTGGAAGGCTTCTTCAGCTTCTGTCAACCAATGGAACGTTTGATTTTTCTTTCACAAGGAGGTAATTGGATGTACAATTTGTGAAAATCCAGGTATAAACCGACAGTAAAAGTTGGTGAATCTGAGCACGCTTTGCACTCCTTTCGTGGATGTTGGTGAGGGGCATTGGAGGATTGCATCCACCTTTCATGTATCCATATGTACGCCTTGTGGTGTGAGCATGAAACCGAGAAACTCAACCTCGGTTACATGGAAAAAACATTTTTCCAACTTTGCATAAAATTGGTGTTGTCGAAGCTTCTCGAAGACTGCCCGGACATGGCCGACATGTTCTTCCATGGAATTTGAGTAGATAAGAATGTCGTCAAAGTAAACAAGAGCGCAAACGTCCAGTGGTTTACGGAGTACATCATTCATAAAGAATTAGTACGCCGCGGGGGCATTGCATAGCCCGATGGGCATGACCTTGTATTCAAAGAGGCCGTACTTCATGCAGAAGGCTGTTTTCCACTTGTCTCTCTCTTTTACTCTTACAAGATGTTATGCTCCTCTTAAATACAGTTTTCTGTAGATTTGAGCATGTTTCACTTGGTCCAGGAGCTCTGGTATAAGTGGTAAAGGATATCTATTTTTTACTGTGATCTGATTGATGGCTCTATAATCGATGCAAGTTCTTAAATCCCCCCCCCTTCCTTTTTAGGCACGAGGAATAAGGGCGAGGAGGCAGGTGACTTGGACGGGCGAATGAAACCGTTCGCAGGTACTGATCCAGGTAAGTTCTAAGATGCTAATTTTCCTGTTCTGTCAGAGCGCAAATTCGGCTGCAAGTGATCTGGGCTCCGGGTACAAAATCTATTTGACAATCATAGGGTCTGTGCCGGGGCAGAACGTTGGCTTGCTCTTTTTTTTTTAAGACATCCTGGTAATCTTGGTATTCAAGCGGTAAGGAGCTGATGAGGCCCAACATGATTCCTTTCTTCGGTTTCAGATTTTTGTAACGTGTCGGCACAATCATGAGGAAATGTCAGAACTCGTTTTTGCCAGTCGATCCTTGGATTGTGGGTCTCCAGCCAGGGCATTTCCAATATCATCTGGAACTGAGGATCACCAATGAGATCGAAAGTAATGTCCTCTTGAAGCCCATCCTCACACAGAAGCTTGACTTTCTCGGTTTATTGAGTCATCGGGCCGGATGATAGCTGAGAACCATCCACAGCAGTGACGTTTTCTGATTCTGTCGGAGAGGAAGGCCTATTCGGAGAGCCAAATCTTGGTCAATGTAGTTACCCGCAGCTCCACAATCAATATATGCCTCCAAAGCATGTATTTTTGATGGCTGCTTGTGATTCACCAAAAGCACGGGAAGGATTAGATGTGAGGTCTGTACGGATTCCTTTTTTATGATGGACAAGCAGACCCCTACACTTGCCGGGCATTGGCGTTTCCCAGGTTCTGTTATTTTTCTTCATCAGTTTTGTCTGTTGCCCCAACTGTTTTCTTGGGTGGTTTTACCGGGCAGTCACGGAGGAAGTGACCTGCTTGTCCACAGTATAAGCAAAGCTGTGGTCTTCTTTTTTCCCTTTCTGCTTTGGTAATGGGACTTTGTAATCCACCAATTGACATTGGCTCAGACTGTTCATGTGGTTTAGTCTGGTTCTCATGAGGTCGTACGTAAACTGACCATCCCTCTGATCTAGCTCGATCCAGTTTCCGATTCTGCAACCTTTGATCGAGTTACACCGTCAGGGCTATGTAGTCCGCACACCTCTCAGGGGGATTCACCACTTGTGCTAACACATCCTTAAGTTCTCCACATAACCCTCGGTAAAAGAGTGTAGTCCTCTTCTCTTATGGCCAGTTGGTCTGGGCTATGAGACGATTGAAGGTTGCAATATAAGTTCATAGATCTTGACTCCCTTGTCTGAGTGACGACTCCTCGTTGTCCAGAGCTTATCCTTTAGTATGACGGGCAAACAATTTCTCCATCTCATGTTGGAAATTCCTAATGTTCTGGAGTTAAGGGTCATCTTGATTTACCAAAGGTATAGACCAGTCCATCGCACTACCTCCTAAATAGGAGAGTACAAACGCAACTTTGGCTTGGTCATTAGGAAAGAATCCTGATCTGCACAAGAAATGAAGGCGACATTGCTTCATAAATACAGCAAACTTGTTTTGGTTGCCGGTGAAGCGTTCGGGAGGGGCTAAAGGCACTGCTCCCGGAAGAACCACCTGAACCGGTGTTGATTGTTGTGGTATGGCAGAATGAGAAGATGGGTCACTCCAGGTAGTGGAATCGGTCCTGCTTGTACTTGTAGCATTTGTCTTGCCAATTCATCAGTTCTTTCTCGAGTTACAATAAGATCCCTCTGTAATGCATTGGTTTCCTGTCTTGAAGCATGTACTTCAGCCCGTAATTCCCCTTGTAAGAGGGCTAACTGATCTGTTTCTGAAGTTTCCGTAACGCCCAGGCAGAGAGTATTTGAGGCTTCGCGTCCTGTTACGCTCACCTGGTCTCTGCGGAGGCGTTGGGGCACGGTTGCAGCCCTCCCTGAACTTGAATCACCCCCTTCAGGCCTCTCCCTCAGTAGAAAAGCTGTGAGCGGTGGTACGTGGTGATACTGCTCCTGCGTGGAGATAAGAGTGTGTGAGTGTGCCAATCTGTGATTGTTGTACCTCTCAAACGCTTCAACCCAAAGTACGGTTTTTGTGAGCATACGCCGGCCCATAAAGCTCACCTGTGAATTATGGAAGATAAGCTCTCTGTCCTGCTACTTCGAATGGGACCTAGTTCCTTCACTGATCCCTGATAAGGATTAGTCCAGTCCAGCTGCGACAATGCTTCTCCTTATGATTGGTAAGTCTTTCTTGAGCTCTTGTGATGCTGTTCGTTCTGTTTAATGTCTTTATATGTTGCTCCTATTTATGCCCGCAATAATGTCTCTCTTCTGTTTTCTTCCCTTAGATGGAAATGCAGCCTCAATGCAGCTGTGAGACGCAAGACGTGGCCGGGTGGAAGATAGATGCTACTGCAATGTTCGACAGCAGGTCAGTGATGGTTTAAGGAAAAGCGCGAAGTATGGCGAAGTGCAACCTTAAACGGACTGTTTTTTTGATGTCTAACCTTGTCTTCTGTTTTTCCTTGCAGGTGCTGCTGTCGACGATGGAGCGTGTCATGCTGCGGTGCCAAGATGAAGATATCGGTGTTCCGGGAAGGTGTAAAGATGAATACTTGGTTCGCCAAAGAGATCTACAGGTAAGAACAGCTTCCCCCCATCCACAATCTATTCAAGCGACTGAGGGTACACCTTCCTGTCAGGGTCATGAAGTCAGGGGCAGAGGCATGCAGGGGTCGTATGCACAGGAGACCAAAGCATGCTGGCAGGAAGCAGGATGTCTAGGAAGCAGGATCTTCAAAGGTAAGTCTGACCTCAGGCAACGGTGAGCGTTACGCTGCTTGCAAGTGCAGAATAACATGAAGCGTCTGTCTTGAGGATCAGGGCAGCTTATATAGCTGAGATCGTGGGCACGCCCATTAGGGCCGGCTTACCAGCCACACCCTGCCACTCCTAGAGAGTGAGCACGTGTGAAGGCAATCCATTAGCAGCCACACCCAAGAATACACTTGGGGCTGCTAAATGGATGGAAGGTTCAAGGTTAATGCATCCTGCTTAATGGATGGAATGTTCAAGGTTAATGCATCTGAAGTGCTATGTCCATAATAAAAGCTTTTTTGGTGTTAATTGGATGTTCTTGTTGACTTTTGTTCATGAGCCTGGCGCCAAAGGCGCCAGGACAGTGTCCATCCAGGTCTCATGTGCATGCGACCTCTGCATGCCTCTGCCCCTGACTTCATGACAGGAAGATATGCCCCCAGTCACTAGAATAGGTTGTGGATGGAAGTAGAGAAGCAAGAGCAACGGAAACGGGAAGAAGCAGTAAGGTTAGCAGAGAAAGAAGTAGCATGGTTGCGACAGAGCAGGAGTGACGAACAGGAAGAAGAGAAGAGACAAGTGAAGGAGGTTGAGGAAGCGAGATGGAGGCATGGTCAGATCCTCGTTAGGTTGGATAAATCAGTTATAAAGGGAGTAAATGTGGATCTGGAGGAAGGACATGCCGTCACACGTACAGAATCGGAATGAGGAGAAAGAGAGGCGCCATGATATGGCAGTGCCGAATATGCTTCCATCCCCATAGAAAGATTAGGGGATGTGGTAACAGGGATGGAGGAGGAAGAGGATGAATGGGAAACAGATGACGAGCAGGTAAGACCAGAGGTGGTAGTTGTGCCTACCGCTCCAGTAGTAACTAGGGAAAGCACACCATGGGGCCTTTGGACGTGCTGTGGAGCTCATATGACTGTAGGGAGAGGCCTATGGCAGATTGGGAAAGCCCCAGTAAAGGTGGAGAGGCAACTCAAATCCCACTACTCCAGAGGGGTCGGGCCTATTATGTCCTGTGGTCACACATGGACCGGAGCAAACTAATGAAGATGCTTCCTTGCTCACTGCAGGGGTGAGGAAGTGGATATCTGCTTTGGAAAACCAAACTGCTGGTATCATGTTGGCAATGGGGGATATGAAAAGCTTCTTCACTGTCATGATGGGGGGGAAACGGGCAGATGAGCTCTAGACAAAAGCAGGATATCCAGGGGTTCAATTGAACACAAACACCCATGATGGAGCGGCCTTTAATAATTATAGGGCACAAGTTTGGAGGGGGCGCTGAGAATGATTTACCCCGATATAAACTAGATGATCCTGCCACCCACATCCAATTTATTCAAAAAAATGTGTAGGGCAAAGACTGGAGAAGCATGGGACAAGAATATGGCTATCTTTTACCATGTTAAAAAAGGGACTCCCCAAGGTAGTCCAGCATGATCTGGATACAGTGGTAGGAATACAGGCCAAGCAAGAGTTGGCAGGAGATTCAAGTTCACATTATGCATTTTTGTAGAAGGCAGCAGGAGAAGGAAAGCATGAAGCAAGCACAAAGGGCTGAGGCCAAGCTGCTTCAGAAAAGGCTGGCAAAAATCTGTTTAGGGGGAGCGATGGTAACCAGCTCAACAGATGGACAATCAAGATGGCCGGGCCAAATGGAAATGGGACAAGGATTGATGGGTAAGCACCTGGACCGAGACCGATGAGGGGATTTACAGGGCAGGATTTTCTCACAGTGATGGGGTCATTTGGCGGGTTTGGAGGGATGCAGCCTCTTTGTAATGGGCCGATGGGAGGAGGTTTTGGAGAAATGTATGCAGTGCAGTGTTGGATATGTGGCACAGGACTGTCAAAGCCGGCCACAATATTTCAATTCAGGTCACCCACAAATGAATTCCCCAACCTTGCCATATGCCCCTAGCTCTGTGCCATCGCAACAAGTCCAGGTTGATGAGAACCCAGGATCTGGAATGGCACAGACCTACGCACCCCCATCAACTGTGTCAGTCCAGGCACTGGTACAGGCTTTGGAGAAAAACCTTTTACCCCATGGGACAGTCGCCCATTACACTAGATCAAGTGTGTTCGGAGGAAGACCTTTTCTGCATCCTGGTGCTCATATGTACCAGGAATAGGACAGCCCACAGGGATCTCTGATGTGTGAAGTTCTATCGGTTACTACTGATCCGAAAGAGGAACCTCGAATAGGAGTAAAGGTAGGTGAGCAGATGTTTTCATTTATGGTCGATACAGAGGCCAAGAAATAATGCATCAAAGGAGGTGAGTTTCCCCTTTCAGGTAAAACAATGGACACACAGGGATTTTCTGGGGCTGTTCTGTCGGTTCCTTACACCGAAGATCTGCATATCAAGGTAGGTAAGCACATTTTATCTGCTCGCTTATATTGTAAGAATACCCTGGCGATTTTTGGGAAGGGACCTCCTAAGCAAGCTTAATATGTAGGTAACTTTTTCGAAAGATGGCATAGTATGCTTGATTCCAGGATTGGATTGTTGAGAGAACAGGGCTTTCCCCACATATTACAGTGATAGCGCGACCAGGGGGTGCAAGCGCATTCAGCATTGTTTCTGTATGGGGTGATGATAGTATTGAGTTGGGTCCCGGGAATAAAAATCGAACATGGCGTATACCTCTTGAATTTTTGTTTCAGTTTGCTCAGTCACACAAGATGGTGCCAGGAACTATTAACATTCTGTTAGCAGAAGTAAACAAGAATGACAGGGTGGTTATTTCAGGCGCAGATGAGGAAGGAGGCGAATGGCACACAGTGTTGTGTATCGATTCAACCTCATCGTTAAGAGACGTGGCCATGAGCAAGACAGGCTGAAGGTCACAAATTTCAACAAGGGGGTACAGGTGATGGTACTGGACATGTCATTCGATGGAGATAACCTTTTTGGAAAGGCTATCGGCTAGTTCCTACAGGTCATCAAGGTGGATACAGAGACGGCCCATTTCCCTGGGAACGCTCCAGCAACACTGCTCTTCCTTTTCGCTCCTCCAGAGCGAAGTCGAGCAGATGGGCAAAAGCTTTCTCCTTGTACCGCCAGCCTTCCAGGTCTGTGGCCCTTACAGAGGCCCTTCCCAGGCTTACGGTGGAGGTGGTCAGCGCCGCCGTTGTCCTCAAGGAAGGACGCCTGCGCCGAAGAAGGCTCGAACCAGCCAGGACACCGGTCCCCCACCTGTGCACCCCGGGAGGAGGCCGGCTGACGGGATTAGTCAGCGAGTGAGAGAAGATCCCCACCGCACAGGTGTCTGTGGATTTCTCCGGTGGCCCGGCAGGAGCAGCACATCCCTCAACTCTTGGAGGAGGTACGGATATGCTTCAAAAAGGGGCTATAGAGCTAGTTCCATAACGACTCCGGGGCTCGAGTCTATTCCAGATACTTTTTAGTTAAAAAGAAAACTGCGGGCTGGAGGCCATTCGATCCTGCGATGACTCAGCAAGTACCTCGAGTCCCAAAAATTCAGGATGGTCATGTTGCAGGAAGTGCTCGGCCAACGAAGGAGACTTCTTGACATCGCTGGACCTGGAGGACGCCTACTTCAACGTCCCCATTCACAAGAAGCACTTAAAGTTCCTACGCTTCATAGTGCAGGGACTGCACTACCAATTCAAGGCCCTCCCCTTCGGTCTGAAGTCGGCCCCCAGGGTGTTCACGAAGTGGCTGGCACCAGTGACGACCCATCTGCGTCTACAGGGGATTCACGTGTACCCGTACCTTGACGACTGGCTCCTCCGAGCCAGTTCGCGAAAGTTAGCCATCCGACACACAGACGACTGTCCAGCTGTTGACGGATCCAATTATCTGAAGTCCTGCTTGACACCATCGCAGAACGCACTTCCTAGGAGCCAGACTCAATACGGTGTCCTGTGGCTGACGGAGGGAAAGGATCTTCACATCAATATCCTGGAGCTGCGGGCAGTGTTCTGGGCCCTCAAGTCATTCCTTCTTCTCTGAAGGGCAAGGTGGCGAGGATCATCACAGACCACACCACCACTATGTTCTACGTAAGGAAGCAGGGGGGCAATCAATCCCCAGCGCTCTCCAAAGAGGCGCAGGACTTGTGGCACTGTGCCGTTGGACAATAGATGTTCCTTGTCCCCTTTCACCTGGGAGGAGTCAAGAACACCATTGCTGACTCCCTCAGCAGGGAGTTGCGCTCATGCCACGAGTGGGAACTTCGGCAGGACCGGGTGGACCGCACCTTCGTCAAGTGGGGCAGGCCCCAGATCGATCTGATCTGTTTGCAATGGCAGTGAACTCCAAATGCCAGTTTGCCAGTAGATTCCACCAATCGAGGAGCATGCGGGATGTGTTCTCCTCCAGTTTCTGTATGCATACCCCTGTTTCTGTATGCGTACCTGCAGTTGCCTCTCCTGCTAAGAGTCAACAGACTCAACCAGTGCCAATGCAGGATGATACTCATCACCTCGGTGTGGCGGAGGCAGATTTGGTACCAGGACCTTATGAGCCTGTCGGCTTCACCTCCGGTCAGACTGCCAGTAGTTACGGATCTTCTCACCAGAGAAGGAAGCACAATCTGCATCACAACCCAGGATCACTGAACCTGAGGGCATGGCTCCTGCAGCCCTAGAGTTTTGGAGGATACGAGTTGCCAGCGGACTCCAGGAAGGTCCTTACCAAGGCCAGAGCATGGTCGACTTTGAAGTTCTATGGTCACAAGTGGAAGCATTTTGCTACGTGGTGCCAGTCACAGAGTATCACCCCTCTGAGGGTCATGGCCCTGCAGATTCTTCCGTACTTTATCCTTGGCCAAGGCCGGACTGGCGCACGCCTCAATCAAGGTGCATCTGGGGGCTATACCAGGTCTCTGGAAAGATCTTCTCTTTGGTCTCACCGTCTCGTCAAGGAGTTCCTCAAAGAACTATTTCGATCTTTCCTGCCAATGAAGGCTCCTGCCCCAGTGTGGGAACTCAACGTGGTGCTGATGAGGCTCATGGTGTCCTCTTCGAGCCTTTGCATCATGCCCCTCAAGTTCCTCTCATGGAGAATGGCTTTCCTTGTGGGCATCACCTCTGCCAGGAGGGTGGGTGAGATCCAGGCCCTATCCTGCAAACACTAGAACACAGACGAAAGGGTCGAGAGTAAAATAATTGAGGAATCTCCTCCCTTCTAGTTCATTCGACGTTTCAGCACAAAGATGTGTAAAGAATCACACCTATGGTTCCAAAAACGTATGTTTATATAGTTTTTTGGTATCTGCTTTTTACATTAAGAGCTAGCTACTTCTGAACATCATATAAAACAACACAAGCAATCGTAGTTTGCACAGTCAGAACAAAACAGAGGCAAGATATTGTTCTTGCATAGTGATACTTACAACAGACATAATACAGTTACTACTGTCGCTACTTGAAGTAGATGACATGGGTCAAAATTCAGTGGACAAATGAACAGCAGGTCTATAGTACATATCTTGAAAACAAACAGTTAACAATGGTGACAATGTATATTGGAGGGAAATGCGTCTACACCCAGTGTTTCAGCCCTATAAAGGGGCTAAGTGACCCATTTCTTCCTAGGGCCTTCATCAGGACAGAGGAGGACTGTGTGGTCAAGATGTTCAGGAAGTGCTGAAAGAGGAATGAGGGATAATGAGGGGAGGCTCAAAGAATATTAGCGGAAAAACGTGAAATAAAACACATAATGTAAATTTGGTCTAGTTCTACAATATCTCATGAATATTGGTGTAATAAAACCACCTTAATTCTGATCGTTGTCATGGGGGCCAGTCATGTTATGTGACTGAATGGGGTTACGTAACGCGATGGAACAATGCTCCATTGCTGGCATACAGGGAGAGATCACAGTTTAAAGTACCTTGTTCTGGACAGCCTCAGCACAGTGCGGGTTGCGAAAGCAATCTAATGCAATGTCTGGGGCCGGTGGGCCCCTGGATGTGTAACACTATGTGTTGTCATGGTAACCAGTCATGTTATGTGAATGAATGAAGGAGGGCTCCACTGCTGGCATGCAGTGGAAGTCAGTTTCATGTACCTTATTCAGGACAACCTCTGTGCGGTCCGGGTTGTGAAAGCAATCCAGTGTAAAGTCTGGGGTTACTCTGTGTGACTATAGGTTCGCTGAGATGCCTATATTCTGCATTGTTACCATGACAACGATCACAAATAAGGTGGTTTTATTACACCAATATTCGTAAGATATTATAGAACTAGACCACATTTACATTATGTTTTTCGCTAATCATTTTGATGAATCCAGCAAACTTTTGAGGTTTTAACGGATCCCGATCCAATATGGTGCCTGCTATATGAGTATGGTGCCTAGCAACGGCGTCTCCACCGCTGCACACTCGTGGAACCTTCCTCCACGCTCCAACTGCAGACAGACACTGCAGCAGACACGGCTGCTCTGCTGAGATTCTTCCATCGGCAGACTTGCGGAAGCTTTCTCCGCGCTCCGTGTGTAGACAGATTGTGCAGCAGCACGGTTGCGCTGTAGTGATCCCTCCATACGCAGACTCAGGTAAGAAGCACATGCTTCAATATGCCATCCTGAGTTCTGCGTTCTGTACTTTTGATGCCATGAGCATCTTTTAATCAATTCCCTTTGTGTATACACCCTAGGACTAACCCTGGGCTTGCATGAAGATGGATGCAGTTTTTGAATGGCCTTATGCCATAGTGAAACATCACCCTCGCGGCCCACCTCTTCTTGGGTAAGCACTTCTTTCTTGCCCTCCCTCAGCACTGTTATACTGCTGTTTAGAACTGTACAATTTCATAAACAGCTCTCATGAACATACCTAGTGACTATATATTCTTATCTGTTTCCCCATAATTTTACAGCACGGCTCTAACAGCAACATTGTGAAGCCAAAAGCAGCACCGAATTTTACGGAACTATGGGCACCACTAATTAGGTGAGATTGATGCAACAGGTTTGTGTAGAGTGACTACCAGGCACAGATGCGTGCACACACATACATATATTTTTACCTGCACAATATCGGATCAATATATAGGGTAATTTTTTATTTTATTCTTCCCATTAGGTTACCTTTACTACCTTCACCTGTGGCCTGACTCTCGTCCCCACAGCTAAGCAGTGTCTTCTTAGTTAAAAGATAGACATCCAGTGATTTATTTAACGTTTTTCCGCTAATCTGCTTTGAGCCTCCCCATATCATCTCTTTCCTCTTTCAGCACTTCCTGAACATCTTGACCACACAGTCCTCCTCTGTCCTGATGAAGGCCCTAGGAAGAAATGGCTCACTTAGCCCCTTTTATAGGGCTGAAACACTGGGTGTAGATGCATTTTCCTCCAATATACAGTGTCACCATTGTTAACTGTTTGTTTTCAAGATATGTACTATAGACCTGGTGTTCATTTGTCCAATGAATTTTGACCACGGTCTTCTACTTCGAGTAGCGACAGTAGTAACTGTGTTACGTCTGTTGTAAGTATCGCTATGCAAGAACAATATCTTGCCTGTTTTGTTCTGACTGCAAACCTCGATTGCTTGTGGTGTTTTATATGATGTTCAGAAGTATCTCTTAAACAATGTACAAAGCAGATACCAAAAACGATATAAACAAAAGTTTTTGGAACCATAGGTGTAATTCTTCACACATCATTGTGCTGAAACTTCGAATTAATTAGAAGGAAGGAGGTTCCTCAATAATTTTGCTCTCGACCCTTTGGTCTGTGTTCTAGTAACTCGAGCCCTCCTGGGCAGAATAGGGTTGAATGCTCCAGGAGCCCTTCTTTACACCTATCCTGCAAACAGCCATATCTGACTTTCCACGAGTCGAGGGTGGTGACGCAGACGCACTCCTCTTTCATGCCAAAGGGTCAGTTGGAATTCCAGCTCAACAAGCCTTTGGTGTTACCTGTGTTTTTCCAGAAGCCTTTGTCACCGGCTGAAAGGGCCTTGCACTCGCGGGACATTGCTTGTGCCCTGAAGTTCTATGTGAAACGCACAAAGAGTATTCGGAAGACTTCTCAACTGTTCGTTGTTAAGGAGAATTCTCATAAATGTGCTAATTCCCTTCACCTTAGAGACCCCCAGCAACTTTGCTGGATTTTGAGGACTTAATTTCTTTACTTGGAGAGTGTGAGCCTTTTTTTCCCACTCTCTCATATAATTTGTATATGTTTACTCTTGTGTTTGTTTTCTTTAGTTATGGAGTTTTAGACAACTCCATTGGCATCATCTTTTCAGTTGTCACACAGCATCCTCAGTACAGTGACACAGGGAAGCCTTTTAGGCTGTCCCAAGGTTAAAATACCTTCTCTGGGATAAACTACTGTTTCCCAGAGAAAGTAAAGTGAAATTGACTTCACTAGTCTTTTCAAAATCCTAGGCCTAGCACACCCTATCTTCCAATAGAGTGCTGGAGGGGTTACCAAGTATCCCCTGTGTCTAGAAATTCAGGTACTAGTCAGATTCTACCCTTTCCTCTCGAAATGGCTGGTGGCAGTGGTTTTACAACAAAATACCATGACTTTTCCCGACCGCGAACACTGGTAGCGTTAAATCGTGGGAGCCATGTTTTTCAAGATGGCGTATGAGCCCCCTTTGTTTAAACAGGTCCCTGTATTCTTTTTTCACCATTTCTTTTTGGAAAGGTCCTTCTAGAGTTTGTCTCTGTGTGCCAAACCAGGATTGGTCCCTTTGTTCCTACGCCTTTGTCGGGCTTCAGGACTGAAGACTGCCTCTGGCGCCTGAGTGTCTGGGGTGGGCAGGAAGTGAGGGAGGTGCCCGAAACTCCCTGTGCTTAGTCTCCTAGGAGACCCAAATGCACTCTGGTGTGATTTGCTGGCTGACTGTCTGGCAAGGACAGCCTCCCTGCTGGGTGATTGGCAGGTAGGCTGGAATGAATGGGATAGAACTGAATAAAAGGCGAGTCTCTTGGCTTGGAAGGCAGTCGACCACTGGAACGAAAGAACCGAAGACGAGCTTGAAGAGGATGGCTGCTGCAACTCCTGGACCGTTGGTTGGCCCATTGAAGCCCTGCTGCAGGTCTGAATTGCCAAGTTCATCTCGACAGAGAAGCGCCCACAAGGACGACTTCTCCCTTTGAGTTGGTGGGACCAATCAACTCGACACTAAGCCACCTGGATACCATTCTCGGAGCTGGTTGCATTTTCCTCGGAGTGCTGCAGGAAACCGTATAACCAGGGAGAGGGATACCAGTTTGGGTGCTTGACTACAGTTACTGGAATTGAAGATTTGCCATTTGCCAGCTTTTTGACCAGTCCCCGTGCAGTGAAGGAGTCCCCCAACATCCTCTCTCTTGTCCCCACGACGGAGGCTCAGGAACAGTGAGATCTGCAGGAACTGCCAGTAACAGAAGTCTTCAGCTGCATCTTTTTCTTCATTGTAAGGTACTGTGAAAACCCGACCGAGAGAACTTACCTCTCACTGCGAAAGTGCTTGAAACTTTGGCAACTTGCAGGCCTAGTTAGCTTGTGACCCAACATATGAATCTTTCTTTTACAAACTACTTCTAAGAACCTTGGCAAAGACTTTTCCGTTTAACTACCAGAACTGCTTTAGCCTATACAAGACTTTTAGCTCATTGACCTTGGCCGAACCTATTGCATTGAATTGACTCCTCTGGTGAGCTCAAATTTTTTGCACGTTCTAAGAATAACTTTAAGCTTCTTTTTATTAACCTATGCCTTTTTGCTCCTACTTCAATGTACTCTGAATGCCATTTTCCTCCTCCTTCAAAGTAGTTTCAATGCCTCCGGACAGTGTAAAGTACTGAAGTATGTGTGTGTGAGATCTAGTGAATGTTTTATAACTGACTGTGAAATAAATTAATAAGTGTTTTAGCAAGAAACCTTGAGTGTAAGAGTTTATTTGAATACTTGTGATTGTAGACCTGTGTGTAACATCATTACAGCTCACATCCCCCTCTTGAGATAAGCCTGGCTGCTCAGCAACGCTACCAAAACTGTGTAGTACAGACTTGTACCAAAGGTTGGTTTGCTTACACCTGTAGTCCTAGTTGTGTGTAGTGATCCCAAAGGGTACTGCATACAAACTTTGCCTAACATTCGTGAACTTTGGTCCTGTGAACCATGGGAATGCCTTGTCCAAGGCTTCCATCTCAACGTGGCTCTCTGGCTGCATCACGCACTGTCATCGCTTGGCGAACCAACCGCTGCCCGATCGACCTAGAGCACACTCCACCAGAGCGATTGCTGCGACAATGGCATTCTTGTCTGGTGTGCCCCTGCTCGACATATGCAGGTCTGCTATGTGGAGGTCCACGCACACCTTCACAAAGTTCTACTGCGCAAACAGGGATTCCAGAGAGGAGTCCATAGTCAGCCAAGCAGTGTTACGCAACATGTTCGCTTGAGGTGAGTCTGTTCTAGAGGTAAGAGTATTTGCTTCTGTTGAGCCTTGCCACCTCCTGTGGTTGTGTAATGTTGTACTGCTATTCATGAGCATGGGAATCCATGCCAGACCCATGCTGGTGAACAATAGTTACAGGTAAGTAACTTGTTCCTTCTTTAGTTCATCCCAGGGATACAGGGATTGGGAGATGGGTTAGGGGGGCTGGAGCAGGCCGGGAATTTGAATTCGGTGTTTATTCTATGCAGTTCCTTGCTCGAGTTGCGAGCGTTTAAGATTCTGTTCCCATAGAATGGTTTCTTATTTTTTCTGATTTCCAGTCTGTATTTTCTGGTTATTCTTGCTAGGGTGATTTTGTTCTGGCCTGTATGGATGGTTCTCCAGGTCCGTTCCAGATAGTGCTTGAGGGTTTTTAGTGTTTTGAGGTTGCCGAGGGACCCCCTGGGTGTGGGTCTTGATCTGAGAGGTCTATTTTGTTGGGGAGAGGGGTGTAAGGGCATTTGAAAGCTAGAGGTCGAAGATTTTGATGTGTGGTGGACTTTCCTGAAGGGAAAGTGTAGGGGAGAGAGGTGAGGAGGGAGTTTGCTAGATCTGGGGTGATACATAACTTATTCCATAGCCGAGTGAGAGGAGTGGGGGGTTGGTGTTGCTTGTGCAGGGCCTTGGGTGCAGGTGAGTGGTTAGCAGCGGGGGTGGGGTGGGAGGTTTGTTTTACATGGGTTGCTGGGCAGCCCAGTATGTTGCAGGGGACAATGTTTTCTGCTCCCTCCATCTTGGCGCTCTTGATTGAGCGAAGCAGGATCTACTTTGGGGGCATAGCAGGTCAGGGAGTTGGGCTGGCGAAGAGGGGTGATAGGGGAGTTGTATAGGGTGCAGGTTGATGAGGTGCATGATTGGGATGAAGGGCTGTGTGTTGTGGCTGGGCTCTTGTGTGGTGGTTCTCATCACACCTGCAGTTTCACCAGCATGTAGCTCTGATTTGTCCGGTGTGTGGCATTGTGTCTAGCTTGTGGGAAGGGTACATCAGATTGTGTCTGAGCTGAGGGGCATGGCCAACTGGGATAGAACACTAGATGTGTGCTTTCCTGGTCAGGGCAGTGGGCGAGTTTGGGAACACCTGAGAGTGGGCGTGCCTAACAAGGGGTACTACATGAGAGAGTAAGATGCTTAGCATGTAGATTTAGGCACATCGGGGGGAGATGCCTAAATGGGGAGACAACAGTGGATAGTTGAATACAGTAGCGCCTGGATTTGGAACATCTCGATAGTGGGAGACACATCTAACTGGGAGTAAAGCAGTAGACCCTAAATAAAGTAGCACCTAGATGTGTAAGCAGTGAAATGCAGTGGCATTTAGGTTTGGGATACCTGGAAAGTCGGTGAAAAGCCTAAATGGGGGTTTCAATAGTTGACAGTTTGTTTGTTTTTTGTTTTTATTACTTGTATTGCACACCAGACCCATGGGTAACCGGGCGCATTTTTTATATGACAACTTACAGCTTAGTTACAAAACACATGGTAAAAAACTGTACCACCTTGATTAGGGACGCCTGGATAGGGGATGAAATTTCTGCATTGGGTTATTGCAACAGTAGGCCAGTACACTAGCTCCTTGATTTGGGGCACCTGCATAGTGGGAGGAAGGCCTACATGGAAGATTTCAACAGTAGACAGTTAAATACAAGAACACCTTGATTTGGGACACCTGGAAAGGCTGTGAAATGTCTAGATGGGGGGGGGTGGGTATAGCAGTACTGGCAATAGCTACAAGGTGTGGGATACCAGGGAGAGGGGAATAGTTTTGGTGTGATGCTAAATGTGAGACGTCGCTACCTGGCCTACTGTCTGAATGCAAGATATGTCTAGCTTAACACAGGCTACTTAGATGCAAGGTATGGCTAAGGAGCACAATTGGCAGAAAGTGCTGAACCACTTGTGGACCAGCAATCCTCGTGACGTGGGGTTGTTGAAAAGTCTAGGAGCATTACAGATTAAATTAAAACTAGGAGCAACATTGCTGTTGGTTGGCCAATACCCCATGTCTAGGGAGGCAGACGAAGGGATTTTTGAAACCATTATGGCTTTATTAAAGCAGGGCATTATACAACCATCTATCCCCATGCAATACATCCATCTACCCTGTGAAGAAAGCAAAGGGGTCCAGATGGAGGATGGTCCAGGATTTGTGACCTCTGAACAACATTGTTGAAGCAGAGTTTCCGTTGGTACCGAATCCTGCCACCATTCTCTGTAACATCCCTACTGGGTCGACCCATTTTACAGTAATTTATTTAAAAAATGTCTCTTTCTCAGTCCCCTTACACCCCAATTTCCAGTACCTTGCAGCATTTATGTATCGTTGGCAGGGATTTGAGCACACAAGTTTACCCCAGGAGTACTGTCAATCGCCGAGTGTTTTTAACAGGGTCATTCAAATGGATTTGGGAAACTTACAAGTGTCCAGTAGCGTAATTAAGTACATGGATGACTTATTAGACTGTGGTGCTTCAGAAGAGCAGTGTCGAAGACTCAATCAAGCTCTTCACACTGCTTGCAGAGAAGGGGTACAAAGTGGACAAAGATAAATTGCACTATTGCCAGACATAGGTAGTATATTTATGACATGTATATATTGTCTGCTGGGAGAAAGGTGATGCCTGAGAGCCACTGCATTCCAAAATATGCCTCAGCCAGTTATGGTAAAATGGATACAGCCATTTCTGTAGCTCTAACTATTCCAGGTCCTGGATTTTTGACTCCTTTAGTTACACAAGGCCCCTATCTCAGGCACTTAAGGAAGCGCAAAAGGAGAAGGGTCTGTTAAAATGGTAAGAGGAAATGAAAACATGTTTGCAGGAACTCAAGACTGCAATCAGTAATGCTTCAGTTTTGGTGACCCCAAATTACCAGAAACCGTGTTTTCTATTTGTGAAGGTAATGACAGCGGCCCTGTCTCAAAAATCATCACTAGTACACAAACCCTTGGCTTACTACAGTGGGCTTTAAGATTCAGTTATACAAGGTCAGTTCCCATGTGAACAAGCTCTCACTGCAGTGGCCTTTGCGATACGAATGTCTTCAACCATTACTATGGGCTGCCCATGGACGACGTATGTGGAGCATGCAGTTTTTTTTTGCTATCTTGGACGAGTCCAAGTCAACTTTGTCAACCCAAAGTGTATTGGGGTATGATTATTTTGTCAAATGCTTTCATACATTCAGTAAGGTGTCACCTAGTCAATCCGGCTACATTTCTAGCCAAACCAGTGAAACCCGACGACATTGTCCATGACTGCGCAACTTATGAGGGAGAAGAGGGGGAGGGCGAATGTTACAGAGGATGCCTTGAAAGGAGGCGAGGTACTCTTGTTGATGGGTCGTTGACAATTAATCAGGACACTGGTGAGAGGCACACTGGAGCAGCGGTTGTAGGTCTTGTAGAAGGGGAATACTGGGATGGATTGAAGAAACTGCCTTCACATTACTCCATGCAAGCAGCAGAACTAATGACACTCACCAAGGCGCTAGAGATGAGTAAAGGGAAGGCAGTCACCATCTACTCAGACTCTGCGTATATCACCTCCACTATACATTTTGGGTTATCTAGATGGCAGAGAAGAGGGTTTAAAAGATCTGACTGGACCCCTGTCCAGCATGCCGTGCTGCTATCCGACTAATAGTAGCGTGACCATCGCCCATAGAGGTAGGAATAGTGAAGTGTGTGGTGCATACTAACAGAACTGATTTAATAGCACTTGGTAATGATGCCACAGACAGAGCAGCAAAGGAAGCAGCAGATTTACCCTTTTCAGAACCTCTGGAAATGGTGTCCCAACAGTTACAATTGGCAGTCCCATATATTGCAGTACCTTTGCTTCAAATAGAAGCGAATAGTAAATGGTGCACATACCTTCAAGAAGAGAAGGAGCTCTGGGCAAGCATGGGGATTCATGCTCTTGCCCACAGATTTGTTGTAGAGACAAGAGCTGACTGGGAAGGTAGTAAAGCCTGTAGAGTTGCTTCTTGTGGCTCTAGAACATTACCCGTCACATCTGTCTCGACAACAAATAAAGGAGGAGTGGTTCATACCAAACATTCACGAACAGATAAGTAGGTTTGTAGGGAATTGTATAGTTTTTAAAGAATTCAATCCTGGTAACACCATGAAAGCAGTGAGAGGGGTAATACCCCAGCCTTCAGGTCCTTTAGAGAACTGCATATTGATTTTGTCACTAAGATACAGAAGTGTAATAACTTTAGTTATTTGATTGTAATTGTATGTCCATTTTCCGGATGGCTTGACGTTGGTCCCTGTGTGCACCCTGATGCAAAATCAGCAGCAACATTTTTGGTGAGGGGAGGTATTTCCACAGTGGGGAATATGTGAGGTCCTGAGATCAGATAATGGGACCCATATTTTTAATGCATTATTTGCTGAGATTACATCTTTTCTGGGGATCAAGCACAAGTTGTGCTGCGTGCATCACCCACAGGTCAATGAGATAGTGGAAAGACTTAATTGTTTGCTTAAAATGCAGTTGTCTAAATTATGTAATAATTTGCTAAAAGGTTGGTTGTACTGTCTTCCTTTGGCCCTGTTTTACTTTGAAATAATCCAAGGAAAGATCACCACCTCAGTCCTCATGCGGTGGTGTTTTGCTTTTTCTTGGCCGCGTGTGGGGAAGCCTTATACTTAGGTTTCCCCGGCCCCTGACAAAACAAGTTATTGGACTCTGATGGCCACAAAATCACACTTGGACTTATCGTTATAATAACAATGAAAATGGCTTGTTATAGGCCCTTTATGTATACAACATATATATATATACACAGAGATATATATATATTATTTTTTCTCTCACTGAAAAAACTTTGTTAAAGGGACGTTATGGTTACAAGTAAAACCGAAAAACCCCAGAAATTCGCCAGTTATGGTAAGCTAAGCAACCATAACCTGCGCCACTACCGTGCACTGCTAAGACTAACACCCAGGACATCAAAGATGACATCACAAATGTCATTACATATCTGGGCAACTTGTTTTTATTCACTGAGAAATATAGGCCAGGTGGTTTTCACTGGCAGTCAGAATATTAAAATTGAGTTTGGTCTCAGCTCATGGTGCACATACATGAGGAAATCAGCAGGCCTCAAACACACAATTCATTTGTATGCATGAAGATCAACCTTAATGTCATTAACATTTTCTGATGATGCTGTTTCTTTCTTCCTTACTTTAGTTTCCCTGTATGTGCCTCTGATTTATATGCATTGCGGTTCTTCATATGTATTGTTTGTACCAGCACAAGTGTTGTAAGTCTTGAATTGTTAGCTAGTTATTTCATGTTTAACATTACTCAAAACTCTGATAAGGTAGCATTCATTATTATATTATCCAACATTACAAGGTTATAAATAGTGTACTTCTATGGTGCCTGCTGCAGTCGCTGCCTATGTTTATATATGATTAGGTTTCTGTATTAACAAATCTCCAATAAAATGAGTTTAGGTGGGTACATTCTTTAATAGATTAAGTAGTTCATGATAGGTCTCCCGATCACCCCTGACATCCTGTTGCCAACAATATAAAAACAACTCCTTTAAGGGACTTTTCATCAAAATGTATTTAACATGTGATGTCATCTTTGACATTTGTGTTGTCATCTTTGATGTCCTGGGTGTCAGTCTAAGCAGTACACGGTGGTGGCGTGAGTTATGGTTGCTTAGCTTACCATAACTGGCGAATTTCTGGGGTTTTCCGGTTTTACTTGTAACCATAATGTCCCTTTTTAACAAAGGTTTTTTCATTGAATTTCAAAGGTTTTTATTAGTGCAACTTAACCATAACGTCCCCTTAACAAAGTTTTTTCAGTGAATTTCATGTTTTTATTAGTCCAACTTAACCATAATGTCCCTTTAACAAAGTTTTTCAGTGAATTTCATGGGTTTTTACCAGTGCATGCGATTTTCCTACAACTTACTAATATCATACTTACCCAATATATGTGTTCAATTTACAAAGTGTCACCTTTAATCTCTTATTGTGAAGTGCGGACGGGTTCTCGGACACGTCATCATGCTGCATACCAGCATATGGTCATGTGGCACTGTCCAGAAGGTCCGCAATGTACTCAGATGTTCGTAGACGTCTATGGATGTAGAACTAGTTGAAATAGTTGCAAAAAGTGTATAGAAGGGTTAAAAAAGATTCTAGAAGGTGGAAAATGGCACAGGCGTCCTGGTGTAGGAAGGAAAATCATTTTCCAAGATGGCCACCATGGAAAGGGAAGGTGGGTTTCCAAACAGGGCCCCTCTTCGCTTTCCATGGCAGCCTGCAGAAGGCAAAAAGAGAACTCTATGACCATATTACGACCAGCACATTTTTCTTCCTTTTCAAATCTATCACAATTTCGAATAACTTTACCACAAAGCCAGTCCCAGGTGGACATGGCCACTTTAACCCATTGTTTTGTCCCTCCTGGTCATGGCCAGTAGCCAGATTGTCCGGATCATTACCTTATTCCATGACCCGGACAATCTGGCCACTGCTCATGGCAACAGGGTACACCTCAGTCGCCAAAGGTATATCACTATTTTTTGTACCTACATTATGACACTTGTCAAAAAATAAAACGCAGGCACATTTGCAAAACCATGCTTTCAGGTCCTTCTCAATGCTCCTTACAACAAGTTTGCTGGAAATCCACCCATGTTTTATTTTTTCAAAAGTGTGAAATGTATGCACGTACAAACGTCATTCATGGTATAACCTAGCCCCCATTTGACAAAATCCATACGAAAACATTTGTATCTAGATCTATAATCTTTTTGCAAACCTTTGTGTAGATTTGTCCAATGGCACCACATTTATAAGCCTTTACAATATTTTGGGACCCCCCTCTAATTCTGCCCCCTCTTGACAGAATCCCACCAAATTATGCAAATACATTTATATCTAGATCTACTGTCAGTTTGCCAAATTAAGTGTAGATTCATCAAATGGCACCTCATTTATAAGCCTTTAGATTATTTTGAGACTCCCTCACTCATTTTGCCCCCTTTTGACAGAATCCCACCAAACTATGCAAACTCATTCGGGATCAGGTCAGGAATATAATTGCAAAAGTTCATGCAGTTTCATTAAGTGGCGCCAAAGTTATAAGCCATCCAAAACTGCTTTTCACCAACCCTGTAATGCAGAGGTGTCCGCAAACTTCTCGGACTGTTTGCAGACTTTCGCGGCAAAAAACACCTGATTTTTTTTTCTTTTCATTTTTGTATTTTTTGCTTCTTGCGGCCATATTCCATCCCATCCTCCTCACCCCTCACATCCCCAGAGATTATTTGATAAGTTTGACAAGTGCAATGTGTTTTTAAATATGTTTTTACCGCTATGTCTGTGGACACCGGCTGCTGTATGCGAATCCAAGATGGCGGGTGTTTCCAAAAATCTGATGAACCTCAAGCATCACTCCAACCAATCAGCAAACATGTTGTGTGTCCGTGGACATGATGTAAGTCTATTAGCCAATCGGAGTCCTGTCCGCAGAGCGGGCATAGATATCACACATTTTTTTAGACCTACTTTTTGGTTGTTTTTTAAAAAAACTACTGGATGGATTTCCACCAACAAAAGCACGCTTTCGAGACCAAGCTGCTGCTCTGCCGCGAATTTGGTGAAAATCTGTCCAGCGATTTCAGCTGTAGGCGTCAGTAAAGTTTTTCTCCATTCAGTTTATGGGAAGAAAATAAATGTTGGGGACCACCCCTATAACTTTGCCCCACCTGGACCAAACATCACCAAACTTTACAAAGAAATTTGGAGTGGGCCATATACTTTTTTGGCAAGGTTTGGTGAGGATTCGTCCAGGGGGAGCAAAGTTATAAGCCGCCCAAAAAGTGCTCTTCCTATGGGTTTAGCAATTTAACCATAACTACATGCAGGCCATACTACTGCAGGCCATGTAATATTCAGTGAACATTTTTTGTTAACGGGACGTTATGGTTAAGTTGCACTACCAAAAACCTAGCACATTCAGTGATAAAACAATGTTAAAGGGAGGTTAGAGGTTCAGTTGCCCTAAGAAAAACCTATAAAATGTAGTTCAAAGAGTTTCTTACACTGATGACATCACGTGCCTGGCTCCCTTGTTTTGTGTTCACTGACATATGTAGGCCAGGTAGTTTTCTTCATTGACAATCAGAAAGTAAACAGTCAAAAGGTACTACATTTGTAGAGCTTACCCTTCTCATAGTCTTAAACTACTTTCCTTCCACTTCAGACGCATTTGATACATATATATATATATAGGAAGACACAAACCAGAAACACAGCAATTATGTATGTGCATGAAGATAATCAGTTAGGTTATTACCACTTTCTGGTAATACTGTTACTTGTCGACTAACTTTACTGTCCCTTTGTACGCTCGTGTTTGTATGCGCTGTGCTGTCTTTATGTTTTGGGTGTAGTAGTACAATTATGTAGTAAGTGAGGCATTGTTAGCTACTTATAACATGTTTACAGTACGCCAAACTCTGACACTAAAGGATTCATCCTTTCACTATTCAACATGGCACTATTTTGAATACTGAACCTCTATAGTGCATGCTGCAGACAATGCCTACGTTTCTACATGAGTACGTTCATGTAATGGAAAGAAGTCTGTAATGCAATGGTCTTTATAGGAAAGCATTGCGTAGTGAACTCTGTATGTCATGGTACTTCTCCGAATGAAATCTGATAGTTTTCTACCAACATGACAATTCCTTTGGGATGTTTTTCATGACAACTAAATACAGATGTGATGTCATCAATGACATGTGCGATGTCATCTTTCATGTCATGGGTGTAAGCCTTAGCAGTGCACAGTGGTGGCGCGAGTTATGGTTGCTTAGCTTACCATAACTGTAGAATTTCTGGGGTTTTTGGGTTTTACATTTAACCATAATATGGATAGCTTGGTATTACTACAGAGTAACTGCAGTATCCCTGTAAGAAACTGTTTGAACTAAATTTTATAGGTTTTTCTCAGGGCAACTGAACCCTAACCTCACTTTAACAACGTTTTTTCCCTGAATTGCATAGCTTTTTACCACAATGGCATTAGTTTGTGTAGATGTACAATACAGCATACAAAATTGATGATGCCATACAGATGAGCACAGTAACCACAAACTGTATGTCTGTTCGCATATAGCCGCTAGCATTCAAACTGCTGGAAACTGCACGAGTTCTCTTACATACTGCTACCATTCACCAAAGTGAATAAACACCATGTATGTACATTGCAAGGAAAATAAAGTAAGTTAATTGTGCAAACTCTGTACTTGTGAAACAAACAGACCGAAGGCATAGAGTATGCACCATAATGGAATGCACTATTACACAAAGAGACGTGTGCTTCCAACTATATTACCACAATACCACTGTACATGGAAACGAAGAAGGACATAGCAGAGTAAGAAATGCAAAGTATTGAGAGCAGAACGTAACTGCAACGTGGTAAGTACACTAAAGTCTCTCTTATGATTGAAGAACTTCTGCAGTGTACAACAATAACAAACCATGTTTTTGTACGCACCAATGCCAAGTACCCTACAATGGCTGGAAGAGAACGTCCCTCTTCACTAAATGAGTAACGATGGTAACTGCATTGGCAAGCAGCACAGTCTAAAAAGTAATATAGTTAATATGTAGTGCTTCATGTACACTTCACACATGTTTGTGTGTAACAAGACATACTTTACATTGAAGGAATGTATCAGAACTGGCACCTCTACTGCAACAGCATATAGCTACATGAAATCAATGAGACGCTGTAAAAAGCAGCGTACACAGCCTGTACCAGAAAAAGGAACAATTGCTAAACAGTTTGTACTACCCCTACCCTGTCCTAATAGTGGCGCTGTTTCTTACAAAGGAAACGTGTACATGTAAACTGTTTGTCACTGTGTGCGTAGCTGTTGCTTTGGTGCGGTAATTACATTTTGACTCTGTAGTGCACGGTCCTGCCCGAGATGCCTGCAGGTAAGGACAATTGAGGTTTCTTAGTGAGAGTGCACCTGCCCAGCGTATGGCCAATCACAATGGAAGTGTTCGTAGGACTACAGTACTGGCCTCATTTCCACATGTCCTAAATCACTTTTAATTAGTTGTGACACCGGAAGGCTGTCGGTTGCACAGCTATACGTATGTCATCCTCTGTCTCCTGGTAATGCCACCTCTGTTGCCAAGCCTACCGATTCATACGACAGGGTACAGCATTTGAAACAGTCCTTCCGCCTACGGATTTCGTTTTGCAAAGCTACCGATTTATGGCTGCGTCCTGTCTGGCTGCCTGAGGCCCATTGGGAGGAAGGAGCAGCATGCTCTACTGTACAGTGGGCGTGTTAAATGGTCCATTGCTTTGATTGATGAGCTGCTTGCCCTTCCATGACCTGTGAAACTGAAACACTGTCTGTGCATTGAGCACTGTCAAGTGAAGTAACAAGTTGTTCACTGCTGTTTGTACAGTTGCAGAGAAGATTCCACTGCAAAAATGACAGTACGTAGTGAGTCTGGAAAATGTGAACCCTGTTGCTGCTTGTTAAGTCGCAGACAGTTAAATGTAGCCACAAGTAAGTAAACAAAATCTTGAGATCGCAAAGAATATCAGTGCAGGTTCCAAAGGTACTGTGGCCATGTGCAGCTGCCTAAACAACTATCTTGTTGCTCCTCCTAATGGAACTGCGTGGCTCCTTATGAAAAACATGCCTATATGGCAAAATGTCCTCATCTCCATGAATGCTACAGATACGGCTAATGTCGTCCCATCAAGTAACGTACTTTGCCTTTGATGCACAGATTGCTAGATGTGAAAATAGCACTTTTGTAGCGTAATACATGCCATACAATATGCTGCAGATCAATATGTACAAGAACCCGTTACCGATGGTGAGACATAAGGCAGCGCCACTGCACAAGCTGTTTAGGACTAGTACATCAGACATTGGATATATAGATGCACTTTAGTGTTTTACTGTTCACAGCAACCGTAGAGGGTCCCTTTGTTCACATGCAATAAGAAAGGAACACAGCGGGTATTGGGAGCGAGTTCAAGTCGAGGGCTTTCATTCGCAATGCGTGGGCAAATCCCTGCCCAACCTTTGTAGTAGCTATTGCAATTACCTGCTAGCAAGAATATATACAGTGCTATTATATTTCATTGGTGACTATTTTGCAAACGTTAAGATTCCAGCACATTCTTGCGCACACCACACCCAGAAGTCTTATTGCACAATCTCTTAGCCTCCACAGACCCATTTCCATGCGTGCCAATCTGCAAATGGGCCAGAAGTGGGACGTGCAATCCTGGAAGTAACGCGGACTTTTCGTGCTTTGTGCAGACAGGGCAGAATAAATGTCAACCAGGACAGCGAATTTCATATGTAGTGGTGGCTCTCAAAAGAGCCTTTTGTGTTTTGGTTTTTTAGATGCTTTTAAGGAAACACTTTTTTGTGTTTTTTTTATAAAGATTTGTATTTTTCTATACTCTGCCCATTCTTACAGTACGCTCTTGACCTCATCCTGTAGATGGTACAACAAAATACCATTGATAATGTAGAACAAAGAAATGCCATTGTCATGGGATACGTCAGGATTTTAAGAATCAATGATGTCATTGTTGCAGAAGAACATTGCAGCATCGCAGAAAAAAGTAGACAAGCTTCCATTGATGATACACTTGCCGCCCTCTGGCTGTGAACAAACTGCATTAGAACAGTCCCATACTCTTCTTGTTAGTATGGATAAGAAAAGGATTTTAGCTTTTTCTACAGATTTTTATTTTTCTGTACTCCGCGCATTCTTACAGTAAGCTCTTCAACACATCTTGTAGATGGAGCAACAAAATACCATTGCCCATGTTGGAAAAAGAAATGCCATTGTCATGGAATAAGTCCGCATTTTCAGAATCAATGATGTCATTGTTGCAGAAGAACATTGCAGAATCGCACAAAAAAGTAGACATGCTTCCATTGATGACACACCTTCTGCCCTCTGGCTGTGAACAAACTGAATTAGAACAGTGCTATACTCCTCTTCGGAGTATGGATGAGAAAACAATTTTTGCAGTGGTAAAGAAACGCTTCACTGCTTTCAGCAATCTCTTGAGTTGATGGAACACATATGAACAAGGCGCATAACCCAAATGCTGACCTCCATACTGTACCACAACAACATGAAAAGGAGCGAAAGTGACCCCTTCTTTGCAAAGGTCATGGACAACGCCAAAACTGCAGACATCGGCAGCGCACCACAATGCCTCCACTCCTTCCAACCCGAAATTGCCATGCAAGTCTCTTTCCTGGGCATACCTGTGCAAATCTACCACAAACGCATCACCCCAGCAACAGCACTCTGCGTCTCTCCATTTCTGCCAGTCTGAGTACATGAAGTAATGTAAAAAAAAAAAAATGTTACCGCCCCTTCCTGTGAAGCAGAACCTCTGCTGCTAATCCCCACAGTCACATTGCCATTGGCCAGCATGCTCAGAAGGGCAGAATGGGGCACGTGCACTTCCCGAACTAGCACAAAGGCTGTGCCCCGGTGAAGCAGCAGCAGTCCTTCCCTTTACAGTACTTCTTTCCTAAAACTCCCTCATTGGCTACTGTGAAATAGTCACACACGCTTCCACCAATCACATGCAAGACCTCTGCATCTAACAGTATCACTTCTGTACAACACTCCTTGTCTTTGTACTGTTAAACTTTTAGAGTGCAAGTCTGGGGAGAAGCGCAAGCACCTCCAATGTACAGTTCTGCAAAACTGTCCAATATTTCTGCATCCACATTTGTGCACATCGACACGCATTAGCACAAAGTACAGGTAGAAATATTTCCTGTACACTATTTTCACAAGTCTACGTACACACCACAACCAGAAACTTTAATAAGCAAGGCTTCAGCCTCCACACTCCCAAAGCCATACCGGACATCCTGAAAAAGGCTGGATGTGGCACGTGTAATCCTGAAACTACCGCAGAGTCTGCAGAGTTATGTTACTATGAAAGGGGAGCGGGGGGAGTAATGTGAAAGAGGATAGAATATTTCGTGTTTAGCGGTGGCTTTGCAAAGGTGTGGGTTTTTTTTGTGTTTTTTTTTAAATTTGATTTACGTGCTTTCAAATAACTTTTTCTTGTGTTTGCTCTTCATATGACTTTCTGTTTACTTCGTCTCGTTACATTTTCACCGAATCATGGTCAAAGCTTCTTGCACAGTGTACAAGAAAATAGCATTGCCAATGGTGGTCAAATAAATGCCATTTGCATGGAAACAGTGCATATTTGGCGACTCCATATTCTCATAGCCGGTGCAGAACATGCCAGCAATGCGCATAAATTCAGACATGCTTCCATTTATAAGACGCCCTCTGAGCTCTGGCTGAGGACAAATTCCACCGGCATGCCTCCATTCACCTCTCGGTGGTATGCCGGAGAAAATGACCTTAACAAACGGGAATATCCCCATCACTGCATTCATCCACTTCTTCAGGTGACGGAGCAAACGTCCACACGACATGTAACCCAAATGTAGAGCTCCAAAATGCACCACAACAACATGAACTGTGGCGACAGATGGCACATATCTGCTAAGCTGAACCATACTGCCGCAACTGCACTCATACAGACTGCCCCAGTAAACATCCACTCCTTCCAATCCGAACTTAGCAGCCATGCCTCTGTGCTCGGCATACCTGTGCAGATGTTGCACAAACCTATCACTCACGATAACCACTATCCGTCTCTCCATTTCTGCCAGCCTCACTGCACGCAGATTTCTAAACAAATAGCACCGCCCCTTCCTGTAAACCACACCATCAACACCTAATTGCATAATCCCTGTAATTCCATTTCCATGGCCGCCATGCTCATAAGGTCAGGATGTGGCACATGCGCTTTGCCAACTACAGTGATTACCGTGCCCCAGTAAAGCAGGAACAATACTTCTTCCCTTTTCACAGCACTCCCTCATTGCATACAGCAAAATATTCACACACGCAGGCATCAAGCACATCCAAGACCTCTGCATCCAACACTATCATTTCTGTAGAGCACTGTATATTTAGCCTTCACCACTCAGAGTGCATGTCACGTGTCCTTCCAAAGCACCTCACGTAGAAAGTTCTGCACAAGGAATGCACAATTTCATCATGCACAATCATCCCGAGCGGCACCCATCAGCACTTTGGCCATGCACCCAAAAGTCTAGGCCTTGCCCACACCCAGCAGAACATAATGCAGTGATGCATGCAAACATTTGGGCAGATACCACTATCCACTAATGTAACATAGCCAACCCCACTCTACCCAACCCCCACATCGTGACACAGCGATACATGGTACCATGTAACAGGAGAATCCACAAACCTATCACAGCCCCCTGGAACCCTTACCCACTTCCGTTCGCAAAGTATTGTGTCACAGGCATGCACGCCATTATACCTGCACAACATTGTGCCTACTCCCAGCACTGTATTAAGCTCATACAACCAATAGTGCATAGGGCACTGCAACACTCAGTAAAGAGCTCAAATGACAGTAACCATGCACACAAAATATGAAGTTCAACCCTACTCTATTCTGTACACACACTAGTCCATTAGGGCACCCAGTGGGCACACTGCTGAACTCCTCACTGCAACATTGGCAGCCATATTCTGAAAACTTTAGGATGTTGTAACACTCACCATACTCATGGGACCAACAATGTACACATGTCGGCTCACTTTTAGTGCTATACCAAGTATAAAACCTGCTCCACAAACATTCTTTACAGATCACAACTTTGAGTTATACAGAGTGAAAAGTGCATGGCGCTGGTGGGTGTGGCCAAGGCCTAGGCTCTTGGGTGCATGGGCTGCGACCTATGGCCTTTGGCCATGCACCCAAGAGGCTATACCTTGGCCACACCCACGGCAACGTAATGCAGCCAGACATGTGAACATGTGACCAACTACCACACTCCACAAACATTCCGAAGCCATCAGCACTCCTATCCAACCTACACAGTGTACTACAGCTATGCATGGACATATGCAACCATTAGCAGAATTTAGAAGCACAACTCAGCCTCCAGCACCCCTAAGCACTATCAGTGACATGCTGTAGTGTTTCTGTGAACCGAAATGCAAAATCTTCACATCACTGGCACTTCTCCCAGCACTTTGTGAAGTGCACAAAGTGACTGCTTCATACTGGAGTACAGTACTGAGCATTCCACACAATGGGTACTACCCAAGGACATAAAATATGCAAGGCAACCCTATGCACACAGTATTTCAACAGTGCACACACGGCATGAGTGTTCACTGCATCAGCTTCAAGCATGATCTAAAAACTGTACGATGCGCTAATAATCACCACATCCAGTGAACCAACAATGTATGCAATGCTGACAAACCACACACAAGGGAAAAATGTGAAACGTACTTACAACCAGGGCACATACATGTCGGTGCAAGGCCTCCAGCCATGCATCGAAGGGGCTACAAGCTTACCACAGTCAGCACATCATAGTACATGCTATGTGAAAATGTTCATGTCATGTGCAATGCACTCCCTTTCTGCAATTCACCTGCCACACAGAAAGAGGTCGCACATAATCTATTGTGTCGTAACCAAGCCTTTGTGCATTCACTATACAAGATACTCGTCTGTGGAGGTACCTGCGAATTGGCACAGTACACACAAAAACGGCAGGCACACCATCATCTTCCACCTAATCAGATAAATCAGATCGGTACAACTCATCCAGCCATGCATCGAAGGGGCTACAAGCTTACCACAGCCAGCACACCATAGTGCACGTTATGCGGAAATGTTTGTCATGTGCAATGCACTCCCCTTCTACAATTCACCTGCCACCAGTCACCACCGAAAGAGCTCACGTGCCGTAACCAAGGCTGCGTGCATTGACTATATAAGGTAGTCGTCTGTGGAGATACCCAGGAATTGCCGCAGTACGCACGAATACGGCAGGCACCCCACCATCTTCTTCCACCTATTCAGATATATCAGAACAACCACTTCTCACTCCCCACCCTTTTCATCCCTTCTTCCCACCACCACATAGCGTATAGTATGTTTTTCAGCCCCTTTCGAAGCTGCACTGTCTTTGGATAGAACATGGCAGCGGTACCCAAAATCGTGGCGCACAACACGCTTCCTTCCGGCCAACCAACGGGTGCATCCAATGGTCACCGACTGCACGCCACACTTTGCCCAAATCAGACTGCTGCCCACAAAGCGAACAGGGAAATGGGGCCACGGAGTGGAGCCAGATATCACACATTTTTTACAAATGTACATTTCAGCTGTACTGGTTTCGCCTGTACATGTGCGCAATGTTTTTCTCCATTCAGTATAAAAAAAAAGTTTTGGAAACCCCCCTACAACTTTGCCCCCCCTTCACAAACCTCACCCAACTTCCCAAAAAAATTCAATGTAGGCCATACACTTTTTTTGCAAACCTTACTGGGCATTCCTCCAGGGGGAGCTACCACAGCCACAGACACCCCTACCCACCGCCACTACACAATGATAACCCACAACAGCAACATAACCACCGGCACCCTTAGCCAACAGTGGGATGTCAGAAGGTATCGGTACAATAACTTATGCAAATGCGCAAAGGCAAAGGTAATGCACTCTTTGTACGTATGTGTGCAATTCACACACCATTATCACAGTGGTCCCATACATGCCTGCATTTCGTTGCAGATGTTGTGCCAAAGACCTAAGCTCTTCGGTACATGCGGAGACCTACGGCCTCTGCCCATGCCCCCAAGAGCCTAGTCCTAGTACACACCCACTGGAAAGCAATAAAGTCATGCATGGGAACGTGTAGCCACAGACCTTTCCTGACTACAGGTATGTATTGGTACTTCAACAGACCCAAACAAGGCAACATTCTCACACCATTTCTAAACCGTGCCCACACTGTTAGGGCCAAGGGCCATAGCCATGCACACAAGACAGTAGGGGCTTTGCAGGCACAACACAACATAGTACACTGACTGCAAATATCCTCATATTATCTCCAATGCACTCCCCATCCCGTATGCAATCTGCTTGCACTGACCAAAATATGATAGTTCCCTCTGCACCTAACCACCAATGCAGTATATTTCAGTAGCTACGTAAATGGTCCATATCGCCAAAGAGTGCTGGTAACAAATCCTTCCATGTCTCAATGGCGTAATAGTCTTCCTTGAAGAAAGGGTGTGAGCAAGCCCTAGGCACTTGTGCACATGTGGAGGCCTACGGCCTCCGCCAGTGTACCCAAGAGACTAGCCCTTGCACATCCACTAGAAGTCAATGTAGGCATGCATGGGAACATGTAGCCACGTAGCTTCCCTGACTACAGGTACATATCAGTACACTAATGGACCCACACATGACAACTTTCTCACACCTACTTCCAACCAATGGCCGCACTGTTAGGTCCAAGGGCCCTAGCCATGCACACAAGCCAGTAGGGACTTTGCAGCCACAACACAACATAGTACACTGACTGGTAATATCATCATAGTATAGCCAATACACTCCCCATCCCCACTGCAGTCTGCCAGCACTGACGAAAACATTATAGTCGCCTGTGCAGCTACCCGCCACTGAAGCATATGCGAGTAGCTGCGTGCATGGCCCATATAACAAAACGATGATGGTACAAAAATCCTTCCATGTAGGAATGTCACCCATTCTCAATTTTTGCTGACCTACCCGCTAATTGCCTCACTGCTCTCACATGCATGCATGCATTGCATTTCAGGGGTGGTGCCCAAGCCGTACGCACTTGGGTACAAGGGGAGGCCTGCAGCCTCTGCCCATGCACTGAAAAGGCTACGCCTTACCCACAACCACTACAAGGCAAGGCAGACAACCATGGAAACATTTCCCTACAAACCCACCGCCATAAAACAATGCAAACACACAAAGTCAACATAACCACCGGCAACCCTAGGCTACAGCACAACATGTTGCCAATTTCTTCGCTTCACCCTCTTTCACCCACCCGATCCTGCAAACCATGTTTTGCAACCCCTTCCGGTGCGGCACTATACTCCGATACACCATGGTGGCGTTTCCCAAAAACGTTGAGGCACAGCACGCTTCCCTCCAGCCAACCACCACCCGCAGCCAATTTCAGCTGTATTGGTTTCACCTGTTCATGTGCGCAATGTTTTTCTCCATTCAGTGTATAAAAAAAAAAAAAAAGCGTTTTGGAAACCCCCCCCCCTACAACTTTGCCCCCCTTCACAAACCTCACCCAACTTCCCAAAAAAAATTCAATGTAGGCCATACACTTTTTTTGCAAACCTTACTGGGCATTCCTCCAGGGGGAGCTACCCACTTCTATTCACAAACTAGTGTGTCACTACCACTATAACCACATAATGGTCACAACATTGCCCTACTCGAACCAATAGGCACACACCACACTATGCAAGCACCAGCCTCAACCTCATACAGAGTCAAACATGCATTGCTGTGGAGCGTGTGCTGACGCCCTAGGCTCTTCTATGCATAGCCTTCGGCCATGCAGCCAATAGTCTAGTCCTTCAATACAACCACTCCAAGGCAATGGAGGCATGCATGGGACCATGGCGCCCCATACCACACTTGACAAATGTACCACAGCCACCGACACCCCTACCCACCGCCACTACACAGTGGTAACCCACAACAGCAACATAACCACCGGCACCCTTAGCCAACAGTGGGATGTCAGAAGGTATCGGTACAATAACTTATGCAAATGCGCAAAGGCAAAGGTAATGCACTCTTTGTACGTATGTGTGCAATTCACACACCATTATCACAGTGGTCCCATACATGCCTGCATTTCGTTGCGGATGTTGTGCCAAAGACCTAAGCTCTTCAGTACATGCGGAGACCTACGGCCTCTGCCCATGCCCCCAAGAGCCTAGTCCTAGTACACACCCACTGGAAAGCAATAAAGTCATGCATGCGAACGTGTAGCCACAGACCTTTCCTGACTACAGGTACGTATTGGTACTCCAATGGACCCAAACAAGGCAACATTCTCACACCATTTCTAAACAGTGCCCACACTGTTAGGGCCAAGGGCCATAGCCATGCACACAAGACAGTAGGGGCTTTGCAGGCACAACACAGTACACCAACTGCAAATATCCTCATATTATCTCCAATGCACTCCCCATCCTGTATGCAATCTGCTTGCACTGACCAAAATATGATAGCTCCCTCTGCACCTAACCACCAATGCAGTATATTTCAGTAGCTACGTAAATGGTCCATATCGCCAAAGAGTGCTGGTAACAAATCCTTCCATGTCTCAATGGCGTAATAGCCTTCCTTGAAGAAAGGGTGTGAGCAAGCCCTAGACACTCGTGTACATGTGGAGGCCTACGGCCTCCGCCAGTGTACCCAAGAGTCTAGCCCTTGCACATCCACTAGAAGTCAATGCAGGCATGCATGGGAACATATAGCCACGTAGCTTCCCTGACTACAGGTACATATCAGTACACTAATGGACCCACAAATGACAACTTTCTCACACCTACTTCCAACCAATGGCCGCACTGTTAGGTCCAAGGGCCCTAGCCATGCACACAAGCCAGTAGGGACTTTGCAGCCACAACACAACATAGTACACTGACTGGTAATATCATCATAGTATAGCCAATACACTCCCCATCCCCACTGCAGTCTGCCAGCACTGACGAAAACATTATAGTCGCCTGTGCAGCTACCCGCCAATGAAGCATATGCGAGTAGCTGCGTGCATGGCCCATATAACAAAACGATGATGGTACAAAAATCCTTCCATGTAGGAATGTCACCCATTCTCAATTTTTGCTGACCTACCCGCTAATTGCCTCACTGCTCTCACATGCATGCATGCATTGCATTTCAGGGGTGGTGCCCAAGCCGTACGCACTTGGGTACAAGGGGAGGCCTGCAGCCTCTGCCCATGCACTGAAAAGGCTACGCCTTACCCACAACCACTACAAGGCAAGGCAGACAACCATGGGAACATTTCCCCACAAACTCCCCGCCATAAAACAATGCAAACACACAAAGTCAACATAACCACCGGCAACCCTAGGCTACAGCACAACATGTTGCCAATTTCTTCGCTTCACCCTCTTTCACCCACCCGATCCTGCAAACCATGGTTTGCAACCCCTTCCGGTGCGGCACTATCCTCCGATACACCATGGTGGCGTTTCCCAAAAACGTTGACGCACAGCACGCTTCCCTCCAGCCAACCACCAGCCGCAGCCAATGTTCGCCGACATCATGGCGTTCCACAGGCTAATGACACTTCGGTCCGCGGAGTGAACAGGGAAATGGGTCCTCGCAGGGGAAGTACATTTCAGTTCTTTGCAACAGAAGTACTGGTCTGACTTCTATCACACACACACAAGCACGCTTTCTGACCCAAGCCCCCGCTCCTGCTGCAAATTTGGTGAAATTCCATCCAGCCGATCGGGCTGTGGCTGTGCGCAAAATCTTTGCCCATTCTGTCTATGGAGAAAAAAAAAGTTTTGGGACCCCCCCTATCACTTTACCCCCCTTGCACGAAACCTCACCCAACTTGGCAAATAAATTCAGAGCCAGCCATATACTTTTTATGCAAAGTTTGGTGACGATTCCTCTAGGGGGAGCGAAGTTATAAGCCACCGAAAAAGTGCTCTTCTTCTGAGGTTAGCAACTTATCCATAACTACACGGCTGCTAGCACGGGCCGTGGAATATAGATATGAACTTAGTATACACAAACGCACACTCAGATATATAAAAAAATATTAAAAGTAAGCATCACAGTTAGACAGGGGATAGAAGACACCTTCATCTTGGCCTCTGCAACACTGCTTAGCCCCAGAGCAGGTAGGAGAAGAGATCACTCGTACTAATGGGGTCTGAGGCAGAGCGTCCTCTCACTCAGCGAGACTGCATCACCCAGGGGTTCGAGTTCTAACTAACTTTGCCACAGAAGGCCCTCTCTTTATGGGTCATTCCCCCGCCCTTCTCAGTTCTGCCTACCCTCGGCCGAAGAGTAGCTCACAAGTGGAAGGGGCAGAGGGTGGAAAAAAACAGTCGGAAGTGGAAAAATCCAGTGCCCCTCTCCTTGCATTCATTCCCAGAACCCCTTATCATGCACCTGCAAACCGCTCTGCCTCCTTCCCCGGATTCGTCCTTCAGTGGACAATACAATAACCGTTCTCCACAGGAAGTCCACTCAGCAATAATATTCATGAAGTTGTGTGACCTTGTTCTGCTTTTGCTACTGAAATGCCTGTTTATTCTTTGAGGCCCGTGAAAACACAGGCTTTTATTACAGTGATGGGAGATGAGTGTCAAAAATGGCTGCGCACCAGCGCCATATTGTTTTAGCTCGCATTTCGCATAAGCATTACGACCACCCCTTGGACACTCAACTACCATAACCTGTTGGGCATGCAGGGGACACCCACAATCTTCGAATCAGTCTCCAAACATGAGGAATACATGAAGCACAACAACAAAAGCCAACAATTACAATAGCAATACCAAAAAGCCAAATCAGTGCAGAGCGCAGTGCTTCAGGAATCCATATAAATATGTTTTCCCACCAATACCCGTTTTGATCTTGTGTTTCCTGGGAAACCAACTCCTTTATACCCATAATATGTTTTTCAATACTAAGGGAATGGTCTCCCAGGTCAAAACAACACATCCCATCCATAGCATCACAACCTAAATTATGCTTCAAAAATAATCAATAGCTGCTCTGTTTTGCAAAATAGCTTTTCAAAAATGTCTATTATCTAGCAACAGTCAAAGCTTGTGAGGTTTCATTAAGCCCTTTAACTACCAGGCAAGCTAATTTAATCATGGTCCTATACCCCCAGCCGCTAATCCTCATATTCCTATGATGGAAATGGCTAATGCTAAATCCTCCACTTCAGAAAGGAAATGCACTTCCGAATTGCAGCCTGGTGCTAAAGCAGTATATGAAGCAGCATGTATAGAACGTGCAATTGCTGGTTTCAAAGGGCACATCATTAAACCAAGCCTAGTCAAAGCACATGGACCACCTGAAATATTAGCAGGTATATGCGAATAAGTGAAGTTCCCACAGGAAAACAACCAACTAGGGGGAAGCTTTACATGGTTCAGGTGGCTAGCAGTAGAAATAGTAAAATTACATATCATATATTATTTGAAACATCAATACAAACATGTATAGGTCTTGTACACAATCGTTGCTCAAAATCAGTCCTCTTCCCTTTCGCGTTAATTTGCGGTTTTTGACACTTCCCAAGGTAAGATGGATCACAAGTCATTTGATAGCAGACATCTGCAGGAGCAATGCCATGTGTCATGATACGAGTCATGTTTCTCCATTTGTGGATAGTGTCAGCACAACATTTACAGTACTCATATACTGAAAAAGAATTCTGGACATCCGAATGCTCAACCATGGACTCATTATGCAAAACTCCAAATAACTCCATTAAAATACGGGTAGGTGTTGGAATAGCCACAAGACTAGTTGAGATCAGATCTGCTGAGCTATGCACATCTGTTAAGCAGAAATGCAAAATGTTCAAAACTCGTTGGGCCAAATAGACCCACACGTTTTCGGGTTGTCTGACAAGGGCTGAATAACTGTGATGTGAAAAGGATGTTGAAGTTCCAGAAGGTGGCAGAAGTAAGGCATTTTGTCACTGCCCCCACCGTTTCCTCAATACTCCACGATAAGCTGCAACAGATGCATCCTCTGGCGTAACACTGGTAGGAGCAGTATTAGTTTTCATTCTAATCCCCCATTCCACTCAAAGAATTGAGACATCTGCAAAAATCCCCCGACATGTTCCCAGAACCTCCCGAATGCCCTCCAACATGCCACACACAGGCACTCGACATACTCGGGATCTAAAAAATGTAAAAATTCAAAAACAAGATATCAGTAGAGTACATAACTCTCGCAAATAACATTTGTCATCAGGGATATGAGTCCATTTATTTTTCCCTGATTCCATTACAAGAACCAATTGATCCTCCCCAGCTGCAATCACATCCACCGGAACGGGCGGACCAGTAGGCTTCTCTACCCACACCTTGGCACCTGGGATCATTGCATCTGATGAACCAAAACCTTTGTCCCCACGAACCGTTAACACCGTGGGTGGCTCTCCTTTCTGAACCCTGGATATTTTTACAGGTACTAGTATCAATTGGGCTATTCAATCACCTTTATGTATCGGCAGCATATTCTCACCACTGTTGACGAGAATAACTTTAATTACACCTTGGTAGTATGCATATACAATGCCTCCCAACACTTGAATACCTTTTTGGGCTAAACCTGATCTTGGGGTTATTAATCCCATATGTGCAGATGGAATCTGTACTCCAATTCCTGTATCAATTACAGTAATGCCTCTTGGTTCAAGTTGGATTTCCCCCTGTGCATGCAAATCCACCCCTGCAGACTCAGGAGTGGCACGATTAGGGGCCAAAGCACCAGGGGATGTTTCCCAATACAACAGAGTTTCCATAGCTCAATTTGGTTTGATTTGTAAGGCTGGCGTTAACATGTGCATTAATGGAGTCTCGCCGTTCGCAATGGGACGGTTTTTTAAAATGTGCACAGCTTCTAATATATGTTCTCGCCAGCCCTTCAAAGTACGTAAATGTTCTTTTAACAATCCATTCATTCTCTCAATCAAACCATAAGCTTCTGGATGATAAGGGACATGAAAAATCCACTCAATTCCTTTTTCTTGAAAATAATCTTGGACCACGTTCCCTTGAAAGTGGGACCCATTATCACTTTGAATTTGCAAAGGGATACCATAGTATACAGCCACCTGGTCCAATAATCTATTCGTATTCATTTAGGTGGGTCTTTTACATGGCAAAACCATCAAGTAACCAGAATACGTGTCTACCATAGTGCACGCATATTGACATCCTTTACTAATGGGCATAGGACCGATATAATCGATCTGCCAAATATGTGCAGGCAATTTACCGCGTTTCAATGTACCATGAGTAATGTATGGAATAGATTGATGTTTCTGATGTTGGCATGTAGGGCATTGTAATATTGTTTTCACAATTTCTAACGGAATGCTAATTCCCCTGTCTTGTGCCCACCTGATAGTAGCCTTCTCTCCGAGATGTCCACTCTTCTGGTGGGCCCATTTTGAAATTCCCTCCAAATCATCCTCCTCAGTACTTGCGTCCTTGACTGCAATTTTTGCATGATCATCTGCAACAGAATTGAACCATTGCCCTAATGAGTCTGTTGCGCAATGTGCATCTACATGGTGTACAGTCACAATAGTATGCACCAGCATTTCTGCAATGTCCTGCCACACTTCCTTTCCCCACACCTCTTTTGCATGAAACTTGCATCCATTCTTTTACCGAGTCGGCAGCCATACTACCAACCCATTTGCAACACAACATATAATTCTGCAAATTGGCTACTGTTCCCTTTTCCCGAGGTGGTTAACACCTTTTTACATTTTTGGGATTGTACGCCACAGCTTTCCAATGTCACTCAATACCCACATATTTGGCGGCGCCATCAGTAAACCAAGCATGTTTGACTTGTTTGTTTGATAAGTCTCCCTATGGGATGCCCCATTTAACTGGAGATTCTTCAACCATCATTTCATCCTCGGGTTCAATGTCCATCAGCGGGACCCCCGCCACTTGCTCATGTAATTGTGCCACACCACCTTTACCGGGCTTGGCATGGTCCTGGATGTACCATTACCATTTAATGATACTAGCCTCTTGTGCATGACCAATTCGGTGTGTCTTAGGGGAGCTGAGCACCCATTGCATAATTGGTATTTCAGGTCGGATCACTATCATGGCCCACCGTCATTTGTTCCGTATCTACGAGCGCCCAATAACATGCTAGTAATTGTTTATCAAAAGGAGTATGTCTGCCACCCGCATTGGGTAACCTCCTACTCCAAAATCCCAAAGGCACTAATTTCCTGTCTTGTTTTTGCCAAAGGCTCTAATTGGCATAGCCATCCTGTGTGGACACGTTCAACTCCACCTCACCATCTCTCAATGGCACAAATCTAGCACTCTTTGAATGGTGTCTTTAGCCAATTGGAACACTGTCTCTTGTTCCTCATCCCATTCTAAATCAAACATTTTATGGTTAACTTTGTACAGAGGTGCCAAAATCTGCCCTAAATGTGGAACGTGCTGCCTCCAAAATCCAAACAGCCCAATAAACTGTTGTGCATGTGTCGTTGTTCTTGGAGTTAAAAACTCAAGGATTTTCTGTTTTGCTTTTGGCACCATTTCACAGGGCCCATTATGCCATTGTATCCCTAGGAAAATCACTGTCTCTGCTGGACCCTGGGTTTTAGCATCATTAATCTCCCAACCCTCCTTGCGCAATCCTTCTCCAATGAGATCCAAGTGCATTTGAACACACTGCTCATTTTTGCCTTGAATTAAAATGTCATCAATGTAACGCACAATTTTTACATCAGGTTTACATGGTATCTTATCCAAATGTTCAGCCACCAGCCTGTGAAAGATTGTATGACTATGCATGTAGCCCATTGGTAAACGTTTAAACGTATGCTGCCTCCCATTCCAAGAAAAAGCAAACTGCTCTTGGCATTCATCCATAATTGGGACGGTGAAGAAGGCATTAGCCAAATCTACCACTGCATGCCAAGTTTCCTCAAATTTGTGCTTATTTATTTATTTAAACTTTGTTTATTGATTAAGGTGGTACACTTCGCTGCTCCAACATGACATTCCATAACATTCAACAGTTCAATTACAATATTGAAAACACAATTACAACCAGTATTGTTTACACAGTCCGCACATTTCCGGGTCTAGTTGGGCTACTTCCGGCCGACCCCAATTCACACAAGTAAACTCTAAACGGAGCCCAGATGTCTTTAGGTTTACATAGTCTCGGTAGTGACATAACATATTGTTCTTCACACTCATTGACCTGAGCCAGTTCTTTAAGAAAATGATTTGCGCGTGGTGCGTATGCACTCCTCCACTGCTGCAGTATACATTTTTTTGCCACTATGCATGCTACATTAAATAACCGTCTAGTCGCCACCGAGGTCTTCCCAATATCCCTGAATAGGTATTTCTGGGGTGTTAGGTCTGCCGGGATCTGTGTGATGTCCACAAGGATGGATGCCCCCTTGCCCCAGCACCTGTATATGGGTGGGCAATCCCAATACATATGAAATTAATCGGCACGTTCGCTTCCACATTTCAGACAACTGGCTCGGCCATCATGAGTGAATTTAGCTACCCTCTCAGGTGTGTAGTGTAACTTATTTAGTACCTTAAATTGGATCTGGCGTAGGCCCGTGTTCATGGACACCCTTCTTGTTAAATCACAATATCTTTCCCACGTCTTGTCTGAGATAGTGATTCCCAGGTCAGCTTCCCATGAGATCTTGATCCTATTGGTCGAAGGCGTGTTCGCCTGCACAGCTGCGTATAGCCCCGAGACACTAACCCTCCCTTGTGTAGACAGTGCAGTGAGGCATGGATGGACGGGCGGTTCATCGGGGAATAGAGGCCATCTGGCCTTAAAGGCCATACGCATTCGGTGATATTGCAGTATCTTCAGCTAATCCCTCCCCATTCCTACTTTAAATTCCTCTAGCATTATAAATTTCCCATTGGGGTATATATCTTTTAGTTTAAATTCCTCCTCTGGGTCCCAGTTCTTTTGGACATCCAGGTCATAAGATGGCGCTATGCCAGGGAAGTTCCAGAAGGGAGCTTCCGAGTAGTAGGGAGTCTCCAACCACAGCCTACGGAAGAGTCTAGACCATGCGTGCACTGTTATGCTAACTGGATGGAATGGGCAGTCATCTTTATATTTCTTATTAAAGATTATAGAGCGTAGGTTGTTTGGGCGTACAGCATGTTTTTCAATACCCACATGAGGGGAGACGTTCTGTTCATCGTACCAGTATCTAATAAATTGGGCATGTGCCACCAGGTAGTATAATTCAAAGTCTGGTGCCGCTAAGCCCCCTTTATTGTAGGGTTCCACCATTTCTTCCCACTTCATTCTGGCTGCGCCCCCTCCCCACACAAATTCTACCACCAAAGAGCGAAGGGATGCGAAAAACTGTGCCCCCAGCCATAGCGGGATGTTAGTAAATATGTATAGTAACTTTAGTAATATTACCATCTTCAGTATAGTCACTCGGCCAATGAGGGAGATAGGGAGTTTTGCCCAAAAACTAAGCTTGGTGGATATACTACTTAAGAGGTGTTCATGATTGTCCGCGTGGAGGGAGGCACTGTCACCAGACACTACAATTCCCAGATATCTTATTTTACTTGGGGACCATTGCAGACCATTTGTGTTGGCCGGGCATCTCGTGGCAGGAGTCAGGGGGAATATCTCAGATTTGGATCGATTAGTTTTATAGCCGGAGTATTCGGCGAACTCCTGGATGGTCTTGATCACCGGGCCCAAGTGTATATCTTGCTCGTGGATATATAACAATGTGTCATCTGCGTATAAAGATATGGAGTGGGTCAGGCCAGCCATCGTGATACCCCTCTGTCCCTGGTGTTCCCTGATCGCCGCCGCAACCAGTTCGATTGTGAGGGCAAATAGTATTGGGGAGAAAGGGCATCCCTGTCGCGTACCCATACCCAGCCTGAACCAGTCGGACATCATGCGATTGGTCAGCACCCTGGCTCCGGGGCCCGAGTACAAAAGTCTGACACATCTCAAAAAATATGGGCCTATACCATATTTCTCCAGGACTTTAAACAAGTACAACCAGGATACTGAATCAAACGCTTTTTCAGCGTCGAGCGACACCGCCACTGCCTGAGCTTCTGGTTTTATCTGAGCCATGATACCAAACAATCTCCTAAGATTTAAAGCCGTTGACCTAGTGGGGATAAAGCCACACTGATCTGGGTGCACCAAAGTGGGCATGTGCGGCAAGAGTCTTGTGGCCAGGATCTTGGCGAATATCTTAGCATTGCAGTTTATTAGGGATAAGGGTCGGTAGGAGGACATCTCGGTGGGTGGTCGCCTAGGTTTCAACAAAACTGTTATGATGGCCTCTCTCATTGATGGTGGCAGGGTGCCCACTTCCACCGCCTCCTCCCACACCGACAATAGCACCGGGGTCAGTTCCTCATTTAGCACTTTATACAATTCCGCACCCAATCCGTCTGATCCCGGTGCTTTGCCGCTGGCCAGTGATTTGATCGCCTCGGCAATTTCTTCAGAGGTCAGGGGCTGGTCCAGCACCAGTCTGAATTCCACAGGCAGTGGCGTGAGAGAAATGTTGTCGAGGTACGTTCCCACTTCCTCGGCTGACTTCGAATCATGGTTAGAGTACAGTTCTGCATAAAAGCGGGTGAACTCCCTATTTATCTCTTCTTCACTAGTGACCACTGAGCCGTCTCCCGCCAGCACACTGAAAATCGTCGAATGCTGCCTTTTGGCTTTAAGTAGGTTGGCCAAGGTGCGCCCTGCTCTTTCACTCTCACCGTACCTACGTGCTCTATGAGGGGTAGACATATACAGCAGTTCCCTAGCAGCTAGCTTGTTAAATTCCAGAAGGCTACTATTTATATCCGCAAGGGTTTTGTTGTCATGTTTATCAGTGTATCTCGCTTCCAAATCCCCCAATCGTTTTTCCAACTCATCCAGTTCTCTCCTGACTGTTCTCAGCATGCCTGTGGATTTAGAAAGCAATATCCCTCTAACCCATACCTTGAATGCTTCCCAAAGAGTATGCTGACTATCTACTGAGCCTTTATTAGTTTCAAAAAAGAATTCAACCTCTATATGCAATGCCTCCGCTACTGCTGGGTCTTTAAGAATGTCCGGCGGCATCCTCCATCTCCTAACTGAGGGCGATGTGTTTCTTAGTGTCATTTCCATTGTGACAGGGGAGTGGTCGGAAAGGGTGCGGGGAGGTATCTTGCAATTATCTATCTGGCACATAAGGCTTGTGGAGGTCAACCAGTAGTCTATTCTGGACTCCATGTCATGCACTGTAGAATAAAATGTGTATTGTCTCTTATAGGGGTGTGGCGCTCTCCATGCATCCACCATTGTCAACTGCGAGAAAGGTTTGTAGCAACATCACTGCCGCCTTGGAGGGGGATCGAGGTTTTGTATTGGATCGATCCAATGTGACATCAAGGATTATGTTGAACCCCCCAGACCAAACAGGATCTGTTCAGAGCCCGTGTATCCCATTTCCTGTACAACATCTACATAGAACTCAGGATCGTCATCATTCGTGCCATAGGTATTCACCAATATCATCTCCCTCCCTGCAGCACTACCCCATACTATAACATAGCGCCCATGAATGTCCACTTTGCTCTTACCCAATCGAAAACCAACAGAGGGATGTATAAGAGTGAGAACACCCCTCGCCTGTGTGGAGTATTCTGTGTAATATCTATTTTATCCCCAATTTTTCAAAAAATCCACGTTCACCTTTAGGAGTGCATGGGTCTCTTGTAACATGATCACCTGTGGATGATGTCTAGCAACGTAAGCCCCCACCTTTCTGGACTTAGCACGATTGTTCAAACCGCGGACATTCCACGTGAGGAGCTTCAACTTCATTCCACTAGCCTTTGCTCCGGTGTATGGCATGACTGTGCGGTAAAACAATTTTCCTTGTATCGGTTTGTCTCGGAAGAGTGTCATGTGTAGCGACGCCACAAACAATTTCAACTTGCAAAACCCTTCCAACTAGGTCCCCGATGCCCTCCCTTCCATTGTGCATCATATACATCTCAACCAACAACATTGTATCATCATAACAACCTGTCCCCCCACCCACATCATCTCCCCCAACATGACGATGCTGCCCAATAACGCTCGGGTCTTCCCCGATGGGCATTTTCCCCCAGTAACTTTGGAACTTTCCTGAGGGTGCCTGCTGCATCCATCCGGTCGCCCCTCCGGGGGCTCATGGCTCAAGTCTACATTAAATCTGTGTCTAGGTTGCTCTGCATTCCTGTTTCCGGCATCCCGTGTTAAGGATTAGGTAGTGCGGGCCCATCAGTCCGCTGCGTCAAGCCTCTCTGCTACTGGCTGGATTCCGGCGTTTTGATCATTTGCTCTGTCTCTGGGAGGCAACGGGATGGACGTCTCCACATACGACATAGCTTCTGCAGGATTTTCGAAAAAGTGGGCTCTGCCACCATGCAGAATTCTGATTTTTGCAGGAAAGATCAGGGCATAGGGTACATTCCGCATCCGGAGTTGTGTTTTCGCCGGTTCATAAGATCTACGTTGAGCCTGCACCCCAGCAGAGAAATCCGAGTATGTGTGGATTCTGTTGTGCTCAAAGTGTAAAGTACCTTTCTCTCTGGAGAGCCTGAGGACAGCATCCCTGTCTTTATAGTTAAGGATACGTGCTATTATGGTACGAGGCGGAGCCCAAGGTTTCAGCGGAGGTGCCAGGGTGCGGTGAGCCCGCTCAACAAGAAAATGTTCTGAGAAAGACTCAGCCCCCAGGATATCTTTCAACAGACGCTCCACTTGCCCTTACCAAAGATTCTGCCACCCCAACAATCCGAATGTTATTTTTGCGGGACCTCGATTCTAAATCCTCACACTTACTCTGGGTTTTGCAAAGTTCTGTTTGGAGTAAGGCAATGTCACGGCTATGTTGTGTGATTGTGTCCTCATTTGCGCTGATTCTGTTCTCAGTTTCTGTAATCCGCGTACTCTCCTTCTCAACTCTGGCCTTAAGGGATCCGATCGTTGCCACAATGTCATCCAGTTTGACATTTACTGCCATGAACCCATTCTGGACTAGTGTTGCCAGGCGCTCTAAGGGATCGTCATCTTGCCTGTCTGGTGGTTGCCGCGCCTCATCGGGCGCCCTACATGGTTGGGAGCTGGCAAAGGAATCCATCGGGCCAGTCTTTTTCAATACTGCACCTTTTCTTTTGGTGCAGCCCATATAGATCAGTGCGTAGCCCAGAATGGGTTGTGACCTTCCAAGTATCATGTTTTTGACAGAGGCCCAGCTATATGAGAGCCCAGAATCTTCCTCGTTCACTGTTCCAGGCCGAATATCCGCTCCCTCCCACCTGCAAACTAGGGAAGGCCACCAGGCAGCCCCACCTCAGCAAGCCAGCACCTCCGATGGATTATAGTTCTTGACATGATGTGATTCTTGGCAGGGCGTCCCGCTGCCAACTTCGGTAAGTGTAAAGGGGTCCCCGGCCCGGTCTGCCTCTATTGCGGCCTCTCGTAATGTTGGGGACCTCTCCTTCTCACTGTTGGGGTGGGTATTGACCAAGTGATTGTATCACTCCTCCCGCCTTGGGGCGCCGCCCTCCACTGCCTACCACTTGCTGTTGCGCTGGCTCTTACCGGCAGTCCGGGCTCCATGCGCTATTTCTGCCTTCCGTGGTCCCCTGTCGTGTTTACAGGGCCACTAAGTATGGATGTGGCCTTGATTCTCCCATGCTCCGTCCAATCAGGGGAGACCACCGTGTCCGCTCCTGGAGTCGTCCCCACAATGGGTAGCTTTTCACAGCGGGGCCCCCCCCCTCCTGTCCGGCTACACTTACTTTTACCGCCGGGACCAGCCGCGAGGGCCGTGCCTCTCTGCGAAGCCCCAAGCTCCTCCGCGATGGCACCCACACAGGGGAGCGAGGCCCGGCTCGCGGGCGGCCAGCGCAGCCTCACACGCTACGCGCCTGCCGGAGCCGCCTCTTGCTCCGTCTGTGGCCCGTACGGACGGCCTCAGCAGCTTCCCTCTGGTCACACAAGGCTTCGGCCTCCCCTGCGCCCCAGCGGCTGCGGTCTCACATGCAGCAGGCTGAGGGCGTCGGGTCTCGGCAGCTCCTGTGCGGGGGTCCGGCACCGTGGCGTGCAACGCAGCGCCCCTCCCCCACCCGGCCTGATCTCCCGCGTGTAGCCTCTGGCCTCCAGTAGTTATCTCGTGGAGTCGCGGGGCAGGGACGCCACCGCCTCTCAGCCGTCTCTCCCTCCGGGTGTTATAACTCGGCTGTCCGAGAACGGATTGACTTGATTCTTGCAGGGAATGTGCAGGCAATCTTACGGCACAGGAATCTTCATGTCAATTGTGCGTAGAGCGGCATAGAAAGGATATATTTTAATCAGGATATTTGCGTGAGCCGGAGTTCTCCTGTCAAGCGGCCATCTTTGATGCACGCAACAGCGCCCCACCAAATTTGTGTACATTTTCAATCAAAGTTACCGCCGGTACTAGCGGATGAGGGTATTTATTCAATTTGCGATAATCAACAGTCATTCTAAAGCTACCGTCTGTTTTTTTAATTGGCCAGATCGGATTGTTCCAAGATGTGGTGATGGAGCACAACACTCCCGCTTCAATATACCCTTTGATGGTTTCCGAAATGTCTTTCTGCCCCCTGGGAATACGATATTGTTTCATTGAAACCCTTTTTGTGGCTATCGGAACCTGCACCAGGGGCATCTTTAGTTGTCCAACAAACCCCTAAACCGAGGATCAATCCTTCAAGAATATCAAATACAATAATATATTCTACAAGGGGAACAATCAACACTTGATATCTCTCTTTTTAATTGACCTATTTTCATGTCAATTTCTGTTTGTACCGCTGAGGTTTCTTTGCCTCCCAATCCAGTAATCATAAAATGTCTTCCCTTAAATCTTGAAGGATTCCCATGTATTAATGAGGCCTCTGCCCTGGTTGCAATTAAGGCTTGAAACTCCTGTGTATTTCCTGAATGCCAAAACAACTATTTAGATTCCCTTTCCACCATTGCACTGACAATTTTTCTTTACTCCTACATCCCGTCCCCTTTCCTTCATACTTATGGGTCATTACTCTGTCCTGTGCAACGGGACCGGAGCACTTTGTAAAAAGCATCACATTTTTCAAAAATATGTCCTTCCTCTCTTTTTATGTGGGGTACCGCACGTGGCCGTAACGCTGCCCTTCTTAGCTCCGCCCAGCGCATCGCCCATCAGTCCTTTTCTCCGCTTTTTTCCTTCCAGTTCCTCCTCTCTTGCTCTGGTTTAGCGGTCGCATGGTAGTCCGTCTATGCCGTTTCAGCTAGACTTTCCAAATTGCTCTTCTTGTCAGCAACGCTTCGCTCGGGCGGATCCCCATCCTCTGTGCTTAGTGTTTGGATCTGGACCACTGGTGGGACACGTGTTTTTATTGTGACTCCCTTTCGGTCCGGGCGCTTCAACGTTGTTTGGAGCGGTGGGAGGAGGTGTTTGACCGTACTCCCCCGGCGCACTTCCAAACTTTCATCGATGAAACAAAGAAACGCCCAGTGAGTTCTTTACTTTTTAGGGCACCCCGGCCGGGAGACTCCTTTCCGGGGTCTTCCCGGTCCGGGAGGAGCGTCAAAAGCTCTATTAACGGGGCTAGCCCTGAGGTGCCCTCCAGGCCTAAAAATTCTAACAGAGTTTTCTCTGAGGGCATCCGTAAGGGGCCTACTGACACCGGATTACGTTCCGAGGCCCCTCCTGTGGGGGCTGTTTGTGGGCCCAGTTCTACTGAGGCATCGGTACTGGAGCTTGCTTCGAGGTCTCCTTGGTTGGAGCTTCCCGTAAAATCACCAGGGTATGCCCTGAGACCTCGGTTGAGGTTGTTGACACCGAATGAAAGTTCGAGGCCCCTTGTGAAGAGGCTTTTACCAGACTTGAGTCTGAGGCCTGTCATTTAGAGGCTAAGGTGACCAACAGTTCTGAGAGATATGTTAAAGTCTTGTCGGTGAGGTGTGTTCCTCATCGTTCCCACTCTGGACCGTAATCCCTCCATCACTGGCAGTGCCGAGGTCCTTTCTTTGAAGGCTAGTTTGGCCGTTACGATGTCACAGACACATTCTAGGCCACACAGTACCGGCTTGGCCGAGGTTTCTTGTGTTAAGGCTAAAATGAAGACCCCTGACCCACCTGTGGGGACCCCTGCTTCACTTCCACCCGTGTTGCAGTTCTCCACAGGTGCCAACAAAATGGGGGCTGTTCCCGCCAAGACCACGGTGGCCATTTTGGATAAAACCGTTACAACTACGCCATCGGCCCTAGGTGTAGGGGGTGCCTTTTCAGGTGAACATCGGTTTCATTGTGCACATCCGTTTCATCCAGTTTATGACTGGAACGCTCGGATGCCTCTATCGCACAATGTCTCGCTTCCTGCGGCATCGGCGCCCTTGATTTATGTAGACAACAGTGGGGAAGGGCCCTCTTGGCAACCCTCTCCCTTACGCCCTTGGAATTACTCCGCTCATGAGAGTCCTCCTCCTGTCGCACCTATATCTTCGGCGGAGAACGCCTTTTTTCGGCAAGTTTCAAAAACTGATGCGTTCCGACCCCATGAAGGAGTACTTTCGAGGCTTGTTCAGGGAGATATACCCGCCTGGCCAACGGTCCCGGCTGCGGTGCCTGTGCCTCCGCCGGCGCCACCTTTACCGGCTGGGCCTCCCCCAACTCTTCCACCCCTGCCTCCATTGTCCCCAGTGGACAAGGCTATTGTTGTGCCGAATGTGACTCAACCTGATCCGGATCTATCGAATTATGTACAGGGAGATCAGGACAGCAAAGACCAGCCCCGCTCTGTCCGAGCTTTTCATGACCGGGTGCTGGACATGATGTGTCCGTTCGATTTTCCAGTACCTGAGGCACCCGCTCCGCAGGAGGGCATGCTTTCGGGGGTGTTCACCTTATCTCCTTCAGAGCGTACCGGCTTGTTCTTGCAGAAGGACGTTTTGGCCGAGGTCCGAAAAGTTTGGGAGAAGCCACACTCTGGACTGTTTGTCAACAAGAAGATTGACGCGCGTTACAGGCTCCATTCTTTGGAACAGGTGACCTTGGCGTCGTATCCGCCCCCCTCCTCCACGGTAGTAGTGGCAGCCACTTTGCATTCCAGACCTGTGTCATCCTCTTCTTCGACGGCTACGCAGGTTCTGGCCAAAGAGGATAAGCTTCTTGACTCCCTTGGGAGGAAGATTTTCGCTAACTCAGCTCTGCAGCTGCATCAAGCCAATGCAGAACTGGTGTTAGCGGGGGCGAATATGAAAATGTGGAAAGGTCTGTCGGAGTTTGAGGAGTTTATTCCCGCTGAAAAGTTGGAAGATTTCAAAGCGGGTTTGTCGGACGCCAGGGTCTTGGCACAGGATCTCCTGGAGGCTGCGGCGCACCACATCGACACCTTGGCCTGGGGCCTTATGCTTGGTGTGGATACCTCTCGTCAAGCTTGGCTGCACGCCACCAAGTTCTCCAAGGAGGTGCAGGATAAGGTTTTGGACCTGCCTTTTGATGGCAAGGAGCTTTTTCACTCTACAACAGACGTGGAGCTGACCAAAACTAAGGACAGCACTCAGACCGCCAAGACCTTGTCTGTCCTGGCTAAACCTCCTTTCAGGGCACAGAGATCATTGTCAAACCCTCAGCCTTCCTCTGGCTTCAGGGTTTTTCTAGATAGGAAATCCCACAGGGTTGACACCCCTTTGGGAAATTCCTGCCAAAGGCAGCAACTGAGTCGGTTTTTCTCCCGCTCCTCAGCCTGCTCCTCGGGTCAGGTGGTGCTGCACCGACAAACCAGCGAAATGAGGGTTTTCTACGCTCGCAAGAGACCCCAGTGGGAGGACGCATCGCGTCTCATTGGGAGGCATGGCAGACCATCACCGAGGACCGTTGGGTCTTGTCAGTCGCTCAGGCGGGCTTCCGCTTACCCCTTACCCCTACCCACCCATCAATCCTCCCTTCCAGCAGTTGGGGTCGCCCTGCATCAGAGCCGAGATTCAGAAGTTACTGGATCTCAGGGCGGTGGAACTCGTTCCTCTAGGGGAGCGAGGGGAGGGAGGGCTTCTATTCCCAGCTGTTTGCGGTGCCCAAACCCAACCAGGCTAGCCTGCGCACCATCCTAGACCTTTCCCAGTTCAATCTCTCTCTCTACCCCAAGAGAAATTCAAGATGATCACGCCCTGTCAGATAAAGTCCTCTTTACAGAAGGGCGATTGGCTCAGCGTGGTGGACCTCTAGGATGCGTATATGCATATCCTGATCTGGAATCCGCATCGGAGATACCTACAGTTCTCTGTGGAGGAGGAGCACTTCCAGTTCCGAGTGCTCCCTTTTGGCCTCAGCTCGGCACTGCGTGTCTTTACGAAGATGATGTTGGTTATCGCAGCTTTTCTTCGGCTACAGGGTATCCATGTATATCCGTATTTGGACGATTGGCTGCTGCGCAGTCCCTGTCCGTTAAAAGCCTCGAGCAATCTTCAGTCTCTCCTCCAGCTCCTGTTTCACCTTGGGCTGTCGGTGAACTGGCGGAAATCTTCCATAATGTCAGATGTTTGTGCAGTCAGAGAGCATGTTGGCCTGTTGGTTCCAGAGGCTTCTGGGCCTCATGGCCTCCTGCGTATTGGCTCTTCCTCTTGCTCGGCTCAAGATAAGGCGGATGTAGTTGGCTTTTCAGAGTTCTTGGCGTCAGGCTGTGGTTCCGGACTCCAAGATAATATCGATTCTGGCTTTCATGAGAATGGACCTTGTGTGGTGGTCATCTCTCAGCAAGCTGTCGGTGGGCGCAGGTTTTCAAGACCCCACTCCGATGGCGACAATCACAATGGACTCCTCCCTTCTGGGGTGGGGTGCGACGTTGCATCTTCTTCAGGTCTCCGACCTCTGGTCGCCCCAAGACAAGCTCCTTCATTTAAATCATCTGGAGCTTCTGGCGATCTTCCTGGCGCTCAAGGCCTACAAGCCAGACATTGCCAACAAGGTGGTTCGTGTCCCCACAGACAGTGTGGTGTCCATGTTTTACATCAACAAGCAGGGGGGCACCAAGTCCCCTCCTCTTGTGGATTTGGCCATTCAGATTTGGTAGTGGGCGGTTCAGCATGGTGTTTGGCTGGTGGCAGTACACATCCCGGGCCAGCTGAATGTCACAGCAGACGCCCTCAGCTGACAATGGTCAGCTACGAGTGAGAATTGGAAGCGGAAGTCCTCTCACAGATATTCATGTCTTGGGGCACTCCGGGAGTGGACCTCTTTGCAACTTCGGCAAACAAGAAACTTCCTCTGTATGCCTCCAGAAATGGGCTGGGAGCTTCCTCTCTGGGAGATGCTCTCGAGATTTCATGGCACAACATGAGGGCCTATTCTTTCCCGCCTCTGATTCATCGGACGATTTGCAAGCTGAAGAACACTGTGAATTGTTCTCTTCTACTCATAGCTCTTTGGTGGCCAGCCAGGTTCTGGTTTTCAGAGCTTCAACATCTGTCGGTGTGTGCACCGATCAGGCTTCCGCTAGTTCCCGATCTGCTTCACCAGAGAGATCGACAGCTGTGGCACCCCTCCCCACAATTGTTCAGCTTGGCGGCATGGTGCCTGAGTTCAGATCTTTAGAGCATCTCAACCTGTCTGCTGACAACATGCGCATAATTCAGGCAGCCAGGAAGCCCTCAACAAGGTCGCAGTATAAGAGCAAGTGGCTTCGGTTCTGTCACTGGTGCTTAGCCAAACAGTTGGACCATAGGGTGGCTACGATTCACACGGTGCTGTCCTTCGTCTCTCATCTTGCAGAGTCGGGCATTCATGTCCTGTCATGCAGGATTTATCTTTCGGCTGTGGCCGCCTACCTATCCACGGACCAGTGCTCTTTCTCACTATCAAACCCAGTGATTAAGCACCACTTTGCGGGTCTTATGCGTCTTTATTCTCCTGTTCGCAAACCGCATCCAACGTGGGATCTGAATGTGGTTCTTACGGTCTTGTACCATACGCCTTTCGAACCAATGGCTACGGTAGATCTTAAGCACCTTTCGTGGACGGTGGCTTTCTTGGTCGCCGTTACCTCGGCAAGGCGAGTGAGTGAGCTCCAAGCTTTGTCGGTGGAGTACCCCTTCCTTAGTTTTCCACAAGGATAAGGTTGTCCTTAGGACAAATCCTTCTTTCCCACCAAAGGTGGTTTCCGATTTCCATTTAAATCAGTCAATCTCGCTGCATGTCTTCTTTCCAAATCCGGCTTCGGAAGCTGAGAGGGTCTTGCATTGCCTGGATGTTAGAAGAGGTCTTAAGTTCTATCTGGACAGAACATCTGAACTCAGGAGTTCTTCTCAACTTTTGGTGACCTTTGGTAACCTGCAAGGCAAGCAGGCCTCCAAAGCGACTATCTCCAGATGGTTTGCGGCCTGTATTACAGAGTCTTACACTGTTCAGGGTCTACAGCCTCCTAAAGGGATTCATGCACATCTGGTACGGTGCAAGGCAGCTGCTGTTGCCTTTCAAAAGTATGTTGCCTGGGAGACCATTGCAAAAGCGACTTCTTGGGCCTCACCATCGGCTTTTTGTAAACATTACTGCTTGGACTCCAGATCTGATGCTCAGTTTGGCCAGGCTGTGCTGAAAAACCTTTTTCAGTAAGGGGGTTTCCATCCACCCATAGTTCCTGTGAGGAATGCTTGGGAATCTCCCATAAGTATGGAGGAAAGGGGACGAGACGTAGGAGTATAACCAGGTTTCTCACCGTAGTGACCACCTTACTCGTAGTCCATAGTCCCCTTTCCTCCATACGCCTGCCCGCCGTCCCCTCTAATCAGGTTCCTCTATTATTGCTTAAAGGTCTCTGACCTGGCGATAGAAAAGAACTGATGGGTGATGCGATGGGCGGAGCTAAGAAGGGCGGGGTTACGGCCGCGTGCAGTACCCTGCGTAAAAAGAGAGGAAGGACACATTTTTTTAAAATGTGATGCTTTTTACAAAGTGCTCGGTCCCGTCCCACAGGACAGAGGTATGTCCCATAAGTATGGAGGAAAGGGGACTATGGATAGGGAGTAAGGTGGTCACTACAGTGAGTAACCTGGTTAAAATCAGAATAGGTTGGCTGGGAAGGCACAGACCTGTCGGAAGACTCGTCTCCCCCCTCTGGAGATGGTCCAAAAAGATCCACCTCTTTTTTTCTGCTTCTGTATGTATCCTGCCACTTCACTTGTTTATAACGCTCTTTGCCGTCCAGGCCCTGTTTTTTATATGACAAGTACATTTCCCATGTTTCAATTGCATCGATATCTGCTCTCGGCACACCATCCTTCAATAAAGTAAGAAACATGTCTCTTCTAGATACGCGAGAATCTCTGCTGTCAAACCTCTTCCCAGGAGTCATTTCGCCCTTCCCTTTCTCTGGACCGTTCCTCAGGTTTGTCCCATTCTCCTAAATCTGCCAGTTGTCTAATGGCATCAACAACTTCATCGGTTATCTTACCCATCATTCCCACCAATAGGGTCATCATGACGTTCTTATATGCTGGAGGGGCCGTTCGAATAATTATATTTTTAGCAGAAACAGATAGGTACACCAACCCCATATGCTCTGGAGTTTCAATATCAATGGCCTCCTTCATAGCATGTTCTCTAACTCTTTGAATAGCTTCTTTCAACGTGTACTATTTCTTATCATCTGTCGGCCAATCAGACGTAATTGGGCATTTATGATTACATCCTTGTGACGCTAGCTGTAAAAGAGACATCTGTCCTTCGTCACCATTATTATCTCGAGGAGAGCCCGCGCACAGGGTCGCCTGTATCTGAACATCTTGCATCAAAGTCAAGAATCTAGTCGAGTCTGTAGCATCCACTAAGAGACCTGCCGCCCCTACATCTAACAATCTAACCATGCAGGCTAGAAAAGATTCACCAGTCATCTGTTTTAATCGGCTTATGATCTCCCCGACCTTCTGCTGTGAATAATCCTCAAGTGCTGTCATATCCACCACACCGCCTCCCGGATTCATTGGATGAGGACCGATCTTACTACGTATCACGGGCTTAATCGTCAACTCTTTACAAACCAGTTCTGATTTGGATACAATTTCTTGTTTGGAACTACAATCAGTAGTAGTACTATCAAACACATCCCCATCCCATTGATCACGGTCCCAATCTGCACCTGTGGAAGTAATCACAGATGCCACCTTTCGAGAATGAATTCTTCCTCTTCTCTTTCGATATTTATAACGAGCCACCCTCACCGCAGCCCGTTCAGCTACCGCCTGGTATTTGTTTGCTTTATTATGAAACAATTTCATTTGGAGCTGCTGCATTAATGCAATCTGTTTTTCAGCAGCTAATTCTTTCTCCAAATTTTGCAGTCGTCTGCAATTCCTCCTTTTATTGATGCATTTTTTGAAAAGCATGTAGTAAAATCCAACCCCTTCTCCCTATAGCCGAACATTCTTTACCCTTCTCCACTGGCACTTGTTGTAAACATTTTGCAACTTCGACTGGGCTCGCTTCTCCTATACTTGTATCCCAGGTCTCACTTAATCCTGCACCACATGCCCATGTTTGTGCAATTTTATCATGTGGGCCCTAACCTCAGGACAGTCTCTGCCAGTGGAGCTACTCTTTTTCCTAAATGGGGAACTCATGGCATCAAATGGATGTTTCAGCTCCCTACCGTTAATACTTCAACACATACACTTCTATACGTATTTCCTTTTCCTTTCAACTCCAAGGGAAGAAAGGTGAAAAGAAAAAAGATTTTTTTTTTTTTTTTGCCTCAGAGTCCAAAACTTTAAATTCAATTTATTAGGAGGATCCCTTGGCATCAATACCAGCACATAGACACTTCGCACAGTGCCAAAATGTTTTGCTTTTGCTTGGCCACGTGTGCGGAACCCTTATACTTGTGTTTCCCAGTCCCCTGACAAAACAAGTTATTGGACTCAGATAGGCACAAAATCACACTTGGACTAATCGTTCTAATAACAATGAAAATGGCTCGTTATAGGCCCTTTATTGATACTATATATATATGTATATATATACACACTTAGCATACATAAACAGACACACTCAAATCTATAAAAACATATAAAAAAGTAAGCATCACCGTTAGACAGGCGATAGAAGAGACTTTCATCTTGGCCTCTGCAACACTGCTTAGTCCCAGAGCAGGTAGGCAAAGAGATCACTCGGACAAACGGGGTCTGAGGCAGAGCGTCCTCTCACTCAGCGAGACTGCATCACCCAGGGGTTCGAGCTCCTACTAACTTTGCCAAAGAATGCCCTCTCTTTATGGGTCATTCCCCCACCCTTCTCAGTTATGCCTACACTCGGCCAAAGAGTAGATCGCAAGTGGAAGGGGCAGAGGGTGGAAAAATCCAGTGCCCCTCTCCTTGCATTCATTCCCAGAACTCCTTATCATGCACCTGTGGACCGCTCTGCCTCCTTCCCAGTATTCGTTCTTCAGTGGACAATACAATAACTATTCTCCACAGTGAGTCCACTCAGCAATAATATTTATGAAGTTATGTGACCTTGCTCTGCTTTCGCTACTGAAATGCTTGTTTATTCTTGGAGGCCCGCGAAAACGCAGGTTTTTATTACAGTGATGGGTAATGAGTGTCCAAAATGGCTGCGCACCAGTGCCATATTGTTTTAGCTCGCATTTTCCACAAGCATTACAGGTGGTGATGAGCTGTAGATTTTATACACCACTCTCACCCGCAGGCACAGGTTCAGACGTACAAAAGTCAGCAGAGATTCTTGGAGAAGAGTTTGGAGAATGTATTACTGCCTTAACTAAGAGCACCAGGATTGTGTCTTCACAGGTTACAGCATCACATCAGCAAGGAACAAGAAGATTGGCAGCAACCATTGCTACTCCCCGGGAACTCCATCTATGTGCATTCCATTGTTCGTCGTTGGAATGTGCACTTTGTATGGTTGCCGTAGTGTCATCTCGAGTCGCAGTTAAAAGGATGTTTTGAATGTGCCAGAGCTCTACGTTTCATACATGTTTTGGACACCATACTATGTACCGATTCTAGCGAGATAGGGCTAGGTGCCGCCCTCATGCAGATGAATGGAAAGGAAGAACACACTATTCGATTTGCTTCCAAAACATTCAAATGATTTGAAGCCAGATATTCTGTAATAAAGTCAGAGTCCCTAGCATGTGTCGGATATAGGGAAGTTCAAGTTCAAATCCTATCTATAGGGAAGGGAGTTCACCATCAGAAGGGACCAGAAGGCCTTGGGGCCTAGGGGAGGATTGTCAAATCTATCTCTGGCCTTCCATGACTTGATTTTTGAGTTCAGCATGTACTGGGAAGGATGAATGATGTAGCGGATGCTCTGTCAAGGATTGCTTTGTTGAGTCTTGAGTACGGGACGTTTTCTGGCAGGAATCTATGAAGTAAATGTTTCAAGGTGCCGAATGTGTCATCAATGATGATTGGGACCAAGCCTGGCTTGATGAAGAGAATTATATTGGGAGAAAGGTGTGTGGAAAAAGGATGGCCTCACGTGGATAGGGATGAGGGAAGCGCAAGGCCTTCAAACAAGTATAGGATGAGTTGGTGGTACAGCAAGGGTACTTATGTTGAGGGCATTGCCTTGATCCCAGATGAAATGCAGGGAAAGGTAGTGGCTTTGGGCCATGCGGCCATTTCGGGTGAGTAAAATCGAGGCACTGATTTGTTCTTATTTGTGAGGGCCAGTAATGGATTTCCTCATGAAAGAATAATTTTGGACTGAGCTGAATGTGCAGATTGCGGTAAGGTGTTTGCGACCCGAATGCCGCCCATGACCAATCGCGCATTACTGAAAGTACCATGGGATGAAACTTCATTGGGTTTGTTAAGGCCCCTCAATTTTAATGGAGTACAAGATACGTATCTTGTTGTAGTGGTAGATCTACTCTCGAGATGCTTAAAATTGTGTATGTGGAGGGACATCAGTACAAAAGCAATCATTCGTTTTCTGGATTCGGGGTGCCGGCGAGCTGGAAGGGATCCTTTGCAGGATTCTCACTGACAATGGCCCACAATTGGCCTCTCTAGAATTTCAAGGTTTTATGGTGGATGTTCATGCTATTGAACACTCTGCCACTTCTTTGTATCACCCTGTTGGAAATGGGAGTGTAGAACGGTTCAACTGCACCAGTATGGACGCCTTTACGAATGCTTTGAGCACAAGAGGCGACTAGGTCAGAGCCACCATGTAATGCATATTCCAGTATAGGATTGCGCCCATTCTTCTGTTGGTGAGTCACCCTTTCAGGTTCTTAGAAGTTGCAACCCCAACATTAAATTGTGTCCCAGTTGATTGTGCAGGTCAGCAATGAGGAAACTAGATCTAGATGTTGTGAGAAGGAGAATTCAAGTACAAACCTGCAGTGCCAAAGCACGTGTTGGTCGCATACATTGTGCTGTCATGATTGGGCTGCGAGGAGTGTTCGCAAAGTTCTAGTTGTTTAGGAGGATTTGGGTAGTGCTGTGCTTGTTGAAGAAACTTTTGTTTTCATATTTGTGCTATTGTAGACACCCTTTCGAGGAATACATACGCCATCTGTAAAGTGTTAATGTAAGTCATTTCTGATCGAAATTAACATCCCTGCTCTTGAAATAAATACAAATGAATGCATTCATTTACATGTATATTTTTGGTCAAGAAATGTATGGAGTATTATAATTCTCAAGGCTCCCAGAAGAGGGCAAAGCTGCTTCACTGATCAGTGGATTCAACTTTGCTTTTTTAAACATTCCACTCTGTGGCGATTGACTTTAGAATTAATTCGGCAGGTAAACACAACTAGAAGTAGTATGCCAATATTTGAAAAGAAAATAGGCAGTGGGTTTTGAATATATTTTAATGAATCATTTTTATTGGGATATCCATAGAAATCGAAACTTAGTTGGCTTATCATCTATACAAACACAATTTAATTAGGTTACTCGTTTAAGATACTGTTTTAGCAAGCCTAACTGATGGCAATGGATTATCATGTGGTTTTGTGCATTGATGTCATGCGTGCAGTGACAAACTGATCTCAGACGCTGAGTTGTTGTATGTAATGGTGTAATCAGTCTTAAAAAAGTTGTTTTGGACGTATACCCATATGTTTACTGGCAAATGTTTAAAGGAACATAATTGAGTTTCCATTAAAGAGGCAGTTTGTTCAGGAATGTCATTGTCCCAAAGGAAAGGGCATATATTCTTTAGCACATTTCGATCAATCAATGTTTTTCCAATGCATTCTTCCTTCGATTTTCTGACATTTAGGCATGCAAATCCAGTGTTGGAGCCAAGGCGGGCAGGGAGGGGTGGACACCCCCTCTGCCGCCACCCTGGTGCCCAGTGTGCCCTCCAGCCTTGCACTGGCTAACTATTAGCCGCACCCTCTGGCACCAAAAGCTACCTCTGCTGCTGTGCGAACCGCACGGCTCGGGAACTGCCATCTTGTGATAATCTTAGCCGTTGATCAATCGCCCTAATTCCAAGTCCCCTTGTAGCATTAAATCATAAGACCCGCCCCTCAAGCTGACATCGAAATATCAAATCGATATACTATGACTCTTGTCATGACGTTGGTACACTGCATAGCCAAACATACTCTGTCCCAGAAGCTGAACATACACATAAACGCACACAGTAAAAATGCACTTGCTTTTCAAAGAAAGAAGCAAACAACTTACACATTTCAATAAAAACGAATAGTTGGGAATTTACCAATTTGTTATATTTCTTAATTCAACAGAAACAGTTGAGTACATCCAATGAGACATTCAAACCTTTGGCGCACATAATTAGGGGAAAAACATACTGTGTACTCCTTTTTACTGTGACTGTCACATTCCAAGCAATCTTTCATATTCCATTATTCATTGTTTTAATCCCAGTACTTGCAAGTCAAAGTTCTGTGGAGTAAAATATAATTACATTATGTTCTATCATCTATTTTCTATTGAAGCACATGACGTTACGTTATGGAGAATTCTATTTTGCTATCTGCATGTCTTCATTGAATGAATGCAGGCAAGTTTGTTCGGATGATGGGGATTCAAATGGGCAAACTTGGGTGGGTCAATCATCCCAGAAGATGCTGATCATTGTCCCGTTCGTGATGGCGAATCTCCAATTCTAGTAGAAGAAACCATTGACGTGCAGATTAATGCTATGACATACGCGCATCCCTATGACGTAACTATGTACATTTGTGAAATGAAAAATATATTTTGGTACCCATTGGCAAAATAATGAACACAATTAACAACATTTAAATACAAAATTACTTTTTCTTTATATATTAGATTTCTATAAAAGAAATGGACTGTCTTCACGTCTAGTTGAAGATCAATGTGGCACATCATTTCTTGTCAAGCACTCATTTGCATAAACATTATATTAATACCAGAAAATGTGCTGACGTGATTTGCTGACTTTCCATTTCAGCAATGTAAAACACAGCTCGTTCGAAGGCTCTTACGAATAGAAACTTGAATGTCCATTTTATTTCTTTCAAGTCCATCTTATCTTTTCTGCAAGCTTACTTACTATATTGTATCCTTGGAATATTTACTATGATACATTGACTGGCAACCATGAAGCAACCTACTGGGAGGATAGCTCAGGGGCAACACGTTTGTCTTGGAAGCAAGATATAATAACACATAGTAACACAAGTTTAATACCAGGCTTGCTTTAAAAGAACACTTAGAATTATAAAAATTTTATAATTATAAATATAACCTCTTTATTTGAGTTCATACTCCTAGGGTCTATATAGCTTTCGTTTTCAGCTTTACCACAGAAACTGAAAATACTATGTCCCAATTTCAATTGTGAGATAAATTAAATATTTTTACTCTTCACAAGCAAATAATATTTATTTTCAAAGTTACTACTAATAGACAAATTCTAAATCAAACCATGCGAAATTATTTTTAATTCATGAAAGACATATGCAAGACTGTTCTGGTGTTATATGTAGTCACCTACTTTTACAAATCTAACTATGTTAAGTACAGAACTCTGTCGCCTACTTAGGTGTAAGCCTTCTCCCAATACACAGGCCCCTAATGTAACTGTGCTTAGTCCAGTACTCTATTAATCCCAGAAACCCATCACTACCTAGCTTAATTTAGTCCCATTCCACCAGACCTCTAACGCCCATAACCCTCCCCGACAGTGCACCCTTAGGAAACACACCTTACCTACCATCCGACGGGAATGACAGACTGAGCCAGCAAGCACCCTAGCGTACCCAGAGAAGGAAAAACCAAGATTGCAGCGCCAGCACAACACACCATATAGGACCATCTACCCTACTACGCCTGCACCTTAAACTGAGAAATGACCCGGCCCAGAAAAGGACGCAGAGAAAGAGAGCAAGATCGTGCAACAAGGGACGCGAACACACAACACCGCCAGAATCCAGAAGAAGCAACCCCTTTGGAAGTAAAAACGCCTCACGCAGCCATAACCAGAACAAAATCTGTAAGAGAAAAATCCCTATACCTCACACCTTACCTCGCAACAACCACAGAACACTGACACCTCAACACAGAGACCTCGAGACATGCAAAGAATTTCCTGAAACACCCGGGAAAAAGACGGGAGCACTCAACAAGAAAATGGGATGGTTCCAACCCTATTACCCCTTACATCACAAGAACAGAGGGGCACCATCGAATTCCACAACATCCCACACAATACGACGAAGCCCCGACAACCAAAAATGCTACCTCCGACCTAACAATCGGACTCAATGAAGAAGAAGCCATTCTGATCTTCAGCCGAGCAGCATCACAGCAGAAACACCACGACTGATCAGCCCTGTTATCAACCTATTGGTCCACTTCAATGAAGAAGCAGCTGTCGCCGTTCTTCATCCTACCAACATCAATGTGGAAAAACCATGACCGGACAACTACAAACCTGAACAGCGAACAACCACAAAACAAAATCACACCCAGAGAATCCACTGTAACTTAATAAACGCAAGGTCAATGTCCAAACATTCAACTGAAATACACAACCTCCTATCAGAAGGAGGCATAGACATCCTATTTGTAACCGAAACATGGCTATACGACAATTACAAGATCACCCTCAACAACTGCTTGCCTGAAGACTTCAAATGCATCCAAGAAAACAGGAAATCCAAAAGAGGGGGGTCACTAGAGATCATCCACAAGGAACTATTGACCATCAAAATGGAAGATCCACTAAACATCGATAAATGCAAATCCTTAATACTACGGCTATCAGTAAACCCCAAAACTAACCTGAAATTCACACTGATATACAGACCAACCTACGATGTGACTTTCATAGACGCGTTCACGGAAGCAATCACCACCCTAGCCATCAAGTACAATCATCTGATCATCCTCGGAAACTACAACATCTGGTTTGACGAATAAACCACAACCACACAAAAATCCTTAACCGCCCAACTAGCAGCCATGAACCTACAACAACTAGTCAAAGGAGCAACACACTCAGCAGGGCACACACTTGACGCAATCTTCGCCAACAAGGATCTCATCACCACGGCACCCCCAATTCAAATATTCTGGAGCGACCACCTCATCATTCCATTCATAATCACAACGGCCGCGCCAACAAAAAAGCAACAGGAAAAACTACCAGTCATGATGAAAAGAAATTGGAGAACCATAAAAAACTCCAACCTAACCGAGCTCCTAGAACTCAACAAACCACAAGCAACAACCATGGAAGAAGCAGACCTAGACACAAAAGCTGCCATTCTCTGTACTTGGATCACAACAACTCTAGACAACATCGCCAAAGAAAAGCCGTTCACCCCATCACGTAAGAAAACAACAGCAAAATGGTTCACCCCACTACTCAGCTCCATGAAAAGAAAAAACCGAAAACTTGAATCAGAATGGAGGACAAACAACACCACTACAAACAAATTGAAATTCCTGCAACAAATCCGCTCATATAAAAAGGAAATACAAAAAATGAATAGGAAACACGGCTACCGAATCTTCAGAGCACCAAATGCCCAAAAAGAACTCTTCAAAATCATAAACAAAATAAAAAACCCACCGGGCTGCAACAACACACCAATTCATTCAATGAAACTTTGCGATGACATAGGAGACCACTTCAAAAACAAAATAACCTGCATCCAAAACAGCATACAAAACAGACTAAGCCATCACACCTCAAACCACACAGACGAGGAACATCCAAACAAGCTACGTAACTTCCCAGAAATATCCGTGGAGGCTTTCGGCAAACTGGTAAACCAAAGCAACAAATCAGGCTCTCCTGAAGACCCTTGCCCCCCAGACATATACAAAACAATTCTCAAACAAGGAACCCCCATGGAATACCACAGGAATCTCCTCAACCACTCAATCTCAACAAGTAAAGTACCACAGGCCTTCAAATCAGCTTACATCAAGCCGCTACTCAAAGACACAACAGGAAACGTAGAGGACATATCCAACTACAGACCCATTTCCAACATACCCTACATAGCCAAACTGCCAGAAACGTATGTCTACAAAATAACCGAAGAATTCATAGAAGAGCACTGCCTGCTAGACCAGGCACAAGTTGGTTTCAGACCAATGAGAGGAACAGAATCAGCTCTCCTCTCAATAAGGGACGACCTAAAAACGAACGCAGACTCGGACAACAGTACCGCCCTGATTCTCCTTGATCTATCTGCAGCTTTCGACACTGTCAACCACGACATCCTCATAAAGAGATTAGAAGGACTAGGGATAACAAACACAGCGCTACTATGGATCAAATCCTTCCTAACAAACAGAACCAAAACCGTATGGATGAAACCTTTTAAATCCAAACCTAGAAACTCCACGTGCGGAGTACCACAAGGATCATCCTTCTCCCCGCTTCTATTCAACATCTACATGTACCTATTAATCAAACTCATCAAAAAACATGGCCTCACATGCTATAACTACGCCGACGATACGCAAATAATCTTCAACATACAAGACACCCGAGAAGAAAACACTACACTAGAGAATTGCCTTTGTGATATATTCAACTGGATGAACCTCAACCACCTCAAAATCAACCCAGGCAAAAACATAGATAATGATTGTTTAAAAAAAGGGAGGAGACATCAGCCACATCCCCTGGCCAAGAGAGCTCGGCACCACACCAGCACCATCATCAACTGTAAAAAACCTAGGGGTCCTGATGGATAACAACCTCATTCTAGAGCCACAACTAAACGCTCTACTCAAGAAATGTTTCTTCCTCCTCCGAGCAGCAAAAAGAATCCTACCGTTCCTGTCGTTCGTCAACAAAACACTTACCATCATCGCTCTGATCATGTCCAGAGTAGACTACGCCAATAACCTATACCTGGGCATGCCTGAAAGACTTTTAAACAAAACTACAACGCATACAAAATGCAGCAGCCATACTCCTCCTCAAGCTACCCAGAAGAGAACACATCACACCCGCGCTAAAAATACTACACTGGCTACCATTAAAACAGCTAATAAAGTTCTAGTCCCTGTGCATCACGCAGAGAGCAATACACAAACAAGGCGCAGAATTCCTAAGCGATAAACTAAGCCTACATCAACCGACAAGAACACTGAGATCAAGCACGGACATCCGCCTGGAACCAAAACCCTATAACAGAAGAAAACTTGGAGGATCCTCTTTCTCTCACCAGGCACCGAAAACCTGGAATGACCTACCTAAGATTATACAGAACACAACAAACCACCTAGCATTCGGGAAACTCCTCAAATCATGGCTCTTCACAGCGTAATGACAACAGCGACGCACTAGAATGACCACCCCATCAAACACCGATGAAAATAACACCAACTTCGGTCATTCCCAAAATTAACAAACTCTGAACCTAAAGAACGGACCACACGACAGAACATCAGATATCATGGGAAATAGCCAAAAAGGAGGTCACCATAGCCTGATCAAAAACTCAGACCGAGACGAAAGCCCTTAAATGAATCATCCACTCCCTCCCGGACGTACCATATCCAAACACCCAGCAGACGCACTTAGATAGGAATTTGTGAGAAGAGCCCACCACACCAGCTCGAGCACCAAGGAGGAGAATAGACACCCAACCCACATTAATCAAATCATCAGCATTAGAACACCAACAGAGCTAGCTAGAATCGAACGGCGAGAAGCAACTCGAACACTTACAGAGCTCATCGGAACAGCAGTGGGAGCGCGTCACACAAACCAAAACCCTGCCAGGCGCAACCCCTTCGCCCAACCTGACGAGATTGTGAAGATTGGCGAGCGTCACACTCGGACAGATTTTTTAATGTTAGCATGTTAAACTTCATATAACCCACTAACAAAAACTCAGCATTTCTGCATACTTATCTCACTCAAAATCTCACACAACCATCTCTCGCACAACAACCCGCATGCACTTCACAACACCGCAACAACACATTAGCAACATCAACAGCACATGATGACTGCCATTGATCCGATACTCACACCAAAGCTCAGCACCCCGTGTATACCGAGTTGAAGCTGCCAACTGAACACCAATCTTCTCACTATCCTACTCCCGCTTCACCTACTAACCCATCCCACCTTCTCATTTGCAGATCCGCCAGAGCGCCTGGGGACCAACTCCGTTGGTGACGGTGCGCGGTACAAATACCATTATCATTTAACATTTAACATTGAGATAGATGTATACAAAGAAATGGATAGAGGTATATTGAGTGATGCATGCAGGGAGATGAATAAATATAGATGGACAGAGAGCGATTAATCAATATATTGATGCATAAAAAGAAACCCAAACTCACATTTGCAGGGAGAGATGGATAGAGAGACATAGGGCCATGCACACATAGACAGAGATGGATATGAACATTGATATAAAGAGTCATTTATAGTAATATGTACTGTGGGATATGGAGAGACATATATAAACACATAGATGGTGATGTATATAGATGTATACATGGACAACTAGGACATGTGAGATGCATTGAGGGTGCTTTATATAGACATATAATGACATTCAAAGAAATAAATAGATGGATACATAAATCGAGAGGCAAAAAGATAAATGAATATAAATATGTGTGAGGACATAGCGATGAATATAGACAGAGATTGATGGAGGGAGAAGTATGGCTGCATGGAGATGCAGAGATGGACATGTACATAGGGGATGGAGAGATTTGTGTACACATGGAAAGATAACTAGAGATGTAGACAGAGAATGATGCATCTCAATGAAACTGTATATATAGGGATGCAAAGCACGGCTGTCAAGGACAGATTTAGAATTATGGAAAGAGTGAGTTATAGAGATGCAGAAAACGAGGTAGATGGATATAGAGACATGGATATATATTGATGGAGATTCATATATATATAGAGACAATAGGAATCATTTGTTATCATAGAGGTATTGAATAGGAAAGGAGGAAGAGTCCATTTATACTGCCTGAATGCCTTTACAATGCCACTAAGAAGATGCAGTGAGAGACTGGCCTCAATTTCAACAATGTTGCTGATGTACCTGATCGACCACCACACATGTGCATACACATTGACAAAAAAAGGATGGCAGAGAGGATATTCCCCAGATCTATTGTTGTTGCACCCAATGACAAATCTTGTTGGCAATATTGGTGTAAAGTGTCTTATTGAGCATGGTTGTTACGGATGTTAGATGTTAGGGAGGTTGAATTTACTGCCTTACACCACTACACCATTTTCCAGAGTATTGTACTAGCCACCCAAGACCAAATGTTTAAAGTCTCCCTTGTGTATTTGTTATAAGATTTACATTTCTAAGTATATATATATATATATCAACTTGGGAAATGCACCTTCTTCTGTTCTTTAGATATGAAAAATAAAAAATAAATAACAATTTAAGTCACATATGACACCTGTGGTACACTAATGATTCAAATGGGTCAGTGCTGCCCCTGACACCTATGTGCCTTTTTTGTTTTTCACTACTGAAACTAAACAATTACAATTTCAAAATATAAACCACCCAACTGTATGTTGCATTTTCAGAATCAATATACTTCAAAATGATTGATAGCATTACGTACAGCAACAACAAAATGTTCCACTCACATTCATTTGTCTAATATATCAAAATACTATTTTTTAATACAAAATAGGCAAACATTCTTACAAATACACCTTTAACACAGGGCTTTTATGGGAAAATACATTAAAAGAGAATATAATTTTAAAATGTATATTTTAAATGTATTAAACATTGTTAATGAGAACTTTTGTTTCTAAAAATAAAAAAAATATTGAAATGGAAGAAATGTACAAGACCGCACCACTTCATTTGAATCTTGATATCAACCCTTCAACCATTTCACCTTATGGAGAACAAACAACATTAGCAATGTTCTGTGGCATACACTGCCCCCTGGAAAGATAATCTGTTGTCAGTCCATGGGGTTGCTTGGCCAGCACAGTCAAAGTCAGATCTTTCACAAAGTCAAATTCCATTTCCTCGAATATTGGCTTGGCCACTCATTGCCATTCTGTAACAAATCATACCACAAGCACCTACTGTTCTAGCTTGTTCCTTTGCAATGTTGTTTATGTTGAGAGCAAGTACAGGCAGCCTTGTTCTGGTCGCCATACCGTCTATGCTGAAATGCAACCTTTTAGGCATGTATTTCCAGCACATATAATGGAATGCTTCCAAATCCCCAGTGTGGCAAAATTCAGTTAGGCCCTTAAAATCTCTGATAAGCATTTTGTTGCACACATTCATTGGTAGGTCTATGTGAGGCAGGGAGCCTTGCGCCAACCACTTATGATTGTGCTCTCCACTGAAAGGTCCATGTACACACGAGTGTACATGCTCCTTATCCTCTCATGAGTACACATTGGAACTATGATGCAGCATTGAACGCCACTTTTCAACCAGAAGATGGATGGAACCCTCCCATGTTTTTCAACATGACCAAAGATGGTTGCTGATGAACTGTGACCATTTTAAAATGCCTTTAGTCCACTTTTCTTTTACCTGCAGCTATGATTGTTTTGGATATGGATTTGGTTGGCAATGTGCCATACATCCAATTGATGCTTTATGTGCAGGAACTGCACTCGCATGACCTTTGCTATTCCAACATGCCTGTCAGTAGTTATCATTCTATTTGCAATTCCCATGATAGCAGATGTTCAATGGATTTAATGAAACCATATTTCTCCATGGCTACAGAGGATGCACATTCTGACACTTGCACCATGACACAACTCCCTATTTGTCCTGGAAGTGGTAAGTGCAGTATTTGGTCGAAATTCTAGGACAGTCGCACTGTCCATCACCAGCAAGTCTGACCCTTTTGCCTTTGACAGCAATGTCTATGGTTTACTGTGTGAGGTTCCAGGCCTTATCAATAGCGGGGAACAAGAACAGTCTCTGATATTGGTAGTATGCCGTTTTAGCAAGGAACTCAAGTCCCAAAAATGGACAGAAACTTGATATCTTGCTAAACGTAGAACCACTGAACAGCAGAGCACTAGAGCAAAGTCCATTTCCAGCAGGTACATTTCTTAAAATGGGTTGCTTGGACCACAGAAATGTGTTCTGGTCGTGTACACAGCTCCCCCTAATCTTTAGGTTGGTGCCTTTCACTGCTTCAGTAAATTTGATCAATGGCTTCCCATAAATCCTGCTACGTTTCCTATAGTCACATTTAATAATGTGTATAATCTGTAGCACACAGCTGCCAAAAACAATGGTTACCTTAATAGCCAATCTTCCTGCAAGCTGTAGTGGTTTTAGATTCTATAGAAGTGGTTTAGTCAACTGCACTACCCATGGTGAAGTCAGGATCATACATATCACTGTTGATGAATTGCGAAGATGCCTCAGTAGTTTCAATCTGTGAAATTGATACATTTTCAAAATGTATTGTTGAAACGGGGCTCATTATGCCTTTCTTTGACAGAAACTGTTTTGAGCGCATGGATTGGGAGAGAGGATCAGCCAGGAACGGTGAAGCATCTTCTGTGGTGTCTGTCAGTTCTGGGGGAAGTTGTGTGCTGTAACCATGATTCATCGTTACTTTTCATGGCTCACTGGCAATATTCAGTTCAAATTCTGAACCTTGGGACAAGCATTCGCAACCTCCAATAATAGGTGCTCCCAAGTGACATTGGTTTGGCATGCGACTTCATTTGTTCGTGGTGTGGTCCGCGTCTCTCTGATCGTCTTCTTCCTAGGCCTCTGAAATATTTTGTTTTAAAGAAATGTTTTCTTTCACACTTAAAAAACATTTGAATATCACCCTTTGCAATCTAATACCAAGGAACACATTTCCAAATAACTTTGAAAAATAATTGAAAAGCATGTATCATATTAACTCTAGTTTTGGAAGTACGTTTTAATACAGTACATCTTAACGTACCTAGTTCAACTCCTATCTGTAACATATGTGAGAAACCTGAGAGTATCTTTACACCTACAGCCCTTGGATCCTCTTCTTAGGTGGCCAGGCAAAGGTTATCGCTTTAGAATCTTGACCCTATGGGTGGAAATGCAAAGGAGGATCACCTGGGTGGAGGGTCCTTGGGGATTGGGGAAAGGATGTCACCAGGCAAGACATGGTACCCCCCTTTTCCTGGTAATAATCAACCTCCCCTTACCTTCATAGGCTGTTGTCAATCACTTCCCCTCCTTCATACCACTTTAGTACTGGGATGAGGAAATGGCGACTAGGAGTGGTGCACACCAACATGCCCTTTCACCACTCTGGTACTGAGATGACAAAGAGGCCTGCAGACTGTTGTGAGGATCAGGCATGTCCAGAGAACTCTGCTAAATATGGTCAGGCAATTGGGCTTGAGGACTTACAGCTGCAACCTGTTAAATAGTTGTAGGTGTATAAAAGGGAGAGAGACCATCAGGAGAGAAGCCGGGCTGAGCCATGCGGGCCTGAGGGAAGAGAAATCCTGTGGAGAAGGAGGCTGCTGAGGAGGAACCTGTCGGGAAACGTGGACGCTGGCAAGTTCCTGGGAGAGACTTGGGCAGGCTGTGAGACGGTCACAGTGGTGGGCGCCTCCCTGGTTGGGTCCCCGCCTCAAGAGTTGCGGGGCACGGAAGGAATCCAATTGCTTCAAGCTACCGGCAGCGTCTGTGGGAAGTGAGCGGAGCTGCCGGCAACCCACAGAAAGAAGACTGAACTGCGAGAGGGGCACGCAGTACAGCGGAAAAGTTTATGCAAAGCCAAAGAAGAGGAAAGCAACCATCCGTAGAAGCCATCAAGGACTGGTGAGTGAATACAGGGGAACACTCAAACCAGGGAACTGCTTGGGGCTGTCAAAGGACAAACGTAATTGCTGAATGAATGAAAGGAGATGTGCAAGATGCTGTGAACCCAACTTGAAGGCTTGTGATGAACAATATGAATAAGATGAATTTGTTAATAAGAGAATAAGAGTTGAGCTTTATTGAATACCAAACTAAAAGGAAAGCTTTTGACAAGCCTATAAACCCTTTTGATAAACCGGTGAACACAAGATAAGTTTGTGTGTAGTATATGTAAGGAAGACATGGTATCAAACAGCGAAGACAGACACAAGTGAGCACAGTTTAAGGGTGTTTAGTGAACTTCAATGTGTTGGATGAACACCTATCTAACTCTATATCTAAGGATGGGAGCAAGCTACAACCATCAGAGTAGACATAACACAGTCCTAGTGGAGTCTTGTCGTAATAAAAAGGGTTTATACTAATAAACCTATTACCAATCCTTACCTCTAAATACAAATGGTGTGGGCAAATGATGTATGCAAAATAAAGAGTGTTTAAGAAACAATATGTCAGGACAGATGAGTGATAAGCTCACCTTCCCTTATGTTTCAGCACATGACAAGGCATCACACTTGAGAATGGAACACACTCTAGCTTCTTTGAGCACCAGGATGCAGTTCAAAACTCAAATGGGGCCTTCTGCGATAAAGTCTCTCGTTCTCCACACGTCTCTCACTCTGTTGAATGCAACAGGTTACCAAAACATCACTTAAAGGTTCTCTCTCCTCAAAAGTACTGTCCTTAGTTTTCAGGTATATCATTCACTTTGGGTCTCCCTCAGCCGGGCTCGGACCCACTAGCGACTTCCCAATAGGCCTCCCTCAGCCGGGCCTTCGTAGGGTTCACTTTAATGAGTAGTTCACTTATATCGAAGACCTTCGATTGTGCAAAGAAGTTTTCTCAGAACCTTGCATGATCACTTCGATTTTCATGCATCGGATTTTCATTTGCAATGCCGCTATTCAAATATCAAAGTTTCGCTGCTTTTTTTCTTTGTAAGACACCTTTCCCCAGAGACCTTTGATTGAGCACCCACGTGGTGCCGGACCACTCTTCAAACTTGTATCTTTTGCTTCTCTCATAAAATGGTCAACGCACTTATCAGCTTTCCGTATTTTACTTGCGTCTTTTATCAAACGCTTCAACGTTCACTCTCGGAGGATACATTGTTGCTGCTCGTCACCTTCATGTAAACACAGACCAGGCTAGTACAGTTCCTCCCGACTCACCTGCTATGGTGAAGGTTCTGCTTTTGGCTTTGATCCGGGAGTCAAGGACGATAACACAGAAGCTGCTGTTCCTCCCTGACTCTGCCAGTCATGGACCTCGGACACACAGAATAGGATTCTCATGCTTCACTTCCTGGCTTTACATGTGCTGCTTTCAAATCCTCAAGAGTATAACGATCACTCGTAGAATAGCTCACGGGCATCTCCCTCCTTTCTCTCTCTTCTCAACCTGTCATCTTTCTCCATCGATTCAGCTGTGGCCTGGAAGAAACTGCTCCTTCGTGTGCTCTGCCTTGCTCAAAGTGTGCTCTTGTGTTCCACCTTTTATCAGTGTGGGGAAGTTCAATGGAGATAAGGTGCAAGTCGTTAACACTGATGGCCTGACTGCTTGACCATGGTAATGGAACATGTCCGGTACATTGTTTGGGTACTATTCTGTTTTCTACCAGAGTGGGCCAACTGTGTAGCAGTGGTCGTGAAGGAAAGGGAGGAGGTTACAGTCCCCAGGTATCCTACCTGGTAGGATGGGCCAAAGGGATTATAGGGGGATACCGCGTCTTGCCACAAGGTGTCCCACTCCGATTGCCAGAGGGCCCCTCACCCAGGTGATTCTCCTGCACTGGTCCACCCCCAGGGTCTGGATCTAATAGCAATGGCTGTGCCCTGGCCACCTGGTAGACCAGATCCCCGGGGACTAGCGGGGGAGACACCCCTTGGTTTCTCACATACACGTACAACATATTCAAAGCAAAAAACAAATCTTATGAAATGCAGTAAAAAGCAATTATTGAATATTAATGAAGATGGTGAAAGTAATGTGGTGAAGGAAAAAGAACGCCAAGGAGTGAACTGTATGAAAGAACACACTGTGGCAAAGTCAAGAGACTGGCAAAGAGGAAAACACATTGTGACAAAGCCAAAAGGCAGGCAAGGAGAAAGCCAAGTGAATGTGTACCAGAACACAGGGGTAGTTACAAGATAACCTGTGTGGGCAAGAAAGCCTAGGGTTTCCGGTTGCGTGATCTGTAATTGACGGACCATGTGGTCCAACAACTGCGCCTAGACCGGGGCTACCCCATCTGTGAAAGCCAAGGAAACATTCAGAAAGACAATCCAAATGTATGTAAGAGAGTACTGAATTGAAGCCGAAGAGAGCAATCTGTGTGAGCTATCAAGAAACCAGGAGGAGTGTAAAGGTGACCTGGAGCTGGTTTTGAATATTTAGAGACTGCAACTAAGTATAAGTTGGCTAGCTGAAAAAGCTGATGTCTTGGGGAAGGGAACCCTAAGACCCTATGAACTTTGTTGCTGTCTTGGGGAAACGAACCCCAAGATCCTTTTGGAACTGTGTTGTCTTCTTGGGGAAGGGAACCCCGAGACTTTGTGGAATTGTATTGAACTTGGAGAAGGGGAGCTGGAAAGCAAGCCCAGAGCTGGAAGAAGCTCAGAACTTTATTTGCAACACTATTTCTTTTGTTGCTGACATCGCTACACATTGTTTAGCTTTAGTTGTGTGGGCAAAAAAAAAAGTATAGGTTTTGGACACCGCCAGACTTAAATTGAACTTACTGATTTAGACTTTCCTTAGTTTCTTTAGGTAGGGAAATGCCACCTTAGCATAGGGCAAGTTAGGCCTTCAACCATCCCGACATTTAAGTTAATAAAGCCATTTTTGTTTGAACTTTGAATCTATTGTCTGTGTCTTGTTTCATGATGCCTTCACACAGAGCATTCACAAAAAGTTATAAACGACTGTAAATATCTTTGAACTGACCATTAAAAGTAAAAAGGATGATGCATGATGATTGTCACTATTATTTGAATACCTGTAATCCATGGGTCTATTCAATATCAACCGCTTCAGTGGTAGACTCCTTGTACATAACATCACATGTAATAAACATGGGATACTAATTAGACAATGCAATGTTAACTTTTTGATAAGAAAGATTACATCTTGATACTTTAACATGTATGCTTTTCTAATTTTGACAATAGGTGACTCAAACGCATAAGAAAATAGAAAATATATTTTGAAAAAAAAGACACTCTTCTTGTTAATTTAATAAATATCTGAACATTTTAGCAAGCATTGGATTTAAAATGTACCTGTGGAACTTCATTCGTGTGACACGGAATTGGCGTTAGTTAACAAAATAGTGTGATCCCTAAAAAAGAAAAAGAAAACATACAATAAGCAGTGTTGCAATGTTGATTTTGATTCCTAATACTCAAGATGTACAATAACAGTATACAAATACATACAAAGAGCATTTGCAGAGTAACACAATCCATTAAATTGATCCACAATCATACTTCCTGCAATCGATTATAGTCCTTGTTGCATGTTGGAAGACAAATGATATCACCACATTGACAATTGCATGCATTTTTTTTGGGGAAAATGTAATTACTTGTAAACAAAATGTAAAACTTTCAATTGTTTCAACAATCCAAGATAAAATTCAATGTAATTTAATACCAATTTTAATCTTTTACGAGCAGAGCAGGTGTGAGCAGCCGCCGTTAGCTGTGCCCAGTCTGCAGGTTAAATCCCTGCACGGCCCCTGTGGGCCTCCAGTGAGTGTTTTCTGGGTGATCCCTCCTCCCCCCATCTCCCTGCAGCCACTTCCTGGTCGTCCCTCCCTCCCGCCTACCTGCCCGCCCACCACCCCCTCTGATTGGTGCCGTCGGGTGTCCCTGCAGGACTACTCGACGGCTGCTCTCCCCACTTGCTTCTTTTACGAGCAGAGCGTGTGTGAGCAGCTGCCGTTAGCCATTCCCAGACGGCAGGTTAAATCCCTGCACGGCCCCTGTGGGCCTCCAGTGAGTGTTTTCTGGGTGATTTTGTTTAAATTGTGTTTTTTTCGGGCCCACACTCCGAGCGCTTGTTCCCCCTCCTCTGCCCCTCCCCCTGCAGCCACTTCCTGGTCGTCCCTCCCTCCCGCCTACCTGCCCGTCCACCCCCCCCCCTCTGATTGGTGCCGTCGGTTGTCCCTCCAGGACTACTCGACGGCTGCTCTCCCCGCTCACTTCTTTTACGAGCAGAGCGGGTGTGAGCAGCAGCCGTTACCCGTGCCCGGTCTGCAGGTTAATTCCCTGCACGGCGCCTGTGGGCCTCCAGTGAGTGTTTTCTGGGTGATTTTGTTTAAATCGTGTTTTTTCGGGCCCGCGCTCCGAGTGCTTGTTCCCGCTCCTCCGTCCCTCCCCCTGAAGCCACTTCCTGGTCGTCCCTCCCTCCCGCCTACCTGCCCGCCCACTCCCCCTCTCTGATGGGTGCCGTCGGTTGCCCCTCCAGGACTACTCGACGGCTGCTCTCCCGCTCGCTTCTTTTATGAGCAGAGCGGGTGTGAGCAGCCACCATTACCCGTGCCCAGTCTGTAGGTTAAATCCCTGCACGGCCCCTGTGGGCCTCCAGTGAGTGTTTTCTGGGTGATTTTGTTTAAATTGCGTTTTTTTCGGGCCTGCGCTCCGAGTGCTTGTTCTCCCTCCTGCCCCCCTCCCCCTGCAGCCACTTCCTGGTCCTCCCTCCCTCCCGCATACCTGCCTGCCCACCTCCCCCTGCCCCCCCCTCTGATTGGGTGCCTTCCGGTTTTAATCTGACCCTCCTGGGCAGCCCCCTTGGCTAAGGGCCCCTTAGGCAAAGGGCGGCTCCCACTGCTGCGGCTCCTGTTGTGTCTGCAGGAGTCGGCAGGGGACGTCAGGCGCTAGCCCACTCCCTTCAACCTCCTGCTCACCCCCTCCTTCCGCCCACTAGCTGTAAACAGTGATCAAAGTGTACAAAAAGAAGTAGTGGAACTATGTTCCCTGCTGGTCTGCACCCACTCCCCACAAATCCCATTAAGTACAAACACCCAAACACATGCACCTGCTGCTTAAGGAAACGTTGACTGCGTTGCAGCGAAAGTACAAGTTTCAACTTTTTCCAATACTTTTATTTTAAAACGAAACCATTCCGGAATGGTTTCTTTTTAAAATAAAAGTATAGGAACGGTAATACTTAATTAAAAAAAGTAGAGGAGCACCGCTCCCAACTTCTCCCGCTCACTTCGACCAGTGGCTGTAAACCCCTGCTGTTCTTCATGCACAAATCCACTTGACCTGGTACCGCATTGTTGAAAACTAGGCCCTTTTCTCCCTCTCTAGGACTCTGAAATTTAGGTGTTGCTAAAAATGTTTTTGTATTGCTACCACCACTGAAACAGCATTGTTGAAAACTAGGCCTTTTTCTCCCTCTCTAGGATTCTCAAATTTAGCTATGTCTTCTTTCCTGTCGTGAATGTCCTGTGCCTTTCGTATGCTCACCTCCTTAGTGCCATCGTCTTGTCCCACTCTCCTGCGCACTTGCCTCTCGCTGTCTTGTCTGTCTACCCCCTAGACCCTCCTGCCCTCCAACACACTCTTTGGTGCTCTCTATCTCCCCTATCTTTTCAAACTGCTTCTCTATTGACTATCCTGCTCTCCTCACTAAGTCTGGTAGGAAAAAGTTTAAAAAGGACATCCTGGTCTCCAACCTAGGCCTCCCTATCGCCGACACCTACATTAGTGCCTCCTCCAAGGAAACTCTTTCCGACATCCTCTTTGTCGTTCCTTCTCCAGATCTATGGACCCCTCATATGGTCTCTGTTCTCTCTCCTTTCTCCTTTTCTCCCATTAATGGTGGTACCCATTGGGACGCCCTCCTGGCCTCCTTCCTATCCTCTAAGGTCATCATTAATGTCTACTCTAATGGGACCGTCTTGGTCCAAGGCCCTCAGGCCAACCTTCATCTCTTTGACAGACGCTTTGCACGCCTCATCAACTTCCTTTCTTCTCCTGCTGTCCCCTCATCCCTTTCCTTGGCTACCTTGCCTTCCCCCTCCCTCTCTGCACCCTCTCGGGCGCTCTCTACACTTTCACAGGGAGTACCTCTGATCTGTACCCCTCCCAAGAAGTCCTTCAAGGTGGGGGACCTTCTCCACATTGCCACTCTTAACTCCTGCTACGCTGTCAAACACTCCTCTGATATCTGCCGCCTTCTTGAAGAACTTGACCTCGATGTCCTCGGTCTCACTGAGACATGGTTTATGGCCAGCTCTGTCACCAGCTTTGACACGCTCCTACCTGATGGCTACAAGATCCTCTCTGTGCCCAGGCCCAATCGCTCCGGGGGTGGCGTAGCCCTTATCTTCCCTGGGTGGATTCCTGCCTCTGTCATCCCTACGCAGGCCTACTCCTCTTTTGAATGCCTCGTCTGCAGGCTTTCTCTTTCGCCTAACCACTCCCTCACTGTGGCTACTATCTATCGGCCACATGGTCAGGTTTCTTCCTTCCTCTCTGAGTGGGCAGACCTCTCCTCCTCACTCCTGGCCTCAACCACTCAACTCCTCCTTCTTGGAGACTTCAACATCCACCTGGAGGCCTCCTGTCCCCCCTCTGAACTCTTTTGCTACCTCTGCGACTCTCTCTCACTCACCATTCTCCCCTCTGGCCCGACTCATACTGCAGGGCACACTCTCGATGTTCTGATCTCGACAGACCTTCCCCTCTCTGTCCCTCTCTCCACTCCTCTCTCCTGGAGTGATCACCTTCTCCTATCCTCCCACCTCACCCTCCCTACCCCGCAGGCCAAGCCACCTCCGTCACTGCCACCCACCTTCTCGGTCAGCCGACCCATGAAGCGTGTGTCAGTTGATGCTTTCGCCGCCACCGTCTCACCCCCTCCTCCCCCCCGGGCTGACTCTCACCCTGACACAGCCCTCTCCACGCTCCACTCTTCTATATCTGATACTCTCGATATCCTTGCCCCTGTCATGAGAATCCGCTTGAAGCCCAAAGCCAAGTGTAACTCCTGCTATGACTCAGACCTCGTCACCCTTAAACGCAAGTGTAGGGTTGCTGAGAGGAAATGGCGTGCTTCAGGTTCATCCTCTGACAAACTGGCATGCCGCCTGCTGCAAAGACAATACCGGTTCTCCGTTCTCACCAAGAAGAGAGCTCATATCCAAGCCTGCGTCTCTGCTGCATCTAACAACTCGGCTGAACTGTTTAAAATCTGCAAGGAACTGGCCAATCCTGCCGCAGTCTCTACCTCTCCTGTCCCTTCCCAGGCCCTCTGCAAGGCACTGGCTTCTCACTTCATTTCTAAAACTCAGGACATCCTGTCCTCACTCTCCTTCTCTCATCCCCCTCCTGCTATTCCCTGCTCTTCCCTTCCCTGCTATTCCCTGGCCTTGCTGCAGTCACCTCACCTCCCTCTTTCTCTGCCTTTCCCCTTTTCTCTCCAGATGAGGTTTCTAGACAAGTCCGATCTATGAAAGTATTGTCGAAACAGATACACCCCTGTTCCTCCAAAACTATCAAGGATCACATCGACTCCCTGGAACCTGCCCTGGCAGATTTCTGCAATCAATCCTTTGCCACTGGACTCTTCCCTTTCCCCCTGAAGCACTCCCTTGTGCACCCTCTTCTTAAGAAACCCTCTGCTGACCCCTCCTACCCGGCTAACTATCGTCCAATCTCCATCACTCCCTTCCTGGGCAAGCTCCTGGAGAAACTGGCCATCTCCCAGCTCAATCTCCACACTGAATCTGTTGGTTGTCTTCATGACCATCAGTCTGGCTTCAGAGCTGCCAGAAGCACAGAAACTGCTCTCCTGAACATTGTGAAGACCTGCTCACCAACCTTGACTCTAACACCCCTTGCGTTCTTATCTTGCACAATTTCTCTTCTGCATTTTACACTGTCAACCATGCCACCCTGCTCAACCGTCTCCGTGATAACCTGGGTATCACTGGTCAGGCTTTGGCATGGCTGACTTCTTTCCTCTACGACCGACCGTCCCAGGTCCAACTTGGGTCCTTCCTCTCTGACATCTTTTTCTCTACCTGTGGTGTCCCCCAGGGATCTAACCTCTCTTCCTGTCTGTTCAACCAATACCTGGCACTCCTTGCCCACCGCATCGCCGCTCTCTGTCCCAACTTTCAGTGCTATGTGGATGATACCCAGCTCATTTTAAGGCTAGCCGCGGCCTCCTCCTCTCCTTCCCCCATCTCTGACTGTCTGTCTGCCATCCAGGAATGGTGTGCCACCAACAACCTCTGCCTTAATGCCAGTAAGACTGAGATTCTACTCATCGGCACACCCACTCCCTCCTTCCCAGCAGCTCTCTGGCTGGCCTCTCTTGACCCTCTTCCCACTCCCACTTGCAAGGCTAAAAACCTCGGGGTCATCTTCGACTCTGCACTCTTCTTCTCCCCTCACATCTCTGACGTCTCTAAGAAGTCACACTACCAGCTGCACCTCCTTAGAGGTATTCTTTTTTTCCTCTCCTTCCCCCAGAAGCTCACTGTCTCCAGAGCCCTGGTCCTCTCCAAGCTGGACTACTGTAACAGCCTCTATCTAAATCTGCCTGCCTCCACTCTCCGCCCTCTGCAAATTATCCAGAACAGGACTGCGAGACTTGTCCTTGGCCGTATCTCCCCAGGACTGAAATCTCTGCACTGGCTCCCAGTGGCTGCGAGGATTAAGTTCAAAACCCTCTGAATTGTACACAAGGCCTTCTGGGGTCTGGGACCGAAATACCTTCAACTCTCTCTGCCTAAATATCTCCCTTCTCGAGCTCTTCACTCATCTGCCTCCAACTCCCTTAGGGTCAGTCGCTTCTCCAAGCAACGAGTTGGTGGCAGATCACTCTCTTCAGCAGGGGCCTCTCTCTGGAACAGCCTTCCTGCCTTCCTGAAACTCGAGGAGAACCATCTCCGGTTCCGGAAACACCTCAAAACCTTCCTCTTTGCTTCTGCTTTCTCTCCTCCCCTCCCTTGCTGAATTTCTGACTGAAATTGCACTGAGTACCTGACCACCCTTTTTGTTCTCTGGCCCAGGCCCCGTCAAATACCCACCTGCACTGCCTCCCTGCCAACCCCTGCACTTGGGGACCGTTTTTCTGTATCCCTTCAGTCCCCTACCAGCACTTACGTCTGCATTTCCTTGCACTTGCCACTAGCTGGCTGTTATGTGTCATATTTATTCCACTTCCCATGTACTGCACTTCCCCTCTCCCTTCCCCCTGCGCACTTCTCCTTCCCTGCCCTTCCCATGCACTTGCGCAATCTGAATGACACTTGGCCTAGGAGGATCGTTGTCTGTCCTCCCTTTGTTCCCCCCCCTTGCCTCATCGCGCCTTGAGACACTTGTGTATAGGCGCGTTATAAATGCCATATCATATCATACCATATAATGTGTCATACCGCCTCCGACAGACCGATTGCCATTGAAGAAGAGCATGTTGTTGAAGTACCGACATCCTCCGGTATGCAAAGTTTCATTTTTTTACAATTGTAATGTTTTAATATCATTTTAGCAATATAGATTCAATATGAAAGAGAATAGGTACTGAAGTAAGATTCCACATAAAAATTAATTGACAAAAAGAAATATATTGATAAATGATCAATTTGTACACAGAGGAACTTCACCGTAGACATTGATATTATACTTGCAGACAATTCAAGGATTTATGAAATATTATTTGAAGTGGAAGTGAGCTGTCTGTTGATTCCAGAATAGTTGCTGATGATGAAGTTGGATCTTTATTGAATTGATATATTCATAACAGTGATAAATAGATTTTTTGGAAAGATAATTGAAAAAATGTAAATGACATACCTATGTCAATCTGTCTCAATAAGTTCCAGCCTATTATCCCATTAGCAATTGGCACCCAAGTTCAAGAAAGTTCAAGAGATTCTGCGATCAAATTTGATAGTATATATATACATATATATATATGTGTATATATTTAAACATACACAAATGATGTGTGTTTACTACTCACCTGACTCCTTGTGTGATGAAAAAAAAGTTGAAACAGCATTGGAAAGGAACTTGCAAGTGAGTCTCGGGTGACACTTTTTGGTGAACTTTGATGGTTCGTACAAATCTTCTGAGAAGTGGATGCTGCAGACGCTGAATCGATTATCCCTCACGTCCCCCAAAACATCCTTCGCTCTGCTGCCAATCTCAGATACAGGAAATCCACAATTGACCAATAATGTTTGCATCAACGACCTATCCTTTGGGAAAATTTGCATAACCTTACCTGAGGTTTTATTATGGCTGTTATTCGGGCACCCATAAACAATACACAAAGACATTGCTTTATTCTCAGGAAGATCTATTATAAAAAGTACAAAAAGATGACAAACATTTACAGTATGACAGTGATTGCTTTCTCAAAAAAACATGCAAAGACAAAGAGCTTTAGAGTTTGGCAACTGCCTTGTAAGCTAGCATGACCCCCAATGCTAACCACCAGCTTTTATGTCACACGAAGAAACGCATTACTTGTACTTTGATCATCAATTGTTCACAGAAAGAAAAGTGGGATGGCAAAACATTAGATATTGAAAAAAGACTCTACCATGTGATGTCAGAATTCAAGCTATAATAATACATAGAAAGGTTGATAATGTGGAACCATTGAGAAAGATAAAAAGAAAGAGGGGAGCTGGGAGCTACTTAGATCCTTGATATGTCCTCGAGGAGCCTGGTTAGCTTGACACCAAGAACTACCATGAGCTACTTTTGGCTCCCCAGGCCAACCAATGCAGAACAAACAAACGTATCTGAATTAAACTCTGAATGTTTATTTATAGATTATCCCAAATACACAAACACATCTGTATGACATTTAAAGCACAAGATGTCATAAATAATAGACAGAATGATATCTGTGCATTTTATGTAGAATTTAAGTTTATGCTGGGTCCTCATTCCCCAATGGCAGCTCCTGTCACTAGTTAATGCTGGATTCCCAGGAGCTGCTTTTAGCTCCTGGTTATCCAATCTTAAAAACACACTATAAATGTGCCAAGCCAGAAACGAGAACACCATAATTAACAAGAGCTAAATTACCAGTTACAGTAAAAACCTATGAGGCAATTCTGCAACAAAGATAACAAGCAGTGTGATGTTGATATCCGCTGCAAAGATGTTTTCTTGCTAAGGATTTGAGGTACTTTATAAACACTTTGAACAGTGGGTTTGTATTTGACTGTGTCACGTAGAGGTCATTTTGTTGGTCTCTTTTTTTTAGGGGCGTGGTGGAGTATCAGTACATAGCAATATTTAGGCATGAGTAAAAATGGATGGAGGTGAAGGATTGATGACGTACATTTTCAAAAAAAAATGTGGGCACCTACAAACAACTACTGTGAGCGCATGGCCCAAGCGTGAACTGCCTTCAATAAGGAAGGGGGATGGATCTGGCCATAGCAAGCAAAATGGGCACAGCACCTTGTCAGAGGACAAACAGATATGTTGATCAGAGGGACATGGGCTTCAAAAGGGAATATGGAGGCACTAGGTCTGGTTGGACATGTGGCCAGTATCCCCCATGCTAAAGACCCATTTGAGTTGCACATGGTATTCAACACCTTGTGCGTTCCCATCCACCCACTTCCCTTGTGAGCGCATTATCCAAGTGAGGCCTGCCTTTTTTTTATTGTGATGTGGTTCACAGCAAACCTTGCACAAAATAAAAAATTACACTTTGGTCATACATAACATTTTCACAATAAAAATGTGTAAAAAGGAAAAGCAAATGTTATCACATGAAACAAATTAAGACATAATTTTAAAAATGATATAATAAAGCAATAATTAACTAAATGTTTTCACCCCACATAAATCTAGTACAAAATAGTTTCCGAGATAATTCTGAGTCAAAACAGTCAAGAACTTTATAAAACCTATTTCTAGTCGGATGCAGGTTAGGACAGTCTAAGACCCAATGCCGCAAAGTTTCCACAAACACTGTGGAATTACAAATGTGGCAATTTTTGGGGGGTACTGAGGGTCTTAGAAGAGTTCCAATGTTTAATCCGTTCTCTAGTAGGCAACTGGTTCAGTCTAAAATGCATATAAAATGCTTGTATTTTTTCTACACGGGAATCGAATCAAATACAAGGAGAGATGTTAATTTTTTGGAAGAAATTTAGTATACTCTGAATACAATGAATCTGTTGTTATAGCGTGTCAACATCCAGTCATGCCTAAAGAGTTTGAATTTTACGATTCCAGGGCGATTAAGTAATTCTTCTTCAGATTAACTTATAGAGTCTAACAAATCCTGCATTCTGTGTTTGAACAGGTTTATTGAATAAATAGAAAAGTCCTCGACCATTTTGCTTAAATCGCAGTAAAACAAGTTTTCGGGAGGCTGAATAAACTTAGTATAGTTCAGCAATTGTCTCCATAAATAACGTGCTTGTAAGGATATGAGGGCCAGCTTGTGATGCATAATTGCATTGGGTATAGTTGAGGCAAGACCCAAAACCTCTTTCCACAGTTGGCCATGAAAGGCATTCAAATAGTTGCCGGGGTCAATAAGTGACATGTCGAGCCCATATAGGAGAACTGGCTCTATCTTCATTTGATAGTTTCTCAGTGCAGGGAGAATAGAAAATGTACAAACTCGTGAGAGCAAGCGTTTTGTGTGGGATACAAGAGGGCAGAGCTGGTCTTTCAAAGTTGCTCTCCACATTGCTATAGAGCAGGTATTAGAAAGTTTGTACCCCACATATCTAAGGAAAGTACAAGCTCTACTCGCTTGTCTCCCAGTACCCACCCCATTGCATTCGGTTTAGCACTGCTTGAGAAAATGATATGTTTAGATTTAGATCCATTAGCCCATACATTTTTAACTGTAGCATATTGAAGGAACAGGTCTAATTTGCGTTGCAGGCCCAGGGCCGCCCTATCAAAACATATCAAATCATCTGCAAAGGCTAGCCAATGCAACTTCAAATGGCCTAGCCTCACAGGTGAGATATTGTTGACCTCCCACAACTTATCAATGTCGCTAATGTACACATTGAATAGTGTGGGGGCCAATATGCAGCCCTTCTTTAGGCCAATTTGAGATGAAATGGATCTGGAGAGAGCGCCTTCCCACGTTCTGTGAATTAATAGAGGAGTTCTTATGAAAAAGTGTGATGAGCTGTACCAACTTGCGTGAGACATTGTAATTCAACAGTTCTGTCCAAAGATTAGATCACATTACACAATCAAACACAGAGGACATATCCAAAGATGCCATATAGACAGACCCGGAATGTTGTGTTTAACATTGTAGAGCAAATGAGCCAAAATAGTAGCAGAGAGGGCTATCCCTACGTTTTGTCTAAACACCACTTTAAATCTAGACAGAGTAGACAATTGACGGATAGCTAAGTTAGGATCTCTTAATAAAAGTATAGCAAAGACCTTACTAATGGAGTCAGGTAGGGCAGTGGGTCTGTAATTTCTAAGGTTGCCAGGATCTCCCTTTTTTAAAAATAAGAATAATTATCGATTGTAATCATGAAGATGGAATAGTATGTGCCTCAAAAATGTGGTCAACATAAAATTTTAGGAAAGGGATCCACAAGTCTGGAGCGTTCTTCAGAACAGAAGGTGGTAAAGGTGGCCCAATCAATATCTTCCTCTTTCCATAGAACCAGGAATCATATGGCCCATAGTCGGGTCCTATAGCCCATGAAAGGAGGTTGGCAACTGAAACGTATTCCTACAAAAGTCGACACAAGTAAATTCAGTAATTTGACAACCCATAGAAGAAGGGATACATTTTATGGTTATGTTTATACAGGCCCAAAATTGACGACCATTAGTAGCCAGAGGATGTTGCAACATACTTTGATTGTCTTTCGTGTATAATTCCATTTGAAGGGATTTTACAAAGTTCTTATCATTGACAGATTATTTGTTTTGCAATCTGATAGTCAGTGGATTGTAGTCCCTTAGCTCTCAGGTCGGGAGTTTAATACTGTTGCGCCTGAACCTCTTTGATGCAACAATTTTTTTTTGTTGTTAAAACATTTTATTAATTTTTGCAATAAACATGGATAACATCAGTAAAAGCAACAATGTTTCACATTAATCAGATAGAACCAAATGTACAGAATATCATAAGCATCATAAATAGGTCATACCAACAAAATAACCACATCCCGTGAAACACAATAAATATACCGACAGGAATACACAAAAGACAACACAAAAGACAACACAAACGGCAAGAAAATAAAAAACCCCCACCCACCTTATTCCAACCACTACCATGAATGCCATTTCCATTGAAACAACCCAACCATCACCTCAATCATAAAGAATCACAAACGGACCCCATAGCTTCATGCAGTCCTCTTCCTTATCCTTATTTTGCAAAGAAACCTTATCATATTGTGCCAAAACATGCAACTCTGTCAACCATTCCTCAACCTTAGGCTTCTTCCATGTTTTCCAGATCCAGAGTATTAGCTTAATTGCTATCATTATAGCCCTGTCAATCCAGCAAGTATGTTTTCTAGCACGCCCACATCTATCTTTATGGGCGAGTAAAATTATATTTGCTGCAAATCTTTTCAAAAGTATACCAAAAATCAAATCAATCCTATCAATTACTTTTTTCCAAAATGCCTGCACTCTCTGGCCTTCCCACAGTAAATGCAATATAGTACCCCTACCAGCATCATTGCACCAGCATAAATCATTCAGTTGGAGCCCCAATTTAAACATCCTGGCTGGTGTCCAATACAATCTCCCAACAACTTTCTGTCGAATTAAACGCAAACCCATATCTGCTCCGAGATTCAAATTAACCTTCAGAATATCTCTCCAATCCACCTCAGAAATAACTTCTTGAACATCATTTGACCAAGTTTCTCTTAATCTAGACCATGCTAACTGGAGTTTCACATTGAAAGGCATGAATTGTATGTAAGTACGTACACTATATTCCTGACCTTCTAATAACTTACTAATCTCCGTTTCTTTTTCTCCAATGTAACCATCAGCCATATCTATTCTCATATTGTTCATAGAAGCTAAAGCCAAGTATCTATTCTTTTCACTCCGCCTCAAACCGTATTTACACTGTAATTCCACAAAACTCAACAGCCGGACTCCATCCAACACGTCTGCTAGCCTCAGAATTCCCTTATTTATCCAACTTATCCAACTCAAACATTTATTATCTATCTGCAATGCTTCATTATGCCATAGAGAAGCATCAGGACTGAAGCCGTAGCTCTGCCCATTTTCTCTAAACCACGCCCCATCACCTGTCTAGTTGCCACCACTGGGATTAGTTTCAATCGTTTATTCGGTCATTTTCCCATACTATAGAGATTCCCTAGATCAAATAGTGCACAAATTTCTCTTTCAATGCGCAACCAAATCAGTTCTTTTGTATTCCTTTCTCTAAAGTAATATTAACTTTTTTTTTAAGTATAAAGGCTTTATAATATTTTATCAAATCAGGGTATCGAAATCCCCCATCCTCAACCTTTTGCATCAGTATATATTTTGGAACACGAAGCCTTTTCCCAGGACCCCACAAAGAAGATTGAAAGAGTTTCTCAACTTTGATTAATTGTTTTGTATATAACAATAAAGGGATGGATTGAATAACATATAAGAGCTTAGGCAAGAGGACCATTTCAATCGCATTAATTTTTGCCCATAAATTCAATGTCAATCTTTCCCTCTTAATCAGTAACGAAATATTTGCGGTTACCAAGTCCAAATTATATTGTAATATTTTATTCAATTCTCCAATAACATGTATTCCTAAATACTTGACGCCCCCTGGTGACCACTTACAATTCCACGAGTGCAAAATATTACTTTCACATTGACTAGACAATGGAAAGATCTCTGTTTTTTCCCAATTCACTTTATGCACTGATAGTTCACCCACTTCCTGAAACATATGTCTTATTACATCCCCACATACTTCAGGATTTGCCAACAAAAGAAGCATATCATCGGCATATTATGAAATGTAACTTCAATTGTCCAAACCACAATTCCCTTTATCATCTCACATTGTCTGATGTACGTAGCAAGTGGCTCTAACGCCAAATCAAACAAAAAAGGTGATAACGGACAGCCTTGTCGCATGCCATTTACCAATGGAAATGATTTCAAAATTACTCAATTAACCAATACTTGAGCTCTAACATACCTGTGAATACACTCCACCATCTTCATAAATATTGGGCCAAATCCCTTTTTCATCAATGTGTACTCCAAAAGTTTCCAATTAACCCTATCGAAGGCTTTTTCAGCATCAAAAAAACCAATAACCATATTCGAGTCCTTTCCAAAATGTTCACCAATCACATTTAACACAGTTCTAATATTGTCATAACCATACCGCCCTGGAATGAAACCCACCTGAGACTCATCAATCAGATCTCCCATACATAACTTTAACCTATTGGGCCAAATTTTTGTGAACATTTTCAGATCCACATTTAGCAAAGAAATAGGCCTGTAATTTCCACACTTTTTGTGATCCTTATTAGATTTCGGGAACACATTAATCAATGCCTCTTTCATTGATTCACACATTACTCCTGATGCTATAAATTGATGCTATAAATTCATTATAAAGCTCACACAAAATGGGTGCCAATTGGACATCATATTTCTTATAAAATTCTGAAACTATACCAGGACCTGGTGATTTCCCATCATTCATTTGTGATATGGCAGTACAAACTTTTTTTATTTCTATGTAAAGTATTTCCCTCATCAGTTTGAATCGAAGAAACACAGGTATCAGTTACCAGTCCCCTAAGCTTATTAGCCAATAATTTGCCATTCCTATCACCAAATTCCCAAAACCACTGTTTTGAATAAAACATACTTTTACTCACCATGTTTTGTAAACAAGTCATCAACTCTGCCTTCAATTTTTTTAATTTCATTTTGTTTTGACCCAAGTCATCACTGGCACAAACCCTTTGCAATTTGTTGACTTCCGCCTCTAGATTCCTAATCATTTCCTGGTTCTTCTTCTTTGCATGAGCAGACCTACTTATCAGTTCCCCCCTTAATACTGCCTTAAAACAATCCCAAACAGATTTGATACCAGCCAAATCCATATTATCTTCAAAGTAACGTTCAATAAGTTCATCTAAGCCCTCTGTAACCAAACTATCCTTTAGTGTGCTGGCCTGCATTCTCCATCTTTTTGTTTTGTCACCTACATTATTCAAAACTAACTACAAATCCAATAAAGCATGATCAGAGATGTCCCTTTCTAGTATATTTGTGGTCACTGTCTGGCTATTTAAAGTATTACTAATAAAGAAATAATCAATTCTTGAGTACGAATCATGAACATGTGAATAAAATGAGTATTCCTCTTCACCATGGTGAAGTTCTCACCAAACATCTATGAGTCCATATTTAAATACAAGCGCCTTTAATTCTTCACTAATCTTCTGCAACAATTTTTTAATCAAACTGGTGCGGGAATATTTTACATGTCGAGGTATCATGATCTGAAGTGGTACGCTTTGGACAAGCAGCAATAATTTCATAACATTTCTCAACCATCCCACATGTGGTTGAGTATATATTCCACAGCAGACCCAAGTTGCCAATCTCCTCAATCAAAAGGTTTGTAAATGTATGGCACATATTCTATTATTCCATTTAAGTGTTAATCCACCTCCATCAAGAGAAAGACGATGAAAAAATGTGAAAGCAAAATGCAAGATGAGGTGATCTCCTAATTGTGGATCATGAATATTCAGTGGACCAGTTTTTAGCCTCAAACATGTGGACACAAAGAAATAAACCTTCCGCGAATATAGCAAACATCTGTGCCACGTGAAAATAAGAGTATCACTAGTAGTCGCCGTTTCAAGTTGGGATAATTCCCAATTTGTCAAAACGGAGACCCATACAACTCCTCTATCTTTATATAAAAAGCTGAATGTATGTGGGTGTGAATGTTTGTCCGGCTATACAAATCTACACCCTTGAGCCCACTGCTACCAAATTTTGCATGGATTCCTCATTTGTCTGGGGCAAGATTGTAGTCTGTTTGGATGCAAAACGTAGACACACTCATGTACTGATGCTCACCCCGATTCACTACAGTAGGTACTAGAAGGAGGCAACATCTGCAAAAGTGTCTGAAGCAAAATGTTCGATATGTTGGTTATTCCTTTGAAATGTATTACTACTGTATACAGTTTAAGACTGTTTATTAAAGCATTTTTAAAGGGAATAAAAACAAGAATTTTAACTTTTTTTTATCATGCAATCCCAAATATGGGAAATGGCAAGGTTACAGTTTACTTAAGTTAATTCACAAGAAGACAGCACAAACAATCTTTCTTGGACATTTTCTCAAAGGTGCTGAAACCATTAAGTGACTGAAAGATGCCGCACAAAAACAAAAAACACTTGGAAAAGCTCCACCTGATGCAAAGTGAAAATAAATATCAAGAGCTTCTGAAACACAACAACAAACAGCAGCACGACTTGCTGACCAGAGGACAAGAGCAACTCTCTCCAGAGCAAATGAGATGCCAGGGCAAACTGAAGCAAGACTTGCTGACAAGAGGAGAAGAGCAACATCCTCCAGGGCACGAGACACCACTCGATCAGGACACGGGCAACGCCGGGTAACCAAGCTAGTTAATGCTAATATGGGAAGAGTGGGGTGTAACAAAGGTTGCATTCAATTAAGAACCTTGCACACAGTTTGACTTGAAGTCCCTCCACCCCCAATTATAGAGTGGCTGTGTCTTTTCAATAACCAGGACTCAAGAGCTCAGACAGAACCAAGTGAACATACTTGACTTGGAAGGATTCCAGTACAAATTTACCAACAGTACTTGAGAGTGTGTTGTGTTAGAAGTAATACCCACAGCCATTAGACAATCTGAAGAATGGATTAGTTTGGTTGTCAAATTTGAAGTACTATCTATGGCTATAGTCAGACCCCCACTCGGTCGACCCATGTCGGCTCGTGTGGCTGGAGTGGTATAAGTCAAATAGCCCTTCATGTCAAAGTGAGTGGTCATCTTCATTTTTTGAAACATAAGAATGTTAACAGTACTCATGATATCATATGATATGATGTGTTATGTTATTGTATTTATACCGCGCCAAAGCCCATAGGCATCCAGGCGCAGAGAGGCAGATAAGTAGAAATTATGACTGCAAAGGACTCATTCATGCTGGTTGAATAAGACCTTTTTCAGCTGCTTTCTAAACGCAAGGTAGTTCTCAGTTTTGCGTAGCTCTACTGGTAAGGCATTCCATGCCTCTGCTCCCTGGATATGAAAGGCCCGACCGAGTCCACAGGCTCATTTAACGCGATGTGATTCCAACAGGGAGGCCTCGGCTGATCTCAGATTTCTTTTTAGGATGGGAAAAATCTTTCAGGTAAGCTGGGGCATTTCCGCATTTGTGGCATATGGACAACAGTTTAAACTGAATACGGGCTGCCATTGGGAGCCAGTGCAGCTTTTTTCTTTCTGCTGTTGTTGGTTCAAAATGTTTCATCTGAAAGATGACACGGAAAGTGGCATTCTGGATTTTCTGCAGTTGTTGGTTGTCAGACTTGTTAGCACCTCCCAGTAGTGCATTGCAGTAAACCACACGCGGGAGGATCACTGCTCTCACAAGTTTAATACAGTTCTCTGTTGAGACCAATGGCGCTACCTGCCGAAGCACCTTGAGATGGTAATTGGTACTTGTAGTAATGGCTGTTACATGGGCATCATGATCCAAGCTTTCTTCCATAAAGGTGCCAAGAATCTTAATCTTCTGCACAACCTTGATCTGGCTGCCGTCAATGATGAAGCTGGCCTACCCCTGACCCAGGTTAACTCAGGCCTGCTGGGGACCGAACAACATGAGTTCGGTTTTAGCCGCATTCAGACAGAGCCAGTTATTTGACATCCAGCATTTGATAGTCTGATATACGGCGTCCAACACCTGTTGATCCTTCTCATGATCCCTGGTGATCTCCAGAAACAATTGGAAATCATCAGCATAATTGCAGAAAAATGTGTCCAACAGTTCCAGGTCATTGCACAAAGGGAGGATAAAGATATTAAATAACACGGGAGAAAGGCAGGCCCCCTAAGGCACTCCACAAGTTATTTCTACCTCGGATGCACTGTCGCCTCAGTGGACTCGCGAGTGGCGGCCGTCTAGGAAAGATCTAAGCCAGGTAGTTGCCTCCATAGAGAGACCCCCAACAGTGGCCATCCAGTCAAGCAACATTTTATGATGTAGCAAGTCAAAGGCTGCCGATAAATCCAAAAACATCAGCAGCTCTGACTTGCCATGTTCCAACTGCGAGAGCTTGTATGTCTGTAAGTCAAGAAGTGCACTCTCAGTGACGTGGTAGCTCCTAAAGCCTGACTGTTTCCCATGCAGTATACTGGCGGCCTGGACATAGGGTTGTAACTGTATCGTGACTGCTCTGTAATTTAACTTGAGAAAAAACAAAGTATTTGTAATTGGCCTCAGATTCGCTGCATCTGTGGGCTCTAGTCCCGTTTTTTTTAACAGCGGTCTGACTGCTACATTCTAAATGGATTGGGGAATGACACCATTTTGAAAGGAAGGATTTACGTATCTACAGAGAAAGGGAGCAAATAAGTCCTTATGTTCTAGTATGTATTTTGAAGGGAGCAGTTCTCCTGGGCAGTTAGTAGGGTGCATAGTTTTATTAAGTATGTCATGCATTTCTGCCACAGTAGATTCCTTGAATCTGAAACCAGTAAGCAAGTCTTGTTGGATTAGGGTTTCAGATTCCTGATCTATCAGGTTCTTTAAGGAATTGACACAGGCTTCTTTTGTCTCGGTCTGACTAAGGTTAGATATAGTTGCTAGTGGCGAAGATGTTAGAGAGTCCTCCTTTATTTTATGTTGTGCTTTCAGTAATTTATCAGCAAATGCTTTCTGCACTCTCTTGCAGTCGTCAATTGTGGGTTTAATAGATGGACTAGAGGCAATGGATTTTTCCCCAAGTCCTGAAAAGTCGAAAGAGTTCTTTCGTCTGATCCTCAGCCAAATTGATTTGATCATTATAGAAGTTTTTTTTTGCTTCAATGATCTTATTCTTGTAGTGTCTCTCTTTGGATTTCCAGGCTGACAAGTTGAAGAGTTATCCTTTCGCCATACATTTTACACCTGTCTTTTATTGGCTTTAAGTTTTGCCAACGCTGGGGAGAACCATGTGTGGCCATTGGGTAAATCTCTGACAGTTTTAACTTTCAGAGTGGCGTGCTGATCTAGCATCGCTGTGATCTCCTCATTTTGACTATTAATAAGAGTCTCTGTACTGTCAAGGTCATTAGTTTTAATCATCAAACCCTGTATACAAGTGGCGAAAATGGGGGCAGTGAAATCTTTAAAGTTCTGAGTTTTAGCCATGCGTGCAGGTTATGTACTCTGTGTACCTTACCAGGGAGTTTCAACAGGCACGAGACAAAGGAATATTCTGACCAGATGCATGGAGTGGTAATAATGCTCTCGATCGTATGTTTCCACTACCAATCCAGTCAAGAAGATGACCCCTATTATGTGTGGGTTCTGTATTATGGACTGCGATATGGTGGGTTTTCAACATTTTTCCAATTCCAGTGCTTTTTATATCCTGTTTGTCATGTTTCCAGCGATTAAAGTCACCAAGGATGACCAAGGCTGAGTTAGGCGTTAGCATAGGTGCAACAATATTAACTATGTCATCATTAAAACCATCTGATTCCCCTGGTGGCCGGTAAAGTAGTACCAAATTCATGCTATGATTGAAGTTGGAGATCAATTTACCATGAATAATATCACTACCGGCCCACTCAATTTTAGCCTCATAGAACCCCAGCAGTTTTTGTTTTTACATATAATGGCCTGGCCACCCCACCTCCTATAACTCCCTCTCGATGTTTCCTGAAGAACACGTAGCCCGGGGGGAGGGGGGAGGGGTCGCCTGTTCTATGGTGGGGCCGTGAGCTTCAGTGAGCCAGGTTTCCATGAGGCATATGATGTCCGCCCCTTGCTCCTGGATGCAATCGTGTACGTCTATGGTATGCTTCACTAAGGAATGAGTGTTCAATAGTGCCATGGTGAGTTCAGATGGTAAACTCTCTTTCCCCAATACAGGTTTCATTTTGTCAGCGCTAGGTGACTTAATATCCTTATTACTAATCATAGTATTATGATCTAATGTGGTACTGGGAGTTATATGTGTAACCCCTAATTGAGTGGTACCTTTGGTAATCTTATGTATTTGCTCAGTGTACAACACATCGATAGATTGCCTTTTGTGCTTACCTTCCTTTTGTGCTTGCGTAGCTTCCATAGCCTCAACAGTGGTTGTGGTGAAACAGAGCATAGGAGGTACGCCTGCACGTATGTGAACGGACTCGCACAGACTTGCTGGTTCCGTTCATGCCGGCGCGTTCGCGCCTGGGGACGGAAGAAGTAGGGCGCGAGAACTACAATCCTTCTGGGGGATGTAGTTTTAGTCTCGCTTACACGTGTGTGCCGAGTGAGAGACTTGGATTCAATTCACATGCGTAGGCATAGCAAAGTCAGGCAATGTGGCATTTATAACGCGCCTGTACACAATTGTTTCCAGGCGCGACAAGACAAGGAAGGGGAAACAAAGGGAGAACAAAATAAATATCTTACTAGGTTTTGGGGGCTGCCACAGCAGGGGGCGCCTTGGATGGCTGATTTAAAGGGCACGCCAACCAATGGGAGTGCAGAGGGAGGGAGCAGGGGGGCCAACAAACAAGGAAGCAACCGGGAAAAAGGGAGGGAGGAGCGGGCATCCACACGCTCTGGCGCGACAATAAACGATTTACAAATTTACAACTTACTGTGACACAAAGAACCAACCGGTCCTCACCACAGCAGAAGTTGACATTGGCGTTGCCTGATGATCGTGGGGTTTTCGAATTGGAAAACATTCTATTCAAATTAGCCAACCCACATACATTACATAACAACACATTGATCAAGGAGTGGTTAGGGTTGAGTCAACCCCTCTCTTAAAACAGCAAACATTTTTAATGCCGAGTCAACCCAAGACCAATCTTAATCCTCTTTGAAAATGTTAGCAAGTTGAACTACTGAGGTATCAGAACAGTGAGCATCCGAATTAATATAATTTCTGTCTATCTCCCTTATTATCATCCTTTGCAGAGAAGTGGATACACAAAACGTAGCTTTTTAAGATGATTTGATTTCATGTAAATCAAAACCCAAGGAATGTAAGTTGGAGCGCTGATCCAAACCATATTAGACACAATGTCTGAATGAAAATGGCACACCATACGATTGTTGTTCAACAATGGAAGTGACATTAAACCAATGTCCTCAGAATGTAGGGATCTCAAAGGAGGAATCTGTTGAAAAAAATCCAATACTTTGGTCCTATACATAGGCATCATGGCATTCATTTGAATGTTTCTTTCCCAACCCAAAATCTTAGAAGCAAAACTTTCGTGTTGAGCATGTGTCTGACCATTAGGGTGGAATGTATGCATAGGCATTGCTGCCGATTGTCGGGTAAATGTTTGTTCAGGTAACACACCCGACCTAACTTCTGAGAAAGATGCCGAGTAAAAGTTGCAGATCCAACATTATCAACATTAGAGAACTCCATGTCCCTACAAAATCTTTAAAAAGTTGTTTCCAGGGTAACAGAGTTGTCCAATGTTGACGGTAGAATCAGTTGAGGGGGTGCTGGATACCCCACCGCATTTTCTGTTGACTTTTCTGATGCCGATGGACAGAGGTTGAAACTCTTTCCTAACAGGCCAAGTGACTGAATTTGGAACCTCGGAACAGAGGATCTGAGCATAAGTAATCCCAGAGGGCATAGATTCAAGTGTCTCTCTCAGAGGCGAGAGCTACAAATTATTGAACATTTCAGATGTTGAACACAGGGGGATACGGTCTTCCGGTTTCACGGATTTAAGATTAGATGATTTGTTCATATTAAGCGCCACCGCAATACAGGCGATAGAAACGATGGAGTCAGTAATAGGTATATTAAAGTCTGCAGGAGGGTCAGCTGCCTGTGAGTTACTGCGGAGAGCTGTCGCCATCCTCTAGGAGGAATCCTGGGATATAGCAGGATCTCGTTCACAAGGTTGGACTTCATTTGCCGCTGAGGCCACAAGAACACAGAACACTCGGCTCACTCCTCTGGGAACCCAGTATTCATAGCAAGCTGCCGCCTTTCAGATATGGTAAGTGAAAAAAGACTCAGCGTCACTCCTGACGCCGAACTAATGTATCGTAGAATGCCCACAACACAGAACACTTGGCTCACTCTGCTTGCTCCACTGGGAAACCAGTATTAGCAGCAGGCCACCTCCTTTCAGGTATGGTATGTGAAAAAAGACTCTGCTTCACTCCTGACACCGAAACAATGTATTGCAGAGTGCCCACAACAAAGAACACTCGGCTCATGGTATTCAATGCCTTGTGCGTTCCCATCCACCCACTTCCCGTGCAAGTGCATTGTCCAAGTGAGACCTGCACTTGAGAGGGATGGATATCACTGTAGCAAGTGGAATAGGTCTGGCACCTTGTCAGTGGACACACAGATATGATGATCGCAAGAACAGGGGCTTCAAAGGGGAATATGGAGATACCAGGTCTTAGGTGGAAAATTGTCAATACATGCAAGAACACGTTGAGTTGTACAACCAGTAGAGCCTGCTGACCCAAAACACACAGCATGGAAAAAATTATAACAGTGCATTGATAAGAGAGAATTCTCTGGAAAGATTTTCAACAAGTGTGATTGGAAACGTATTCATGGCAGTAGCAATGAACTTTGTTTATCTTGATGGTGTAGCACGCTGTTTTTATTAGTTTACTTGGTGATGTTTGTATCTTGGACAATCACTTTCATTCACGTTTTATGAAATTACTTCATTGCTTTTATTTCTTAGGACTGTCAAAGTGTAATGATTGTTAACATTTAATAAAGGTCTTGTCATCCTAAATAAAATCTTATGCAATTTTGACTACCTGAAACAAATGAATAATAAGAGTAAGAAAAGCAATTGCCCTCATAGTGCCAGTATTGAGTATTTGGTAATGCCACTTCAGGGTTTATTGATATTAATTATTTGTATCGCGCTCGTACACAAGTGTTTCAGAGCGCGACGAGGCAAGGGAGGGGAACAATATCCCTTGTATGTTGTTGGGGAACATATTAGAAAACTTGAAATGAAGTACACTGACTTTAAATACTCACAAAATCAAGACTGACAAATTGTTAGATACATATATTTTTTATTGAAACTTAGATATTTTAATAAAAACTTAATTTTCTTTATAACAATTTCAAAGGAACATACACACTACAAACTATACAGATCTGGTAATTGCACTGCCTGTACAAATCCTGTGTGTTGTCCAGAGCCACTGGGAAATTGCTGATAGATGGCTCGAATGACACAGACAGGTATGGCACTTCGAACGCGGAATCACAATCTGCCATGAATCTACAAAGTAAGCACTCTATCAGCCACAAGACTGTACCATCTGTATAAAAGATAGAGAAATGGTTTTGTTTAATTAATCGAATAATTATATTCATCATGTTTGGCATATCCTTGAAAAAGTAAGGCATTATTAAGAATTCAAAAACATACTTTGTGAGTAAAGTAGTCACAGTCCAAGGTTTTCGAAATAAGGATATTATAAAAATGTATGCTCGCTTTGGAAAAAAAAAATAGGAAGATCATTTGGTCATAGCTTGTAATTGACAAAAAATACTTTTTTATAACTCACAAAATAGAAGATGGAATCGTTTAGCATGAACAAAGAATACATTTTTCAATATATCAAAACATATATCGTGAGTGAACCAATGATATCACAATGGGCTTGAACACCATGAAAGGATATAGTGCAAGTTTGGCACAGATAAAACGGATAGACACAATGCTTACTAATTGCTAAGAGTACAAGGGTGAACTATTGCAATAAGTTTATGTATCTGCACCATCAGCATTCTCAACACAGATCTTGTAAGGCAGGCTGCCCTGAAGTCTTGCATCTGGGTCACGCATAGTGGTGCAGTTTCCTCTTCAGCTATGTAGGCCAAGCAGCCAGAGTTTTCTTGGCAGCAAAAGTTCTCCAACAACATTGGCATTACCTCACACCGATGGTATGTACACCAAGTGGAAATGTCTTCCATCCGACGAGGATCAGGATCCTGCGAGCGATCGTCATGACTTTTGCTGGATTCACCACCATTTTGTTGACTTTATCTCTCACGTGTTTCCTCTACGGTATATTCAGGCTCATAAAGGTATGGTCGAATCACGGCCATAATTATTGGGGATTGAAGAAGTAGAAAAGCAGCTGTGGGAGAATAAATATATGTTGTAATTTGGATAAAATAATACATTGATTTTTGATTTTAAAGTGGCATGTATATGAAAATGATGAGAAAAAACAGACATGTTATAGAAACCCATAGTGCAAAGACAACGGGAATAGGCAAACATTTGGAAAGTACTCATTAACACATGAAAACAACAACCAATGTAAATATACAATGAATATCTGGTTTAGCAAGCAAGGTTGTCAATTATGTAATAATTATTGAAAGTCAAAGCACCTGTAGGGAAAATTAATTATACCTAGTGTTAAGTACTTTTTGTTGGTTCTTAGTTGTTAGTTATCTGAATAGAGCAAAACAGAATCATGGATGCTCGGAATGAAATAGACGTGCGCGAAGGCGAAGGCAGAAGAAGCTGCAATGTTGTCTGACCTGAAATGATTTCTAAATATTTATCGAGCAAAGAGGCATCTTGGAATTTACAAGGAGGCATGCCAATAGATTACGCACAGAGGACGTTAGAATGATACATGCGCTGGCGTTGTGATAAGGGGTGTAACCATCTAATGAGGTCAGCTTGATGGGCGGATGTTATGATTTAATGCCACAAGGGCACTTGAACTTAGGGCGATTGATCAACGGATAATATTATCACAAGATGGCGGTTCCCAAGCCATGCGGTTTGCATGTTTAAAGGTCAGAAAATAGACGGTAAGAAGCATTGGAAAAGAGTTCTGATCGATCGAAATATGCTCAAAAGACGTGCCCTTTCCATTGGGCCAATAAAATTCCTGAACGAACTTCTCCTTTCAAAAACCATTGAAATTCAGCAAAACAAATTCTTAGAGTTGTTTTGGCTGCAAAGATTTCTAAAGCAACCATAACCTTGTCACTGTCTCTCGCTCTGATATGCTCCTCTATCCTATCATCTCCTTCACTTCCTTTTTATCTGCTTCCACCAGCACCTCTACTTCACCCCTCAGCTCCTGTGTCACCTCATCTTCTCTTTGCTATTCTCTGCATGTCCTCCCCACTACAACTCCACTGTTAGCACCTGCTCTCTCTCTCTCTCTCTCTCTCTCTCTCTCTCTCTCTCTCTCTCTCTCTCTCTCTCTCTCTCTCTCTCTCTCTCTCTCTCTCTCTCTCTCTCTCTCTCTGTCTCTCTCTCTCTCCAGGGACGTCATTTCACCAAAATGCCAGGGGTAGCAGAAGTGACATCACATGACCCTTGACCTCTGATGACATCACAGGAAGGGATGTCATTTGTCACCACCCCGAGGTGACTTCATGGGAAGTAATAGAAGATGACCTTTCACCCCTTTAATGAGTACAGCAATTATTGTATATAATTCCAGAAAGACAAATTATTTGTTATTCCTATTCTTTCTTACTTATGGTCACTGCTCAAAGTATTACACTTGTGGAACCCCCCTGTTTTTTTAAGATGCCTCAACAAAAACTTCAGCCACTCCAGAAACAAAGAGCCAAATGGCATTGGAAACAGCCCAGGAGCTTCAATGTAAAAAAGAAAAATGTTTTTTTTTCTTCTAGGGGTAGCAAGGGAGACCCCAGGGGTCGCAGGTGCGACTCCAAAATGACGTCCCTGCCTCTCTTGCTCTGATCTTCTCGCCACCTTCTCCTCACTCCTTAGCTGCTTCATCACCACCTCATCCTCATGCAAGAGCATGCTCTCCTCGAGCTCTGAACTCCCAAACCTTCCTTAAATGCCTGTCCTTTTTTAATATCTCAGATGGTCAGCCACCTGGCAAAGCATTGCTTGAATGACTTCTGATCGGGATTGTCATAAACGAGCTCTGTTAGGCCAGCTTGCACTGAAACTAACAAACCCTGAGATACGCTCACCTCCACGACCTGAGGCTTTCCCTCAGCTTGCCACCATCTTGCTTTCATCTGGATGTTGTCAGCTGCCGGGGCTACTCTGCAGAGACTCTGTGTCGCCCCACGCTCCAACTCCTTGGAGGTAGGTATTTGGTTGTGCATTCCAGGAAATGCTTTGTGAGCTCTTGAAAGGCACACTTGTGGTCCTGCAAGAGTGTGGCTCGTAAGCACTGGCTTTGGTTGAACATGGAAGCTACGGTTTCCCTATTCAGATCTCGGTTGCAGACCTGTGGAAAGATGTAGAAGAAAGACTTAAGTCCATTCACCACATTTCTCTTTGGTCTCAATCTATTCGGCCTTGTTTGTTGAGTGAAAGAACCACTTGAAGATGGCATATTGATGGAGTCTGAGCCTATCTAACAAAGACCTTTCCCATTGACCGATGTAACAAGGATTACCTGACTACGGTTGGCAGGGGTGGGTGGACAGGGAACCAAAAGAGGCACTCGAAATAGTTTTCAAAGTGGCCCCATAATACACATTTTAGCAAACCCAACCCTTTTCCTAAAATTTGAAAATATAATAGGTTACCACACAAAAGAGGCCAAGGTCCAGAGGCCTACTGGAAACCAGTCCACCCCTGAAGGTTGGGTCCTTCCCCAGGGTGTTAAAGGGATACTCAGTGCTGTAAGAGAAGAGTACATATGATGTAGAAGACTGGTAAAAGACTACTCCTTTGAAGCCACGTGGGTGCTGGGCTGTCCTTTACCTTCTGCACGGCTAGATTCATTTTGATTGTACGTGTTTGACAAGTTGCGCCAAATATACAAGGCAGCGTAAAAGTGCTCTTCCTATCGGGAGCAAACAAAGCCACAACTACAGAGTGGCTTTTGCTGACTCTTTAATAAGTGACTGTGAAAGTATGTGTACTTTGAATGCCTCTACTCATGGTGCCTTGAGAAAGAACATTGCCCACAGAAACCTGTTGGATGGTTTGATATTTAGGGATTGGTGAGGACACTGTGTCGAGCGAACCAAAGAAAATTACTCCAATTGCATTTTTTCACGCTCTGCAGCTTTACTGTGTGAATGTAACACCATGGCCTATCACTTTATGCACTTTCACTCCAAACCACATCACCATGTCACATCACATAATGCCCTATCATGTCCCATCACATTGTCCTCAGGCCACATCACGCCCTGTCACACAATTCTTCACCTAAACGCACATCACCTGTCATGTTACACCACACCCATCTCACCACACCCCTCGGGTCAGGCTCTGCCCATCACGCCACTCTTCATCACCTCACATTGGAGCTCATGTTCGTGTATTACGTAGCAGGATTGAAAGGCGTAAAAGCCTTGAGTAAGGCTTTAACGCCTTTCAATTACGCAAACCACATTTTCATGCATGTGTATGGTGGAGAGGCGGGGCAGAACGCAACTTGCCTTTCCGCTGCCTCCCTTCCTTCTCCCCACCATACAAATGCTCCAGCATTTATGCCAGATTGGATTTTCATGCCGGGACAAATGCTGGAGATCCCTTTGGGGTCTGCCAGCTCTATGCACAATAATCAGCATGTCTCCTGTTCTCACTTATGCATAGGCTTTGTGGTTGCTCACATAACCTATTTCAGACCTGCCCCAGCTCCCACAGTCTGAGGCATAAAAAACCCTGCCATCTTGTTAAAGCCCCAGTGTTCTGTCTGCCAATGCTGTGTGTCATTTTCTTTGCTTGCTGTCACTATATGCATGTGGGACTATGCATGCTTGGTCTGTGCTCTTTTGCTGGCTGCTGTGTGTTTTCCATGGGGTTTTGCTCCATGATACATGGCGGGACCTAAGCCCTCGAGGTGTAATTGTTTTTTTATAATGCGCTTAATACTGAGAGGTTTCTAAGCGCGGACCCGGGGATCAAACCTGCATTGCTCCGCGTGGTCATACTTTCAAGTTAAGCGCGTTGCCCCTGAGCCATCCTCCCGAGACAATGTGGGACCATCAAAGTCTATCTCTGCAACTAGTTTGTGGACGGGGGCTGGCTTTCTTTGAAAATCACTGTATGTTGTAATCTCTTTCCTTGGGCTCTTTTTCTCCAGGATTTTCCCTCCAATATTTGCCTCACATGATGATAGTACTGGGCACTCTATCTAATGTCTCATCAGTTTTCACCTTGGGAGACACTATAGTTATTTGTAGAACTAGCCGCATAGCTCAGGATGGGGTCCGAAGAGGTGACTGGGTAATCCTCCATTTGTCACCCCCAGGAGTTGCATCGCACAGTGGCCACAGGGTTTCCCACTCCCTTCTATGCTGCTCCAGAAGTGACCCATAGTAGTAGTAGAAGTAGTTTATCATTTATAAAGTGCCTTTATCCCATTAGAATGCCCTCTATACGCTTGTGGGGAGAACACCCTCGGAGGACTGAAGTCCAAGGTATGGGAACATTGTGGGAAGGGTTAGAATGCATGCGTGCATTTGGCCAAATAGAAAAATGGGTGGGGTGGCAGATCCCCAGTAAGCTAACCATGATGGCCAGGCATGTGGATGGGTGCTGAGAGGTGCTCAGGAGAGTGCGCAAGTGCAGGAGACTTGTTATGTGTCCAGCTAGACCGAATTTTGTGGTGGGGATAGCTGCATTCTACCTTGAGCATCACTTGGCATTTTACTTCGACGTGCCCGTGGAATCGGTTTGCCCGGTCTGCTCAGAGATCATACTTTGCCTTGTGTTTCTGGGATATACTGGGCAGGCACAAACAGGTTTCTGGTCTAGGTGCCATGAAGGTAAGCATGAAGTGGGGAAGGTTTGTCAGGTTGCGGAAGAGAAGAGCCAGGTTTAGATTCCTTCCTGAAGGAGAGGTGATGCTCTTCGTGGTGGAAGAGGCCAAACACTCTTTACCCCCTCTTTTCCGGAACCTAGTAAGAGGTTCCTCTGTGCCCTCTAGGCATTTTAATGTTCCTATAGAGCTTGTTCTCACTGCCATTGTAACGTTCCAGATGGATACGATTATAACGGTGGCTGTTTGTATGCAGAACAATGGCCCAGAAACTGCTTTGCTTGAAAATGTGTTGACTTACGAATGGTGTCTCTGGGACCAGACCTGGCAGCTGCTGTGATCACCTAATTAAGACCAAGAAAGGCCAGCCTGCTAAGGGATGCACTTCCACAACATAAGGACTGCCCAAAGTCCTAAATGGGAAGCAGGGGGCACCGCTACTCAGCTGTCTGAGACAGACTCTGTGGTCTATCCTGCTCTTGTTAGAAAGGCTGTTGAGAGGTTTGTAGGAGCTGTGGTGCCTGAACATGGGTAACCCACCTGAGCAGCAAGAGTTGCTTGGTGCAGGAGGTCCTAACAGCGCAGACTTCTGGGGTGGGGTGTGTGTGTGTGTGTGTGTGTGTGTGTGTGTGTGCGTGTGTCTATCTGTCCATCCCTCTCTTCAGGGAATGATATGTGAGGCCATGTCCCAGTTTTCAGTGGTAACCTCAGAGGAACACTGATTGTACCAGGAGGCTGTCTACTTCATAGTGGGCCCACTGACTTTGAAGCTGGGACCCACAGACGGCGGGTTGTATACAAGCATCAGGGACTCCTCCTGTTGGAGGTAACTCATAGTGTGCCTTTTTGAGATCACCTCTAAGTGCAGAACCATGGAGAGGTTTATCCACACTTCTACTGGTCTCCCATGGGTGCCCAGAGAGGTTACTCTGTCTTGCCCACTTATCAGCTGTCGGGAGAAACTGCCCCTATTTCCACTGCCATCGGTTGGGGTTCATTTTGAACAGGTAGGGATCAACGTTTCTGGTCTTCTTGACCCACTTACAACCTCTGAAAACAGATTTTCAGTAGTGTTCAACTATGCAACCATGAGTCCGTGACCATGAAGTCTGTCATGGTCACAGCTGTTGTTGAGTTCTCATTCTCACCAGAGTATGCATCCCCAAAGAAGTTTCAAATGAGGGTTCAAACTTTGTTGTTTTAATTGATGGCTATGTGGAAAGAATGTTTTCTAACATACGTTCTCCACCTCTTACCACCCCAGACCAGTAGAATGGTGAAGTGCTTCAACAAGTCATGCAAAAAAGATGCTACAGAAAGAGTTGGGTTCAGTTCCTTTGAGTGCCTTTGTGCAACCCTGCGAGGGCCCCCCTTGCCATGGTGAAAGTATAATGGCAGATTAACCGCCGAGGTCCAACCCCCGATATTGTGAACTATGACTTGTGCCTCAGAAAGAAAACTCATGCAAAAGGGAAAGGATATCCTAAAAGCAAAGACATCACTGCTCAAAGAGTGGCATGACTTGCAAGACATCTCGGGCTGTTCTCCTACAGGTTCACAAATAGTATCATGCTAAGTCTAGGACTTTAGGAAATAAGTGGACTGGCCCCTACACGTTCATCAGACAGACAGAGGATGCCAGCTACTTGATGAACATGGGTAACCTCAAGGATCTCCAAGGGGATTTCCATGTCAACATTACCTCTGGTTTCGGGACATGGCAGCAACGCTCCTGGTATTGGAACATGGCCAGGCAAAGAGTGGTCTCCTGATAGACCTTCCCCAGGGTAATCCCACAGATGTATCAGTGGAAGGAGTGAACCTCTTCACAGTGGACTGTTAGGGAGAATTCTCAGAAATGTGCTAATACCCTCCACCTTGGAGACCCCCAGCAACGTTGCTGGATTTTGAGGACTTGATGTTTTTAACCTGGAGAGAGGGTGGCACTTTTTACCCACTCTCTCATGTATTTTAATGTGATTTTGTACACTGTGTTTCTTTTGGTTGTGGAGACTGACAAACTCCATAGGATCGTCTTTTACATTGGGCCTCATTACGACCCAGGCGGTAAGGGGTTTACGGCAGCGTAAACAGCGCCGACCCGTACCGCCTGAGTACGAGGTCCCTTAGCGCCATGGCGGATTTAACACCTGCTTTTAGCAGGTGTTAAAATCCATGGCGCTAAGGGACCATGGAGTTAATTACGCCACCGTAATTTACGGTGGCGTAATTAACGCCTTCCCCACTCCCATTATGCCCTATGGGGCAAAAATGGGAATGGGGAAGGGTAAATGGGGATTGGGGACTTACCGCCCCGCCAAGGTCGGAATGGGGCGGTAAGTCCGCCAACCACCATGGCGTAAACGTAGTTTACGCCATGGTGCTAAAGTCACGGCCCAGGCGGTAACTTACCGCCTGGGTCGTAATGAGGCCCATTGTGTCACACAGCACCTTCTGTGCAGTGACACAGGGAAGTCTTCGAGATTTCCCAAAGGTTTAACTACCTTCTCTGGGATAAACTACTGTTTCCCAGAGCAGTAAAGTGAAATTGACTTTACTTAGCATTGTAACTTGCTAGACCCAGCACACCCTATTTTACAATAGCGTGCTGGAGGGGTTACCTAGTATGCCCTTTGTCTAGCTGCTCATGTAACATTTTTTATGTTACCCTTTTCCCACTGAATGGCTGGTGGCAGTGGTTTCGTTTGAACTACCATGGTGTGTATTTACTGCAGGCTGCGTTCGCAGCTACAGTAAAGCACCCACGGGAGCCATCTTTGTCAAAATGGTCCCCAGTCTTCTTTTTTCACCATTTCTTTGTGGAAAGCTCCTTCTTGAGATGTACTCTGTGCGCCAAACCAGGTTTGGTCTCTTTGTTCATTTTAGCCTTTGGCGCGATTCACGAGTGAAGCCTGCCTCTGGCTCCAGAGTGTCTGGGGTAGGCACGAAGTTAGGGAGGCACCCGAAACTCCCTGTGCTTAGTCTCCTAGGAGGCCCAAATGCACTCTGTGGTGTGGTGGGTGATTGATAGCTAGGATGGAATGAAAGGGAGAGGACTGAATAAAAGGCATGTCTTTTGGCTTGGAAGGCAGAGTCGACCACTGGACGAAGGAACTGAAGAAGAACTTCAAGAGGACGCCTGCTGCAACTCCTGGACCGTCGGTTTGCCCGGTGAAGCCCTGCTGCAGTGACGAAAAACACCAAATTCGCATCGACAGAGAAGCCCCTGCAAGGATGACTTCTCCTTTTGAGTTGGTGGGACCAATCAACTCCAAAGTAAGCCACTTGGACATCGTTCTCGGAGCTGGTTGAATTTCCACAGAGTTGCTTCTGGAAACCGTATAGCCAGGGAGAGGAACACCAGATTGTGTGTGTTGCTTTTAAGCTGGCCTAGCTTTTGGAAGATCCTCCGGACTCCCAAGAAGCAGGACTGACCGAGCCTGAGCCCTCTCAACAGAGTGCGGGACCCCAGAAGCAAGTAAAGTCCATCTCGACAGCCAGGAAGCATAGCCTTGCTATTTGCGGAAGACGCAAGGAGCTGAAACACTGAACATCCACTGTAAGTGAAGTTTGCCAGTTGCGTGTTCTGACCATCCTAGTGCATTGCAGGAATCCCCCAACGTACTCCCTCTTGTTGCCACGATTGAGGCTCAGGAACAGTTAGATCTGCAGAGCTGCACAGGAACAGAAGTCATCAGCTGAATCTTTTTCTTCATTTCTAAGGTACTGTAAAAAGTCTGAGAGAATTTACCTCTTACTGTAGAGTGCTTGCAACTTCTACAACTCACAAGTCTAATCAGCTTGTGGCCGTACATTTGATTCTTCTTTTCATCAAAGACTCCTAAGAACTTGTGCAAAGACTTTTCCAGTTACTTACCAGAAGTGCTTCATCCTATACAAGACTTTTGCCCATTGACTTTCGCTTAGCCTATTGAATTGTATGACTCTTCTTGGAGGATCCAAAAGTATTTGCCTGTCTAGGAATATTTGTGGTCTCTTGTTGTTCTAGTAACCTTTTACTTTTGCCAACTTCTAAGAGTATTCTAAATGCCAACAGTAGGATATTAATGTCCCCAGCACCCTCGTTATGGAAGTCACCTGTGGGTGTAGGTTGTGTCTCTGGGCCATCCCAAAAGGGTCTTTACTGATTTAGAAACCAAGAGTGTACAGTATTGAAGTGTATTTGTGTGTTACTATTATATTGCTCCCTTTTGAAAAAGGCTTATTCTATCTGACTGATAAATACAATAATAATTGTTTATGCAAGACACCTTGAGTGTAAGAGTTTATTTGAATACCTGTAACTGAAAAAATCTCTGTGTAACTCCACTACAGCTCACATTGAACCCTCTTGAGATGAGCCTGGCTGCTCAACACACTACCAAAACTGTGTAGTACAAGCTTATACCAAAGATTGGGTTTCCTATACCTGTAGTCAGAGTTGAGTGTAGTGGTCCCAGAGGGTTCTGCATACAAACTTTGCCTAACATGGACAGGCAGACGAAAGGAGGATTGTAATGGTTTGCTTCAACAAGATTTCATTTTGCGCTCCATGACTTCAGGTCCTATATCATGATGCAAATGTTGGGTAGACACTAAGGAGCAGCATGCCCATTAAAAGAAAAAGCTATAGAATGTCAGGAAATGTCTTTCATTGCATCAAGGATGAGGTCACCAAAACATTCAAACTAGGCGATGACTGAGCCCTTGTAGAGACCAAAGTCCAGTCCTGTCCTTTTTTTTCCTAAAATCACTAAATCAGCAACTAAAGAATTTAGGTTCATCATGGATTAACGGGGTGGCAAGGCTATCACCAAGACAGATGGTCATCCCAATCTTCAAGCTGGTAGGCCACCTAGGGGCTGCAATGTGGTTGCGCTCCTTTTGATTGACCTGTTGCTCAGTCTTATCTGACTGTGCCAAGGAGGAAAATATATTCTGTACCCCACTGGACATGTACCAATTCATGGTCATGCCTGTGGGCCTGTAGAATGTACATGGCACATTTTAGATACCAGAGAATTATGACGCCACAGAACTTGGAGACTTCTATGTTTAAATGTCAGATTAATTTAATTAGTCAAGACAGAGGCCTACAGTCCCAGCAGCCGCCTCTCCAGCGTGTTTCAAGCCATGAAACAGGTCCATCTCAGTATCCAGGCATCCAAGTTTCCATGCCTGAATGACTCCATGCACGAGGCACCAGTGCCGGAAACACCAGATGACGGCACAGAGCTTGTCTATCCTAAACCAGGGTAGGCACATTCTTCTTACAGTGGATGAAAAGGGCAGAGAACATCTAGTGGTCTTCATCGATTGACAGTCCCAGGGTCAAGAAAAAAAAAGATTGGGCACTGCTGAGAAAGCATCTTAAGCATTGTGAGGGTTTTAAGGGGACTAAGACCCGATATAACAGGGTTAACCTTTGAATTCCAAACTGAACATAAGACTTTGTTGTGGCTTATGAACACGAGGAGAGAGAACCCCCCAACCCGCAAAGTTTGTCAATTAACCTGCTAGTGTTTGACTTCACCATTGGGCATAAGGCTGTGTGGCGTAACAGGAACCCCCGTAACCCCTTCGTCCTGGGAGGGGGAACCCCTTGTAATAAAATAATTTAAAATATGTATATAATTTTAGCCGCTCTGCCTTCATAAAGAAATTATTTCTGTTACATCGTAACATAAATAAGTTCTTTATGAAGGCAGAGGGACTACAAAAATAAACTATTTCTTTTTGACGTCTGAGGGCTCTCCCCACCCAATGACATGGAAGCCTCTAGGCTGAGGTCTTCATGTCATGTGGTGGGGGAGCTCTATGACTTCAAAAATAAATAGTTTATTTTTGAAGTCACTCTGCTTTCATAAAGAAATTATTTCCATTAACGGAAATAATGTCTTTATGAAGTCGGAGTGACTTCAAAAAGAAACCATTTATTTTTTAAGTAATAGGGCTCCCCTCAACCCCATAATGTATTTGTGTGCGAGTGTCTGTTGAAAGGGTGCACACTTAAATGTATAGGTGGTTGCCTGTGTGAGTGTGTTAGGGAGAATTCTCATTCTATGGCTAATTTCCCTTACCTATAGAGTCCCCCAGCAGCTTTGCTGGATTTGAAGGGTTTGTTTCTTTTTACCTGCTAAGGGTGAGACTCTTTTTCCCACTCTTAGGCATTTTTGCTATGTGTGTTCTAGGCTATTTTTGTGTTTAATGCCTATGGGATCTTTCTCAACCCCATAGGAACCATCTTTATTCACATGTGTTACACAGCACCGTCAGTGCAGTGACACAAGGGTGTCGTAGCGACCCCCAAACATAGACTCCATACCCAGGGACTGGCTACTGTGTCCCAGGGCATGTAAAGTCCCCATTGACTTTACTAGTCGAATCCTATGAACTAAACCAGAACAACCCATCTCACTATGGAGGTACTGGAAGGGGTTAATAGTTTTTCCCCTATGTTCATTTTCGAGAGGGTACTGTACAGTCCCTCTCTCAAAAGTTTCTGGCTGGTGGCAGTGGTTACTACCGTAAATATCCGACCGCAAATATTTCCCTATGGGATTTTCCCATTGTTCGAGGCTACCACTTTTTCTGACAGCATCTAACATACCGCTGGTGTATTTTAATATTAACTTTACTCCGGTAGGTTTTTATTGCCAGAACTTTATAACTTCTTTCTCGTGTCTTCCTCTAAACTCCTAACCCAGGTCGGGGATCCTTTATTTGTCCTTTTGGCGGGCTTCTGCTGAGAAGCCCTCCTTTCGGCTCCACTGAGTCTGGGGTGGATCCATTGTGTGGGAGGGGGAGTAGGGCCCCTGGACAGGGTTACCTCAGCAACCCATGTCGCACTCTATCCTGATAGGCTGGTCTCCCGCCGAGATGACCACTCCACTGCGTGAGTGACAGCTAGGCTGTATGAATGGGGATCGTTTTGCATAAAAGCAGGGTCCTGAGGACTGGAAGAGCAAGACGTCGCCACTGGAACTAAAAAGCCGAAGAGGAGAGAGGCCAAAGACATCTGCAACGACTGAACCACCGGTGAAGCCCTGCTGCAGCATCTCACCACTTTTCTACACACGACGAGAGAAGATCTTTACCTGCAAGAGCCTTCTTCTCTTGAACTGGTGGAGCCAACCAGTTTGCCAATCGCCTTCCCGGACCTGCCTTGGTCGAATCTCCCGTACCCTGTACTCGGAGACCGGATAGCCAGGCACCAGCCCACCCGGACCGCGATTTAAAGGAGCGTACCTTTTATTCATCGGGCAGCACCGCGGCTGGTTTCATCCCTGGTTAGTGCAGTAACTCGAAACCTTCCTCCACGACGAGAGCCTCTCATCCTCTGCTGGATCACCCGAACTGCAGGAACTACCAGGAACAACCGCCACCGCAGGAGCCACTTCTCCATATTAAGGTACATTGTTCCGCCAGGCCGCCCTTTCTTCGCGGTAGCACTAAAGGTGTTTTAAATCCTTTACCTACCTTTTGGGTTGGCCGCCCCTCCCTTTTAACATTGTCTTTTCAACGGCTGCATCCGCCTTTTCCACTTCGTTAACCAAAGACTTGACTGCAGCTACAAGAACATTTTGCTCCTGGGCCCTTGCCCTGTACCAACTGCCTCTGGCACAGGCCTACTGACTCTGGTCACATTTGTTAGATCTGCCTTCTTTAGATTGATTCTCAGTTAGAATTGTGTGGTGCACTTATTTTCATTTAACTACCCTTTCCTTCCCATTTCTTGTGAAATGCCATTTTGCTCAGTTTTCATTTAAGTATTGATTATATTGATACGCTGCCTTGCTTAAACTGGTTCACAAACTGATGGGAAGTGTTGCTAGGGTGTGTATGTGTAAGAAGCTATTTCTTTATAACTTGTGCTTTCCCTCCCTTGTGAGAAATTGTTAGAGGATCCCTTGTGTGTAGTTGTCACTGTGCCCTTTTGCTCAGTTTTCACTCTGGTTCACTTGGTCTACAATTTAACTTGGGAGTGTGTATATTTTTCCTTTGACTTAATTTAACTTGCTTGATGACTGTGATACATGTGTTTATTTAGAAGTGTATAAAATAAATATATATCTACTTTTTAAATACAAAGCTTTGGTTAGTGTTTCCTTGTTCCATAGGGCCTCATTACACGTTATGTGGTAAACCATGGTGCTGTTAGCACCATGGTTGCTGCCGGTACCATACCGGTACCACCATGGAGAAAAGGGGAATTACCACCCCATTCCAAGGTTGGCGGGGGGGCAATTCCCCCTTTCTCCATGGCCCTTCCCCATTCCCATTTTTGCCCCATAGGGCTCAATGGGAATGGGGAAGGGGCTAATTACGGTACCGCAAATTGCGGTACTGTAATTAGCACCAAGGTCCCTTTGCGGGTCCCAACTTTAACGGCTGGTCTACACCAGCCGTTAAGGTCGGGTCCCGCAAAGGGACCTCGTAGTAAGGAGGTAAGGGTTTACCGGTACCGGTGCCCTTACCGGTACCGGTAAACCCTTACCGCCTACCGTGTAATGAGGCCCATAGTCTAGTGGGCCTATTGTGTAAACCCTGAATACTGCTCATCTCCCTCTTGAGATAAGTCTGACTGCCCAGCCACAGCTACCAACTAAATCTTTGTGGTACAGACTGATACCAAAGGGGCTTTATTGCTCTCACCTGTAGTCCTAATCTTGTGTAGTGCTCCCTAAGGGAACTGCACAGGATTCTGCCTAACAGAGTGTATTGTGAAAGGGTGCAAACTTAAATGTATGCGTGTCTGCCTGGGTGTGTGTGCCTGTATGGTGAAAGGGTACACACTGGGTGTGTGTGTGTATGGTGAATGGTGTGTGTGCTTGTGTTCAGGGGCGCAATGAAACCTACATTTCAGAGGTGCGGTGGGTGCTAATCCTTCAAATGTTGGGCGAAGTGCTAACTTCATGGGCGGTGGGGAGGGGCAAACTTATTTGTGTGGGGCATCTAACTTCTTTATGCATTCTAATGAGACTATTCTAGTGCAGCTTCAATGTTACAAGTAGTTAACTCTCTCCTTTAAGTCTGAAAGCGCCCACTTATGGACTGCTGTGAGAATAAGCAGTCTCCTGTCCCGTCTCCACCCTTCCAATCCCTTCCCTGGCATGCAAGTACTAAACCCACATCAAGATTTCAATTGCCTAAAGAATTATGCATTTGAATGCAGGTACTAACAGTTAAATGCTTTACGTTAGTAACAGCTGTGCCTTTGTTAACAGAGAAACCCAGGTACCGTTTAACATATGTGTCCTGTTCTATCCGGCAACGACTCTGTAGGTCAGCCAGGTCGAGTCAACATAGCCCAAAATTTCTAGGGGAGGGGAGGGGGAAGGGGGAAGGCTGAATCCAAGTCAGCTCAATGGTGTTGTGCCGCTACTTGTGTTTAATCCCTTGTTTACTTATTGGTAATCTTCATTACTCATAGCTCTATTCTTCCTCATCCAGTACTTGTGTATGAGGCCCTTTGACAAAGAGCCTCATACGTAAGCACTGGGACAAGGAAAAGGAATGTGGAGGTAATTCTGGTCTGAGAAGCTGATTTTGGGGGTTGGAGCAGGGGGTGGGAAGGAGAGGGGATATGTGGGGTGCGACAGGGATTGTGCGATAAATCGTAATGGTCATTTATGTCCACGCGAAGCAGGCATGATATATGGTATTAGTGGCTAGAGAGGCATTTTGGTGCAGCCAGTCTACTCATTTCTTAGTTTGGCTTGACTTTTTTTTAACTGGGAATCTCTGATAAAGCAGACCTGCTAAGTGTTATTACCTTGCTAGACTGGCATGTGGGTGCTGTCAGTCTAGCCGTTTCTTAATGCTGCATTGTATATTTTTCTGAGCATCTGTGATAAAATAACCATGATAAGTGTTATTGCTTTGACTAGCATTTTGGTGCAACCAGTCTAGGTACGTCTAAATGTGGCCTGGCATGCTTTACTGTAATCTGTTATTACGTGTCTAGACTGGTCTAAATTGTGCAGCCAGTTGGACATGTTTTCATTATGGCATGGAAATTCTAATAGCAAAGCATCATATTAATTAAAGCATTAATGTTCCTGTGCACTGTTGGTGACTTTCATGTATTGGGTTTTTGGATTGGTGTTACCCTACAAAACAATTACAAACGCTCTGACCTTTTAGCCAATTTTTTTCAGATAGTGTGTTGTATAATGCATTAAAACACATATTTATATCTTTCTCCTAGTGCGGTGTGTGGCATACCCCTGCAGCAGCAGGTTTGTGCATATTGTCCATGCATGGTAATCTAAGCTGGCCCAGACTGTGGCACGACCCGTGATTTGTTGTACAGTTGGCATGGCTCGCAGGGGGGCCCCCCAAATGTTGTGTTACACCACTGGCTCCACGCTCCAGTTCTGATAGGATTTGATATTTTTATGGCAGTTATATCGTATTTTTATTCTTTTCCTTTTGCTTATTTATTTTGAATATTGGTTTTACTTTTGTTTAACTTTTATTAGTTCCTTGTATACCGCTCCTCCGGTTGGAGGATTCCTGGCCTCTCCCACCTTCACGGTGCTATAGCTCCCGCTGAGGTGAGTCTGCTTTCATTTCCTTCCTGCACACACACCCGGAAAATCTTGCCTTGCTCTTTTCTGGTCCCTGACACTGAATGGGTGGAGCAGTCATACCTGCCCTGCGCCGAAATCCCACCAAAGTCTAGCCCACCATCGCTCAACCGTGCTGCAGACGGTTTGTGGACTAAGGCGGCTACCAACTTTAGTACTTGCTATTCGTGGGATGAGCTTATTAGAGTGGCCCCCGTTGGCGCTGGTTTCCCATCCAACTAGCCCCCCACACAAGCTACCAGTTGTCCCACACCCCCGGAGTCTCTCCCAGAGACAAGATGCTTGCTTATGACCGCGCGCTCGCAGTGCGTGCTCTGGACTGTTACACCCTCCTTCTTGACCTTGTGCCGAATCTGGCCTTGGCTCAATGAGGTATTGAACCCTATGTTGGTCCACGCTCTTCCTCCGCAATTACAACATCTTGAAGCTGGATAGAATTGGGCCTCACTGGGGCAGAAGGGTGGTGCTTTTGTACCGCTCCACCTTCGTTTGCTCCCCTCTGCCATTTAACTACACATCCAACATGGAGCCGCTGCTTATACGGCTCTGCATCTCCTCCTCTTGAACCCCGCGTGTTATCCTAGTCTACTACCCCCCTGGCCATGACTCAGGTTTTGTTCTTTCCTTTACTGAGGAACTCACGGGTCTCAGGCTACAGTACAATATGCTTATTGTACTGGGAGATTTTAACCTCCATCCCAATAATGTCAAAGATCTTCAGGCGGATCGCCTCCTCAACGTTTGATCTTGCCCCCCCCCCCCCTGCTGGTCAGAGGGCCTACCCATGCACTCAGAAACACGATCGACCTCATACTTACTCCCCACTCTCTGGTCACAGTATGTCCTGGTGTCCCGGTTAACTGGTCTGATCCTTTTATTGTCCCCTTCTATATCGAGGTCTGCCCTGCCCTCTCGGATTCCACATTCCCTCTGCCCCATTCCATGCGCTGGTGCAAGATCCCCAATGCCCACATTGCTCTTGGCATCTCCAAGGCTCTCTCCTCTGAGGCCCATCCTGACCTGGCCATGCTTTCAGCAGCTCCTTGGACCACTGCTGACCTTTTGGCCATGCTGAACCTTCTAAGTCTCGTGCATGGCCTTCCGAGCCACGGTTCTCCGGCAAGCTCTCCAACTTCTGGCTGGCACACTGCCAGGCCGAACGCAAATGGCACACTGCCTCTTGTCCTCTCGCCCACTTAGCTTTTCGCAGGACTACAGCAGCCTATCAGTACGCCATTACCAAAGATAAGGGCGACTAATTTGATGACGCTTTGAGGCCGTGATCAACTCTCCTAAAGATCTTTTTCAAATGGTTCAGTCTCTGTCTTCATACACCACTATTAATAGGGTGACTCCCTCCTACAGGCTGTACACCACCCTCTCTGTTTTTTCTGGACAAAATCACCATTATAAAGAAAAGAATTGCAGACTGGGGAGTCCCTCCTCTTGTCGCAACAGACACCCTACCCTTCAGGCCATGGGCGCCTGGTCAGAGTTTCCAACCTTCCTGGAGGCGCACATCATCTCTCCCACCCAGAGCCTCGAATCCATCTCTCCGGCAGACCCCATTCTTCTGGACACCCGCAAGGAAATCACAACCTGTATCGCCAAGCCTGTGACCTCATCAATACCTATCAATCCTCTCCGGCCATATCCCTGATAGCCTCAAACGCACACTGGTTAGTCCCCCCCTTAAGAAACCTAATCTGGAGCCTTCACTCTCCTCTAACTTTCAGCCTATCTCTCTGTCATTTCCCATGAAGGTACTCGAAGCCCCGGTGACCCCCCTCCTATGCTCTTTCCTGGAGCACTCTGCGGCTCTGGATCCGGTCCAGTCCGTGTTCAGGCCCGGCAGAGGCACAGAATCTGTTCTGGTGTCCGCGCTTGACGTTCTTGTTCAGATCATAGATCAAAGGGGCATTGGTGCCCTGATCCTTTCAGACCTGTCAGCGGCATTAGACACCATTGATCATGCCATCCTGATCAACAGACTCTTGGCAGTGGGGTTCTCGGGCCGAGTCCTAGGCTGGTTCCGCTCCTTCCTCTTGCACCACTCCAAGTCCCTGTCTCTGCCTCCATTAACCTCTCCATTCGTCCACATCACTTGTGGGGTCTCACAGGGTTCTGCTCTTTCTCCTTTCTTCTTCAATATATACATTCACCATCTGATCCAACTAATTCACTCTTTTGGCTTTCGGTGGTACTTCTAGGTGGATGATACCCAAATCTTGTTTGGTCTTAATCTGGCCCTCCCCTTCACTGGTGCATGCTGTCGCTCTTGTTTGCTGCCCATCCATGCTTGGATGGGCAGCAACTGTCTCTGTCTCAATGGAGACAAGACAGAGGTCTCAGTGGTCGGCGCCCCACTCAATTCCTCTCCATCGTCCTCTGAGTTCTGTCCAACTGAGTTTGGCCCTTTCCCATCTCCGTCTGACACAGTGAAAGATCTCTGCGTCACTCCTTCGGCTTCGCTATCTATTGCTGACCAGGTTAGCATGGTGTGCAAAGCTGTTCAGTTCAAACTTTGCCTCCTTCGTGAAGTCCTCCCCTACCTTTTTTACTTTACTTTTTACTTTATTACATTTATAGCGCGCAGCCATAGACCCATGGGTGTGATGGCGCGGACAAGACTGAATAAACAAAAAACAGAAAGCTGTCCCAAGATGCAGGAGAGACGGGAAAGGCATGAGGGCAGAGGAGAGCTGAGACTAATTAAAGAGCAGGGTCTTGAGCTCTTTTTTGAAGGTGCTCAAAGACGATGAGTTTCTTAAGTGGGTTGGCAGAGCGTTCCAGAGCGTAGGAGCCACACAGAAGAATGCTCCCACTTGGGCTTTCTTAGTTTTGCATCTAGGCTGAAAGGGGAGATTTTGATTGTTAGATCGTAGGTTTCTATGACAAGGTTTTTCCCTAATGTGCTTTTGTAAGTATGGGGGCATGGTTCCCATACAGCACTTGCAGGTGATAACCAGAAGTCTGAAGGAGATACGAGCCTCCACAGGGAGTCAATGAAGTGCCGTCGTGCTTCCGTCACATGGGAGCGAAAGGAGAGACCTGCTACGACTCTCACTGCTCCATTCTGTACCACCTGTAGTCTACTGATGGTTGCTTTGTTGGCCCCCACCAGTAGACTACAGCAGTAATCTAATGTAGACCCTATTATAGCTCGTGCAATTGCCGCTGCATTCTGTTGGGAGATAAATGGTCTCAAATGAGCCAGCAATTTGATGTAACAGGACACGGATGCGACCGTGCTGCCCACATAGGCCTTCATATTTAATGACTGGTCCAGTACCGCTCCCAAGATTTTTACTTTCGGGAGGGTGGGGATTTGAACGTAGCCCAACTGGAAGTGTTTATATGCCGGGTCAATTTTCCCTAAAATTCCCTCAGAACCCACTACCATGAGTTCAGTCTTTCCCCGGTTAAGGGCCAAATTGTTTTGCATCATCCAGTGCTCGATGATGGAGAATATTTGGTTGAGTTCGATTTCATCCAAATCATGCTGTCCAGTAAGCGGGATGACACATTGCGTGTCGTCAGCTTAATTAGAAAGAGTACTCCCTCTTGTGCAAGATATGTAAAGAAGGGAACCATAAAGATGGTGTAAATGAAAGGTGATAGGCTGGCACCCTGCGGAACTCCAAAGAGCACCGGCATGGCAGGCCCCTTTACCTCGTTTGCCTCTGCATCTCAGCCCTCTGTTGGTTTCGTCACTTGTTTCCAGCTCCATGGATTACTGCAATTCCCTCTACCTGGCAATACCTGCATATCTTCTCCAACGCCTTCAGATCATCCAAAACCCAGTGCCCTGGGTGGCCGTAGGGGCCCGTTGCCTATCCTCCGCCATTCTTGGCAATTTACAATGGCTCCCAGTGGTCAAATGGGTCAAGTTTAAGGCACTTTGTCTGGTCCATAGGGCCTTCTACAAGATAGGCCCGGGGTACCTGGAGCTCAAATTCAGGCAGTACATACCATCCCGCCCTCTCTGCTCTGCCACTACCTGTTGCATTGTGGTCCCACAGCTCAAGTGCTCCCGCATCGGGGGGCACTCCTTCTCAGATGCTGCATCCCTACTGTGGTACAGTCTGCTTTTCTCCCTCTGTTCCATAGACAATAAACTGGCCTTCTGGCGCGTGCCTAAAACCTGCTGGTTCACTGCCTAAACTCTGGCTTCCTGCCCTGTCTTCTACTGCCCTATTCAGTTCTTGCCCCCCAAGCGCCGTGATGACCTAGCTGGTGATGGTCTTCGCTATAGAAATACTCATAACATAGCAACATTTACACATTTGAAACAGGAAGAGGTTTCTGGTGGGCATTATCCCTTTTGTACTCAATTTGGGGAAGGCTGTGTTGTAGCGTGAAATGCCTGAGCTGTCACTCTGTCAGGAGCCCCTTTATAATTTTGAACAGATACCTCAATTCAAGAAAGATCACATTTTCAGGGTCGCCTTGCAAATAAAGTTCCAACATCTGGGGGGTTGAAAAAGGGTTGAGTACTGCCGCCATGTCTTTTTAGTTTCTGTGTCTGACATCACGGGCGATACTTTAGAAAAGGCAGCCTTTGCATCTCCCAGATCAGATGACTTGAAAATGTGCTAGCTAGCACATGCAGACGGCGTAGTGCTGTTGGACAGCACTCACATAGGACTGCAACAGCTCATGGATTGCTTTCATCAATATCCAGCTAACAACAGTGTATTCATAAATACAACAAAAACCAAAGTCATTCGCTTTACAAATTCCAAAACACTGCATGGTGGTTGTATTTGGACGATTTGCATCTGCAAGCTGGAATTTGTAAATGATCAAATTTTCTTTGGCCCTTTTATCTTTATAAGGCCAAATAAAGGTTTGTTGATCCAAAGGTTACTTAAGAAAACAATGACACTAAGTTAGCAGATGAAAAGAATGAACATGACATTTGCTAGATTTCCTTATCACCCGTGACTCACATGTCATGAAGCGATGCTTATGCGCTCTTTAATGCATGGGTTTGAGGTTTCTTATCATTTGGGTGGACTTGATTTGAGCCTCAGTGAGAGCCTTTTATGGCGGAAGTTATTCATTGTTCCCAGATGTGACCCTTCCGCTGTTTTACATTCTGAATTAGGCTTAGTGTCCTTACAGGCATAGATTTGATGGCAACAGTGTTATGCAGAAAACATTTAGACTACCCCGCAAAACCCCCACATCTTCAAAGGCCTGTTAGTGAGCTGTCGGGGGACATCTAGTGGAAACAAAAACCATGACATGGATAGAGGTGTTGTAATATTGGGTCATTTAGAAACAGATCCGTCTACACTTTTGGAAACCCCAACCCAAGTAGAATCCTTCCTTGGGCACTAGGACTGGTGCAATACACGTAGGTCCTAATCTCTTTTCACATCTGGTGCAGGAGCATACAAAGTTGGAGGCGGCCGCTCCTTATCTGATAGTTTCCAAACACCACAGGGCGATCCTGTTTTATGAGGTTTGGAGTAAATGTATTATTAGCTCAGAGAAAAATAGGAATTCGAGAGAGAACATTCTTTTATTTCTCTCGAGATACTGTAATAAGGAAATAGAATGATTAAAACACTTACTGTGGGAGTGCCATGCCTGGATGAATTTGCAAACGCTGATTTATATCGCACCAAAAGCCCGCAGGCATCTAGGCTCACATTAGCACAGTATACAAGAAAAAAGCATGGGACAAATCAATACACCATCAAGCCCCGTTTAAAACAAAAATAATATCAGACAAAAAAGTCCGTTGCCATCATTCAGTCTATGGCGCACTTCATAAAACAATCCTAATCTAGAGTCCAAAAAAACAACGATCCAAAAAGGCTGGAAGGGTGCTAAGTCCGCAACCCGCAATAATGCAGTCACAATTAGCCTCAGTGGGCCAATCCCTGACGTGGGCCCTAGGTAGAAATCTAAGCTCCTGAACTCGAATGCATCCAGGCCCCTTTCTTACTTGCAGCCAGTGAAAGACCTGATTTTTTTAACGACTGTCTAGATTCCCACTGCTCAGATTTGTTGACCTTGTTTAAGAGAACCTTTTTTAGATCCATAATATGGTGTCTCAAGTTAGGGTCCAGGATCTCAGGCATACTGTTTCCTAGAGTGGAAATTGTTCTTTACTGCAGATACTGTGGTTTTACCGCCTAAATTCCCGGCATTTCTGTTTCCGATGGATAGTAAGTTCCCTGTACATAGAGAATTTGACAAAGCTGTGGAGGGAACAGCCTTCACAGCCGCCTGATGAGTACTGATTTTGCTGCAACTCCCAACAGGGGTAGCAAGATCAGCTCCCCTTATTTGACACGCTGCGATCCCCATAGGAGGACAAGGTCTGAAAAACATCAGTTGGACGCTGTTTGCCTAGCCTAGCGGAAGATGTATGTCACATAGTTCTATCAAAAGATTTAATCCAGCGACTAAAGTCGTGACTGTTGTGGCATTGGTTTAAGTCAGTGATGATGTTCTTCTGAATGGATGGCCAGTTCTCCCTGTGACTTCCTTCACTAATCAGCTTTGTGTCTATCCCAGGAAACTGTAGACCAGCGTCTGACATAGCAGCTTCCCAGCTCCTGATAGGCTACGGTGGAATGGGGTTACCTGAGGGCCAATCCTTAGACAGATTCACATCATCCTTCTGACAAGAAACAACTTTCTTCTGTGGTTCTCGGCTAACCATGGACCCAACCAGAGAAATCCCCATATCCATAACCATATCAAGAGTTTCAGGTTTATCTTTCTGAAGATGCTGCCAAAACCATGGAGAAACGAGCTGGGGTCACACTTGGGGTCATACTCACACTTGAAACACTAGGATCTGAAAAGGCCAAATCCTCAATCCCTGAAGTAAACAAAGGTTGAGGAGGCCATGAAAGAGATTCAGAATCCATAGTCTTATTTTGCACAGGACACTCCATTAAGTAATCAGACGTTCCCTTTAAAGCACAAGCTCTGGTAAAGGCCCTGATAAACCAAAAAGGAATACACACTCCCCAAAGTGAAGTGCTGCAGTACCAGTGGTCCATGTAGTAGAACTCGTACCAACACAGGCAAGCACAACCTGCATCTCGGGAACACACGGCAGCTCACGAGCACAGACTGTGTTGCATGTCACCCCTTCTGGGGGACATGGCACCTCCCAAGTGTTGTGTAATGGTCACTTGGGGTAACCATGTGACCAAGTAATAAAAGCGACGAGACGTTTCCGGCTCGTTAGTCGATCAGATCCTGACTCCGGTGTTGTTTCTTACCATGCACCATGCTGGTGCTACATTGCGTGCAGGAGGCCCAAGAACAGGGCCCTGCACGAGGTCGGCGCCCCTGCCGGGCAACGCCGTCCTCTAAGAATGGTATAGCTATGCAATCATGGCTGAAGGTGTACCGTGGCCTGGGTGCACCCAGAGCTGGGGCCACCGTGAAGCTGGGAGCCCCCAGCCCACTTGGGTCCTTCCGGTGATCCAGAGCCTGCAGGGTGATCCCTGTGATCAGGCCGCTGCGTGAGTGCAGCCCAAAAGGTGTTAGTCGGTTGATCCCGACATCCGGGTGGCCTGCTCCGGTGGTCCGGGAGTGGGCCCCCCAACAGACTGCTGTTCAAAAGCGCACAGCAGCTAACCAATTACTCCAGCAAATGAAGCAGAGGGACGCCGTCACTATCCTTCAGGATTTGGTGACAACCAGTGCTGGTCATTGGGCCGGCTCTCGGCGGATCCGAGATCCGGCACCAAATGTGTAGCCGGATCTCGGGATCCGGCCAGAGTCAGCCGCCCAAGCCTATGAACCACGCTGTAAAAAAGAAAAAGAAAAAAAGCGCCCGTGACGGCAGCATTGCCGTTTACCGCCGGCTTTGGGACTGGTGTGTAATGCACAATGCTCTGTACATGTACAACTGATTCCTTTCAGTTGTATATGTAGCGAGCATTGTGCATTACACCAAAGCCGGCGGTAAACAGCAATGCTGCCGTCGCAGGTGTTTTTTTTTTCTTTTTCTTTTTTTGGCACTACAAAATGAGCCAGGGCTCATCAAGGGGGCGTGGCCTAACTGCAAGGGTCCTGCTGGCCCGTTAGGCCATGCTCTCCTGACGAGCCCGGCTCAATGGGCCACTGGCACCCCTGCCAGGCATCCTTTTCTAGTGATCAACACCCTCTCCCCATAGGGAGAGGGTGTTGATCACTAGAGGGTGTTGTATTTATTTTCTATAGGCTTGCCTGGCAGGGGACAGGGCCTCGCCTATTCAGCCTTAATGGTGGCGCTGCCCTTCGCCAGCTGGGTAGGGGCAGTGTCACCATTGAGTTTCAGTCTCCAGGAAAGCGGCCTCAGCTTCCAGTGGCCTCACGTTTTCTCCATAATGGTGGCGCTGGCCCACTGGCATCTCCTGCTTAAAGGGATGGCTCGCAGGTGCGGCGCCACCATTATGGCTGAAAGGCAATTTTTTCTGGAGCCTGAAGCTTTCGCACACGAGCGAGAGCTTCAGGCTTCAGAAAAAAATCCTTTTCGTGTAGTGGCCGGGGCTGGCAGGGGAGATTAGTGGGCCCGGCAGGACCCCGCCTCAAAACAAAATTTCGGAGCCTGACAGGGCTGAGCCCCGGCAGGCTCCAGCCCACTTAAAGCCCTGGTCGGCGGTAAAAGGCAATGTTGCCGTTGTGGGCGCTTTTTTTTTCTTTCTTTTTTTAAGTATTTATCTGATCGGATGGCCACTACCAACCCCGCCCGTTCTAGACCACGCCCCCTCTGCCCCCCCAACTCCTCCCCCACCCCGGCACTTGTGGGATCCCCCACCACATTTTTTCCATTTCCACCACTGGTGACAACCCAGCACGCCAGCCCCCAGAACCCAAAGCCTCTATGGCAATGCTAGAGGAAAGAACCCTCTAACGCATCTAATGCTTCAAGCCGCACCAGTCTCCCGGCCGCCTCCGACACTGCACTTCATGCACCCCCGCCTTATATTTTGTACATAACCCAATATTTAGTTCATCAGATAGTTTTTTGTCTAGAGTATTTTCAGGTCAACAGACAACTCTTGTAATAGCAGTAGTTCTATATCTGAATAGATTACATTTCGTGATTTTTTAAATTAGGATTTTAAATGTGTGTAACTTTGTATGAAGTTAAATAATATTGGATGCCATTTATTAAACTATAATTGATATGAAGTTTCATGTTTTAGGCTCGTGTAAGGTTTGTTTTAAACCAGAAACTCAGTAAAATAAAAATATTAATAACTTTGCTTGTCCTGCATAATTCAACCTTGTCCAAAGTGATTGCTCAGTACAGGCCTCACTAAGGGTGCTACTCTGAGTAAAACGCCCACTGAGACACCCTATGTATCTCAGAGTAGGGTGCCCACAAGATAATCCGTGATTTCCTAGTACCCCTGAAGATGATGGTAGAAATGAACCATGGCAAGTTGCCCAGGCATTTGGCAGTGTTTTTGTTGTTGTTGCTAGTAAGCGCAACTGCTTTCTGGCAAAGAGCCACAAGGTGGCGGCCTTGCATTAGACTCTGAAGCAGTTCCACAGCTAAAATGTACTTCTTTTTGCATGGAAGGAAGTGGGTGGCCATACATGGCCTTGACTACTTGGATACCACGAAGCATAAGGCCAGGGAAGTCAAGAGCAGATTTCGTGGGTATTTGAAAAGAGTGCCGGGATTTTGGACTAAGGCAACATCCTTTATGTTTGCCTGGAAAGAAGGCTGGGAAAGTTTGAATGTGAAAAGCCCCATTCATTGTGTGTCTGTCAAATGATAGAACGGTTGTAGGATGTAGGTTCGTCGTTGGAGGCTGAGTGCAAACTCATCTTCCAATACCCCTAAGAGACTGGGCAAACATGCCCCTGAAAATGTTCAATCACTGGGACAGGTCCTGATGCACCAAACAGCAACCAGTACCCAAAGACAAAATGTGGATGCTCTGCTGCGCAACCTGCCCAAGATCAAAAGAATGAAAAGTGCTGCTGTGACCTGTGGGTGCCAGCCTTCTCTAAAGACCAGAGTCAACTGTGAATTTCTTATGTTCCCAAAATGCTCTTTGTGTTTATGCAAATTGCATGTATCAAATTTAAAATTTTCTACACTTTTCAATTTGAAACATGTCGGTGATGGGGATTCAGCAAGAAATCCTTTTGAGTGAGTAATGGAAGTTGGACTATGATGTTGTCATTGGTCACAATACTCACCCCAACAAAAACATGTCTGCAAATTGCAAGACATATGTACCAATTTGGACATCTATGGAACAAGATGCGTGGCTGGTGGTTTCTGCATGCAATCTAATGTCCAGTCTTCTGAAGCAGATCTGGGAGTTTCCTGAACTAGCCCTGGTCCTCAGGACAGAAAAGCTTCCCTGGCTGCTGCCAGAAGCTTTTCATTACATAGGGCACTTCCCTGAGGTGGCGCGGTGGTGGAGCCAGCCTCAATTTATCCTTTGATGGGTGGCTGGACGACAGTTTTGAAACCTGGTCATTATAGGGAGATGGTGTTCATATCGCCTGGGTGGGCTTTTGTACTCTGACACTGTATGTTTGCTGCTGTTGCCATTTTAATGTATTTTTTAATGTAAATAGTCTGCTCTCCCAGGTGAGAAATCTGACAGGATCTTCGTAGCACTGTATTCCAATCAGAGCCCAGGGCTTAGCACTCGGACATCAAGACAGAGTGCTGCCTTCTTCCTGCAACCTCCTCAATGTGGGAGGCTTAAGCCTTCCCAACTCAGGGACTGGTGCCACCCCATTTAAGTGAAAAGATCCCACCTCACATGCTTGCACCGGGGGCATCACATTTTGTTTTGCCCGAGGCGCTGCCAGTGCTAAGGCATTCCCTGCCTACATTGAATGCATGTCAGTCTTTCCATGTAATAGCACTTGTATTCTTTACACTTGATGCACAGATAGTTACTGTGCAACAAGGGTAAAGCAAACATGGCAAGTGTCATTACTCAGAGATGCCAACTTTTCACAGTGGCCTCAAGGGTCACTTATGCGTTGCTCACACTCCCATTAATCTATTGTAATCAATTATAATTGTTCTTTTATAATGTGCTCAATACCAGGGACCATTTTCTAAGCATGAGGCCGGGATTCGAACCTGTGTTGCTATGTGTTGTCTTAATCGAGTTGCCCCTGAGCTATCCTCCCGGCCTCCCATGGCTCGCACTTCAAAAATGTACATCATTATTAGATCTCTGCCCACCTCACTAAAAGTACAAAAAGCACTATGAACTCACGACATTGAGTACAATTCTGTTAGAATTAGAAACAAGTACAGTTCCCTTTTATTTACATTTCTGTAATGGTGTTTAATAGTATAGGTAATTGTATTTGCCCCAATAGAGCAGACAATTAGATTTGAGTTGTGGTTAATTTGAAATACAAGCATGTCATCTTATTTGCATCACTCAGCTAAAGTGTGCACTGCATTTTACTTCTAACTTACACTTTAATAGGTAATTAGTAAGTGATGGAATTGCACTGGAGTGCCTTGTGATCTTGGGTAAAACTGTTCTGGGAATGTGGTTTTAATAGCAGTGACTTTCTTGACAAATTGAAACATCAGTAATGCATGTATGTAGTGATGCGGCGAACACAATTATCTGGACTTATAATTACACAATCGTAAACACTTGTATATCAGTGCATGGTTTACTTTCAGAATTTCACATTTTTTTCAACCCAGATCCACCAATAACTTGTGTTAACTTGTGACTCCAAAGCCCTTAAATCTTTTTGGGGGGGATGTGACAGCAAGGCTATACACTCCTGGGCTGTGAAATCTGCCATATTTAGGAGATCACAAGAGGTCTGTCACCTGCTCGTGAGCTCAACAGAAGAAGCGGAGATTGTCTTCTGATGTATGCCCCTTTTATTATCCACGTCCAAACACAAGACAGAGTACAGTCCCAACTCTGCGCAGCTGTGGTTGCTTCACAAGAGCCTCACGCTATCAGATTCTCTGTAGCTTTTGCCCCCCTTGCGGTACACAAAGATTGGGGCTGGGTGGGCATACCTCATAGCCCCAAGGTTTCCTGCTGGGCTGTGCAGTCCTTCTCGTTGGTGGTCCGTGAACGCTGTCGGACCCGCCAGAGAGTCAGTGCAGCTCTGTATCCTCTCGCTGGGGCTCCAGTTTCTCACTCTTTTCATTCCCTTCCCTTGGGTCCCACTTCGTCAACCTGCAGCACCTGTCCCGGGCATTCAGTAAGCCCAAACGAACGCTTCTGCCTCGGCGCTCTCTCCTTCCTCCTTTTTGCGCTCCCCCACCGTGTCCTTTTGACAAACGAAAAAAATGCCTTTTCAATAATCTGCCTCCTTCCACCTGGCTTCACCACCTGTTGCCATTTTCCCGCACTGCTGCTGCTCCGCCTTTGATCAGCCTTCCCTTAGAGTGCCAGCAGCACCCCTGATGCTGTGCTCCCCTCACCCCCTTCTTGTGCTACAGCCTTGTTGTCCAATTGTTCGTTTGAGGTTGGCGTTGTTCCCTGCAGGTGATCCTCTACAGACCTGGGAGCTTCGGCTCTGGGTTCTTCACAAGGTCAAAGCTGTGTCACTGGCAGAATCAGACCTCAGTAAAGCTATTGCATGGAGATGAAAGACTTGCTTTGCATGTAAAAAAGTATTCACTTTAGTAAGTGTTTACCATTTTTCTCTGCCTGCTTTGCTTGTGGGTTTTCTGACACGTTTGTGGCCTCAATGGTTTGTTGTCCTTTTGCAAACCCACACGTGTCAGGTCAGTTGACAGCTCTAGTTGTTATTTGAGTATACTGCTCTACATTTACTGTAGGCCTGTCTACCAACATAATAACACTTGCCTTTGCTTTACCCTTGATGCACAGTTACTGTGCCTTTTAATTGTGCATAAAGGGTAAAGCAAATATGACAAGTGTTGTCACTGGCCTACATCCAATGTAGGCCAGTCTAGCCAGCTGGATCTACTTTCTTTCTTTGGCATGGCATTTTTCTACTGGCTGGGAGTGCATATAAGGTAATACTAACATATTTGTGGAGCATGCATGAACATGTATGGGCACAGCCAGCATGAAAATATTGTGTATACTAGCTTATGTTGTGGGCCAAGTCATAATGAAAAAGCATTGAGAAATGGTCCTCAGCACTGTTGTTAAGTTGCATCTTTTGGGTTCTTCATGTGCTACCATGCAAAATTGGTTGCAAACTGTGTGGCTTTTTATCACATTTATCACAGAAAGTGTTGTAAACGCTATTAGAAGAAAATATCCTGTCTTGGTTTTGTGTGGGTGTTGATTTTATGAAAGGCAATGACATTCGTCCTGTGCAATTTGGGTGGTTATGCAACATATTTCACCTTGATATGCACATTTTTGGCGAAATCACATCCCATTGCGTTTGTTGATGAGTCCCCCCACTTTTATATTTAGGACTTGACCCCTGATGGTCAGTATAGCGTGGAAAATTGGGGTGGTTGGGGGTTACTCTGGTATAGAGTTCAACTTGGCCGCTAGGACCTTTGCCAGCCTTGGAAAATTCAGGAATTGGCCCTCTGGCATTTTAAATGTCTTGGCCCACTCTGTGACATGCATCAGATTCCCGTTTTCAAGTAGGTCTCCTAATGTCTGGCACCCCTCACGAGTACATCTGACATCGCCAATTATTGTTGCTATTTAGGCGTTAACGCACGTTCCTTTCCATGCCTGATGGATCGCTTGTGTTATGCAGGATGCACGTAATCCTTCCACCTCTCTCCAAACTAATGCTATCCCCGTATAGTATCTCTGGGGGTTCCCTATTAACAATCTATCAGCTCCATCGTCTCTGATATCCCACCTAGTAGCATGTTGGTGTTGAGATGCCAAGAAATACAACTCGAAGTCGGGGAGGGCAAGTCCCCCTTCTCGTTATTTCCTACGTAGTGTGCTAAATTCCACCCTACGTCACTCCCCGGCCCATAAGAATTCCGGTATCTTGCTATCCAGCGCTTTGGAAAAGGGTGGTCTGATCATGTATGGGATGTTGACAAATAAGTATAGTAACCTGGGTAGGATGACCCTTTTACAAATCGCCATCCTGCTCATTAGGTTCAGAGGGAGTCTCTTTCAGATTACTATTCTGTCCTCCAAACTAGTTAGCGCTCTACCCACATTATATTGGAACGTCTCTGCCGCAGTGTGAGGGATCTGTATTCCTAAATATCTGAAGGAGTAAATTTCCTACTGTAATTCCACCTGCCGTTAGTCTCCTACTGATTTCCCTCGAAGACTACCTAGAGGAAAAATCGCTGATTCCTCCAAATTGATCCGAAATCCCGACAGATTCCCAAGGGCAAACAGAATGGGAGATAGGGGGCACGCTTGTCATGTGCCACTCTCCAGTTGCTATCGGGGTGAAACCTCCCTATCAGTCTGTACTCGCACCAGTGGTACCCGATATAGTAATTGGATCCACTTCATCATATTCGTGCCTATGTCATACTTTTTCAAGACCTTAAAAAGCCAGTCCCATTCTAATGAGTCAAAAGCCTTGACTGCGTGAAGGGAAGCCATGGCCAGTTCCTCCTCCACATCCTACGCCCCCTCTATAGCCTCTATAGGTTCATGGTTGTGTTTCTCCCCCACACAAAGCCACATTGGTCATCATGAACCAGATGTGGTGTTTCCTTCAATAGCCTATTGACTCTCCCTTCACCCAATATTTTAGTGTCTAATTTAATAATGAAACTGGGTGGTACGACTTGCATCGTCGCAGATCCTTCCATTCAGTATTACCAATATAATTGCCTCCCTCGTGGATATCTGAAGACATCCCTTCTGAAACTCAGAATCATAGAGTTGCCGTAGCCTGGGAACCAGTACATCTTTAAAAGTTTTGTAAAATTCCACCGGGAGGCCATCCCCTTCTGGTGTTTTCCCACCCCCAAGAGAATCTATCGCTATCTTAATCTCACCTTCTGTAACTGATTCCTCCATGGTCTTCGCATCCACCTCACTCAATCCTGGTAAAGAAGCCTGTCCTAGCACCTCAGTCACATAGTCAGCATCCTCAGGACCATCACTTTTATATAGATTCTCATAATAGTCATGAAAAACCCTGCTTATGTCTCTGTGTTGTGACTAAGCTACCATCCTTTGACTCTATCTGTGGTGCTTCCTTCCTAATAAGCCATGCAACAAGGCATCCGCCTTGTCTCCCTCCCCATGGATCTTCACTGTATATTGTGTATAGTCATGCTTCCCAAGGTGTTCTTGTGCTTCTTGTTGGAGGATGCATTCCTGCAAGAGTTTGGCCCCACATAAGGTCCCCTTAACCATCTCACCTTCCAATATGTTCACCTGTTCTTCCACCCTTTTCAGGGTAGCTTGAAACATAGAACGAATTCCGCAAGTTGTAGCTAGACACTTCCCCCTGATGGTGACTTTAAACTCTTCCCAAACTCTTTCATAGTCTTCCACTGAGTTCTCATTAATGTCAAAATGTACTTCAATGCAATGGCCTGCCAGATCTCTCTCATGTAGATCTTGTCCCTTAATGGCTCTGCTCTTAATCTCCAGGTGGGTACTGCCCAAATATTCAACTTCTTTGAAATTAAGAACTGGTCTCTTCCCACTAGTATGTAATCAATTTGCGAGTGTGTATTATGTGGATGAGAGAAGAAAGAGTACCTCTGGCGTCACCTTGTTGTTCTCGCTAGAGGTCAACTAAGTCAAGATCTGACATGATTCAGTTTAGAGATTCTGAAGCAAGCATCTTGTATGTTGCTTTAGGATCCAACCTATCTAACTGTGCGTTAGGTAGGCAGTTCACATCCCCCCTCATATTAGCTCCCTGTGTCGGTGGCCCCCTATCATCCAACCCCCTCCTGAAAAGTACTTGTCATTATCAATGTTGGGTGCATATAAGTTGGTTAGGCATATCTCCCTCCTGTCCAGCACCCCTAGAAGTAAGAGTGTCCCCCCTCCTCATCCCGCAAAATGTTTGTGATCTGTAAGGGGATCTCTTTGGCCATCCATGTTAGAAGCCCTCTTGAATATGAAGAGTATGTGGTGTCTTATACTGCCCCACCCCATCTTGACTTCACTTTTCCAAGTCCATCAGCCGTGAGATGTGTTTTCTGAAGTAAAGCTATTTGGATGCTCCATCTCTTCAGATATCCCAGAACCTCCCACCGCTTGTTAGCTTGTCCCATCCCTCAAACATTCTGTTAGTACTGTAAGAAGCCCCATATTGCTGTCAATGAGTCATCTCCCCTTCCACAGATGATACCCCATCTTAAGTTCTGTGTCTTAGTGTCTCTGAACAGGCTGGATCCATACCCTTTTAACCCCGCCTTACCTCCCCTTAACCCCACCACTCCCCCCAACTCCACAACACAGCTAATAACTCAGTGCATATCCATCAGCATGAGGGTACACCCAGCTCAATACCTACACATTAGGCACTCTGCAGCTGTCAAACCTTCCTCTAAGGGAGATTGTGGCACCAGCCTCTGTGCCAGGGCCTGGCTTCTCGTTTGCCTTCCATCATAAAAGAGAAGATAAACCTAGAATATGGCTAGCGGTAGGCAGTTCCGTGAAATTAATCTCCCTCTCCTCCACACCCACCCGCTTACAGTTGCATAGGTCCTCCTGCAATCATATCTTCTGGTCTTCTGGGATCATGTCCCAGTGTCACCCTATGCACTTGTATGTAAAAGTCAAGGTATTTTGTCTCTGCCATCCATACCCTCCACGGTTTCTCATTTGTAGAGACCCATTTTCCATCATAGTAATTCTTTCATTTTCGGAACTGCTAGTTCTCCATGCTCCCTCTTCTGACTTTGGATGACCTCTGGGTTTCTGTCGATCGGGTGGTCTGCCACCCTGTCCTTCGCAGAAGGACTAGACATCCAACTTCCCTCTGCTTCCCAAGCTTCTTCTGGGGAATTGCTGAACCAGTGCCTGTCACCTTGAATGATCTTCAGCCTGGCCAGATATAGCAGCATGTTACGTAGGCCATTGTCCACCAAGACCCGCTTTTTTTCTTCAAAGTTTGCCTCTGTTCTTACACACGCTTTGTGTAATCTGGAAATATTATTACCAAAGTGCTGGTGACTCGTATTTTGTCTAGCCATCTGCAGGAGTGCATCATGGTCCTGGCGATTAAAGATCCTGGCCACCACCGGTCTGGGTCAGGGTCCAGCTAGGGGTCTCTGCACGCGGACTCTGTGGGCACTCTGCACTACGATTCATCTTGAGGGGCATTTTGATCCCCATTTATCCTGCAGCCATGTCTCCAGTAATATTTCCATGGGGTCTCCCTCTTTGCCTTCAGGAAGGCCAACTATACATAAGTTGTTTCTTCTCAAGCGACCTTCCGTGTCTTCTACGCACGCCTCTAGGATATGGGTTGTCTGCAGCAGTGTGAAGACTTGTTTTTTGAGTGCCTGTACCTCCTCTGCAGTAGTGGTAACTGAGGTCCATGGCCTTCTGCATCTCAATGTTTTTGTGTATATCTGCCCTTATAAATTCAACTCCTCACTAATAGTGCCAATTTTCGACTCCATGGCCATCCGAGGATTCTGTTCTGCCTGCAGAACCTCTGCAGTTTTACCTTCCAGATAGACAGGAACCTCCCCCTCTGGTGTTGGGAAAGTCAAGTCAGCGGTGTTCTGCGAGCGTGCTACCTCAGTCGCACTTTTTTCCATTTTGGGTTGTCTACCTTTGCCCCCCCATCATGATCCTGTCTAGCTCTACAAACATTGGAGCCAGCGTCGTAGGAAACTAGTTGTGCCAAAGATCAGGCAGCGCAAATGTGTTTACTCTGCCCTGGTCTCCACCTCCCCGCTTGTTCTTCTGCAGCTGAGGTGGCGTCTGTATTGACACAGTGGGGGTGGGGGGATACTGTCTGCAGGTTCTGACTGTTTAGGAATCAAAAGTGTGTCCCCTTATGTGTAGCACAGTGCAGGTGGTAACTTCGTAGTGTCCTGTCTCACTCATTACATCCCAGGGCCATGAGTAATATTAGCTGCAGGGTAACTGAAGTTAAGCAGGCATCCGACACTTCACAACTTCTATGCACTCCAAGTCATAGCACTTCCAATAGACCTTCTATTCTTTCCATGCATCGTTACTGAAATCCCCCATACATGGAGCCACAGAGTTTCCTGATGCTTCCCCATATCTGCTCCTAGCCTGCTCAATGCCACCATACACAATGTTCTGGACCTGGTTCACACCGCCCACTCCTCCAATCACCCGTAAGCCTGGTCCCCTTTCACACTGAGGTGGCACTCACTGTGGCAGCCAAGCACATAGTTTCCTACTGACAGGTCAGGTGTTCTGGCTCAACGCACTGCTGCCTCCCCATGGCAGCATGCAATCAGAAGTACCGAGCCGCTTCTATCTTTGCATTGAGCCGTCACTTCCCTCCTCTCGGGTCTTCGAAGCGGGAGGGCCGAACGAGGGGAATCACTGCCAAAGGAACGAGATCATCAGATGCCTTGGATGTCCCCCTTGCCGTTTCACCACCCACAGTCAGCAATCCTGCGTCGCCAACAGGATAATTTGGGATTGGTGTGGGTGAGTGCTGGAGCCTCGGGAGATTAGGTCAGAATCCTATGCCTGCCGGCCATGCCCCCATTTTTTCACCTTATATAAACAAAGAATGCAATTATCCTGTGCTCAACAAGATACACACAGGTTCCCTATAAAACATCTCTGGTTCCTGACATATACGCATGCCAGGAAGCCACACCTGAAAACTGTTAATTATCAGAAACAAGGATGAATAATGTACAAGTATTCTTAAACTACCAAATCCTGTTCCTTCAGGACTCTACTGTGCAGAGTAAATGTGCAGCCCTGCATCACACAACAAAATGTTCACAAGTATGGGAGCCCCTCTACTGAGGACCAACATGGTTCAATGAACCTCTTCTATGTGGTGTACCCCACCCGAGAGGGTCTTCAACCAAATTTTAGCTCACTGCACCCTTCACAGAGGAGAAATATCCATTTGTATATGCGTCTGGTCAAAAGAAACTGCTTATGAGGTTTATCTTGCATGAATAACTCAAATCTTAAGCATTCAAAACAAAATTAAAATGTTATTGTGACATGCTACTCTTCCAAACCCTTTAATATTTTAAACCGGTGTGAATTCTACTGCATGATAAGCCAAAGTCTATATTTTGGTAGCTGTAGCAGAGCAGTCAGGCTCCACTGATGGGAAGAATGAAGGCTGGTGAGAAGTACAGTTAGTCCCAAATAGACACCCCAAAAGAATAAACTACACAGTTCTACTGAAAGATGTACACTCTTTGTTTAGTATTGCACATAGAGCAACCAGTAGTTTAAATAAGTGCTTTGGGGCTGACTCAACACACAGAGAAAAGCACAGTGTATGTATAAAAACAGTAAAGGGCTTAGACAGAAACTCTCCTCTCCTAACCTCATTATATGACTTAACCTTATATGTGCTGGGATTTTGAACCAGAGATAAAGGGGGTAAGGGGTTGAGAAAAAGTGTATTCTAGATAATAGGAAAATGCATTTATGCAGTCCTAATTAGGACCCAGAAAAGCTAGCAAAAGAGCAACCACAGTAATCCCCACAACCTCTAGAATATTGCAGATTCATTACTACACAGGTTAGCCATGTACCTCATATAGTGGCTAAAGGGTTACCACTTCTATACAGTGCCTCAGGGCTACCAACAATCAGAGGAAGTGTAGACTAACGTGCCAGCCTATCATGGTCTCATCACACTCCTAGAAAAGGCTTGATACAATGTGACCAAAGTTAGAAACTTCGTTGACGGCACTCAAATCTGTGTCTCCTTTCCCTTCAGTGCCCCAGCCATTTCAGAACAGACTATAAATGGTCTCACTGCAATTGTCACTGGATAGCTCTCTGCTGCCCCATGCTGAACTCTTCAAAAATGGAAGTTCTCTTTCTCCTGGCTTCCAAAACCATCTCTACCCTCCCGTCTCCTTCATGCCCGACCTCCTGGTTCACTTGCCCAAGGCTTGCAACCTTGGGATCCTATTTGATAGTGACCTGCGACTGCAACAATGCATCACTACCACCAACTTTGCTGCTCGTAGTAACCTTCCCCACATTCAGAAAATCTTCGCCCTTGTGCTCAGCAAACTCAACTACTGCTCATGCCTTCTGTAAGGGTGCAGAAGTACAGGCCTGACACAATGGTGACATGGGGATTGGCAAAGTCTTTTATTCAGGCAAAAATGAAGGGCAAGCCTATCCCTCCCTAACTCTCAAAGGTGTTCCCCTGCCTCTACTAAGGCAATAAGGAATCGGTCGGAATATCCAAGTCAATAAAAATAGAAAGAGTTTACCGTCATGTCACAATGCCTACTTCTATCCCTCACACTTGTAACTAATAAGAAAAAGGTAGTGGATCTTCCTGGTCCAGAAGAATGACTCTCTTCTGGACAATGAGCCACAGTTCCAATCGTAGGGGGAATTTCACCTGTGAGAAAGACTTCCTTCTCTAGGACTAAGTTCCTTTACAAGGAAACAAACAAAGTTCTAGCTTGGGATGCTGGAAAGTTTCAGTTCCAATTCAAAAGAATTCAAATAGAAAGTTCCAACACAAATAGAATTCCTTATGGACCATAATTTTGCTTCACTCTTCGGTTACTGAAGAGTGCCTACCTTCCAGGAATTTGGTTCTCAATGTCTCCACAGTGCCAGGGGAATGGCTCCCTTCCCCGGGTCTTCTTCTGTTTGGTTTCATGACACAACCTTCACCTATTTGGGGTCCTGGAGATTGCCTCCCTTATGCAGGTATTTTATTCTCAATGTTCTCACAGTGCCAGGGGAATGACTCCCTTCCCTGGGCCATCTTCTGATTGTTCCTCTTCATAAAATGTTGCAGGTCCCTCACTCATGTTCAGACAGTTGTTAGTCCCTCTGAAGGCCCACCTACTGCCCTGGCAACCAGGTACCTGAAAGGGTCTTGCCGGTGTACCTCGGTCTGTTGCGGGCTCTCCTCTGTGTCTTTTTGGGACTCTCGTGGCTCATGCTGCTTTCCTGTGTGCTGCAGCAGCTGCGCAGCGTTTGGTTCCTCGTGAGCTGCGCATCTCCTGATGTCTGCACATTCCAGCTGTCGCCTGTTAGGACAGTTTTTCTAAAGTCCAATTAAGGGATTCATAAAACCATATCTGAGGCAGTACAAAAACTCCACTCTTCATACAAGGCTGTACCTCCTGCGAACATTTGGTAATGTAGACAAAGCAGCCAGGCTTATTTTAGGAGGGAGAGAGGGCTGTTACTTGGTACAAAGAAATTGTAACATACATATGGTTCAAAGAAACAATGAAACACTATGTATTGTAAAAGTAAATAGTTTATTTAAATACAAGTAGGCCAAGTAGGCCAAGATAAATCTTGGGGAAGTAAGCACTATAACATCTCATATAAACACAATTATAAAAAAACAACTCAATACTTATAGTTTACAAACATAAGTATAACCTTATTTAGATTACAATCAGCAGTCATGGTGAGTCAAACCTTTAACACATTTAGAATGGCATGCAGCTATTCTTGGGGCGTAAAACCAGGTTAGGTATACTTTCAGAATACAATAAGTGATTCAAGGGCAATAGACCCTATTGGTCCTAATATACACAGTGATATTTAGTTATAGAAACACTCAATTAGACCAACAATGTTACAAGTATATCTTGCACTATGTGTAACTTTCTTCTATCAAGAATGGATACAGTAACAACACCAATGTTCCTTTTTAAAACACAGTTCAGAGGGAGTAACTTAACTTTTATACTACCTAGAGGCCTTAAGCTACTTGAGGATAAGTATGCACACAGTGAAACTATTTTAAAAGTGCCCAGAAGCAATACATGGAAAGCACAACCCAACAGGTGAGTAATTTACCATGTACTCTTCTAACCACACACAGTGATTTCAATCAGACAAGCAAGAGCAATTTTTTTTTTTAATAAACTCAGCAATATTACAGTTTGAAGAGCCACATATGTTCAAGGTCAGTAGGTAACCTATTATACTTTTCAGAGGGGCTAATGGCAACTGAAAGACAAGTAAGAACTTTGTGAAACTTTCCTAGAAGAGCACTAAGAAATTCAGGGAAAGCACAACCCAGTGTTACACTTTAAGAAAGACACAATGCATTTCAAGGTAAGCAAGGAACCTCGTGTACTTTTAAGAGGGGCTACAAGCAATTCAAAGACAAGTATTAACTCTAAGACTATTCTAGATCTGTATAAAGCAGATCAGGGAAAGCAGAACCCAATAGTACACTTTATGAATGACAATTGCAATTACAAAGTGTTCAAAAGTTAATACTTACATTTAAGTTGCTGGTTGCTCTTTAAAAATTATAGAAGCTATAGTACTTACTTTGAATGGTGCTCCCCCCATTCTGAAAAGTAATAAGTGTTGGTACTGTTTTAACATTTCCGAGTGAATGAGTGTGAAAACGTACCAATAGGGTTTACCGACCTTGAATAACAGATTGTTTATTTGTAAACCGCTTATATACAGGTGAAGTGCTTCAAAGTAACTTGTAACTTTTTATATTGCAGAGACACAGTTACAACACTAACTCATTTACAAGAAAGTACTTTGACACTTGTTATATTTTCAAGACAGAAGCCTTATCATCAAGGCCCTTCCCCAGTCTAGGGAATGAGTTTTCTCAGAGGCAGACTCTAATGGTCTAGGAGCCAGCTGCAGGCAGGCCAGGATAGGGTTCAGTTGCAGGAAAGTCAGGGTTCCAGAGGATTTCTTCTTCAACAAGTAGGTTTTAGCTTTACAGTTAGTAAAAAGTCTTCAGCGACTTCACAGAAGACTCCCTATGTGCGTTCCACCATTAGGCCTGGGCGAATTGTATGGGCAAACTCCCAACCACACAAATCCGCCTCTCAGCCTCACAGGATGCACACAGGACTATAGGTAAGTATTACCCAAGGCAAGACAGTACCTTAGGAGGGACAAAAGGTGTATGCCTTCAGGATGCAGCAGCGCAGAATCGGGTCCTTGGGTTCTTGGTCTGGAGACTGAAGAAATTGACACTGAAGGAAAACCGGCAGCATTCATCAATGGGGGAGGTTTCCAACAGAGGATTCTTTGCAGTTTCTCACAGCTCTGTGGATTTGGCTCCTTTATACAGGAGTCAGATGAAGAACAATACCACTGGTCGCATTCTCTTCACTCTTTCGGTCCTGCACTCTGGTGAGGGGACTTCAGGGATTTGAATCGTGTCTCTGGAGGTCCAGCAGGAGTCCACTAAAGTTTCAGACAAAATCAGACTTCGGAAGGCCATGCGCTGCACTCAGGCTTGAGGTCTCCTGGTATTGGTGATATGCAGCCCAGCAGGTTCACAGCATGTCGAGGGATGGCTCGTTTTGCAGGTCTTCTCAAGTCTACTGGATCTCACTAGCCTCTGCATAGGAGTCACCGTATTCAGGACTCCTAGGTTGCTTGGAAGGAAGGGTTATATCAGGCTTTGGTTACACAGCAGGCTCTCCGGTTGCTGGAAATCTTCCACTGTGAATTCAGTTTCAGTGTTGACTTGTCAGCAGCTTCCAGATTCAGAGTATATCAGGAACTACAGCACAACTTCTGCAAACTCTCCCTGCAGTTTACAAAAAGGGGTGGTCTGGCTGTCCAATCAGGACAGCCAGCCCCCCAGTGGGAACTGGTTCCTTTCCGGAAAGGTGAAAGACAAAGGGCTGCAGAGTTTTGGAATCCTCCCTCGCTTCCTGCCTTCTCAGAGACTCTGGTGCCTCTGTGGAGAATACAAAGGATTCCTGCTGAGGACAAAAACTTCAAACAAGGTCTTTCCTGCCTAGAATGACAAAAGACGACCTACGAAACAACAAGCAAATGAGAAATGGTGAAAAAAGAAGCCCACCATTCTAGCAGAAGGGTGACTGTCTGGTGCATTACCAAGGCTGATTTGACAGCCTGTGGGTAATATTGACTAAATGTCATTAAAGAGGTTTCACTGCCATCAGCCATTCAAGTAAACCTGCAATTGTAACACACATTTTATAAGGTAAGTAAGAAAGGGGAGATACAATATATCCCCCCAGCATTCCACATAAGGCAGGGTGTGCTGGCTCTCTAAAATAAATGTAAAGGAGATGGAAATCCCTCTTCACCCCTTGGGAACAGTAGTTCACGCAGGTACATTAAAGAGAAATTACAAAGGAAGGCCCGCAGGGGCAACACAGCCTAAGCCCAAAAGTTATAGGGAACTATAAATGCAAGCACACACTTTGGAGAGGCATACAAAGGGCACCCATAAAAAGAGTAAAAGGCTAGGTGAGAGGGGAAAAAGGTTCCCACTCACCTTAGGACAAGGTAAAATAATTACCACATCCAAACAAAAGGTTCTGGAGTTGACATAGGTTCGGAAGATTAGTCATATTTATGAAGATCTTACTTAACGCCTGCTTCTCCATGGCTCCGGATGGTGTTTGTACGGTGGACAGGATAGGGACAGCTCTGCCTGCAGAGCAGCATCCCCAGCAACAACCTTCTCTGTTCTCTGCTCCGGTCTGCTTCCTGTCTTGTGGTTCCTCCAGGGAGGCCTTCTCTCTCCTTCTTGGTGTCCCTCTTCAATTTTGAATGGGCTCTGTCCAATCAGATTTCAGGAAAAGCTAGACTGTTCTTTCATGTTCTCATGAGTGCTCTCTATTCTTCTATACTTGTTCCTGATCCCAGCACTGATCTTGAGGTCTTCCAGTGAGTCACTTGGTCTATCCCTCATTTTACATGTTCTCCCCAGATTGTCACTAATCTCATAGTGGACTTCCCTCCCCATGAGATCCACTGCTGAGTACCATCCCCAGAGGGACTATCGGGTAGCGTTCTCACCTACCTGGCCTCATGGGAAGGGGCTTCCTCTAGGGGGGAAGTGACGACATCTGGGGATTCGTCACACTTCTCCTTACCCTTCCTCTCTGCCATTTCTGCCTCAAAAAATTAATGAGCTACTCGACCACGCGCAAGTCGGCTTCAGACCCATGTGAGGAACAGAATCAGCACTCCCATATTTATATGGGATGACCTCAAAATAAATGCAGAAAACAACACACAATCTGCCCTCATGCTACTGGACATAGCAGCCGCATTCAACACCATCCAGCACACAACACTAGTCAAGAGACTTCAGGAATGCGGTGTAGAAGGCTAAATCTTTCTTCACCAACCAAACTGAAAGAACCTACCTACTGCCTTCCACCTCTAAAACCAAAAACATCTCCTGTGGAGTGCCACAAGGCTCTAGCCTCTCCCCACTCTTCTTCATGATCTACATGTCCCCATTAAAGAAAATGATTCAAAACCACCGACTGACCGCCTAAAACTACATAGATGATCAACTCATCACCAAGATAGCCACAACTGAAGACCCAAAGAACACCCTCAACTGCATCCCCAACATATTCAGCTGGATGATAACCAACAACCACAAGTTAAACCCGACTAAAACAGAAATAATGTTCTCATCTCCAGAGGACAACGCAACAGACACACAACTGGACAGGCCGCCTGGCATGGGAACCCAACTGGAGGCAGCGGCCGTGGTAAGAAAGCTCAGAATACTCATGGACAAAGAACTCTCACTGGAACCACAAGTCAACGCTATGACAAAGAAATGCTTCTACCTTCTGAAACTACTTAGAGGCATCCTCCCCTACCTCTCCTTCCCACACAGAACTACGCACAAAGCCTCTAGCTTGGAATGCCGGAACGGCTCACTAAAATACCTCCAACACATTCAAGACACTGCTTCAAGGATACTCCTGAGACTAAACAGAAGAGATCACATCACACCAGCCCTGAGGCGTCTAAACTGGCTCCCAGTTAAAAAAACACATTAACTTCAAAGCCTTCTGCATTGCCTACATATCATTGCACGGACAAGGAGCTGAATTCCTTCAGGCCAAGATCAACCGCTACCAACCAGGAAGAAATCTAAGATCAAGGGAGGACCTCCAAAGTGAAATGATACATTATGAAAAAAGGACATTTTGAGGAACTGCATTCTCACGCCTAATTGCAAATCTATCAAACACAATCCTGAAGGTGATAAGAACAGAAGACCACCTTACCTTCAGGAAACGACTGAAAACCTGGCTACTCAACTCACAATGATTAGCATAAAACAGGCCCTGACAGCGATACTAATGGGGGCCCCCACGATAATCGAATGACGGTTTTCTTGCTGGTTCTGGAATTTGTACTAGCACAACGCACCAACTACTAACCTTTCTGCTCGACACCTCTCCAGCATGCCCCACACTTAACTCACACAATCTAATGGATCAGTCTACTCTCACAGAAACGCACAACCCACACATCCACCATGAAACTACCTGCCGCAAACAAATGTCCCAATCACTGGACGTTGCCCTGCAGGACATGATAACCCCAGTGTGCACAATCCAAACACACCTAGAAAGTAGACACGTACAAGGTGCCAGTTCCTCCTGGTTCTACAAACACCTATAGAAAATCACAACCTCTATCCTACTCCCTCTTCTCCTACTAACCTCCCCATTCCCTTTCTTACAGAACCATGTGAGCGCCTCGACATCATGCCATGGTAGCAGTGCGCATTATAAGTCTACTTCACATAACATAACATATGTGCAGACAAAACAGTAAAGACCACCTTGAGTCCAATAACCAGTTGACCAGAGCAGGAACTGGGCCAATGGATTCCAGTGGAGGCGGTCTGCGACACCCCATCACTCCTAAACCCAGGCAACCTCTGATGAAAGATCTGGTTAATATACTAAGACCTCGAGACAAGCACTCACAGCTCCAGATGCATAGATGCTGGCTCCGAAATAGAGAAACAACTCAATAGCTACAAGGCTTCTTCCATGGATCAAGCAATGACCCAGATGACCCAAAAGAAGAAGAATCTGCCACCTCATGAGGATGACCAACAAGTTAGAAACAGCAATAAGGACGAGAAAGAAACCTGTAAAAGAGAGAAACCCGACCAAAGGGGTCCGGATGGTTCGAGAGAAAAATGTGATCGCCAGCCAATAGAAAATGTTCCCAGGGCAGGGGCAGTAATAGAGGTGACCTAGGATCACCCAGGAAGTAACAGAAGGGGAGTAGTGGCAACCCACCACTCTTCTGATTGGCAGAATAATCCTACCTCAAAGTGCTCGGTCCAGGAGAGTAACGTGGGGAGGCAACATGAGAACAGCTCAGAATCAGTCCCAATAAGGCACATCCAGACTCCCTAGTAAATCCACCCCCAGAGGGTGGAGGAGGAGCAGCCTAGGAAGGACGTCCAGCAGCCAAAAGGAGAAACCGAATGAAGGAGAACGACGCAGGTCTCAGCCATTGTGGCCAGACCCGGTCTTAGAAAATCAGCAGCCCATCTTCATGGCGCATAATCCAGCAATTTAGGTAAGGATGACATGATTGGGAATGTGCCAGGTATCCCCTAAAACATGCATGATCACTCATGTCCTGCCCTGAGCCAGCCCACCAAGCACATAGCAGGCAGACACACAAACAGGGGTCCCTAAAAGCTGCCAAACACTGATACTCAATGTCTGCTGGGACTTTATGGGGCAGAACATAGGAATATGTTATTTTAAACCACCCTAAAGTAAATAGGGCTGGGCTCAAAGGGTGCCTGTTTTTGCACAAAGTCCACTTAGTGCTGCCTCATGGTCCCCCAGGCAATAATATAGCCAGGGGTAGTAGGGCTAAGAAAAAGGACCAAGTGCCCAAATGGAAAGTGGTACTTTTGGCTACTAATATGATACAACCCCCAGTGAAGCCACAACATAATTACAGCTGGCACCAGTCCACTCCACAACACAAGGGCAGGGTTACATAGTCTGCATGGGGCAACAATGGGGTGCCTAAAAGCACCCCTTCCTAGGAGCGATATGGGCTACCAGTGGACAACGTATTAACAAGGATTGCAGTGGCAGGGGGACTTGGGCTGAATCTGCCCCTCTAAAGAGATAAGGTCAAAGAGCCAAGAAAACCAACAGGAAAAAAGCTAAACGTTTTGGGATCCCGTAAAATGAGACAACAGATCACACAAAAAGCCAAACCAAAATGGAACAAGTGTTCAGTTAACCAGAGTATGCAGAGAGGCGTATAGAAGAAAACTGCACACGGAGGAGAGCGCGCCTGATATTGAAGATTGACCTTTGCAGGTTATACTTGATGATGTGCTGCAAGAGCAGAAAGGTTCGAGAGAGCTGAGAGGTCAGCAAACCAGCAGCCCATCCTCATAGCGATGCTGAGCAGAGAGGCTGGACTTTGCCCAGGGCGATGGCACAGGGAGAGAAAAAGAATGTCTGTCGCCGTGAGAGTGTGCTGGACGCTACATTCCTAAAGCTGTGGCAGAGCAATCACAGGGCTATGCTCCTAGATGAATAGTGGAGGGGGCAGTACACCCCCCGAGACCGTCCAGACGCAAAATATTTCTAAAAGCCCTGAATAGTGAACAGGGTACTATATTCCTGAGAGTTTACAAATAAATGAGTTGGGTGCTATAGCTCTGAAGCTGATAGATTGCCATGAAGGTAGCTGGATGCCTTGCCATGAAGGTAGCTGGATGCCATAACTCTGAAGCTGATAGATTGCCATGAAGGTAGCTGGATGCTATAACTCTGAAGCTGATGGATTGCCATGAAGGTAGCTGGATGCTGTAACTCTGAAGCCGTTAGGTTGCCTTGAAGGTAGCTGGATGCTATAACTTGGAACTGATAGATTGCCATCAAGGTAGCTGGATGCTATAACTCTGCAGCTGTTAGATTGCCATGAAGGTAGCTGGATGCTACAACTCTGAAGCTGATAGATTGCCATGAAGGTAGCTGGATGCTATAACTTGGAACTGATAGATTGCTATCAAGGTAGCTGGATGCTGTAACTCTGAAGCCGTTAGGTTGCCATGAAGGTAGCTGGATGCTGTAACTCAGCACTGATAGATTGCCATGAAGGTAGCTTGATGCTATAACTCTGAAGATGTTAAATTGCCATGAAGGTAGCTGGATGCTATAACTCTGCAGCTGTTAGATTGCCATGAAGGTAGCTTGATGCTATAACTCTGAAGATGTTAGATTGCCATCAAGGTAGCTGGATGCTATAACTTGATGCTGACAGATTGCCATGAAGGTAGCTGGATGCTGTAACTCTGAAGCCGTTAGGTTGCCATGAAGGTAGCTGGATGCTATAACTTGGAACTGATAGATTGCCATGAAGGTAGCTGGATGCTGTAACTCTGAAGCTGTTAGGTTGCCATGAAGGAAGCTGGATACTATAACTCGGTACTGATAGATTGCCATGAAGGTAGCTGGATACTATAACTCGGCACTGATAGATTGCCATGAAGGTAGCTGGATGCTATAACTCTGCAGCTGTTAGATTGCCATGAAGGTAGCTTGATGCTTAGAATGTTGATCACCTAGGGCAATAGACCGTTCCTCCCTCTGCCACGCAGGGGGCAGCAGATGGAAAGAGGATGTTTGAAAAAAGGAGGGGGGAGAAGAAAAAACAAGGAAAAGGGGAGAGAGGACATCAGAGCCTGTAAAAGATACTTTCCTGGGAGGCTGTTGCTTCTGGCGCTGCCCCAGGCAATGAGACAACATGGGCCTTAGTGCAGGTCATGCCCCCAGCATGGTTGGCAACAAGCTGCCAACGAAATATGATGTGATGCAGGGCGGTGGGATCGGTTTCTCCTGAGTCTTGGGTGCTGTCATAACAGACCCAGAGAGGGGTGGCTCTCCAACTCACTCAGGGGACAATCCCATGCCAGGAGGAGCACCACTTGGTGGGTGCAGAAGTGAAGTGAGCACCGCACTTCAGTGGCGGTGAAGAGGCTCCTCCAGGAAGGGGGGTGAGGCCAAACATAACCCCAAGGGAGGTGAAGGAGCCTGCTGGTCCATTGCAACAGGTCGCCATGAGGCCTAAGGATCATAGTCTACGAGCAGACCCCATGACGGACAGGGCCACCAAGCCTGAAACACCAGGGACGCTGACAGCGAGGTAGGCACCGCAGTGCATCCCTGAGGTGGTGGGATGGTGGCCAATTATGTGGACTGTGAGCATGACATTTGACTCATGTTTCCGCATGCGTGGTGCCAGGGGAGCAGGCGTGGCTTTGGGATGCCTGGATGGTGAACGTGGCCAAGAATGAGATCCTATCAGCGGAGGACCACGAGTTACCTTTCACCTTGTGAATGACTGTGCGTGGGCAAGAGGAGTGGCAGAGGCCAAAGAAAAGCCATCTCATAGGTTTTCTACAGACAAGCCAGTGAGTGATGATGTGATGGCGGCCCACTAGTAGTGACTACCCCGACAGGCTGCAGCTTTCCACAGCTTAACTGTTACTGGTGGAGTCAGGCTTGTAGGGGTGGGTGGTTCCCTCTGCCTAGCCCAGAGCATCACCAGGGGGTACAGTAAGAGAAGTGTGTGAGGGACCAGCCGCCCTTTGGTGGTGTAGAGATGACCACACCTATCCAGTGCTGATAAATGTCTAGGAGTGATGATATAGTGACTTTCAGACTGTTTGGTGGTTGGTACTACTTTAGTTTTAATGAGCCCATCTATAGGACGTCTACCTGAGGTACATGAGCTCATTCTATTGGCGCAGCAAAGTAACTGGTTCATACCAAGTATAGCAACCCTTGCAGTGCCCGGCTTTAGCGCTCCTTTTGTACTTGGTGATGAAGTGCGGGCCGTCCAATGGTGAATAGGCAGCTGCCAACGGAATTAGCCTATCTGATCAAACATTTTTGATCTATTGACCCATTTGATATTTTTTAGCATGGATGATTTGACCTGCGGCACTCTTTGCCCACATACTTACCAAAATACCGAACCGGGAAAGCGGGGCTTGCGGGGGTGTCCCCCAATCCCCATTTTCGGTATTTTGTGTTTTCAGGGGAGCAGGGGTGTCCCACGCTTCCTCAAAATTGGAGGCCGGGGACAAAAAATAAAAAATGAATGTGCGTTTAAATGAGGGCTTGACTAGATAAATTGCGGTCAGTTTTCTGCGAACAACAATCTAACGATCAAACAACCCCAACTGTTGCCAACGCTACCAACCATGCAATAGTTGGCTAAGTATTATCACAGTCCGGGTGTCCCTGGAAGGCTCCAGTTTGAAAAGAAAAGTGTTCTTGAGTATTTTATTCAATGGAGTACGGGGGGGGTAAGGGGGGAGCAAGGGGAAATTTCCTCAACCCAGGCTGGCCTTGTTTTTGCTTTCTGGACAGTGGCTGGAATATTTAAAAAAAAAATAAGAATATAAGACAATTATTCTAATTGAGCCAGCCTGTTATGGTGACATTACAACACCTGTAAGGGACAAAGTGCTGCAAGACCAGCTGGAGATGGAGCGAGGCACTTGTGCTGGTCTCAACATTGTTGCGACTGTGCCTCAGCGACCTCCACCCACACATGTTACTCTATGGTGACTCTAGCGAGGAATGTTTTTGATTGACTTGAATGGTGATTTGGTGGCACGGTTGTGAGTTGTGCAACACAAGGTGGAACGTTCAGGTACGCATAATCAATAGACTACAAAGTTTGTCTTTGGCAGTCTTTCATTTACTTGTGCAGAACCCCTTTGTATGAGTAATTAAAGCCCCACGACTTTGTGTGCTTGGAAACATAAATAAATCCAAAAGGTCAACCTAATAAGTCATGCTTCCTTCCACTTCACCACCAGTCCCCAGGGACACTACCCTTGCAGTCTTCTCTTCCTCGATGAATTGAAGGATGCAGACACCAATCCGAGAAAGCACAAACTGAGAGCACAATGAAAGCCAAGTTTCCTCGGTTTCCTTACCTTTAGCCCTGTGTTGTCCAAGTCCAGCCCCCTCAATGTCGCAATTACCAACAATACCACGGCCAGAACTCTTTGTTATGTCTGGCAGAGGAAGACACTGGCAAATGCAGGTGTTGTACCATCTATATGTGTATCAGGGCTGCAGGAGGTAACAATGACTATAAAATGTGCTTGATGTGATGGGCACTTCAGGGGGTGAGTGGCAAGGAAAAGCAACTGAGCTTTATGAGAAGGGAAGGGGGATCGTGCCAGCGGAGGGGATGGAGTTAAGGGTTAAGGGATGAGGGAAACAAGTACAGGGGTCTGAAAAGTAACTGCTAGGGAAGAGAGTGAGCAGGCATGTTGGGGTGTGAAGAATGGCATTTGGGAAGCAAGGTCTTTAAATAGAAACAAAATGTCAACGAGCCCAACTCTCAGAGTTTTGAGGAACCGAAGAAGAGCTGGCATGCCAAGTCTTGCCTTGTGTGGGTAGAGGCCTAAGGCGCCAAGGAGCACGCAAGAAGGACTGGTGGTGGATGCCCACACCCACCCAACCTGAATAAACTACACACGAGTGCTGTGTGCTACGGACAGTAGTATTCTGACGATAAAGGTGGAAGGAAATGTACGTATGTATGTGGTGATTGTGGGCATTGTGACTGTTTCAACCATTTGTAAATGGTGCCCCGCATTATGTGGGAATGTGTGTATTGTTAAGTACATCCTACAGAATCCAACATCCTAGAACGGGTGATCTGGTTATGATCCTGGCATAGTTTCCCGGACCAAAGTTATGGGGCCAGACATAGCGCTTGTAAATTAGTGGAGGGCCTTTTCCCCAAGTGATGGAGAAGCCCGCGGACATCAATAAGGACATGAACACATTGTGGCAATAGTTCTTTATAGATGTATGAGTTGTTGAAAACCAGTATAACTGCTGTCAACAAAAGAGATTGATAAGAATTCTAAGCCTTCTGATTGGAAGAGAGGCGGGGAATGACTTTTATGTGCATATGTGCAGTGCCATACATTTGTGAGCTTAATTCAATTTAACAGTGTTTCTATATTTTCAAGTTACGTCTTTAAAAGAACTCATTTGACCAACCAATAGACAGCGGTAGAGGAGACGTCATAAGTGAAGGACCAACCAATGGTGCAGTGGAACCTGGGAAGCCGGAACAAATGTCCATCGCCTTCTGGCTGAAATAAAAGAGCAGTGCAAATTGATCACACGTTTGACCAAACTCATTTAGGAGAAAACAGCCGGAAATGTTGAAGCCAACAACAGTGCATACATATGCTGACCGACCGCGCCTAGAGGAAGCAGGGTGGCAATGCCAAAGATTGAGTCCAGAAATTGCAGCATTACAACTGCAATGCACGCGAAGGTGCCCTGCAAAGCATGTGCCATGGCTACTTTACTGTCAGCTCTACACAAAATATCACAATGAAGTTATGGGTACGACGTCTTTTCATCGACTGGTTTTTTATGAAGAGTTTTTGCCGAAAAAAAACGAATCGACATTGGGGGCTGAGGACAAACAAAAAATAGGTAGAGGAGTGGGGTGGGGAATCCCCTGCAAAAATAATTGTAAAAAAAATTCGCTGAGTTTTTTCAGCAAACATTTTCCGAAAAAACTGGTGTCACTGAAATGACATAGAACCAGTTTTTGAGGGACAAGGACGTATTCAGCAAGGCAGTCTTGCAAAAGGTTCCTAATCTAATTGCTACCAACCCACTTGCCTCTGCAGAGGTGCCCCTGCCACTGTAACACCGGCTCCATCCAACACTGGAAAGGGAGATCCCGCTCAAAGCATGGCGTCCCTTTGCACACCTTCACAGGTAGTGAAAGAGAATAAACAAACCATATACACTGGTCCTAGGGGAGTGCAACACACTTTTTCGAGCAAGCAGTGCAGAAAGGATGCACGCAAAAAGACGTTGTGCACACAGTTGAGTATGCACATATTATGTAACTACCCAGTAACCAGACAAGTAAGCTTTCTGTAACCTACGCCACGATACCTTCGGGTTTGGGCGTATAACAAATACTATTCCTACCACGGACTGCCCAGGAGATCTCTAACACCAAAGTTGGCTTTCATTCACTGGCAGGCTTCCCAGGTTGCATTGGTGCCATCCACTGCACCCATGTTGAATCGGTGGTCCCACATGCCATGGAGGTAGTGTACCGCAACCGTAAGTTATACCACTCCATCAACGTGCAAATGGTATGTGACTCAAACAAGATCATCACACATTGTTGTGCCCGATTTCCCGGATCAACCCATGATTCAATGGTCATGCGGAACTCCACGATACCACGCTACATGGAACGACACGCAGGGCAACGATCCTGGCTACTCGGTGAGTTGCATTTCAAGCCCATGGCAGTGTGATGTGGGAAGATGATTGGGGGGAGAGATGCATACTTCACCTGGCTGAGATGGGGGGGTGGGAGAGATGCATACTTCACCTGGCTGAGATGGGGGGGAGAGATGCATACTTCACCTGGCTGAGATGGGGGGGTGGGAGAGATGCATACTTCACCTGGCTGAGATGGGGGGGAGAGATGCATACTTCACCTGGCTGAGATGGGGGAGAGATGCATACTTCACCTGGCTGAGATTGGGGCGGGAGATGCATACTTCACCTGGCTGAGATGGGGGGGGGGGAGATGCATACTTCACCTGGCTGAGATGGGGGGGAGAGATGCATACTTCATCTGGCTGAGATGGAGGAGAGATGCATACTTCACCTGGCTGAGATTGGGGCGGGAGATGCAAACTTCACCTGGCTGAGATGGGGGGGGGAGAGATGCATACTTCACCTGGCTGAGATGGGGGGGAGAGATGCATACTTCACCTGGCTGAGATGGGGGGGAGAGATGCATACTTCACCTGGCTGAGATGGGGGAGAGATGCATACTTCACCTGGCTGAGATTGGGGCGGGAGATGCATACTTCACCTGGCTGAGATGGGGGGGTGGGAGAGATGCATACTTCACCTGGCTGAGATGGGGGGGAGAGATGCATTCTTCACCTGGCTGAGATGGGGGAGAGATGCATACTTCACCTGGCTGAGATTGGGGCGGGAGATGCATACTTCACCTGGCTGAGATGGGGGGGGGGAGAGATGCATACTTCACCTGGCTGAGATGGGGGGGAGAGATGCATACTTCATCTGGCTGAGATGGGGGAGAGATGCATACTTCACCTGGCTGAGATTGGGGCGGGAGATGCATACTTCACCTGGCTGAGATGGGGGGGAGAGATGCATACTTCATCTGGCTGGGATTAGCTGTGAGGATGGACCATGCTCATACCCCAAAGCAGGCCAGACTGGACCAGACACCTGCCACCTAAATGCAAGACGTAAGCTGTACTACTATGAAAATGAGGCAGTGCTGCAACCATTCCATAGCCATCAACATGTACACTGCACATAATCAGACCGTAGCCCCCGCAACACAATCCAGCGACATGCAATTAGTATGGCCAATGTACATGACCAAATAACATCATCAAAAAGGACATGTGTCCATTAGTGCGTACAAAGGAGTCACATGAGGCCAAAATACATATTCTCACTCCTACACCACCACAGAGATCCAGCATACCAGCATGGCAACATCAGGAGTGGAAAGTCAGATCATCAAGAGTCTGGCATCAACAGTGACAGGATATAAGCATACAATTAACTACACTTCACCTAGATCATGGGAACAACAGGCGTGGGCAACCACAGTGTATGAGCACTCATAAGGAATAGGACACCCCTGCATCCACTAGAGGATGCCACGCACACCTGTCGATCATATGAAATCACACATTGCAGTTACTTTGAGTGGCTCTATTCATGCATGGTTATGTGGATGCAAACAGGAAATAAATGCATGCACTTGTGTCATTGATACAGGTCCCATTTGATGTAACCACTTACATATAACCATTATTGTACACATGCAGGTGATGCTGGATATCCCTTGAAGAGGTGGCTCCTCACCCCTGTCCGGAACCCACAGAACAGGCACAAAGAGGACTACAATCGTGCACAAACACGTACCCGTGTGGTGACCGAGCAGACATTTGGCCTTTTGCAGGCACAGTTTCGCTGCCTCAGCAGGTCTGGTGGGGCACTCCTGTATGGGCATGAGAAGGTGGGCAAGATCATCATGGCATGTGTCATGCTACACAATGTGTGTATCAGACGGAATGTGCCTCTGCCCCCTGACGCTGAACTGCAACCACCTGATAAGGGGGATGAGGAGGGAGGAGATGGGGCTGCACATCATTGAGGTAGCATTGCACAGGAGGGATGTGCTGTGAGCCAGACTTTGATAAACCAATGTTTCTAACACACATGGATGCGGAGTGTGCCATGGAGGTGGGACTCAGGGCACTGGGTGTGTCGGGGACATGGACACTGTACACTGTTTACCAATAAAGCACACGTACACAATAAGCAATGTCCGGTCATGTGAATTCTCATTTCACAACAGGTGTATTGAACAGATAGAACATTGGATGTGCACAAGCCCTCCACCACACACACCCTCTCCCTTAACTTCCCCACACACCCTCTCCGCCCTCCTCCTCCCCCCTCAACTTCCCCACACACCCTCTCCTCCCTCCCCATCCCCCCTCAACTTCCCCACACATGGTGTGCACTTTCATGCAGCATTAGTCTTCAAGAGTTCGGAATGGCAGGCTGCACCTACACCCCTTGTCCACTGCCAGCATCGGGTGGAACCCTATCCTGCGCAAGTTCCGCACAGACGTACGCAGGGGGCTTGTCTGTGTGGAGCTGGCATTTGAGGAGGTGCCTGGTTGTTCAACCACCTGTGCGGGACGCAGGGCCTCCAGGGCTTCCACCATGCGGGTGAGGACCTGCCTCACAGCCGCCAATTCATTGCATATTTTTGTAGAAGTTGACTCAATGGTAGCTTTGAGGGACGCTGCACATTCCCTGAAATCCTCCCTTGCCTGGCCACTTTCAATGATGTGCTGGGTCACCAGCCCTGTCAGCTCCTCCTGGCGCTGTTGAATTACCGTGATCCCCTCTTGCCTGCCCTGAACACTGGTGGATGCCGAAGCTGCATGCAACATGGGTGGTGCTTCATGCATGCTCCCCGTGGGGCTTAAGTTCCCTGGCCATGACTCCACAGCAGACAGCTCATGGCTGCTGGCATTGTGTATGCTGGGTGGGGAGAGGTGGGGTGACTGCAGGGGGCCTGTAGCGGTAGGTGTTCCGGGTGTCGGACTATGTGCTTCATCATCTGACACAGCTGCCGTG